>NW_016107357.1:9348966-9401569 GCF_001604975.1 Cebus imitator
AAGCCAGGTGCAGTGGCTCACATTTGTAAAATCCCAGGGCTTTGAGAGGCCAGGGCAGGTGGATCACCCAAGGTCAGGAGTTCAAGACCAGGCTGACTAACATGGTGAAACTCCATCTCTACTAAAAATGCAAAAACTAGCCAGGCATGGTGGCGCATGCCTGTAATCCCAGCTACTCAGGAGGCTGAGGCAGGAGAATCGCCTGAACCCAGGAGGCGGAGGTAGATTGCAGTGATATAAGATCGTGCCATTGCACTCCAGCTTGGGCAACAAGAGTGAAACTCCAACTCAAAAAAAAAAAAAAGAAAGAAAAGAAAAGAAGAAAGAAACCCGTCTAGAAAATGAAAATGGCAAGGAAGTAGATTTTTTTCCCTAGAGCCTCCGACCTGAGCACAGCCCTGGTTTGGCCCAGTGAAACTGATTTCAGACTTCTGACCTCCAGAGCTGTGAAGGAATATATGTGTGTTGTTTTGAGCCACTCAGTTTATGGTCATTTGTTACAGTCATAGGAAACTAATATATTTGGCTTCTGGAAATGTGGTGCTGCTGTAACAAATACCTAAAAATCTGGAAGTGGGGTGCTGCTGTAAAAATATCTCGAAAAGTATACCTGTAATCCCAAGTACTTAGGAGGCTGAGGTGGGAGGCTCACTTGAGCTTGGGAGTTTGAGACCAGCCTGGATAAGCAAGACCCCCATCTCTAAAAAAAAATGGAAGTAGTTTTGAAATTGGGTAATAGAGCTGGGAGAATTTTGAGAAGCATGATAGAAAAAGCCTAGGTTGCCTTAAACAGACTGTTATTGGAAATATTGGTTTGAAAGATTGTGAGGGCCAGGAGGAAGTGAGAAGCACAGTAGAGAAAGCTTGTATCACCTTAGAGAGGATCTATATTGTCATAAATAGACTATTAGTAAACATGTGAACGTTAAAGGTGCTGCTGGTGAAGGTTCAGAGGAAATGAGGAACATGTTATTGGAATTCGGAAGAAAGAGGGTCCTTGCTATGCAGTGGCAGGAAGCTTAGCTGAATTATGTCCTACAGTTTTAGGAAAATAGAACTTGTAAGGAATGAACTTGGGTATTTAGCTAAGATTTTCAAGCACAGGGTTGAAGGTATAGGCTGGGTTCTTCTTCTACCCTATAATAACCTTTGACAGGTAAGAGATAAAATGAGGGAAGAAATGGTAAACAAAGAGGAACCAAGGCTTGATGATCTGGGAAATTCTCAGACTCTCGAGATTGCAAAAGATGTTAAACTTCTGGAGATCCACTGTCAAGAAAGCAGGCTCTAGAGAGAAGGTCAAAAGTGTGGCTAGATAACCTTTTCTAGTGCTGAAGAGATTAGATATGTGATTCATGGAGTCCCTCAACTGTTTTAGCAAAAGCCATGAAGAGAGATGGAATAATTTATGGAGGAGCCTTTTGTTTAACGGATTAAATCTCTGTGACATACACAGGAGACCATCAAGGTTTTTGAGAGTGTAACAGCAACACTGCCAGCTTGGACTGAAAGGGATGGACAGAGAATCAAATGAAAGAAGGCTGTCAGAGTCCCAAATTCTACAGGCAGGAAATAGGCTGATAAAACTACTCAGCTGCAAACATACGCTACCCTTCGAGAAAAAGAACGATGACTTTGAGGTGGTGCCTTGGGTCTAGAGGGTGGAGTCTCAAGCCACAGAGAATTGTTTCCGGGTCTTGAGACATAATGGAGTTTGCTCAATTGGAATTCAAAATTGCTTGGGACTAGTGATGCCTTTCTTCCTTCCATTTTCTCCCTTTTAGAATGAGAATATCTGTAACTATTATCCTTTGCCTGTACTGGAAGCAAACCATTTGTTTTCTAGTTTTACAATATCACAGATGCAGAGATTTTGCCCCAGGATGGACCATCCCCAAGTCTCCTCCACATCTGATTTAGATTATGTGGGCAATGGGATTTAGAACTCTTGAGCAGATTATACAGATAAGATTTTGGGCTTGAGATGATGCTATAATGGGTTGAGACTTTGGGGGATTTTGGGATAGGGTGAATGCTTTTTGCCTGTGGGATGGATGTGCCAAAGGGAAGTATCTTGGGTCCCTTCAGGCTGGGAACCACTCAGGGCAAATCTGCCTCCCATTCCATTCAAGGTCATCCCTCTGCTCACAGAGATAGATGCATATTCTGATTACCTCCTTTGGAAAGACTTACCAGAAATTCAAAAGAATGCAACCATTTGTGTTTCTCTTAACTGTGACCTGGAAGCCCCCTCCCCACTTTGAGTCTTCCTGCTTTTGATTCAAGTTGCCCCACCTTTCCAGACCAAACCAATGTACTTCTTACATATATTGATTGATGTCTCATGTTTCCCTAAAATGTATAAAACCAAGCTGTGCCCCTACCACCTCAGGCACATGTCGTCAGGACGTCCTGAGGCTGTGTCACGGGCACATCCTCAACCTTAGCAAAACAAGCTTTTTGAATTAATTGAGACCAGTCTCAGATTTTCTGGGTTTGCAGATGTGAATGTTTGAGGGCTGAGTGGAATGTGGTAGGTTGAATAATGACCCCCAAAGATATTCAGGTCCTAATCACTGGAACTTGCAAATATCACTTTATATGGCAAAAGGATCTTTGTGTGTGTGATTAAGTGAATGATCTTGAAATGAGATTATCATGGGTTATCCAGGTGGGCCTTAAATATTATCACAAGTGTCTTTATAAGAGGAAGGCAGGGGGAGATTTGACTACAGAGAAGGCAGCAATGTGAAGACTAAAGCAAGATGCTACATTGCTGGTGTTGAAGGCGGAGGAAGGGACTCCAAGCCAAAGAATGTAGCTCTAGAAGCTAAAAGAAGCAAAGACAGGGATTCTCCCCTAGAGCTTCTGAAGGGAGCACTCTCCTGCTGACACCTTGATTTCATCCCAGCAGCCTCCAGGGTAGATTTCTGTTGGGTGAAGCCATCATACTTGGGGTAATTTGTTATAGCAGCTACAGGAGACTAATAGGGTATTGTTCAAATCTCTACCCTCATTTACTGTGTTGTGTGTATGTATGTATATGTTTAGTCTTGTTTTATCAGTTCTTGAGACAGGACTGTGAAGCTCTCTAACCACTGCTGTCGGTTTTTAAACTTCCCCTCCTTAGTGTTCAGTTTTTGTTTCTTGTGCTTGAAAACTCTCTTATTAAGTACATAACACTTAGAATAGTTGTGTCTTCCCAGTGAATTCTCTTTTGTCACTACACAATGTCCTTCTTTATCTCTGGCACAGTTCAGGGATCAGGCATGGATCTGGGGGAGTTTATATGCAAATTTGAAGGGCTCGCTCTGCCGTGCTTCTTCCTTTTCCTCCTTTCCAGGATTGATTGCCTCCTTTAATTTCCAGCTACTCTGCCAGCCTCAAACTCCATCCTCTGGCACCTAAAGCCAATGTAACTTTGGCTTTGTACTTAACTTTTAGCTAACCCCCAAGCTGTCACAGACTGGTCAGGAGAAAGCCATAAAAATGATTTCACAAAGTACAATTGCCTTCCTCAAATACTGATTGCTGCCTGCTTTTTGGTTGCTTATCAATGTCTTAAAATAATATGTTTTAAACATACTTTGTCTCAAGTTTATCATTGTTGTCTGTGAGAGGATCAGACTGATATAAGCCACTTTGTCATTACAGGAACCAGAAATCCCCTTAATTATAATGAAAGTTTTAAAAACATATAGAGTTTAAAAAAATTAAAATGCAAACAGCTGCCTTGGAAAGTGGAGAAGACAGAATGAAAGCAGCGGGCCCATGACATACTTCTCCCCTGTTTACCGTGGGGGACAGTGGGAGAGAAAGAAGCGGGAGGTCTGTCTAAGCCCGCAGTAAATATGCTGCTCACTGGGTATCTGCTAGGAGAGGGCTTATCAGTGGAATTCTTTCAGCACAATGTCTCAGTTTAGAATTGCTGATGACAGACAAACCTAGAATCTATGGATTTATGACTGAAGAAGATCACGAGTTATACAACCGTTTGAGCCGTCAAATGGAGTTGTTTCACAACCTAAATGCTCCTCACTCCGTGAGGTGACCTGCAAACCTCATTAGGGACCTTGTACACTGCTCTGAGCCAGAGGATCTGTGTCTGATGCAGGAAGAGGCCCTCCTGCTACGCTGCCTGGGCCTCTTGGTTATTTGTATTCATAAAATTTAATAATGGAACAACCTCTGCTTTGTGTAAATCTGGTTTAATCTGATCCTTTGTGTTGGCCCAGAAAACATTTATAGTAAATATTGAAATGGGGCCAACATCTTTTATCAAGAAAAGTTCACATAAATTATTAAGAAAAGCATCAAGAAACCAAAATATACACAGGCCAGGGCCACGACAAGCCTTTCACAAAGGAGAACATGAAACTGGTAACCAAACAGAAAAAATTCATACTTCCTAGTAATCAATGTAAATTAAAACAACACTGAGGCTTTTATGAATCTTTCAAATAAGCAGTTTTATAAAGAATTGAAACATGTAATAATGGCCAGGATAGAGACACCCTCATACCCTCCTGTAGGGGAGTAAACCTTCATTCAAGTCTTTTGAAAAGCAGTTTGCGAATATACTTCAAAAGCCCCACGACATAAGAAAAAATATATTGATCTCTGCCCCCAATTCCTGACACAGATCTAAAACCCTTGGAATTTTCTGGATGATAGAAGGATCTTTTGTTCTAATGAAGTGCCTCTTGGTCGGCTCCTGGGTGGGCATCTGGCACCAGGAAGACCAAGACATGCTTAGGAGCTTGGAACTTTCAGACTTATCCCCATCCTCCAGGGAGGAGAGCGAGGCTGGAGACTGAATGCACAATCGATCAGGCCTGTGGACCAAAGCCTACATCAAAATCCCTAATCCACAGAGTTCCAAGAGCTTCCAGGATGCTGAACACATCCACGTACCAGGAGGGCGGTGTACCCCAACTCCATTGGGATAGGAGCTCCTGTGCTGAGGACCCTTCCAGACCTCACCCTAGGTACCTGCTCATTGAGCTGCACATACTTTCTACTAAACCAGGAGACATCAGTAGTGCTTCCTCTGACTTCTGTGAGCTGTTACAGCAAACTTAAACCTGAGGAGGCGGCTGTGGGAACCCCCAATTTGTAATCAAGTTGGTTAGAAGTATCAGAGGCCTGGGACTTGTGCTTTGCTCTGAAGTAGGGGCAGTCTGGGGGCCTGTCAGGTCTGCACTAACTCCAGGTAGGTAGTGTCAGAACTGAACTGGATGCCAGGACACCCAGCTGGTATACAGAGAGTTGAAGAAATGATTAAGTGTGAGGAAAACCCCCAGACATTTGGTGTCAGAAGTGTTTTGAGTAGAAAAACAGTGTTTTTTCTAGACCCCAATAATTTTACTTTGGCAGATTTACACTAAAGAAGTCTAAATACAGAAAAAGAAATCTATGGCCTGATTTTTGTTAATGGGAAATAATCTTTAATAAGCACAACAGTGAGTACATGGTTACAGTGTGGTATATCAATTCTTTGGAACACTTTTCCACTATTTCAAATCATATTTATGAAGGCTACACAATAATACATGCATAGAATGCAATGTCAAGGGGGAAAGGCAGGCTCCAAAATGCTCTACATACTGTATTTTTGATAAAGAAAGATTGGAAGGAAATGTACCAAAATGTTATCATTGGTCATCTTTGGAAGATGAAACTATTATTGTCTTCTTCTTTATACTGCTTAGAATATCTAAGTTTTCTTTCTTTTTTTTTTTTTTTTTTTGAGACAGAGTCTCACTCTGTCGCCCAGGCTAGAGTGCAGTGGTGCGATCCCTGCTTACTGCAACCTCTGCCTCCCAGGCTCAACTGGTTGGTTCTCCTGCCCCAGCCTCCCGAGTAGCTGGGACTACGGTTGCACGCTACCACACCTGGCTAGTTTTGTCTATTTAGTAGAGACGAGGTTTCACCATGTTGGCCAGGCTGGTATCAAACTCCTGACCTTGAGTGATCTGCTCACCTCAGCCTCCCAAAGTGCTGGGATTACAGGCATGAGCCACTGCACCTGGCCTAGAATATCTAAGTTTTCTTTAATGAATGTGTATTGCTTTACCATAGAAACAAAATTTGTAAAGTCAGAAAAAATTATGAATGCTAATTATCATAATACAATATTATCTTACAATTTAGATATGGAAGCAAACAGAATGTAATGAAGCTAAAAATATTGTCCAGATGTATGCCTTATTTCTTTCCCTCCACTGTCAACAAAGTAATTTCTGGCTAAGTGGGAATAACCATCTGATAGCTACTACTTCCCTTCATAAATCAACATGTGTATAGCAGTACACAGAACCCAAGAAAATACAGAGAAAGCCAAGCAATTTTTAAAAGAAAAATGCTTGCCAAATTGTCTACAAAGCACATCCTGTGAATTTCATAAGTCATTAGAATATGACAACAAAGTGGGTGTGCACATCTTTGTAATGGTTTACAGAAACAAACACCAAAATGCTAAGCCCATGCACTACAAGTCATAGAAATATAGAATGAAGGTGGAGATGCCATTAGATAAAATGGCATAAATAAGCAGTTCTCAAAGTGTGGTCTGCAGAACCCCAGGCCCTGTGTGGGCAAAATAGTTTCATAATATTATTAAGACGCTATTATCACTCATTTTCACCATGTTGATATGTGCACTGATGGAACCAAATCAGTGTTGGGTAAAACTGCTAACAGCATGAACATACTCTGTGACATTAAACAGGAGTAGTAGACATTGCATTCTTAACTGCTATGAAATTGGTGATTTTTTTGGCTGGACACAGTGGCTCACACCTGTAATCCCAGCACCGTGGGAGTCCGAGGCGGGTGAATCACAAGGTCAGGAGTTCAAGACCAGCCTGGCCAACATGGTGAAACCCCATCTCTATTAAAAATACAAAAAATTAGCCAGGCATAGTGGTGGGCACTTGTAACCCCGGCTACTCGGGAGGCCAAGGCAGGAGAATTACTTGAACCCAGGAGGCAGAGGTTGCAGTGAGCTGAGATTACGCCACTGCACTCCAGCCTGGGTGACAGAGTGAGACTCTGTCTTAGGAAAAAAGAAAAGGAAAAAAAAAAAAAATTGGTGATTTTTAAAAATGGCAGTCTCAATGAAGAATGTACTTAATAAAGCAGTAAAAAGTATGAATTCCATCTAATCTCTGCCCTTGCTCATGTACTGTTTTTAATATTGTGTGTGATGACATGGGAAGCAGGCAAAAAGCATTTCTGCTACAATTTGAAGCGTCTTGGTTGTCTCCAAGAAAAGTACTTACGTCATTTTATGAGCTGTAAGCTGTACTAACTGCTTTTTGCATAGAGCACCATCTTTACTTGAAAATATGATGAACAACCAAAAGCGATTCAGACTTGTGTATTTGGCAGACATTTTCTGAAAAATGAACAAAGTGAGACTGTCACTTCAAGTGAAACAACTGATGCTATTTGTTGCCAATGATAAAATTTGAGCTTTCAAATGAAAATGACAATTTTGGAAAACTTGTATCTGCCATTTTAAGTTTAATAGCTTCTCTGTATCTTTGGATAAGACTGACATTAATGCATGTAATTTTTTTAGCTTGTATAATGGAATGTGTCAACAGTTGGAAGATCTGCATAACTTAGTGAATCAATGTTTTCCAAATGACCAGTATCTCATGTTAAAAATAATGCATGAGTAAAAGAGCTGTTCAGATTGCAAGACAGGCCAATGGGTATTAATGTAACAGATATGAAAAGTTTCTTTATATGGTTTCATGTTCTACATTGCAACTAAACTTTAAAAAATTACAATTGTTAAATTTGGTATCATATCGAAGAATAATCCACAATGATCTGAAAAGCCATTAAAATACTCCTATGGTTTTCTTTTTTTTTTTTTTTTTTGGGGACGGAGTTTCGCTCTTGTTACCCAGGCTGGAGTGCGATGGCGCGATTTCGGCTCACCGCAGCCTCCGCCTCCTGGGTTCAGGCAATTCTCCTGCCTCAGCCTCCTGAGTAGCTGGGATTACAGGGACGTGCCACCATGCCCAGCTAATTTTTTGTATTTTTTAGTAGAGACGGGGTTTCACCGTGTTGACCAGGATGGTCTCGATCTCTTGACCTCGTGATCCACCCGCCTCGGCCTCCCAAAGTGCTGGGATTACAGGCTTGAGCCACCACGCCCGGCTACTCCTATGGTTTTCAACTACAAATCTACATAAGGTCTAATTTTCTTCACATACGTCAACCAAAGCATCATATGACAACAGATTGAATTCAGAAGCAGGTGTGAGAATTCAACGGTCTTTGGTTTAGCCAGACACTGAAGAGATGTGCAAAATTATTGTATTAGTTTTTCCTTTTTTTTTTTTTTGAGATAGAGTCTCACTCTGTCACCCAGGCTGGAGTGCAGTGGCGTGATCTCAGCTCACTGTAATCTCCGACTCTTGGGTTCAAGTGATTCTCCTGCCTCAGCCTCCTGAGTAGCTGGGATTGCAGGCGTGTACCACCATGCCCAACTAATTTTTGTATTTTTAGTAGAGATGGGGTTTCACCATGTTAGCCAGGCTGGTCTTGAACTCCTGACCATAAGCAATCCACCCGTCTCAGCCTCCCAAAGTGCTGGGTTTATAGGCGTGAGCCACCGCGCCTGGCCTTTTATTAGTTTTTCTACTGCTGCCATTAAAAATTACCACAAACCATAGGGCTTAACAACACAAATGTATTCCCATATAGCTCTATAGGTCAGCAGTGTGACACGGGTTCTCACTGAACTAACATCAACATATCAGAGAGCTTCCTTTTTGGAGGCTCTAATGGACAGTCTGTTTCCTTGCCTTCTCTGGCTTCTGGAGGTCCTGTTCATTCCTCAGCTCTTGACTCCATCCTCAGTTTTCAAGGCTAGCAATAGTGCATCTCCCTCTGAGCCTTCTTTAGTAGTCATGTCTCTCTATGACCAGTTAGAAAAGGTTTTCCATTTTTCAGGAGCTGATAATTAGATTAAGCCCACCTGGATAGTGAAAGCTAATCTCCCATGTCAAAATCATTGACCCTAATCATATCTGTAATGTCCCTCTTGCCATGTAAAGTAACATGTTTATAGGCTCGGAGTATTACAATGTGGACAGCATTGAGGGCCATAACTGCTCACCATGAATGTGAAACAGTGCCATTCTTCCCTCTAACTTTGTTTGCAAAATATATTTTTCATTAGAATGTCATATATGTTAATACATAACGGGTCTGTCATTATTCTAAGTGAGTGAATTTTAAAAAAACTTCTCAGTTTTGCTTTTTAATATGGTGTCTTGGTCCATTCAATGTTGCTATAACAGAATACCAGAGGCTGGGAAATTTATAAAGAAAAGAGGTTTCTTTGGCTTATGATTCTGGAGCCGGGAAGTCCATGAAGCATGGCGCCCGCATCTGCCTGGCCTCTGGTGAGGGCTTTCTGCTGCATCATAACATAGTGGAGAAGCGGAAGAAAAACAGGCATGGGCAAAAAAGGGACCAAGAAAAGAAGTAGACTTGGGTTGTAACAACTCGCTATTGGTCAGGTGTGGTGGCTCACACAGTGTAATCCCAGCACTTTGGGAGGCCAAGGCAGGTAGATCAGGAGGTCAGGAGTTCGAGACCAGCCTGGCCAATATGGTGAAACCCCATCTCTACTAAAAAATACAAAAATTAGCTGGGCATGTTTGCATGTGCCTGTAGTCCTAGCTACTTAGGAGGCTGAGGCAGGAGAACTGCTTGAACCTGGGAGGTGGAGGTGGCAGTGAGCCAAGATCACACCACTGCACTCCAGCCTGGGTGACAGAGTAAGACTCCGTCTCAAAAAGCAAGCAAACAAACAAACCCACTATCGTGGTAACTAGTCCAGTCCTGCGAAAACCAGCCCAGTCTCACAAAAAGTCCATCTTAACTACCTAATCACCTCTGATGCGCCCCACCTCCCAACACAACTACAATGGCAATTCAAGGTGAGTTTTCACAGGGACAAATCACATCCAAACCATAGCATATGGTTAAGTATTGATAGACATAACCCATATAAAGAAAAGCTTTTGGAGTCCTGACTTTTTTTTTTGAGACAGAGTTTCGCTCTTGTTACCCAGGCTGGAGTGCAATGGCACGATCTCGGCTCACCACAACCTCCGCCTCCTGGGTTCAGGCAATTCTCCTGCCTTAGCCTCCTGAGTAGCTGGGATTACAGGCACGCACCACCATGCCCAGCTAATGTTTTGTATTTTTAGTAGAGACGGGGTTTCACCGTGTTGACCAGGATGGTCTCGATCTCTTGACCTCGTGATCCACCCGCCTCAGCCTCCCAAAGTGCTGGGATTACAGGCTTGAGCCACCGCGCCCGGCCCTGACTTAGTTTTAAAGAGGTTATGAAGCCAAAAAGGTTGAGGACTGCTGGCTTAAATTTTTGAAATGGTAAAAGCAGACCCATCCTAAGAGTGTCTCAAAATCACTCAAACATCCTCCATAGAAAGATGAAATTATCCCAACATACAGAAAAAATGCTGGAAAAATGCGGTGGTAAGTGTCATTAGGTGAGTTGACCAGAATCTTTCAGATGAGTGGGGCTAACTCCCAGATATACTGGCAAAAGCTCTAGCAAAGAAAGAGCTGCTTTAAGGTGTCCTTCAAGCATCTCTTCTGTCCCCAGTGTCACACATGACTGGCAAACCCTGGGGATGCGTCTCTAGTTCCTATCCTATGGCTGGGTTTCATGCATGTCAAACTGACCCTGCCCTGGAACCCTACTGGTGAGACTATTGTGACATGGAATATAGTTCTGCATGGCTCAAAAAAACTACTCCAGACTCCCTCCATAGCAATCTTATGTCAGATTTTGCTAGCACTTGTCAACTCTTCTTTTTGTTAGAGACAGAGGTCTCACTATGTTGCCCAGGCTGGACTCAAACTCCTAAGCTCAAGTGATCCTCCCACCTCAGACTCCCAAGCAGCTGGGACTTACAGGCATGATTCACCACACTTGGCTTCATCTACTCTTCTGTGTTTTTTTCATGTTAAGCAAGGCTTCCAAATTTGTGAATAATAATATAGTCTATCATTGCAATGTCAAACAAAACCAAACAAAGCTCCTATCTCAAAAGAGAAGTAGAAGAAAGAAGACGATTAACATTTGTTGAGTGCCTGCCATACATACTCCTGTCATTTTAATTGGTGTCTCTTTAATTCTCTCTATAAACCTCTGAGAGATCTCATTCTATCCTTTCACAGGTGGGGAAATGAGGTTCAGCAAGGCTAAGAAATTGTTCTGGGTCATGCAACCAATAAGTGCAAGAAACAAATTCCAAACCTGGTTCCATCTTGTTCTAACATTCACACAGGTTCTGTTCCCTCCCACTGTCTGCTAAGCAGTGTTGGGTCCCTAGAGTGTGTTAAAAGAAAACGCCACACTCTGAACACCAAAACCCAAAGCAGAGGCCATCCCTTTCTGAACTAATGCCAGGCCCAGGAAGACGCTTACTCATCCCTCACAAACCAGCATGTGAAAAGCAGCTGATGACCTCAAAAGAGAACCACAAAGGGAATGAATTTATCAAAGATCCCTCGGCCACAGCCCACGCACCGCCATGGGACCTTCCAAGTGGAGCAGAGGGGGCCAGCCACAGCATTGGGCCAGATGGACTTGACTTCACACCTGGCTCTGTTACTCATTAACCAGGCACCATTGGGAAACAATTTTGTCTTTGTAAACCTCCACTTTCTTTCCCATTTTCCCACGTGTAAGAAAACAATAATGCTTTCCTCTTCCCAAGTTTCTCCAAAAATAACAGAGAAAAGACACTCATGGGTAGTGAGGGAGCCAAGTGAAGAAGACCCTTCTGATAACTTGCAGTAAACGCTGTGCCAAGACACGGAAGCACAGAGAGCTGCATGGCACTGAGCATAGCCGGGCATACAGTGTAGGAGGAATGTGGCTGGAAAGGTCGTGTGTGTCAAGCAGGCTTTGGTTAAGCTTTGGTTTTGTATGTGAGTGAATCACAAAATTACAATGGCTGAAACAAGATAAAAGTGGTTTTTCCTCCATGAAACCAAGCAAGGAGTTAAGCAGCGCCAAGCTAGTGGCTCCACAATTGAGGACCCAGCTCCTTCCATTTTGTGGCCTCACCATCCTCGTGGTCTTCATGGCCCAGGATGGCTACCTGAGCTCTGGCCATCATCTCCATATTCTCGAAAGGAAGCAGAATGACAAGGACATTCCTCTTCACCTTCCATCCGATTACCCGGAACTTAGTTACAGGGCCCATCTGATTACCCAGAACTTCACCTAGAACAGTCTGAGGGGATTTCTGAGTGCAGCGGTTTATGGGCAGTTGTCCATGTAGGATTTAGGGAGAGGACTAAGCATTCTTCATGTAGCTTGCTGGTGCCAGGATAAGCAATATGGACTTTGTTCTTAAGTAATTGTGATTGTGCATTTTGACCTACCTGGCAGTTAGCTGGGGGACTGGCGCAGAGGCTTGTCTTTGCTTCAACCTCTCAGGCTGAAGCATCTCTCCAGGCAGCATCTGTTGAAAGCATTTTTTTATTTGTTTGTTTGTTTTTTGAGACAGAGATTTGCTCTTGTCACCCAGGTTGGAGTGCAATGGCATGATCTCAACTCACTGCAACCTCCACCTCCTGGGTTCAAGCGATTCTCCAGCCTCAGCCTCCCAAGTAGCTGGGATCATAGGCACCCACCACCACGCCTGGCTAATTTTTGTATTTTTAGTAGAGACAGGGTTTTACCATGTTAGCCAGTCTGTTCTCGATCTCCTGACCTCATGATCCACCCACCTCTGTCTCCCAAAGTGCTGGGATACAGGCATGAGCCACCGCACCAGGCTGAAGTGTCCAGTTTTTAACAACAATAAAAAACTAGAAGGCATACCAAAAAAAAAAAGAGAAAAGTACTACCCATTCACAGGAATTTAGACATTTCTCCAAA
This sequence comes from Cebus imitator, assembly GCF_001604975.1. Lineage (NCBI taxonomy): Eukaryota > Metazoa > Chordata > Mammalia > Primates > Cebidae > Cebus > Cebus imitator. The sequence continues at coordinate 9,361,919 of NW_016107357.1, forward strand.
GAAGATACACAGATGGCCAACAGGCACATGAAAAGGAGAATGCTCAACAGCATTAGTTATTAGGAAAATGTAAACCAAAACTTGAATGAGGTACCCCTGCATACCTACTAGGATAACAATAAAATGGAAAATAACAAGCATTGGTGAGGATGCAGAGACACTGAAACCCTGTACATTGCTGGTAGGAATATAAAATGGTTCAGCCATCATGGAAGCCATTTGGTGGTTCCTAAAATAGTTAAACATTGAAGGCCGGGCATGGTGGCTCACACCTGTAATCCCAGCACTTTGGGAGGCCGGGGCAGGCAGAAAACTTGAGGTCAGGAGTTCAAGACCAGCTTGGCCAACATGGTGAAATCTCTACTAAAAATAAAAAAATTAGCCAGATGTGGTGGCACACAACTATAACTCCAGCTACTTGGGAGGCTGAGGCAACAGAATTGCTCAAACCTGGGAGGCAGAGGTTGCAGTGAGTCAAGATTGTGGCCACTGCACTCCAGCCTGGGCGACAGAGCAAGACTCTGTCAAAAAAAAAAAAAAAAAAAATTGAATTACCATGGGATCCAAGAATTCAACCCGTGTACTTACCCTCCCAAAATAAAAACAGGTTCTCAAGCAAATACGTGTACATGCATGTTCACAGCAGCATTATTCACAAAGCCAAAAGGTGGAAACACCCCAAATGTCCATAAACTGTGGTATACACAAACATACACAGGCACACACATACATATGCACACACAATAGAATACTACTCAGTCATAAAAAGGAATAAAGTCTGTTACATGCCACCTAAGGATGAACCTTGAAAACATTATAAGTGAAATAAGCCAGACACAAAAGTCCACACACTGTGATTACATGAAACATCTACAATAAGTAAATACAGGGACAGCAGTAGACTGGTGATTGCCAGGGGCTAGGGGAAGAGGGTATTGGGAAGAAACCTGGGAAGAAACTTCTCAGTGGGTATGGGGTTTTTCTTTTGGAGTGAAGAAAATGTTTTGGAATTAGTCAGAGGTGGTGGTTGCAAAGCATTGTGAATTCACTAAATGCCATCGAAATGCCCGCTTTAAAATGGAAAAATTTTTTATGTGAATTTCACCTTAAGTCAAAAAAAAAAAAAAGTAAAACTACTTAACATCAAATTATTGACAACCTCAACTCACCCCACAGACCCCAAATCCTGGAACCACAACCCCCTAGGCCAATTCTCAGCTCAAGCATCAATTTCATCCCTGTTCGATTTGATCCAGAGCTCCTGGCGGCTCTGAAGCGCGCTCTGAAACAGACCAGGAAAATTCTCCTAGTGTTAGTTCACATCAGGCCACTAGTGCTCCTTTAATGTGAGAACCACCGGGAGGAGGAGGGGATGTGGACCTAAAACTACAAGAGTGTCCACGAAGCATATGTCCTACCGCCCCACGCTGCTGCCAGGCCCGCGGGAAGATGACAGGCCCGGCTTCCACTCCTAAGGTCGCTGCCCAGTTCCGACGTCGGGTTGATCCTGTCATCCGCGCGACGCGAAGGGCACCCTCCCCGCACTCCCGGGACTCCAGGGGGGGCACCAGTGGACGAGGGAACGTGGCGTCGCCCACGGGGCGGGGCCTGGGCGGGCGCGGGGCGGGGCCTGGGCCGGCGCCTGGGACGGCCGGGCGTTCAGCCAGCGGCGTAAACTCCGCCGGAGCGCGGCGGTGGAGCAGGTGAGCGGGCGGTGCCGGGGTGCGCAGGCCGGGACCCTGTCGCCTGCGGCGCCGAGGGCCCGGGATGGGGCTGTCCCCTAGGGCCTGGCCCTGCCCTCCGCACGCCCCCGGCCGCGGTCTCTTCCCCAGCTATGGGGCTGCTTGCGCCGCGCTCCTGGCTTCTGCGGTCAGCGCGGGGGCGGAGAGAAGAGAGTGCCCGGCGGGCTGCGGCTGGGCCGGCCCGGAACTGGGTCGTGGAAGGATAGCTGCAGCGGCTCTCAGGCCTCCGGCCTCACTGCGTCCCCACTTCCCCGCGCCCGCCTGCCGCAGAGCCCAGCTGGGGGTGGGCGCGGTGCGAGCTGTTAAAGGGCCGGTGCATTTAAAGGAGCCGTGCACGTGGGTCTCAAGGCGTGTAGCAGGCGGGGGCGTTTTGTTCTTGCTCTGTCTCTCGCCTGAGACCTCCGTTGTGCCGGCTCCATCCGGCCTCCAGCACCCGGCCCTCGTCCTGCTTTCCCCGGGAAGGAGGCGCGCTGGGGGGTCTGCTCGCACGTGAGGGGCAGGGCCACAGGCCCAGGCCTAGAGCCGGTTTGTGTTAGCAGTGGTGTTCGGCTGTTTTATCAGGCATTTGCAGCTGTGAGGAGACAGTCAGAAGGAAGCTTTTGGAGCTGAGGGAACCTGTGACAGAAGCTAGTACCCACCCGAATTTTACTGATGAAGAAACTGAGGCCACAGAGCTAAAGTGACTTTTCCCAAGGTCGCCCAGGTAGGATATAGCAGAGCCAGGCTTAGACCCCAGGGTCCTGGCTTCTAGATCTGCTGTCCATCCCTCTGAGCAGACCTCACCCCTTGGCTAATTAGATGAAATGTGCTTGTTTATTGGCTTAAGTATTCCCTTTGAAAGGTATGAAGGGTGTTGAGTGAAGTAACTGCATCCCTATTGACTGATGGAGAACCTAAGAGCATCCCGTAGAGACGATTGCAGGCTAACTTAAGTCAGAAGCGACAGTCTGGGTTGCTAAGGCTGCCTACGGAGTAACTTGATTAGGACTGACCCCAGCTTCCAGGAAGGAGGCCCCTGATGTCTCTTTAGCCAATTCTGCAGACACCTGAGCCTCCAAGGCCTTCAGCCAAGATCTTTGGTGGTAATTAAAGGCTCAGGATAAGCTGTTTCAGGTATGTGAACCTCTGGTTCTCCTCTGCTGAATCTGGTTGTGGGGAGGCGGTGACTGGCCCCAGCTCAGAGCTGTGTTCCCAGTCTCCCATCAGGCCCGCAGGACGCCCGGATTGGGCCTTGGGTTCCAGGGCAGAGGCTGGGGTGAGGGCTTGAGTGGTGGGGTGTTGCTTTGAACTGGCATGGATGTTGTATCAGGCTTTTGGGGAAAACTCTATACCCTTGGGTGTTGAAGTGACCGTGTGCCAAGTCTTGAGTGCAGCATGTTCACGTGTGGAAAGTGAGTGACTTATTCCTGTCTATTTGAAAGAGCAGTGAGGAGAAGGAGCAAGGGCCAGGGGCTACTGAGGTTCCTGGAGGTATGGTGCATAGTGTGACACCTGTCTCCCCTCCCTGGCTGCTCACTGCTCCCACACAGGGGATTTGCCTCTTGCCCACTTTGGCCTTTCTCTGTTATTGATGTTAATAATGACATATCTCGCTTATGAGTTGGTCATATAAAATAAAAAGCCATCTTGTACAGTAGTTATCACAGTTATCTTAAGAATTTCAATAAGAATTTCAATAACACTGAAATAGTTTATTATTATCACACTTTTACAGAAGTGGAAACAGGTTCAGGGAGTTAAGTAGCTGGTCCAGTATGTGGCTTCAGTGCGTTATGCACCAGGATTTGAACATAGCTGGCTACATTGTCTTTATCTTTTGAGTTTTTGCACAGGAGGTTTCCTCCATTCAACTCCTACCCATGTCTCTGCTGGAAAGTTTTATGGAGTCTCCGTCAGCAACTTCCTGACAAACAGAAAATTTTTAAAGAAACCAAAGCAGTGTGTGTAGGTCACATGCAGTGTGTCTAATGAGAACATCCCTGGCGGGTTTTCAGCTGTTCCTTTGACTTTTGGACATTGTTTAGTTGGGGACTGATAAGACGGCAAATGTTTTTGCAAGTATTCCCAGCTGTTCTGTTCCCAGCTGCCACAGCTGCGGAAAGGCGGGGGTGAGGCTGAGAGGCCTGCAGAGGAACACATTTCCCTGGGCTCCAAACCTGGAGAAGGGATAACCATCATGTTAATGTCTGGAGAAGAGAATGATTTCCTGCCGGGCATGGTTGCTCATGCCTGTAATCCCAGCACTTTGGGAGGCTGAGGTGGGCGGATCACTGGAGGTCAGGAGTTCGAGCCCAGCCTAGCCAACATGGAGAAACCTCATCTCTACTAAAAATGCAAAGTATAGCCAGGCATGGTGATGCATGCCTGTAATTCCAGCTACTCTGTAGGCTGAGATAGGAGAATCACTTGAACCCAGGAGGTAGAGGTTGTAGTGAGCCAAGATCATGCCACTGCACTCCAGTCTGGGCAACAAAAGTGAAACTCTGTCTCAAAAAAAAAAAGAATGATTTCACATCAGTCCTCAGGAAAGACCAGATATCAGTGAGGGAGATCATTTCTTGGTTGCCTCTTCACTGACTGGGTAGAATGGGCTACTTGTTCATCTTTGTGAAAATTCTAGAACAGGGGAAGAAAAATTCAAAGAGCATCCACCATTCTTCTATGCCTTAACCAGAAACTTATTGGTCTCTTTTTAAAATAAAAGTAATACATGTTTATTCTAGAAAATTCAGGAATTTTTTTTTTTTTTTTTTAAACAGAGTTTCGCTCTTATTGCCCAGGCTGGAGTGCCGTGACGTGATCTCGGCTCACTGCAGCCTCTGCCTCTCAGGTTCCAGAGATTCTCCTGCCTTGGCCTCCTGGGTAGCAGGGATTGCAGGTGCATGCCACCTCGCCTGGCTAATTTTTGTATTTTTAGTAGAGATGAGTTTTCACCATGTTGTCCAAGCTGGCCTTGAACTCCTGACCTCAGGTGATCCACCCACCTCGGCCTTCCGAAGTGCTGGGATTACAGGCGTGAAGCACTGTGCCCAGCTGAGATAACCACTCTTAACGTGCGTTTCCGTCCAAGCTCTGTTCACATACACATATTTATCTATTAAAATAGTAGAGGGAGGAAACAGGTAAAGTTTTTGTATCCTGTTTTTTCTGTTATGCCTTCAGAATTTTCCTTTTATTGAGTACTTCTGGAAAAGCAGATTTGATGGGTGCATAGAGCATTTGAATTATTTATCCTACCAGTCCCACAGCAGGACGCTTTCCCGCCCTCTCTTTTGGGCTAGAGAAACAGTGCCCTGTGTCCTCCCCAGGCCCATATGTGGGCACTCCCCCCCATGGAACCAAATCAACCTGGGCAAGTAGCAGAGGGAGAGCATAGTGAGCCCTGGGGGCTGGAGTTGGGGGGCGTGGCAGGAGAGAGACTGTTGAGAGTTTTGAGGTGACGGATGAGCTGCTGAGTGAGTGATAGGGAGCATTTCTGGACACATACCTGCCCAAGGCGAAGGCACGTGCCTTGTGAGTATGAGTGTGCTCCCAGAAAGTCCACATGGTGTGTGGTGGGGCTGCCTGCATGGCCAAACCCTGCACACTGGGTACGTGGCCCTCACAAGTGCTGAATGGGCTGGGAAGAGCTCCTGAATGGGCAGTTGGAGACCTGAGCTGTAACTGTGGCTTTTGGCCATGGAACATTAACTGATTACTTTTGCCCCCTAGGCTTTAGTTTCCTTAATTATAATACAGGGACCTGACTAGGGGGCACTGATGGCCTTTAAGGTCCTTGCCAACTCTGATGTTGTCCTATGGATGTGCTCTTTTATTTGACTGTATGTTCACGTGGCCGTAGTGTGTGGGGCCGGGCCAGGGTAGATGGAAACTTGATCTCTGGGGCCTGGCCTTTGAAGCCAGCTCTTGTGTCTGGTGGTTCAGCAGATGCATAATTTTCCAGCAGTCTTCCGTGTCCTCTCTCACTGTGTCCTTCCTCCATTTCATCTCTTTATAACTACCACTTATTGAACGCCTACTGTGTGCCAGACACTTTACAGGTTGTCGCTAGGTTTTACAATAATCTTGCAAGGTATGCCCGTTCTGCTTTTTACAGCAGAGGAAATGAGCTGTGTCAGATTAGACTGAGGCCTCTCAGCCAGGCAGTATGTGGTCCAACTCACACAGGTGGGTGATCCGAACCCTGTCAGTCTCCAAAGCCTCTGCTTTTGACCACTGACTTGCTGCTGTTTGTTTAAAAATAAATGAATTTCTGGGCCCTACTCCAGAGGGGCATGCTAGGGGCTCCCTCTCCCACTTCCCCACAAATCACCCTTTCCCCTGGCTGCTTCAGGAAATGAGAGAACTCTGCCTGGGCCCAGGCACTTCTGAGTGTGATAGGGCTGATAGAGGTAAGTCTAGAGCTTGGCCCAAAGTTCAGGAGGCCCCATCACAGTGCACCTGGGCTTGTGGTCCGGGAGGGTGGTAGGTTAGTACTTCACAGTTTCCCTGTTAGACTCAGGCCTCAGCTCTGGCTGAGGCTAGGGAGAACCATCCCCAAATGGTATGTGTTGCCATATGGGCCACGATGAATGGACAAATGGATGGTCAGCTGGTACCAAATACATAGTCAAGTACCTAGGGCCAGGGGGAGAAAGGTGAGCAGGGAAGCAGTGGGCATTTGTCCAGTTATCACCTGACCTGAGCAAACTCTTCCTTATTTTAAGGGAGGACTGTGGGACTTCTCAGACGTCAGGAGAGTGATATGAGGGAGCTGTGTGACCATAGAAAGTGATGTGTTAGAAACCAGCGCCACCCTCTTTGAAAGTCGGGGAGCATCGTTCATTTAGCCTGCTTGGAAGAAGAAACCAGGTGTCCGGGATCCAGACCTTTCTGCAGCCCCCAGTGTTTTCGGTAAGTGCAGTGACTCCCAATTTGCTTTTGAACTATCTTTTTCCATTGGGATTTTCTCCATGGAGGCAGATTTCCGTGGGGGTTTACTGTGGCATTTTGAAATTTGTTTGCTGCCTAGTTCCATTGGCCTTAAATGTTAACCCATTACATTCTCTGTAATGAAAAGAAGGTCGAGGAAATTGGGTCACTGGGTTTCCATAATAATTGCAGGAACTGCTGACACAAGCACGGCTGGGGAGATTCTCTAGGTCAGACTCCCTTGATTTGGCTAATTCAGCAGTTTGATCCCATTCAGCTGATTGATGGGAATATGCAGTGGAATATGCAGCGGCTTCCTTGGATTTTTGATTTTGCATCCTAATCCAAAGCTGCTATCAGCCTCAGCACTTCCTTCTCGGAAGGCTTTCCAGAACATAGTCTGTACACTGGACACTTCCATCTGCCCTCTGCATTTTCCTGTCGCTTCCCCAGTCAAAGGGGTGCAGGGGGTGGGAGGTGGGGAAAGCTGGTTGCTGTGTGGCTGATGGGATTTGACATCACCCAGCCCCACCCCCACCTGCCCGTGAGTCAGCCTCCAGAGAGAGTTCTTTGCGTCACTGGCACCCTGATGTGGACAAACATCTAGCAGTGTTGTTTACCTGCACACACTTGGGTGGTGAATTTTCCCTCCAGGGATTTCAAAGCACCAGCAGGCTTCAGAGCGGACTTAGGTGGCTTGCAAAGCAGGCCCTTATGAATTCAGAGGGAAGCAAAAGTCATCCCAGATGCTCTATGTTCCTTCAGGAGCCGGCTGAGTCAGAGGGGCTGAGGGACAAATGAAAAAAAGTCGGGCTTTGAGTCCCATCTGCTCCTCCTGGCCAATGAGAGGGGATCTGGGAGGGGCAGATGTAAAGGAAAATCTGTCTGAATGTTGATGCTCTTTATTTTCCTTTAAAGAATTAATAGCCTAAAAAAACCCATACAGATACAGTCCATGCTTCTTATAGAGACTTGGAAAACTGCAGAAAAATATAAAGAAAATAAAACCACTCTTGGTTCCACCATCCAAAGATAATCACTTTTAATGTTTTGTAGTATTCCCAGTCCTTTATATACATACATTTCATAAGGACACTTAGATGATTAGGTTTGTAAAGTTTTATGTTCTGTTAAATTTAAAACATCATGTCGTTTTCAGGTTACTAAATATTTGAAATAAGATTTTTGATGGTCCTGTAATAGTCTCCTTCAGAGGCATATATCATAGTAGAGAGTCAGACGTTTTGGTCATTTTCACTTTTTTTTTTTTTTTTTTTAACAGTTAACACATATGTTTGTGTAAATTTTTATATTTTCTTAGGACAAATTCAGAGAAGTAGCATTTCAGGATCAAAAGGTGTGCTGTGTTTAGTGTTGATTCTTACTCCTTTCAGTAAGGCCAGTCCAGTTCGTGCAGATAGTGATGAGACCCCGTTTTTCCACATACTCCTCTGCAGTGGGCATTGTTTGGGCCTTTTTCAGCCTGAGAGCTCTCTTCTCCCCATGCCCCTCTGCTGGTCTGAGATTTTTCCACCCCTCTTCCTTCCTAGTTGCTGTCTGACCAGACTCTAGGTATTTAGGAGAAAGAGCTGTTCATTCTCTCACTCTCCCATTCGACAATCAAGTAGTGCCAAGCATTGGGGGCTGAAGGTGGGTGTGTGAGGGACACTCACCTTGCTGAGCAAGGGGCCCGGCCTGGTCGTGTGATTATAAAGCAGAGGCAGTGCCAGGAAAAGTCTGATGCTGGCTGAGAATCACCTGGGGAATGACCATCCCGAATGCAGATACCTGACACAGGGTGAGGATGGAGCTTGGAGATCTGCATTTTCAATAAGCAGCCTAGCCAAGTGGTAAAGAGCCCAGACACAGACTACCTAGGTCCAGGGGTAACCTTGAGCTAATTACTTTTTGAGCCTCTGTTTCCTCATCTGTACCACGGGGAAGAATAGTAGCGCCTTGCTCCAGAGTCATGGTGTGTAGTGCCACGTAAGGGCTCAGCAGGTGGTGGTCCACCCACCAGCCCCCAGTGGCCTGGACCACCTTTGAGAAACAGTGATCCTAAGGGATTCAGCCTTTCCTAAGTTGGTGCCTCCCACCTGTCACCCTCACCCAACCAGACTAGGAGGGTTGTGATTAGAGGATACCCTTGCTGTGACAGCTTGCTCTTCCCTGATTATTCCTTAAGGGCAGCCCCCTCCTTCCCTGCTTTCGTGCAGTCTTGGTCCTCATTGTTGTGGGCACAGCTTCAGGGGAGGCCTTGGGGGAATTTTTTAAAGTGGAACAAGGGAAGGAGCCTGCTCAGGGAGCATTTGTTTTCTGGTAAGGAGGCCGTACGTATGAATGACATTTTGTGGGTTAAACAGCATATTTTGTAGTTTTCCCTTGTTTCTCCCTGAAGAGCTGTCAGGTCTTGATGAGACCAGGTCCTGGCACAGGGCAGGCGGTCAGCGAGTGTGGGCGATGACAACAGTGGTGACCAGATGCCTTTCTCCTGCCTAGCACAGTGTCACATGGAAAGGGTACGGCCCTTTAAGCCCACCCTCCCCAGCGTGACTATGACAGATGTCAGGGAACCTCTGCTCACAGAACTGCTTTCCAGGGAGTATCTTTTTTTGTTTCATTTTGGTTTTTTGAGACTGAGTCTCACTCTGTCACCCAGGCTGGAATGCAATGGCACCGTCTAAGCTCACTGCAGCCTCTACCTCCTGGGTTCAAGTGATTTTCCTGCCTCAGCCTTCCAGGTAGCAGGGATTACAGGCATGCACCACCACACCTGTCTAATTTTTGTATTTTTATTAGAGATGGCATTTCACCCTATTGGCTAAGCTGGTCTTGAACTCCTGGTCTCAGGTGATCCACTCACCTTGGCCTCCCAAAGTGCTGGGATTACAGGCGTGAGCCACTGTGCTCTGTCCCAGGGAGTGTCTTATTAGCGGTTGACAATTGAATGGAGAAGTGGATATTGGAAGGACTTGGTTCTACTTGATCCTGGGTCCCTAGCTTCTCCGTCTTCACCCACCCGTCAGCTCCCTTTCTCCTTTAAACAGGCATCTTTGTTCTCTACTTACCCATTTTTGTTGTGCATTGCTATTTGAGAACCTAAGAAACGCGACATCCTCTGAATGCTGCAGTTGTTGTAGGTCTGAAGGGTGAGCCTGCCCTCTGTCCTCAGGGGCTGCAGCCTTTGGCTTTTTAGGCACGAGGACTCTCAGAACTGCTCCTTCAGTCGCAGCAGAGATAAGTCACTGGAGCTTGAGAGTCATGGGAAGAACAGAGGGAGACCGTAGCTTCCCTGTTCATTCACATCCAAAACAAAACTGTCATGCTAGAAAAGATGGTATTAAAATAGCCGCCTGTCCGTATAGGATGTATAGTCTCGTATCCCATCCAGCTCACTGCTCCAGATGGAGTATTATGCTTTAGCTTGAAGAAATGTAGCAGCTCTTTGTTTTGATGCCCCTCTTAAGAGTGAACTCCCCATTGCCAGAGTGGCTAGTGAGGGAAACCCTGTGTCCGGGCAGGAGTCTGTTTAGGATTTATCTAGAGAGGCTGAGCCACAGGAGGACCTTAAAGTTTCTTCTCTTCAATTTCCTTTATTTATTTTTGTACAGATAGGGTTTTGCCATGTTACCTAGGCTGGTCTTGAACTTCTCGGCTCAAGCGATCCATCCGCCTTGGCCTCACACGGCCCTTCTCCGGAATTTTCTCTCATTTCTGGTAGTTTCTCTCATTTCTGTATGATGAGGGAACTAAAGCCAAGAACTTTCCAAGGTCTTGCTGCTCTTTGGGGATGTGAAGCTGTGCTCGATTTGTATGGATTTTGCTGGTTCCCAGGACTTCCCTGTGGCCCTGGGGTCTAGTGTGGGAGAATGCTGAGTGAAGAGGGAGGAGGGCCATACCTCTTTTATAAAGGCTGCTTTTGTAATGTTCACTTTAGTTACATCTTCCTCCTGGTCAGAAACCTTCAGGGGCTCTCCTCTGCTGCATTAAACTCTTACTCCTCCGTCAGGCAGCAGACTTCTCCCTGGGTGGTCCATCCTACCAGGTCCCCACACTTCAGTCACGTCCAATAGCTCAATATTGTCAGGATAGGCTGTGTTATGTTCCCAACTCTTATGTTTGCTTAAGTGGTTACCTCTTTCCAGAATGAGCCACCTCCTCCAGTCTCTGCCTGGTGAATATTCCTAACCTTTGCAGCTTCACCTCCCTCTTACTTCTTGTGACCTGAGGCATCTACTCCTAACAACTGATAGACTCTGTTCCCTCCTAACTCGAGGGAGCATTATCCTTGTCACCTCCCTACTGGCTTTTACCTGGCTTTGCTTCCTGCTGTTGTTACTGCTGTACCTGTCTTATCTGTCCTAAACAGAAGGTGCTTCAGGCTGGGGAGCTTGTTCATGTTGAAATCGCTGCAATGGAGGTGAGCAGGATGGAGTTAAAGTCCCTGTGGGAATAATCCAGGCCACAGCCAGGGTTGCTGTCTTCAGAAACAAGACCTTAACAGGTCTTGTTAAGGGAATTGAAACTGGCTGACTCGGTGGAAGGAACCTGCCTGCTTGTTTAAAAACCACATATAACCAGGTGTACTTGTTCACACACTGTAATCTCAGTGCTTTGTGAGGCTGAGGCAGGAGAATCACTTGAGGCCAGGAGTTTGAGACCAGCCTGAGCAACAAACTGAGACCTCTGTTTCTACAAAACATGTAAAAAATTAGCTGAGTGTGGTGGCATGCATCTGCAGTCCTAGCTACTAAAGAGGCTGAGGTGGGATACTTGCTTGAGCTCAGGAGTTTAAGGCTGCAGTGAGCCATGAGTGTACCATTGCATTCAAGCCTGAGTCACTAGCGAGACCTCGTCTCTAAAAACAAAAATAAAAATCACATAGATTGTGGGTGCAGCTTACTTGGAGACCAACTTTCAGCAGAGAGCAGACCTGCTATCTTTGCACAGGGTGTGAAGCTCAGCCCTGAGGGTCTCTGGACAGCAGTAATTCAGCCCCTGTCCCCGTCTTCGTTGTTGGCAGGGACAGTGAGATTTGCCAGGGGTTGTCTGAAGCTCTTCCCAGCCCCGAAACCTGCATGTGTAGATTTTGGACTGCACTGGGTCCTGGATGTGGTACTACTGTGTAGAAACTCCACTCGGCGCTGTCTTAGGGGTCAGGTGTCCCTCCTGTGGTCCCTTTGGCCTTGGCCTTCCCCTGGGCTCCTCCCTCAGTGGCACTTTCCACCCCACATGCCTGTTCCCTTGGCTTAGGTCTCCACTTCTAACCTCAGCAGACTTGGTCCTCAGACACCTCCCAGTCAGCTTCCCAGTTGTATCCCATGGACTCTCAAATGGTGGAATTCATAGTCTTTCCTGTCTTGGTCCCCACCTGGCTGCCGTCCTAGACTCTGTTTTCTCTCCTGCGTCAGGTCCTGCCCCTGACCTCCTGACCCCTCCCGGACTCTGCCCTCATTTGCATCCATCCTGCTGCTATCTTCCGCCCTCCTCACCGGCCACAGTCTTCTCCGGGGGTCACTTTCCCTCCTGGTCAGTGGCCAGATTGACCTTTGTAAACCTGTATCAGATCTTGTTTGTCATGATTGTCCTCATGGTGTTGTGTGTCTCCTTAACGTGGTGCCTGAGATCCTGCTCACCTCCGCCGCCCGGCCCACAGTGTGTGGCCCTCACTGGAATATTCACTGTGCCTTCTGCCCTTCCCTTCTCCTGGGAAAACCTGTCTCTATCAGATATGCTCTTCTCTAGAAAACATTCCTGATCTCTAGATTTGGTTTTGCCTTTATGCTTCTGCACCTACCATCCAACACCTGGATTGTATCATTTGTTACATTAGATGATTTTTGTTTTGTTTTGTTTTGTTTTAAACAAGGGTGTTTCTTACTCACGTTTATATCCCTAGAGCCCAGCACCATCTTTGGTGCATAATAGACGTGCCACACATGTTTGCTAATTGAACAAATGATCAGATGTGAGTCACCTCAGGCCGGCCCCAGGCAAGGCCGCTGCCACCTCCATGGTGGCTCTTGGGGCCTCTTGCTTTACGGCAGTCGTTTGATTGACAGGCATGTCTTGGAAGCTTGTTGGGCAGGACCTGTGTCTAAGTCTTCAGGCTGCCTCCAGCCACCCCCGTAGCCCTCTACTGCCTTCATCTCACAGGAAAGTGGAACGAGGTCCTTGTGCTCTTTTTTCCAGGTGCTTCCCGAGGCAGGGCTATGCTAACATTCATGGCTTCTGACAGCGAGGAAGAAATGTGTGACGAGCGGACGTCCCTGATGTCGGCCGAGAGCCCCACACCGCATTCCTGCCAGGAGGGCAGGCAGGGCCAGGAGGATGGAGAGAACACTGCCCAGTGGGTAGGCATCAGCAGCTGGGGGTCTCTGGGGCTCTTGTACCTTTACAGGTGAAAACCAGACCTTCATTCCTCGATGCAAGAGGGAGAGGGAAGTAATGATGAGGAGCGGCCAAAAGAGTGGGTGGCTGGCCATGGTCGGCCTTCTGTCTGCAGGGCTTTATAGGACTCTGCACATTCACAGCCAGTGGACTTGGCAGTGGGCTGAAGGACGCCGTCCACTCTGCCCCCTTAGGTTTACCTTGCTCATGCAGGTCACTGTTTCCACTGTAATTCCAGAGTTCGTTTGGATGCCTGGGTGCTAGGACAGGTAACAGAAGCTTAGGATGGTAGCAGGGGAAGCCACTGGAGGGGAAGCCGTTTTTGGCAGGTGGCCAGACATGGTAACTGTGAGGAGTCTGCCTGACGCACACTTGACTTTTGAGCTGGGGATATTTAGGCTGCACTGTGATCATCCAGCCCCTAGGGGAGGAGAAAGAGCAGGATGTTAGAAAGAGTAGGATATCCTTGGGAGAGCCACTTAGTCATGCCCTTTCTCTCCCAATCAGGGTAAAACATCCCAATTTACCTGAATCCTATTCTCTGTTTTGCCCGTTATAGAATTTAAAAATGTTGGCTGGGCATGGTGACTCACACCTGTAACCCCAGCACTCTGGGAGGCCAAGGTGGGTGGATCAAGAGGTCCAGAGATCAAGACCATCCTGGCTAACATGGTGAAACTCCGTCTCTACTACAAATACAAAAAAAACATTAGCCAGACCTGGTGGTATGTGCTTGTAGTCCCAGCTACTCAGGAGGGTGAGGCAGGAGAATCGCCTGAACCCGGGAGGTGGAGGTTGCAGTGAGCCGAGATTATGCCACTGTACTCTAGCCTGGGCCACAGAGCGAGACTATGTCTCAAAAAAAAAAAGAAGTCTCTGTGTGGACTGTTTTCTTGCTGCCAGTCTTAATCCTGCTTGCTAAAATTTGAGCTCCCTTCTTCTGCATGTTCTCCTTGAGAACAGAACCATCGTCCCTGAGCTCTGAGTGAAATGGCACCAGCTCAAGGCCACTGCTTGGCCGCTCGTCAGCCTTTTCTTGTTAGTTTGTTATCTCTGGAAACTCTTGTACATTTTAGTTGTTTCAGTTTCTGTTCATGAATAGTCTTCCTTTCCTTTCTCAGCTGATGTCTAGATTGGGACTCTCTCTGCAAAGTCATGCCCTTTCTTTCCCAATCAGAGTAAAACAACTGAAGCAACTGCCATTTTCAGTTTTTGTTTCATTTGCCTTTTCCTTTAGCTGTTGATCTCATTAGCAAGGCAGCCCATGACCCTGACTTGCCACAGTTCCAAAACACAAATTCTTCCAGATGGGATGTGCCGGTGTCTGGCAGGTGTCCTGCCTTCCCTTGCTACCTCCTCATTTGTGCCCGTCCACCTTCTCAGAGCCTATGTCTTCCCAGATGCTTAACGCTGTTCAGCCTCTAGTTCAGAGCTGCAAATTTACATGCTTGATTGTGTGGGGCAGAAAGTTCAAGGTAATTTCTTCCTCTACAAATTCCCAGTATCTTAGTCACACTCGGAGAGTGTCCCTGTGCACTGACTCCTCTAGCTAGTGATTGGTCAACCAGAAATGGTTAGTGTCTGTTTTCCTTCTGTCTCCTGGCCTGTCTCCTCCCACATCAGCATGGCCATGTGAATGGAATTGAGTGACATCCTGAGTCCCTATATTAGGAAGGGGGAAGTTCCTTTGATGTGTTCCAAATTCATTATCCATTAAGTCTTGGGCCTGCAGACGATGGCAGGCTCCCTTCCTTCATTTATGATGCTTCATCCAGCTCTAAATTTTTTCCACTCTTGTCCTTATAAACTTTTCACATGCCCTAGAAATTCCAACACGCCCACATCTAAGCTACAGCTGCTCTTTGTATTTGGAAAGCAACATTCAAACTTCTCATTTCCGGTTCCAAAAATCCATGCACTACATGGATAGTCTGCCGTAGGGGACATTCCTCGGCCCTCACGATGTGGTTTCCCGCAGAGAAGCCAGGAGAACGAGGAGGACGGTGAGGAGGACCCTGACCGCTACGTCTGTAGTGGAGTTCCTGGGCGGCCGTCAGGCCTGGAGGAAGAGCTGACTCTCAAGTATGGGGCGAAGCACGTGATCATGCTCTTTGTGCCTGTCACTCTGTGCATGATCGTGGTGGTAGCCACCATCAAGTCTGTGCGCTTCTACACGGAGAAGAATGGACAGCTGTGAGTTAGGGGCCGGGGGGCACAGGATGGGGTGAGGGCTGAGTTGTTGGGAGGCAGCAGCCTGTGTTGGTCACTGCACCTGTAGCTCCACACCGGCAGTGGTAAAGAGCAGGGAGGGAGAGCTGCCTGGGTTCACGGCCTGACTCACTGCCTCCTGGATTGTGACCTACTTGGGCATGCTGTTAATGTCCCTATGCCTGTGTAATGGGTTAATAATGGGGTTACTGGGAGAATTAAGTGAGTTAATACAAGTGAAGGGCTTAGAAGAGTGTGTGCTGCAGGTGAGTGCTCAGGCAGGCTGAATCCTGCTGCAAAGCACTGGGCTCCGTGTTCCTAGTCCCAGACCCTGGGCATGGCCGTGCCACTGTCCTGTGTGACCGCAAACAAATCACTTCCTCTCTGGGTCTCTGCTCCCCTGAATATGAAACAAGGTGGTTCGACCAGATGATTTCTCAGCTCACTTCCTGCCTTGTGAGGAAGACTTGTAAAGCCTTTGGTTTATTTTAGTAAAATACATGCATAGGCAGCAGCATAGACAAATGAGAAGCTTCCCCACGTCTTCCCTTCCCCTCCCTGTGGTCATCACTGCTAAGCACCTTCTCTAAACTTTTTTTTTAAGTTAGGGACTTTTTGTTTCATTTTTTGTGTGTTGGTTTGGTTTTTTGTTTCTTTTAAAGAAAGGAATAAGGCCAGGTGTGGTGTCTCATGCCTGTAATCCCAGCACTTTGAGAGGCTGAGGCAAGAGGATCACTTGAGCCCAGGAGTTTGAGACCAGCCTGGGAAATGTGGCGAGACCTTATCTCTACAGAAAATACAAAAATTAGCCAGGTGTGGTGGTATGCACCTGTAGTCTCAGCTACTTGGGAGGCTGAGGTGGGAGGAACACCTGAGCCCAGAAGTTGAGGCTGCAGTGAGCCATGATTGCATCACTGCACTCCAGCCTCAGCAACAGAGACCCTGTCTCAATTTTTTTTTTTTAAATTAAAAAAGACGTAGAGAAGGAGGGCCCCATCCTCAGGAAGCTTATAGCCTATGGGGAATTCAGTGCAGCACAGGTGAAAGCATGGAGAGAATGCAGCCAGCAGTTTGTTTGCCACAGTCCAGGCTGGGGAGAGTGAGGTTTGAGTGAATTGCTTCCTTGCTCTGCTTCCTGGGCTTATAAGCTGCAAGGGCAGCCGTTGGCTCCTGTTGGTGGGGGGTGGGGTAGCAGCAGGTGGAGGAGTGCTAGGCTGGATGGGGCTGGTGGAGAGGTGTGAGGTGGGGAATGAGAAGTGAGATGGGCGAGACAAGCGCCTAGGGAGCCTTTAATCCATCCGTGTAGGGGTGGGGAGGGCAGTGGTGAGGTCGTCTAGCCCCCATCCCCACTGTTGCACTGGGCCCAGTCAGCAGGCTGAGAGCCACAGGTCTGTGGTCAGGATGCCAGGGAATGAGCTGGAGGACAGAAACTGCTCATAGGGGTGGTGCCTGTGCTCTGTCAGGGCAGTACATGGGTGGCATGGGCATCCCAGGCACCTCCCCTAGCAGGCCCAGAATCGCTCAAGGTGGGGAGCCTCGCGGAGCAGGCAGGGCTGGGAGCATCAGCCCCTTGCCTTCTCCCTCAGCATCTACACGCCGTTCACTGAGGACACGCCCTCGGTGGGCCAGCGCCTCCTCAACTCCGTGCTCAACACCCTCATCATGATTAGTGTCATCGTGGTCATGACCATCTTCTTGGTGGTGCTCTACAAGTACCGCTGTTACAAGGTGAGGCCCTGGCCCTGCCCTCCACCCACCCTTCTCCCTCCCCATCTACCCCACACCACGGCGGTGAGGCCCATGAAACAGCCATCTTTAAAAAACACAGACCAGAGCAAAATAGACCCTGATTTTTTGTACTCCGTCCCACCCCATCCTGTCTCCCACCATGGATGACCTAATACTGTTGTCTTTTATTTTTATTTATTTTATTTTCTAAAAAACATGGTCTCTCTCTGTTGCCCGGCTGGAGTGCAGTGGGACGATGATGGCTCACTGCAGCCTCAACCTCTTGGACTCAAGAAGTTCTCCTGCCTAGCCTCTCAAGTAGCTAGGACTGCAGGTGTGCACCAACACACCTGGCTAATTTTTAAATTTTGTTTGTAGAGGCTAGATCTCACAGTATTGCCTAGGATGGTCTCAAACTCCTGGACTCAAGCCATCTTCCCACCTCGGCCTCCCAGAGTTCTGAGATTACACAAGTGAGCCATCGCACCCAGCCTGTTGTCATTTAAATTTACACACGATCCCACTGAGTTCCTCACTGCAGTGTTACAGGCATCATTTCTCATAGTCAGAAGTTAATTTTGTTTTGTTTCTCTTTCTGAAGTTCTATTTTAGGCTCCCCTCACCCTGATACTTCCCCTGAAGATTTATTTTTATGTTCCCTTTTCCTTTTTGGGCAAGGATGTGCAGATGCCATGCTGAGGTCTTCCAGCCCTGGGAGACATGTGGGTTGTACCTGCCTATATAGCTGCCGAGTAGCTCCAGGGAGTAGTAGAAGGACAGATCCCATCTGGCAAGAATCATGGCCGCTGCTTGTCCCCAAAGATGCATAAGCTTTTAGACAGCAACTTCAGGCTTTTCCCCCAGGGAAGGAGTTGAACCCCTAAAGATGGAAAGGAAGTTAAGCTGGGCGTTACCTATCTTAAAACTGTTGACACACAGGTGCCTCACAACATTTTTGTTCAGGCAGCTGCCATCTGTGGAGCAATTAGATAGAGGTGCAGAGTGCCCAGGCTAGAGGGATGGGTCAGGGACAGTGCAGGGAGGGAGCTGAGCCCCATTCCAGCTGGGGTGGCAGTCGGGGAGAGTCATGGGAGGGCCTGTAGGGTGTGTCCTGAGCTGAAGCTTATCATTAAGTAACAAGTACCAGCTCGGCATTTTGGGCATGACCACGCCTGTGGTCCCAACTACTTAGGAGACTGAGACTCTGTCTCTTAAAAAATAATAATAAAATAAGTAACAATCACCTGTGTAACTGTGATGAGGCAGGGTTCGAACATTGCCACTGGTAGGTTGGCAGATGGGGAAGCAGGTTGGAGGGCTGCTGGTTTGGAGCAGAGGATACAGCTTGCATGGGGTCCAGCTAGATATTTCACAGCGGATGTGAAGAGCTGGCACCACTGCAAGCAGTAGGTGTCTGGTGGCCAGTCCCAGAAGCTGTGAAGAGGGGCTCCAGTAGGGCTTCCCTGGAGTTTCTGCAACACAGGCAGATGATGGTGGCCTGGGAAGCCAGGTGGTAGCTGGGATGAAGTGGATTGGCACATCCCAGAGGCAGCCCTTTCCCCTTTTGGCTGTGTGTGCGGCATGGCCATGGTGGCCGCTTTCACTCCAGGTAGACCAGGGCCCTGCTGAGGTCCCAGTGGGCTGAGCTGGTGACTGATGAGTTGATCCTCAGGGGTGAGGCTGGTGGGAAGTGATGTCACTGTCCCACCAATGGCCAGCTAAGGGACTGGGTTAGGATCAGTCCCCTCTTGTCCTTCACCCTCCCGTGCTTGGCCAGGAGAAGAGGAACAGGTCTTTCTGAGGACGTGTCTGTAGACCCTTGGGTGGGAAGGGACTTCCCAGTTTCTCTGTTGAGGCCACCCTGTTGAATCTCCTGTCACTGTATCTTGCTGGCATGTTTTTCTCCATGGCCCTCATCATTACCTGCTGAAATACTATAGATTTGTCTGTATGTCATCTAGCTCCCCTCACACTGGAACACAACGCTTGTGGGCAGAGACTTTCCTAGCCTTGGCTCCAGAGCCTAGAACAGTGCCTGGCAAGTAGGAGATACCCAGCATTACCTTTCTAAATGGACAAGTAGAGAGGTGGGGAGACCGCAAGGCTTTGCCAGCAGATCTGAGGGAGTCTTGTCTGCATGCACTGCAGGGTGACCTCAGGGGAACTCCTTGGACTTCTGTGCGCTCTTTATCTGTAAGGTGGCCACCTGATCCCTTCCAGCATAGGCATGAAGTAGCCTAATAGAGAACATCATTCAGGCTTGGGTATCGGTCCCAGCATCCTGGGGGCCTTAGGATTTGTGGCACTTGGGGACATCTTGTGATTGTCCCATTTCTATTGTCTAGTTCATCCATGGCTGGTTGATCATGTCTTCCCTGATGCTGCTGTTCCTCTTCACCTATATCTACCTTGGGTAAGTGTCAGATGAGCAGCAGGGTCCCTGGGAGCCCCTCTCCCTGCGGCACCAGTGGACATGGGCAAGAGGACCTGGGCAGGAAAAGGTGACCGTTGAGCTCCAGTGCTCCCCAGTGCCAGCCGTTCCAGGAACACAGGCCTCTAGGGCCCTTTCTTGGCACAGGGGAGTGGGAGTGAGGCTGCATGGTGGACCACACATTTCTATCTAGTTCCTGATTTAAAATGGAGCCTTCGTAGAGAAAATTTACATTGTAATGTTTAGGCTAGGCCTGGGTGCTTCCTGGTTTATGGGAAAAGGTATCTGTTCTATTGCCCCTTGACTTGGGATATCAGCCTGACCCAGGGACCGAAAGAGACTGGAGGGACAAGAGAAAACACTTTCTCAAGGACCTTTCCATGCGCACAGGGTCTTCCACGTCATGCCCATGCACATTTCTGTGACCCGTTCCGAGCATCCCCACCTTGTTCTAGAAAATGTCACAAATGGTAATTTGTAAGGACAGTGACAGTTGGAGAAGGAAATGTTAGTAAAGAGGGCCAGGTTGGGACTGGATGGTGGTAAACTGCTAGGCTGTAATGTCTCCACTGAGTCCCACCCACAGGCTCCACCTTGGTCTTGCAGGGAAGTGCTTAAGACCTACAACGTTGCCATGGACTACCCCACCCTCTTGCTGACGGTCTGGAACTTTGGGGCGGTGGGCATGGTGTGCATCCACTGGAAGGGGCCACTGGTGTTGCAGCAGGCCTACCTCATCATGATCAGCGCACTCATGGCCTTGGTGTTCATCAAGTACCTCCCAGAGTGGTCCGCGTGGGTCATCTTGGGCGCCATCTCTGTGTATGGTAGGTGGGCAGCAAGACTGGCAGGGGCAGTGGGGCTGGCGTCCAGGGCCAGGTCATCCTCAGCACTGCACAGGGAGGACAAGGTGCTGATGGGCTTGCGTCCCTTCCTGCAGAGGCCTGGGTGGTCTCCCTCCTGAGGGAGTCACCTTTGTAAAACATAGCAGGATCCACTATTTCAGGAACACTCCCGGTAGTCACTGACCTCGTCATTTTCTTTTTTTCTCACAGTGTGAGATGGAGTTTCACACTGTCACCCAGGCTGAAGTGCAGTGGCGTGATCTCAGCTGACTGCATCCTCCGCCTCCGGGGTTCAAGTGATTCTCCTGCCTCAATCTCCTGAGTAGCTGGGACTATAGGCATGCACCACCGCGCCTGGCTAATTTTTGTATTTTTAGTAGAGATGGGGTTTCACCATGTTGGCCAGGCTGGTCTCAAACTCCTGACCTCGTGATATGCCTGCCGTGGCCTCCCAAAGTGCTGGGATGATAGGCGTGAGCCACTGCGTCCAGCCCTCGTTTTCCATTATTACTGACGTGCTGATTGAGCATGTGCACCGCTAAGCACTGGACGTGCTGTAGGTGCCGTGTTCCTCAAGACAGTTGTAAGTCCTTTGGGCACAGTGCCTATACATAAGCCCAAATGTTAGCTGCTATTTGATATTAGCATGATTATCATTGCTGGTATTGTTACTTCCATTTTAAGGTTAAGGAATTTGAGGCTCGGAGAAGTGGGACTCCTCAGCCCGGCCACCATGTCTTGGGTGCACAGCTCCTCCGCACCTGCAGTTGGCTGTGAGGTCCCGCTCTGACTCCACCAGTGTCTGCCCTAAGTTGTGACTGGAAAGTGAGAGTTTGGCATGGCAGCCCAGCAGCAAGGCATGCTCTGAGAGCTGCACCCAGGGCTGCTGTGCTACAGGGCTGGCTCTTTGGGGGCGGCTGCTTGGGGATAACTTGACAAGGATGTCTCTGTGTTCCTAGATCTTGTGGCTGTGCTGTGTCCCAAAGGGCCTCTGAGAATGCTGGTAGAAACTGCCCAGGAGAGAAACGAGCCCATATTCCCTGCCCTGATATACTCATGTGAGTGGGCCCCCTGTGCCTCTGCCTGACCCAAGGTCAGCAGGCAGCCTATGGGGGGACAAGGGGCTGCTTCCTGGCCGTGGCTTTCAGAGTTGACTATGTAACACCCTTTCCCTGAGCAAAGAGGAGTTGGCCTTGGTGATCCCAGAAGGGTCTCCACTTTCAGAAACCAGGAAAGGCAGTATCTTGCTATTATACAGTAAGAAGCTTAGAGTTAGGACAGAAAGCGGGCATCTGCTGGGATGCGGCGCAGCCCCCGGCTTCATCCCATCCGCCCTCCAGCGGCATACTGTGGTGCAGGTCACGTTCCTGTGAGCCCACAGCCACCCTTCAACTCTCCAGGCTCTTGAGAAGGGACTTTGGATTGGGATTCTACAGGGCAGAGGGTCAGGGAGCAAGGAGCTCCTGGGCTTCCTTGACAGCAGTGTGCTTGATTGGCATTAATTAATCCTAACTGAAGGGAAGGCACATGGGATGGCCCCTGGCCTCGGGATCAGTGTGTAGAGATTTGGATTTACACATGCACTCAGCAGAGGCACATCAAGTCCCCACTTTGTGGCAGGCACTGTGCTAGGCATTGGGGACCCAGCAGGAAAGACCACAGGATCCCAGGCCTTATGGAGCTCTCAGGCCTGTGGTCATGATGCCCTTGGTCTGTTGATGGCAGGGCTTAAGTAGAGAGCTTGAATTTCTGGGGCTCTGGTGTCTGCAGGGTGGCCTGGGAAACATTTTATGGACCAGCTACAGAGTGCTAGATATCTCCGTGCAGTTGAGGAATCCAGCCTGTAGAGGAGAATCGCCCGCAGCATGGCCCCACGGGAAAGCACATTCCAGGCACATTCCGAGGATGAGCAGAGACCATGTATGGAAAGGCAATGCCAGGACAGTCGTGAGTGTCCCAAGGCTCTGGGGATTCACCCGTCAACAGTGAGGTCCTGGCTCTGATAGACCTGGTTCTTCTCACACTGCAGGAGGGGAGACAGACAGTGACAGACAAATGCAGGAGTCAAGAGGAAGTGACTCTGACCCCTCCCACAACGGCCTCCTAACAGTGGAGCATGAGCAGATAGCTGCAGGATGGTGGGATGGAGGGTCCTGTGCAGGCTTTCTGGGGCGCAGACTGGCCACCTCCCCCAGGCCCTGCAGGCAGCCACTGTTAGCACTGCCTGAGGCACGAACCTTTTCTCCTCCTCCAGCCGCCATGGTGTGGACAGTGGGCATGGCGAAGCTGGACCCCTCCTCTCAGGGTGCCCTCCAGCTCCCCTACGACCCAGAGATGGGTGAGTATTTGGGGGACTGACAGCCTCTCGTCACTGGGGCGGGGCAGCTGCCTACCTGCACCCCGCTCTGCCCAGCCTGGCCTCTCTGGGAGGCAGAGGGAAGGGTCATTTGAAAACCTGCTCTCCCTGACACACGCAGCTTGGAGATTCAGCAACTGTTGGACCCTGGGTCCTCTGCCAGCCTTTGTTGCTTCCTTCTGGGCATGGCTGGATGGGGGACCCCTTCCTGGAGCTTTGTTCCCAGGGAACGCTCTCTGACCAGCTCTTGCCTCTCTCCCTTGTTGTCCCCTTCTCATGGCGATCATCTCATCTTTTCCTGGACACCCAGAAGAAGACTCCTATGACAGTTTTGGCGAGCCTTCATACCCTGAAGTCTTTGAGCCTCCCCTGACTGGATACCCAGGGGAGGAGCTGGAGGAAGAGGAGGAAAGTAAGGTGCCCGTGTTCACATGACCTGCTTCAGCCCAGGGTGGGGGTGGAGGAGGGCATTGCAGGGGGCCCTTTTCCCATCAGAGGCATCTCTGTGAAAGTAGGAGATGCCTGCAGCGCTGGGGTCTTCCATGTAGTTGTCTGGTGTGTACTGAGTATGGACCATGTGTCTGCACTGTGCTGAGTGAGGCCCGGCCCTGGTGGGACCTGCAGGCTAAGGAGTCATGGGCACTAATCACACAGACTCCAGAAGCCAAGGACTGCGAAGGGGGCCATGGAGGGCAAGAGAGTATGCCACGGAGCTTCTTGACCTGGTTGACAGGGGTCAAAGAAAGTCATCTGAGGAGGTAACTGCTGAGCTGAGCTCTGAAGGTTGAGTCACAGCAGTCACTAGAGGAGAGGAGCATGGGGTGGGGAGCATTTCTGGACAGGCGGTCTCGGGAGTCAGAGGAAACCGGGGCGGGATACAGAGAGCAGACGTGGGAGAGCCTCGCAGACAGGCCAGGAGACATGCTGAGATAGGGGTTCATCTTGGCGTCAATACACGATGCCCACCCAGTACCCAATGCCAGCCCACCACAGTGTGCCAGGCAGCACCCTGGAGCAGGGAGACAACAGCCCCTGCAGTGTAGTAACAGCCCCTGGCTTGAGAGGTGCCTTACAAGAGTAGCCCGGTGGCAGTGGCCTGGCATACAGGACTTCAGTGACGCAGGAGGGGCTAGCTGGAGAATGATCATCCTGCTGTAGGTCTGGAAAGAGGAGCAAGGTGCGCACCCTGCAGGCAAGCTTGGGGGAGGTGTTTATTCCAAGGCCAACAGGTGTACTGCAGACCAGGAGTTAGCACAGACCCCACGGGACCCACAGGACTGGCTTCCCTCTAGACACCAGCCACAAGCTCTAGGGGTATTAGAGGCCACTTGTACTTCTGACTGGCTGCAAATTTACAGCTCCCATGACACCCTCTGGGTCAATAACTTGCTGGAATGTCTCACTCAGGAAAGCACTACACTTAAAATCGCAGTTTTTTTTGTTGTTGTTGTTTTGTTTTGGAGACAGCGTCTCGCTCTGTCGCCCAGGCTGGAATGCAGTGGTGTGATCGTGGCTCACTGCAACCTTGACTTGCTGGGGTCAAGTGATCCTCCCACCTTGGCCTCCTGAGTAGCTGGGATTACAGGCACATGCTACCATACCTAATTCATTTTTATATTTTTAGTAGAGATAAGGTTTTGACTTGTCGCCCAGGCTGGTCTTGAACTCTTGGGCTCAAGCGATCCACCTGCCTTGGCCTCCCAAAGTACTGGGATTATAGGTCTGAGCCACAGCACCTGGCGAAAATTAGTTTTATTATAATAGATGCAACTCAGGACCAAATGGAGAGACACAGAGCAAGTGAGAGGGCCCCACACCTGTTTCCTGTGTCCTCTCCTGGGAACAGGGCATGTCACCCCTGCTGTTGTCCAGGGGAGAGAGAAACAAGGCAACACTGTGGCTGAGAGGGGGATGGCTGTCAGGACTAGGCCAAGGGTGGTGTGTAGGGGTCCACGGGGAAGGTGGCGTGGCTTATCAAGACTCAGGAGAGCATCTGTGGGAGAGGGGTAGGGGTTGCAGGACATCCGGAGGGACATGTCAGCAGGCACTGGAGCCAGGGAAGAGCTCAGGGTTTGACACTGGGAGTTGGAGCCATTAGCACGAATATATTGTCAAAATCAGGCCCGAGAATAGTAGCCAGGGACGGTGCAGGGTCAGGGTCGGTGACATTTACAGAGGAAGGGAAGGTGTGGTGGAGGACCCTGAGGAGTAGTCAGAGGCGGATGGGTGCTATGGGTGGCATGAGGACTGCAGGTGTCCCCTGGGGGCCAGAGAGCATTGGTCAGGACATGGGACCTGGTGCCTCTAAGTTCCCAAGGTGACCAGGAGGTGAGTGCAGGGTTCTTTTCAGAGTCCTGATGGAAGAAGGAGGAGTGATAAGGGAGAGGAGCCAGCACACAACAGCAGGAGCAAGGGCCCAGTACAGGAAGAGCCGTCTGTCTGGGATGGGCAAGACTGGATCCTTTTTGTTAGGCTCTGAGAAGGAGCCAGCTAAAGGGGAGGAGTTGAGATCAGAGAGGAAGTGATGCTGATGGATGAGACTTGTTGGGGGAAGGATGGACACTGGGGCAGGGCAGAGGCAGGCGACTGCCAGGAGTGGGAGGGACACCTTTGGGGCTGGAGGGGTAGGGGAGGTGGGCCTCCATGGTTTGTGTTTATTGCATAACCATTTTTATTATCTACAGTGAGCAAAGTTATCCTACAAACCAGTGTCAGGGACCATTGTACTAAAGAAAACAAACTTGAGAGCATTTTGGAAGCTCTAATTTCCTGATCAGTCATGGGTAGGCTAATTCCCAGTTATGTTTACCTATTGCAAGGGGAAAGGGTCTTCAGAGGACCTCTGTCTTGGTGTTATATGTGCTTTTGAATTTACTGAAATGAAATTCCCTAAAAATCTGTAATTCAGACTTCATACTAAATTGTACAGCAGTGCCGAGCCCCAAGCCATGCATTCCTATTTGTTCTTTCCGTTACTCACTATGTGCCCAGCACCAGTTTTACCTGAGTTTCAGAACTGCCCGATTTTCTGTGCACAGGTTGTAAGTCACCCAGTCCACAGGCGTCCCCTGCTTTCCCACTGGCTGCGGATTTGGGGAGGCAGCCGTCCTTGTCCCCAGCCGACGCGGCTGCTTCTAGAGGCTGGGTGGGCTGGGCTGGGCAGAGCGTCTGCGGGCGCCTCCTCAGCACGGGTCCACTGTCTCTCCTCGTGCAGGGGGCGTGAAGCTTGGCCTTGGGGACTTCATCTTCTACAGCGTGCTGGTGGGCAAGGCGGCAGCCACGGGCAGCGGAGACTGGAACACCACGCTGGCCTGCTTCGTGGCCATCCTCATTGTGAGTGGCTGGGGATGCGCCCAACTGCCCCCTAGTGGTGGGACCCCGGGGGTCCCCATTGTGGGGGGGTGGGAATTTTTATTTCTTCTTTTCCCTCTGAGGGACAAGAGCAGGGAGGGGCTGGAAGGGTCGGCTTGAGACTGAGGCTCACAGGAGGTGTGCTTGCCTTAGGTGGGCTCCATCCTGCAGGTCACAGTGCAGGGGAGGGTGAGGAGAGCGCTGGCCCTGGCGTGGTCGAGCACACAGCCTCCAAGCCAAGGACCCAGCTGACAGCTTTGTGCAGTGTTGATACCGTTGAGGTGGTTGTGATGACATCAGGTTTACAGAAAAGTGCTTAAGGGCCTTACCCGTGGGCACAAAGCTAGTGAGGACCATGTTTTCCCCTCCTCCCTGCCATCGAGACACCACAGGGTGCCCCATTACTGTGAACCACAGCAGTGAAATGTGGAGTTCGCTGTAGTCAGTTAATGTGGCCAGATACACGTGATGGGGAGATGTCCTGCCACAACTTCATCTCAGAGATTTCCCTGTCACATTAGAGGTGGATTGTCTGAGCTGTACACTTGGCATTCTGCCCCTTGGTGAAAACCCTGGGCATGGCATGGTGAAGGGTGATGCTTCGGTGTCCAGATTTTGTTTCTGCCCATAAGTGTATCAGGGATGGGATGATGGACCCATCCTCCTCCACCACCAGTCTGCCTGACCTGAGCCCTGCTGCCCCCAAAGGTAGAGCAGGCACCCTGGTTCCCTGTCCTTACCTGGACCACTGCCCGCGTCAGCCAGGTCAGGGGAGGATGGGCATCCCCACGCCTGCTTCCCAGGGGCAGGCTGCATGGCATCTCTGATTCCCTTGGTGTCAGCTGCTGAGAACCTCACTGGCATTTCAGTTGAACCTACCTAGCTGTCATACAAATACACATTCTCTGAGGGCATCTTGCCATCCTGTGTGACAACTCCAGCCAGACAGGGGAGGCAGCACGGCCTGGAGGCATAGCACTGCTCCGGAAGTCAGGAGGCCTGCCTTCTGGTTCACTCGCTCACACGTGGGAGCTCTGATGGGGATGAGAACTTCTGCTCTCAACACCTCAAGAGCTGTTGCAGGACCAGGGAAGATAATGGGGTGGGGTGTCTAGCACCGTTGTCCGACTGGTCCACGAACAATCTCCTGCACCCAGGGACTAGACCATGACTCCCAACTCCCGTCCACACTGGGATCACCACCCTCACTCTCCCCTCCATGTCCCACAGGGCTTGTGTCTGACCCTCCTGCTGCTTGCTGTGTTCAAGAAGGCGCTGCCCGCGCTCCCCATCTCCATCACGTTCGGGCTCATCTTTTACTTCTCCACGGACAACGTGGTACGGCCGTTCATGGACACGCTGGCCTCCCATCAGCTGTACATCTGAGGGACGCGGTGCGCCACAGGCCGCAAGCTGCAGGGAATTTTCACTGGATGCAGTTGTATAGTTTTACACTCTAGTGCCATATATTTTTAAGACTTTTCTTTCCTTAAAAAAATTTAAAAACGTATGTGTTTACTTGGTGAGGACGAAGCAGAACCAGCTCTTTGGTACCAGCTGTTTCATCACCAGACTTTGGTTCCCCCTCTGGTTCCGCCTCACTTCACGGACAGGAGGCACAGCAGGTTTACCCAGATGAACTGAGAAGGTCAGGTCAGGGTGGGGAGAGGAGCATCCGGCACGTCCCCGAGGGCCAAGATGCGTGAAGATGTGCCTCTGTTCAGGATCAGGACCACGTGCTTGGGAGTGGCCCCTGGCACCTGGGTGCTCTGGCAGGCAAAGAAAAGCCAGTTCCTTACGAGGAGTGTTCTCAGTGCTTTGTCCATGATGTCCTTGTTATTTTACTGCTTTTAGAAGCTGAGTCCTGTTCTTGTTACGGCAGTCACACTGCTGGGAAGTGGCTTAATAGTAATACCAATAAATAGATGAGTCCTGTTGGAATGTTGGAGCTTGGTCCGTTGTGAATGTTGACCCCTCTCCCTGCATCTCAGGCACCCCGGGGATAACCTGTGCTAGAAGAGGGAGGCAGTTTGCACCATTTGAAGGAGAGAGGCTTTTAATGATCTCGCCTGTCTGCACACATTTCTTTTAACTAGAAAGTTTCCTAGGCAGAGGCATTAGGAGAGCGGGGAGGCCTGCCGTCTGCCGGCCCTGGACTGTAAGGCTGCAGGGCCAAGCAGGGCCAAGCAGGGCCCTGGACTCAGTGGTGCACAATGGCACAAACACTGCCAGGTGGTTGCCAAAATGTCCAGTGGTTCTTTCTGCAGGTGTTCACCCTCTGCAGAAGCCTGTAAGGGCCCAAGCTCAGAAACGCACGCTCCTTTCCTTCTCTGGCTATGGCCCTGGGCACTGTGGTGGGAGAGGGGACGGGCTGGCTTTGCCTTCTCCATACATCAATCATGAATTGCAAAGAGAATCTCAGAAGTGCCTCTTCCTGTACGCAGTGGCTCACACCTGTAATCCCAATACTTTGGGAGGTTGAGATGGAAAGATCACTTGAGCCCATGAGTTTGAGACCAGCCTGGGCAGCGCAGTGAGACTTAGTCTGTAGAAAACAATTTTAAACATTAGCCAAGAATGGTGGCATGCGCCTGTAGTCCCAGCTACTCTGGAGCCTGAGGTGGAAGGATCACCTGAGCCTGGGAGGCTGAAGCTGCAGTGAGCCGAGATCAGGCAGGTGTTAGGTATAACAGACAGCTGAGATGATGCAAGTATCCCCTGGAGTTCAAACTGGTAGCCCCATCTCCCTGTTCTAGGAATAACATGAGTGTCATGACAATGCATCTTTATTAAGAGGAATGAGAATTGTGTATCTTGAAGTTTGACAGGAGCTTGCTTTCTCCTCCGGCTATTTGAGAAAGGGCAGAGGAAAACACGGTGCACTAAGAAGGAGGACGGAGGAGGCCGAACACTGACGGGTAGAATCCCACTGATTAGTAGTGCAGGTCAGAGACCCTGGAGTGGGGACGTTGCAGTCATGGAAGCCACGGCAGGGAGCAGGTAAAGCAGACAGGGATGGTCCCTGACAGAGACCACTCCCAAGAGGTTAAGGGGAAAGAAAAACTGAAAAGCCCAATCAATTTGGTAATTACGGCAATGTTTATCTTCAGAAGAACAGTTTTAGGGTGGGGTTTCCAAAGATGGGATTGGATGTATGTTTTGAATCATTAAGCTTGATGAGCTCTTTCAAAGGCCTGGCCAGGGGATGCTGGGTGGAGACCACATTAGAGGTAAAGGCAGAAGTGGGGGGCCCTTAAGTAGACAGAGAGGATGAAATGAAGGGGCCCAGTGATTGTTAGGGTGAAGTGTGAAGACTGAGAAAACAAGGACATGTGAGAAGACAAGGGAAGAGCATGGAGAGAACAAAGACATTGAGGAGATGCCACCTGGAGGTCACCAGAGAATTGGGAGACGAGGGAGCCCAGAACCCAAGTGCAAAGAAGAAAAATGAGAAGATTGTTTTAAAAAAAGCATTCAAACATGCCGAACAAGAGCAGAGTACTGGTGTTTAAATACCTGTATCTCCCTCATGTCACCAGCCAACTAATATCTTTTCATCTTTGTGGCAGATTTGTCTTTAGAAATAAAACCCACATTCCGAAGTCCCGTTCGTATGCGGCCCCAGTCCTGTTGCCTCTGCCCCGTCCTGATGTCCATTTCTGTCCTTCCTATCCATGGCTGGGTTTGTTTTGTATGTTGGTATGTTTTCTTTACGGAAATTGCATCATACTGTACATATTTGATACTTT
Source organism: Cebus imitator (assembly GCF_001604975.1). Classification (NCBI taxonomy): domain Eukaryota; kingdom Metazoa; phylum Chordata; class Mammalia; order Primates; family Cebidae; genus Cebus; species Cebus imitator. The sequence continues at coordinate 9,391,630 of NW_016107357.1, forward strand.
TAAAAAATATTGCATTCTGGAGGCATGTATAAATGTAGCTCCAGTTCAGTTATTTATTTATTTTTTGAGATTGGAGTCTCGCTCTGTCGCCCAGGCTGGAGTGCAATGGTGTGATCTCAGCTCACCGCAACCTCCGCCTCCTGGGTTAAAGCGATTCTCCTGCCTCAGCCTCCTGAATAGCTGGAATTACAGGCACCCACCACCACGCCTGGCTAATTTTTGTATTTTTAGTAGAGATAGGATTTCACCATGTTTGCCAGGCCGGTCTCAAACTCCTGATCTCAGGTGATCCACCTGCCTTGGCCTCCCAAAATGCTGGGATTACAAAAGTGAGCCACCGTGCCCAGCCCAGTTCAGTTAACTGTTGTATGGTGTTCCATTGTATGAATTCTACTGTTTATATGTTATTGATGGACATGTAGGGGTTTTGCAGTGTTTTCGTATTATAGCTGTGCTGCAGTGAGCATCCTATCACATTGTGTGGATTTGAGGAAGTATTGAAATTCCCCTAATTGACTGGACATTCCCATTTACCCTCTAAGCAGGTGTCTGTTTATCCTCCTATCAGCAATCTGAGAGTTCCCCAACTCTACAATACTTGGATCATCAGACTTTTCATCTTGTCTGATTGGATGGGTGTCATTTCCTTTAGGTTTTATGAGTATCTTTTCATATGTATATTGGCTGTACAAGGTTCCTTCTCTGTTACTTGTTCCTATCCTCTGCCCATTTTTCACTTGGATTTTTTTTTGTCTTTTTTTATGGATATTTAGGCCTCTTAAATATGTATTCTGGAGGGATGCTAATCTTTGATCAATTATATGCATTGCAAATATCTGGTACACTGTGGCTTGCTTGTCTTCCCTGCCTTTAGGAGTGTTTTGCTGGACCGAAGTAATTTTTAACTGTTAATGTTGTTAAATGTGTCAGTCTTTTGCCTGTATGACTTATGCCTTTGAATCTTGTTTAAGAGATCCTTCCCTACGCTCAAGATTTTCTAAATGTTTATATTCGTAATAAGATTTTTAGTCATCTGAAATGTCTGTTTACGATTGTATTTAGTAGAGACCTAATTTTGTTTTTCTGTGTTTGTAACCAGTTGTCCCAGCACTGTTGACTGAACAGTCTCTCCTTTCTCACTGGTCTGTAGAACTCTTCTGACATATACCAAGTTTCTGTAAGCGGGTGGATGGGTTCCTGAGCTATCTACTATTAATAGAACTTGCTCTCTCCAGGCCAATGCTTCACCAGGTGATTGAAGCAGAGAAACTTAGGTGGTGAAAAGAGAAGATGGGACCTCTCCTGAAGAGTTTCTGTTCCTGAGATTCTAGAGTCAGAGGGTATGTAAATCTGAAATTACACCAGATCTCTTAAAATAGTATAAAGCTATAGAAGTATAATAGTGTGGAATGGTGGGAGGCAACATACATGTACGCTGGGTGAAAAGGTAGTCCTGGAGTGAAGCCCAGCATAGGTGTAGTTTAACCCAAGTGCTGGGTTAAACTAGCAGCACTTCTTCCCCATACTGCAGTTGGAAGGGAGGATGCAGGGAAGCTTGTCCACGCCCCTCAAGTTGTGCGTTCCTCTTGGTCCCGCCTCCGCCTCCATCACACACTTCTTTGGCTTCTTGCAGCCGGTGTGACTATGGTCCCTTGAGCTGTGTCTCCTCTGTAAGGACCTCGAGGTGGGGCAGACCCACTTCCCTCATGGCCTACGGGCTCTGGAGTAAATCTGCCAGCACTCAGATCCTGGCTCTGCCAGCTACTTACCGTGTGACCTGGGGAAAAGTCTTACCCTCTGTGAGAATAAGGATTCGGTCACTGCCTGGAACACAAATAGCAGTGGTTTAAACAAGATGGGTTGAGTCCTCTCACAGACACAGGCAGCTTGGGGCGGGTGCGATAGTGCATGGTATCAGGGGCCAGACGCCTCTCTTTTTGTTTTGAGGTCAGTAAGTGACTTTCACCTCATCCCATAGGCTGGCTGCCAGGCTCTAGCCATCAAGTCACACTCCATCAGCACGAAAGGAGGTTAGAAAAGAATGTACTTCTTCTCTTAAAAACACGTCTCAAAGTTGCACACAGCACTTCTGCCTATGTTCAACTGGCCGTTAGTCCCATGGCCATACCTGTCCGAGGCTGAGAGACTGGGAAATGTCTTTATTTCCAGTGACCACATATCAACCTAAACAGAATAAGGGGTACATAGTTATGGTGTGTCTTTTGGTTCACCAACATAGATGATGAAGTTACCAAAACAATGAGAACCACAAGCTGATGTCTTCAAAGACTGTGGAAATGGGCCCTGGGAGGCAACTAGATGACAGCAGCGGGGATTAAGGTAGACCTTTGTCCTGGGGTTAAAATGAAGGGAGGGTACCAAATGATGGAGCTGTACCAACTGATTCAGAGGTCAGTGTTTAGGAGACCCTGCGGCCCCCACTGCTGCCACCGTCAGCTCTATACAGAATGCCTGCCAGTGGCGTAGAGTGGCCAAGGATGAGGTGCAGATGCATATGCACCCCCTGCCCCCACTGTGGCCATTTTTTATGCCTGACAGCACAGCCTATGTGGATTGCAAGCCGATCAAACTATCCACAGTAGAAGCATGCCTGCAGTTTGTGATTCAGTGATGTGTTCCATGCTTATGTGGGTTGAATGTGGAGGCAGGGTCCTGGGGTCACCCACTGAGAAGGAGGGGCCCTGTAATTACCACCTTTCAGCTACTTGGGAAAGGTGATGTGAGGGACAGTGGATTTCTGGACAGCTTTGAATGGTGGTAGAGAGGAAGGGTCTGGTCTGAGTGAATGGCCAGAGGCTGTGGAGAAGCTTTGAGGACCCTGGCCAGGAGCTCCCTGGAGGCAGGTGGGAGATACTTGTCAGTGCATGTGACCAGCTGCCAGTTGAATATAAGCAGAAGTGCTGTGTTGCTGTGTGCAACACTGGACACCTTAGGAAGGATCTCGGGGCAGTGGTTGTGGACTCTAGAGAGTAACAGTGACAGTAGCAAAGCTTTACACAGTGCCAACTTTGTGCTAGGCTCATACAAAAAGAGTTAACCCTCAATTCTGGTAACAATGGGAGGTAACTACTATTCCAATCTCCATTTTATAGATGAGGAAACTGAGGCAAAGAGATCACTGACTTGCCCAGGATCAAGCAGGGAGTAGTTGGTAACTAACCCATGGCATGTGGTTTGTGGAATAGGTGCACTTGACTAGTAGAAATAGGTCCCTCCTGCAGTGTGTAATTGATAGCAAGCATGGGCTGTCATCTTCCTGTTGAGGACAAAATACCCAATATAGGCTAGGCATGGTGGCTCACACCTGTAATCCCAGCACTTTGGGAGGCCGAGGCAGGCAGATCACCTGAAGTCAGGAGTTTGAGACCAGCCTACCCAACATGGTGAAACCCCATCTCTACTAACAATACAAATATTAGCTGAGCTTGATGGCAGGTGCCTGTAATCCCAGCTACTGAGGAGGCTAAGACAGAAGAATCACTTGAACCCGGGAGGCAGAGGTTGCAGTGAGACAAGATCACGCTGTTGCACTGTAGCCTATGCAACAACAGTGAAACTCTAATACAAAAAAAAAAAAAAAAAAAAAGTATAATCTTATAATCCCAGCACTGTGGGTGGCTGAGTCATGAGAATTACTTGAGCCCAGGAGTTTAAGACCAGTCTGTGCAACATGGCAAGACCCATCTCTACAAAAAATAAAAAATAGTCTGATTTTAGCCATTCATGTGTGTGCGGTGATGTCTCTTGGTGGTTTTGATTTGCATTTCCCTAATGCTGACTAATAATACTGGGTACCTGTTCATGTGCTTATTGGTCAGATAGCCTTCTTTTGTTACATTTCATTAAGTTTTAAACTTTAAATTCAAAGATTTCCCCATGAGAATGACTTTTTAAATGACCAAAAAGGGAGATAAGGACATTAATTTTTGAAGAGAAGGCCTCTGAGAAAAGTACAGTTGTACCCAGCTACTACTTTGCAAATGACCCATGCATTTTAATTTTCCTCTAAGGAAGGCCAAGGAAGAGTCTTATCACCTCAAGGCAGGAGACGTAGGGATTTGGGTTATTTAATAAGAGTGGCAAGTTTAAAAACTCAAACCCGGAAGACTCCCTAGAGTTTCTCCCAAGAGGTAGGGAAGGGGCCCCATCCATGGAGAGGGGAGGAGGATATGACTGACAGCAGTGGTTCCCAATCTCTAGGGACCAGGGACTGGTGTCATAGTAGAAAGTTTTTCCATAGATAGGGGTTGGGGGATGATTTTGGGGTGAAACTTCCACCTCAGATCATCAGGCATTAGATTCTCATGTGGAGCGTGCCATCAAGATCCCTGGCAAGTGCAGTTCACGATAGGGTTCGAGCTCCTATGAGAATCTAATGTGACTGACCTGACAGGAGGTGGACCTCAGGTGGTAATGCTCATTCCCACCACTTACCACCTGCTGTGCAGCCTGCTTCCTAATAGGCTACAGACTGGTACTGTCCATGGTCTGGGGATTGGGGACCACTGATTTAGAGGAAGTAAGGGCGTGGCTTACCCTGGGCCCTGGGGTATTCTGGGAATGGGGAGGATGGAGAGAAGAGAGGAGGCAGGGAAGACCTTCTCCTCTTGCTCCCCATTTGGGACTCGGGGAGAAAGTCAGGTCTCAGGCTCAACGGTACCTGACTCTACACCACCTTCCAAAGGGAACTCAGTTGGGTTGGATGGTAGGCACGGGTTGTCTTCTCTGAGCCTCAGCACAAAACAGAAGATTCCCACAATTCTTGAGTGGGTAAGTGGTATGTCCCCAAGCGGACAGCCAGCAGTCCCTCTCTGAGGCCTGTAGTGGAGTGGGGTGAGGTGTCTGCTGACCCAAGGGTCTGTCAGTGAGAGCCTGGGAGGCTGGGCTGGCTTACAAGCACCTGTGACAACCAAACCAAGAGATCAGACTCCGAGCTCTGCCAGCAGAGCCTACAGCTGCCAGCAGAGATGGATGGCCAGGAGACCCCAGTTGGCCACCCAGAGCCGCCCTCCTGTGCCTGCCCCACCCTCCAGTACTCCAGAGCCTACCTGGAGGGGAACAGAAACCTGAAAGGCTGAACATACCCATGGGGAAACAAATGTAGTAAAATATTTGGGGAATCAGGAAGAATTCTTTGTACTATTCCTCAACCTTTTTCTAGGTTTGAAATTATCAAAATAATTTTTAAAACACAGTTTCTTTCATTTTTTGATTTTTCTTTTTTACTCTAGCATGATTTACCCTAACAATAGGCGGTCTTGATTTTTAAATATTTTCTTCTCTAAGGCTTTCATGACACTCACTCTCTACTGGTTCTGAAAATGTTGGATTTTGTCTCAGCCCTTGCTCCTGGAAACAGCTAAGGTTGAGAAAACCCCCCATGCTTTGTGTTCTAGCAGACAGCTTCCTGCAAAGAGCCATCTTCCCTGACTAGGCATCTTAGATGCCTCTCTTGTTTAATTATGACAAGAGCACACACACACACACACAGACCCTCCAAATTCCCATTCTTGGTCTTGTAAATGATCATCTGAGCTGCTTTTCCCCACTGATTAATTGGAACAAAATGCTCATTCACCAAACTTCCCTCTTTTCCCCAGGTCCCTAAACTTTCCTGAGCCGGCAGATAGCCCCTCTGGAGAAGAGGTTGGCTCCAGAGGCAGATATCTCTCATCTATCTGATCTTGCCACCCTTCCACTCCACTTCCCCACATCTGTTCTTTCTGGTAGTGTTTACTCCCCTATTAAGAAAACAAAACCAAAAAACTTGTTTGCCTAGATCTTTTTTTTTTTTTTAAAAAAAAAAAGGAAGAAAAAGAATAAAGGAAAGGAAGAACAAGGAAGAGGAAGAGGGAGAGAGAACAGGGGTGTTGCTTTATTGCCCGGGCTAGAATGCAGTCTAAAACTGGGTATGCCTGTAATTGTGTTTAATAATAGAGACATAAAAAAAAAAAATGAGGGAAGAAAATAATTAACAAGCAGCCAACCAATATTTCATTTAAACCTGTAAATACATGTGATGTAGTACTGATAAGAGTGTATATTTTGTGTATTTAAAGTGGAGAGTTCTATGAATGTTAATTAAGTCTACTTGTTCCAGATCTGAGTTCAAGTCCTGGATATTGATGTTAACATTCTGTCTCATTGATCTATCTAATATTGATGTTGAAGTCTCCCGCTATTATTGTGTGGGGGTCCAAGTCTCTTTGTAAGTCTTATATATCTGGGTATTTCTGTATTGGGTGCATATATGTTTAGGATCTTTAGCTCTTCTGGTTACATTGATCCTTTTATCTTTATGTAATATCTTTCTTTGCTTCTTTTGATCTTTGTTGCTTTGAAATCTATTTTATCAGCAAAAATTGCAACTCCTGCTTTCTATTTATTTATTTTAGCTCTCCATTTGGTTGGTAAATTTTTCACCATCCCTTTGTTTTGAGTCTTTATGTATCCTTGCATGTGAGATGGATCTGGATGTAGCATACCAATGGGTCTTGGCTTTTTTACCTGGCTGTGTCTTTGGATTGGGGGATTTAGTCAATTTAAATTTAGAATTAATAACAATATATGTGTGTTTGATACTGTCATTTAATGTTAGCTGGCTGTTTTGCCCATTAGTTGATGCAATTTCTTAAATATGTTGATGTTCTTTATTTTTTGGTATTTTTTAGAAAGGCTGATACTGGTTGTTCCTTTCTATTTGTGGTGGTTCTTTCAGAAGCTCTTGTAAAGCAGGCCTGGTGGTGATGAAATCTCTGAGTGCTTGCTTGTTCACAAAAGATTTTATTTTTCCTTCGCTTATGAAGCTTAGTTTGGCTGGATGTAAAATTCTGGGTTGAAAGTTTTTTTCTTTAAGGATGTTGAATATTGGCCCCCACTCTCTTCTGGCTTGTAGGGTTTCTGCTGAGAGATCTGCTGTGAGTCTGATGGGCTTCCCTTTATGGGTAACCTGACCTTTCTCTCTGGCTGCCCTCAGTATTTTCTCTTTCATTTCAACCCTGGTGAATCTGGCGATTATGTGCCTTGAGGTTGGTCTTCTTGAGGAATATTTTTGTGGTGTTCTCTGTATTTCCTGGAGTTGAATATTGTCCTGCCTTGCTAGGTTGGGAAAGTTTTCCTGAATAATATCCTGAAGCGTATTTTCCAGCTTGGATTGATTCTCTTCGTCACATTCAGGTACACCTATCAAACGTAGATTAGGTCTTTTCACATAATCCCATATTTCTTGGAGACATTGCTCGTTCTTTTTTATCTTTTTTTCTCTAATCTTGTCTTTTTGTTTTATTTCATGAAGTTGGTCTTTGACCTCTGATATCTTTTCTTCTGCTTGATCAATTCAGCTGTTTAAACTTGTGCATAGTTCGCGAAATTCTCGTGCTGTATTTTTCAGCTCCATTAATTCACTTATATTCCTCTCTAAATTGTGTGTTATTGTTAGCATTTCTTCAAACCGTTTTTCAAAGTTCTTGGTTTCTTTGCATTGGGTTAGAACAAGTTCTTTTAATTCCCAGAAGTTTCTTATCATCCACTTTTTAAAGCCAGCTTCTGCTAATGGAACACAGTCTTTCTCCATCAGGCCTTGTTCTGTTTCTGATGAGGAACTGTGATCCCCTGTAGAGGGAGAGGCATTCTGAGTTTGGGTATTCTCAGCCTTTTTAGGCTGTTTTCTTCCCTTCGTTATAGATTTATCCTTCTGTGGTCTTTATAATTACCGTCTTTATAGTTGGGTTTCTGAATGGACGTCCAACTTGTTGATTCCCGGCGCTAGAATCTGAGCAACCCACTGCTCCGGCCAAAACAGCGGCTTTAAGATTGATGGTGCTTTTCTGACTCTGCACCAAGAACCGCCACACCAAGGCAGCGGCAAAACCGCCTCACCGGCCTCAAGAGTCACGCTGGCAACATGTGGGGCTTCTCCGCTGGGAATCTCCTAGTGTGTGAGCAACAAAATTTGATCTGAAAGTGTGGCGTCCTCTCGTTCTCTGCTCTTTCAGTGGGAGCTGCAATCCCGAGCTGCTAGTGATCAGCCATCTTGGATCTCTCTCCTGTTTGCCTAGATCTTGAGACTCTGGAAGATCTTAACAGTCAGAGGTCCTCCCATTGCAATGGTCCCCTTTTCTTCCCCTTCCCATCCTTGCAATAATCCTTTTGAATAAAGTCTCTCCTTACTAAATCCAGTTTCTAAAATTTAATTTTTGTAGAGACAGTGTCTCGCTCTGTCACCCAGGCTGGAGTGCAGTGGCATAATCATAGCTCACTGCAACCTCAAATTCCTGGGCTCAAGCAATCCTCCCACCTCAAATGGGGCTACATGGATGCATCAGCATGCCTAGCTAATTTTTTTTTAATTTTTGTTGAGACGGGGTCTTGCCGTGTTGCCCAGGCTGGTCTGGAGCTCCTGGCCTCAAGTGATCATCCAGCCTTAGTCTCCCAAAGCGCTGGAATTTAGGCATGAACCACTGCACTCAGCTCCAATTTTATTTTGTTTGATAATTTCCTCCTACTTTTCTTCCCTCCTCTTGCTCATTCCTTGGCCATTTTCCATCTGCTTCTCTGCTTTTACCCTAGATGCAAGAGATTTTCAGGTCTCAGTTCTGATTCCCCTTCGCAGCTTGCTGCTCCTCTCCTCTCTCCCCAGTGTGATCCTATCCATTCACATGGCTTTCACGTGCAGGTTGCCTTCCCCAGTATCTCTCCCTCCTAACAGAGCCTGCTGTGCTCAGGGTGTCCTCATGCCCATTTAGCATTGCTCACCTCCCAGGGTCTTGGGTATTTAGGAGTGGCCATGTGGCAGACTCAGCTCTGCCAAAGTCTAGTGCTTGGGTCTTCTAGAAAGATATTGTTTTCCTGGTTTTAAAAGGGGGAGGGGTGCCTCAGTCATGATCTGCCTTTTTTCCTTGCATGGGACACAGTTGTGATGCTTTGAGGTGTCATAGGCACTTAGTGACCACCAGGATGAAAGCCATAGGCAAAGCATGTATGATAGAGAAGGAAACCACAAAGAGGCTGGGGACTTGATGACTTCCTTAAGTAGCTCCCTCAGCCACCCCGGACTTCTTTTTTGTTTTGAAATGAAGTCTCACTCTCTCACCCAGGTTGGAGTGCAGTGATACCATCTTGGTTCACTGCAATCTCTGCCTCCCCAGTTCAAGCGATGATCCTACCTCAGCCTCCCAAGTAGCTGGCACTACAGGCATGTGCCGTCACGCCCTGCTGATTTTTGTATTTTTAGAGAGACGGGGTTTCATCATGTTGGCCAGGCTGGCCTTGAACTCCTGACCTTGGGTGATCTGCTGGCCTCAGCCTTCCAAAGTGCTGGGATTACAGGCGTGAGCCACTGTGCCTGGCCCACACTGTTCTGATTACTATAGCTTTGTAATACGTTGTGAAAGGATGTGTGAGGCCTCCAACTTTAATCTTTTTAATGATTGTTTGGCTATTGGGGATCCCTTGAGATTCCATGTGAATCTTAGGACAGTTTTTTTTCTCTCAAAAAAATGTCAGGAGGAGGACCCTGAGCCAGAGTTAGTTCTTAGCTTAAACTCTGAAGCAGTGGTTCTCAAAATGTGGTCCCAGGGACCCATGGGGTCAAAACTATTTTGTAATAAAACTACATTACCTTCCCATTCTCCTTCTATTACAAGTGTACACTGGAGTTGTCCAGAAGCTGCATGATATATGTTATCACAAGAGATATATGTTATCACGTGAATACGGAAGCAGGTATGAGAATCCAGCTGTCTTCTATTAAGATACTCTATATATTCTAACAAAGAAAATTACAAAAATGCGGCTGGGTGCGGCATTACTGGCTCACGCCTGTAATCCCAGCACTTTGGGAGGCCGAGGCGGTTGGATCACGAGGTCAAGAGATCGAGACCATCCTGGTCAACACGGTGAAACCCCGTCTCTACTAAAA
>NW_016107357.1:9402234-9403541 GCF_001604975.1 Cebus imitator
CAGGTTCTTGCTCTGTGGGAGGCTCAGGCCCCCTGTGCTCTCCCTCCCAGGTGCCAACAAAGAGGCCCCAGCCAGGGCCTGAGCACATCACAGGGTTGACATGTTTGGCAAATGAAGAGGAGGGAAGAAAAGTAGGAGGAAATTATCAAATAAAATAAAATTGAAGCTGAGTGCAGTGGTTCATGCCTAAATTCCAGCGCTTTGGGAGGCTAAGGCTGGATGATCACTTGAGGCCAGGAGTTCCAGACCAGCCTCGGCAACATGGCAAGACCCCATCTCGACAAAAATTAAAAAAAAATTAGCTAGGCATGCTGATGCATCCATGTAGCCCCAGTTGAGGTGGGAGGATTGCTTGAGCCCAGGAATTTGAGGTTGCAGTGAGCTATGATTATGCCACTGCACTCCAGCCTGGGTGACAGAGCGAGACACTGTCTCTACAAAAATTAAATTTTAGAAACTGGATTTAGTAAGGAGAGACTTTATTCAAAAGGATTATTGCAAGGATGGGAAGGGGAAGAAAAGGGGACCATTGCAATGGGAGGACCTCTGACTGTTAAGATCTTCCAGAGTCTCAAGATCTAGGCAAACAAGTGAATGAACATTATTACCTCTGTGTTGTGCAGAGCTGAGCACAGAATTTCATCTTCCAGATCCTGAGCTTTAACCTGGAAGGGTTAGTCCTTCCTGCCATTGCCTGCAGGGAAAGAGCACCCTAGAATATTTAATGCTCAGGAGCATGCAGTAAAGTGGGAAAGGGAGAGGAGGTTCATTTTAACTAGCCTCGGATTAAGGTGGAAATAAAGGGCATATGTGAAGTTTTCCCCAAAACTAGGGCTTTATTTTTTTAAAATCAGCACAGTCATGGACATCTCAAGCAATGGAAAGCAAAGTTCTGCAGTCATTTAACATAGACATAATCTCTATGTACTGTTAGCCAAAGGCCCCTACAACTTCTCCCAACAATCTTAAAGCAACCTGGCATGAAGGAGCTGGCTCAATGCTAGTCACTAGAAAGGGCATGAGCTCTGAAATCACAACACAAGGGTTCAAGTCCAACCCTCGCGGCTCCTGGTCTGTGCTCTTTCACCTTTATTATAAGGCCAACTTCACTTTCATTTTACCCCCCAAATATTCATCACTGCATTGAGTTAATGCAATGATACATAAAAAATCAGCAGTCTCTGATAAAGTGTGGCCTACTGGCTAAGAAGTGCAGGGCTGGCCAGGTGCGGTGGCTCAAGTCTGTAATCCCAGCACTTTGGGAGGCCGAGGCGGGTGGATCACGAGGTCAAGAGATCGAGACCATC
>NW_016107357.1:9404786-9419015 GCF_001604975.1 Cebus imitator
TTTAGTAGAGACAGGGTTTCACCGTGTTGACCAGGATGGTCTCGATCTCTTGACCTCGTGATCCACCCGCCTCGGCCTCCCAAAGTGCTGGGATTACAGGCTTGAGCCACCGTGCCCGGCCTCACACATCACTTTTTAACTTCCAGGTTGCTGGTAGACAGAGCTCAATCACCATTAACCATCATTGAGAATCATAACAGATGCTAGATAACATTTATGGAGGGTTTGCTCTATGCCAGGCACTGTGATATGCACAAGGCATGTATTATCTCACCCTATTCATAACACTAAGAAGTAGCAATACCGTGTTTTACAGATGAAAACGTAGGCTTAGAAGAGCTAAGTAACTCGTCCAAGGTTACATACCAAGAAATCATCAGCATGCAAAGTCAGGTTGGCCTGGCTCTGGAATTCAGCTTTGCCATCACCCTGTACAGTTTCCACAGCCTACTGCATCACCCCTGACTTTGGACAGTCCTTCCTTGTATTGAGTTGAAATCCAATTCTAGTTCCAATTGCTTTCTCCAGGGTGCACGTAAATATATGGTGAAACATATATTTAGTTTCAATTCTAAATATCCTTTATTTGTCATTGTTTCTGGAGTTGTGTTTATTCTGTTCCTTTCTCTCTCTCCTTTTTTTTGAGATGGAGTTTCACTCTTGTTGCCCAGGCTGGAGTGTAATGGCGCGATTTCAGCTGACCACAATCTCCGCCTCTTGGGTTCAAGTGATTCTCCTGCTTCAGCCTCCTGAGTAGCTGGGATTACAGGCATGCACCACCACACCTGGCTAATTTTTGTATTTTTAGTAGAGAGGGAGTTTTTCCATGTTGGTCAGACTGGTCTTGAGCTCCCAACCTCAGGTGATCCTTCCGCCTCGGCCTCCCAAAGTGCGGGATTACAGGTGTGAGCCACCTCACCTGGCCTCCTTTTTCTCTTGACTTGCTCAAATACTTCAGCATTTCATTTGGACTAAACAACTCAAAACTGAACACAATTCTGTCTGCTCTCTGCTCTCTTATAGTATGATATTTGCATTTTTGGGAAGTCACACATTATAAAAACATATAAGAACTATTTTTATTTTTTTGAGATAGAGTCTTGCTCTGTCACCCAGGCTGGAGTGCAATGGCACAACTTCAGCTTACCACAACCTCTGCCTCCAAGGTTCAAGCGATTCTTATGCCTCAGCCTCCTGAGTAGCTGGGATTACAGGTGCCTGCCACCACACCAGGCTAATTTTTGCTTTTTTAGTAGAGACACGGTTTCACCCTGTTGGTCAGGCTGGTCTCAAACTTCTGACCTCATGATCAGCCCACCTCGGCTTCCCAAAGTGCTGGGATTACAGGTGTGAGCCACTGCATGTGGCAGAACTAAATTTTTTTATGTCCATAGCAGCACATTGTTAACAGTTTCTCACCAGTAGCACTACTTTTATTACTTTTATGACTAATTGTCTCCCTTGTTTAGTAAACAAAGCACAAAGCCACTAAAACCAAGTAGCTGGGCTACTCACAGCAGCTTTCCCGCCCACACACTGTGATTGCTCCTAACTACAATCTGTAACCAACAGCAGTTCCTAGTGACGCAAATAGTGCTTTCCATTTTAACAGTTTCATTATAGCCAATTCTAGTTCTGAAAATACCACTGCAAGAAAAACACTTGAATTCTCAATGTGGTTTGACCAACGTAGCTTGGAACTATTACTTTCCTTGTTCTGAACATTATACTTCACTAGTTCAGCCCAGGATCTCATTTATTTTGGGTGGTTGTATTACCCTACATATACATATGGCGCTTGTCTCCAACCCAAATTAATTTTCTCCTACAATTCTGCTATACATCAGCAGTTATACTTTGGAGCTCACACGACAGGATACTATACTTAACATCTGTTCAAGTTCATCTGTTTAGGTCTGGCTTGTTGTTCCAGCCTGTGTGGATCATCTGGGAGTGGTGATCATTCTCCCTCAGCCTGCCCCAGAGCAGCACTTTCCAACAGGAGGTTCTATGAAGATGGACATGTACCAGATCTGTGCTGTCCAATATGGTAGCCACTAGCCACATGCAGTTTTTGAGCACTTGAAATGAGGCTCGTGCAACTGAGAACTGAATTTTAAATTGTCTTTAATTTTAATTACTTTAAATAGCCCCATATGGCTAATAGATGTCACACTGGATAGTGTTATAGCTCTAGACGTTCACCTGAAAGGCAGGTAAAAATATTAAGTAGAACAGGGACCTGCTTCTGTCACTGGAGTCCAAACTCTGGACTGGGGATGGTCATTCAAGGATTATCAACCACCTGTATTTATAATAACTTGGTGCACGATTTTTTCCACCAGCACATGTAAGTATCAGTGAAGGATTTCATCAAGTGCCTTGTAAAAAGCAAGATGGCCTAGATGTGTGTGGCACTGCCCTGCTCTACCAGCCTCATGATTTGTTTTCCTAGAAAACAGGTTTTTTTTTTTTTTTCTATTTGTAGAAATAATACATGCCTACTGTGGCAAAATGCAGGAAAGGACCTAGAGGAAATTAGCAATGACCAAAATTCTGCCATCTTGAGATAACTATTGTTAACATTTCAGCATTTTTTTTTCAGCTTTTTTCTCTGTTGGTATTTTTCACATCACTGAAATCATACCTTCTCTGTTACTTATATTGTTTTTTTTTAATTTTCAAAAATCCTTAAAAAAAGTTTTAATTGACAAAAATGTATTTCTTTATCATGTACAGCATATTGTTTTCAAGTATGTATACACTGTGGAATGGCCAAATCAAGTTAATAAGCACACACATTACTTCACATGTGTATCATTTTTTGTGGTAAGAACACTTAAAACCTACTCAGCAATTTTCAAGAATACAATAAATTGTTATTAACTATAGTTATATAGACCAAAAATAAAATTCTAAGGCCCTGCAACCATTTGAAAGGACCCCTCCTCCCAGCTAGGGCATTCCAAAGTTAGCCTAAAAAACTGGTTCAGGCCATGATGGGAAAAGAGGGTCGGACATGCCTCATTATACTGTCTTCCCTTTGGGATTTCAAGAGAAGCCGACCAGCATTTAACGTCGATACAGACCTTAAGTCTGCTAAGAAACATTTACAATCTCTTCTCTCCAAAGCCTGCTACCTGAAGGCTTCACCTGCATGATCAAACTTTGGTCTCCACAACCCCTTATCATAATCCAGACATTCCTTTCTATTCATAATCACTCAACCAATTGCCAATCCAAAATTTAAATTCTACCTATAACCTGGAAGTCCCCCCACTTGAAGTTGTCTCACCTTTCTGGACCAAATCAATGTATATCTTATATGTTTTGGTGTCTCGTGTCTTTCTAAAATGTATAAAACTAGGCTGTGCCCCAACCACCCTGGCCACATGTTCTGAGGGTCTCCTGAGGGCTATGTCATGGGCCATGGTCACTCATATTTGGCTCAGGATAAATCTCTTCAAATATTTTACAGAATTTGACTATTTTCATCAACAACACCATGTTGTACAATAGATCTCTTGAACTTATCCCTCTTATCTAACTGAAATTTGTATCCTTTGACTAAACCTTTCCAACCCCTGCCTCCCAGTCCCTGGCAACCACCATTGTACTCTCTGCTTCTGTGAGTTCAACTTTTTTTTTCTTTTCTTTTTTTTTTTTTTGAGATGGAGTCTCACTCTTGTTGCCCAGGCTGGAGTGCAATGGCGTGATCTTGGCTCACTGCAACCTCTGCCTCCCAAGTTCAAGTGATTCTCCTGCCTCAGCCTCCTGTACAAGTTCAACTTTTTCAGATTCAACGTGTAAGTAAGATCTTGCAGTATCTGTCTTTCTGTGCCTGGCTTATTTCACTTAATATAATGCCTCCAGGTTCATCCATGTTCTTGCAAATGACAGGATTTCCTTCTTTTCTAAGGCTGGATAGCATTCCACTGTGTATATATACCACAATTTCTTTATCCATTCATGTACTGATGAACACTTAAGTTGATTGCATTGTTTTGACCATTGTGAATAATGCTGGAATGAACATGGGAGTGCAGATACCTCTTTAACATACTGATTTTCTTTTATTTGTGTATGTATATATTATAGCAGTGGGATTGCTGGATTATATGGTAGTGCTGTTTAAAATTTTTTGCTTTTTACATTTTCTTTACTATTTTTAAATTTTTAAGAGTATTTTACAAATATTTCTCACATTATTAAATACTCTTTGAAAACAATCTTGAAGGCTGTATGAACTCATTGTATCAGTGGTTAATAATCTCCATAGCCATTCACCTGTTGCTCTACTTTCAGCTTGCATCTAAGTTTTTGCTATTACAAATAAACTGTGCTGAACATCTTCTTGTGCAAAATTTAATAATACTTCCTGAAGGTGTATTATTAAATCTAAGAATGTGAACATTGTTAAGGTTAACTCTTCTGAAAGAGGAAATAAGATTATCCTGGACCACATGCTGGTTCTTTGTGGCCAATTCTTTCCCTTCTGAATATTCAAGGCCATCCATTTCATCCTCTCTTTTAGCCACTCATCCCATATTAATGTCAAGTTCACCTTTATATACTTTTACATTCTAATTTCTTAGCCCTTTTGAAAATCAGGAAGACATTGCCTGCCTCATCATTCTTCCAGAAATATTTCTGTTGATGAAGTTTCCTTAAAAATGAAGTCTCTGATCTGTGAGCTCCCTCAGTACCCTTGCATATGATATATACAGGTCAGAAGACCTGAGCTGTTCTGGGGCAGCAAAGTACATCTTACTGCCTCCTTCTGTACTTGGAGCTTCAAGTTCTCTTTCCAATAGTGCTCTTCAAGTTTCCACCCTGATCATAATTCTCTTTAATAAGGGAAACCAAAGGAGTATGTGGCAGAGAATGTCAGTCGCTGGGCAAAATTCATGCTCTGCTCTACTTCCCAGGCACACAGCTGGGGGACATCTCCAGACTCCCCTGCAGCCAGGTGTGGCCATATCATTGAGGTCCAGCCAGCGAAGCATGGTCAGTAGTAATGTGTGCCTCTGTCGGCCTGGCCATTAAGATCCCTGCATGAAATGGAGATCACACCCAGGGGGACCTTGGAAGTCCCATGATGAAGAGGCCAGAGCTTTTGTCAGGCAGCGTGGAGGAGGAGTACCCTGATGACCCACTCACCCTCGACAGTTGTGTTTGACTGTGGACCTGTTTTCTCTTTGGCCACTCTGGGCTCATTTGCAGTTATAACTTCATTGCTTCTGCTTGAGCTGTCCTTCCTTTATCTCAGATCATGAGATCAAGCATGCCTAATTTTTCTCCAAATACCTGGGACTTTCCTTCTGAACTCCTGGTTCAGAGTCAAGCTGCCCCAGGCTCCTGGATGACAGGGAGCTTTCTCTCACTCTCATCTTACAGTTTCCCCTAGCCGTGCAGAATTAGATCCAAAATGGTGCTTCTCTTCATGATTTTCTCTGCTTTCTGAGAAACGGAATTTTCATTTGGGTAAGAATTTGATAGAAATGGTATTTGAAATTTTAATAGAATTGAGAAAAAAAACATTCATAGCCACAGTTGTCTGGTATGTAATGAAGGTAGATCTTGCTGAATGGAACATCCTTCTCTGCTACTTGGTGGGTTTAAATGGCTGAGTTCGGTAGCAGGAATGGTAGAGAAATAAATGACTCTACAGAATAAAGGCGGAAGGATTTGGAGTTCTGGAAGCAATACCAAAGGGAAGGAGTAAGGAGGAGAGAAGGGAGAATGAGGAGAGCAGGTTGGACCACTCCATAAGAGGAACCAGCCTAAAATCCTCATGGGACCGGATGGCTCAAGAGCTTTTGAGAACAGTGGTGTCTAATATTTCCTTCAAAGTTGTTGCATAGATCTCCACTCCTTTGAGGGGTTGGTACTAGGCTGGACAGGCATTGGGGTTCACTTGGGTGGCTGGCAAAATATTAGGGAAAGTTAGAAGATTATAGTCTCAAACCTTTTGGAAGGCCAAAAGTTCTGATGGAACAGGCTGACGGCAGCCAGTATTAGAATTTTAAGTCATAGGGTAAAAGAACAATAAAGTTTCCCCAGCTAAGTCTGTTTACCCCACATTCCTTTGTCTCTACTCTATTGTGTTTGCTGATGTAAACTTTGTGCTGATGGCCCTCTCAGGGAGATGTCAAAGGGGAGTTACCTGTTAACAGTGTTTACTCTGGGCCCTGGAACCAAAAGCTTTTATCATTCATAAAACCACTCTTTCAACCATGTTAATTATCCACAAGCATGTTAGTTAAAAACCTCTGTTAAAAAATTTATACTGAATAAATGTGAGGATGGAGAGGGAGTCTTGGTCAATTGGCTGCCATCGCCCTCTGTAAGCAGCTGATGACCGTCCCTAACCCACCTGAATCACTGAATCAGGTGTGAGAGTGCATTTATTCATCCGTCTTTGAGTGAGGGTCTGCAGGACAGACCTCCACAGGTGGTGTCAATGTCTCAGGTGGTGACCCCCATGTGAACAAGGTCACAGGTGGTACCCCATGTAGGGGACCCCATGTGAGGTGACCTGATGTGACACTTGCCACAGCTGGTGCCCAAACAGGGACCCACAGACATGATCAAGGTCTCAGACACGGACAGCACACAGATGCTGAGACAGTCCACAAGCTGAATTTTCCAGATGCAGGGGCTGAGAACCAGCGGTGACTATACGTGTGAGCCTCTGCCCACCTTCTGCCCTGGCCTGCCTCCTGAGAACTTGCCAAACTTTTGAGAAGGAATTTAGACTTCCAAAGGATGAAGAATAGAAGTTTGAACCAATCTTATCTAGGGAGGCTCCCATTGACATCCAAATTATGTAATAAACATGGCCACTAGTGAAATACTACTACTATTACTACCACAAAAATAAGAAATTAAGTAGTTAGGTCAGGAATTTGGCCCGTTCCAACACTGAGACTGGAAAGATTACACAGTGTGCCTGAGGGACGCTCTGCTCTTGTTCTCAGGTTCTCTGGCTCCTATTCCTTGTGTCCTCAGTCCTTGCCTGTGAAGAGGGTGCAGTGAGCAGCGTAGCTCCTCACCCTCCTCCTCTGGTACCAGGTGCTCCTGGGCCCTCAAGGACTCAGCTCTTCCTTGAGCAGCTACTGCAGGGGCTGTTGGCTTTATCAGTGGCCCATTCTGTCAAAGAGCTGAGCTCAGGGGTACATATTGGGGGAGTGAGGTTCCTACTACCTTGGAGACAGTTTTTTCCTAATAAAGGGAAGCATGTAAGAAATAAGTTCATTAATAAGTTCATCATTGGTCATAAAAATATTTTATCTGATGGCAGAAGGCCTAAATCTTTGTTCCCATGAAAGATTTGCTCCTTAAACCAGAAGGATGAACTAAAGGTGGTGAGACATTGGGGCCATCTGGGCAGCTGTGGAGAAAGAGTCTGTGGATCTGACCTACTGTTCTCCTCTTGTCCAGATAAGGATGTGTGTTTGTGTGTTGACTGGTGAGGACGGGAGGAGGTTTCCTGAGTGCAGAGTGCCAAAGTGCAAAGCCTGAGATAAAAAGTCATAAATAGACCTAGAGCCTGACCCAGAGCCAGGCCCAGTGTCCTTGGGCTGGTAAGGCTTGCAGGCCAGGTCCCAGTTGGGGAGGGGGGACTGGGGCTGAGCAGCTGCTGTGGAAATTTCCATGGGCTGTCCACTAGCTCTTGGTAAGCTCTTGCATTCGGCATGGCATGGGCAGGACGTGGGTTATGAAAGAGGCACAAGACTGAGTCCAAGCTTATAAGAAGCTAGGCCCCTAGAGAAAAGACTCTTGCCAAAGAAGCAAGTAAACAAACAGGTTGGAAAATCTTGAAACAAAATTGTAAATAAGGTCAAGGCATGGAACCAGTCAAGAAAAGTCAATATCACCTTCCAATTATTAGAACCTCATTTCACCTTCTCAGGAAAATGTTGAAAATATGAACTTTGCATTAAGGTAAAAGTGGATTTCATTATTTTAAATACTAATAAAGAGGTCACAAACAATAAGTTTTTTTTAAGAAAAATAGTTTTTTTACAGGAGTTTTAAAATGTTTTTTATATTGAGTAGCTATTTCATGTTTTCTTAAAACAATTATTGTACTGAACTAAAAATAAACTAGGTAGTTTGTTCACATAACAAATATACACTCAAAGACATGCTTACAGATTTTCCACTTGTCCATTTTTCTGTTCTCAGCATTACTTCAAATGCCTCATTCCGTCATCATGTTGAATTGTTCAGCATCTTTTATATCATTTCCAGGGCATCTCTGGGAGTAGGCCTATCTTCCCTCAGCACACTGATAACTCCAATATACCCACAATTCACACCTTTTCTCTTCTCTGATGTGTGCCACTTTTTGGCACAACAGAAAAAACACACTACTAGGATTTGAAAAACTAAATTCTGGGCCGGCTTAGGTCATATAGTACAGAAACCTTAGGTCATATATTCTTGTTTCTCCACTGTAAAAAATAATTCATATTTGCTTGGTCCTTTGTAGTCCTTTACTATTTCACTGATCTTTATGATAAGCCTTAAATTTAAGTAAGGTAGCATTATGCTCATTTTATAGAAGAAATTCAGTCTCAAAGAGGATATAGTCTTCCAAAGATCCCACAAGTAGTAATATATTAGGCAGAGCTAAACTCACACACTCTCACTCAAGATCCTGGTACCAGTACATGCCATGCTAGTAAGTTTGCTGAAACGGATGAAGCAGTGATTTCTCAGGTCCCTTCCAATGATCCTGTTCTCTGCTTTTACTTGCTATTTTTCCTCTCCTCTCTCAACTAGTGTTAACATCCAAAACTATATGTAATCACCAAATTTCATTTACCATGGTTTTTTGATTTAATCTTAAAATTTTTCTATTTCCATGTTAAATCTAGAGAAATGTTACTTTTTCTAAAGTTTCTACTGCTGCCTGCCTCTCTGAAGGCCAATGGGACTTACCTATTTGTTTGTCAAAGGGAATGTTACAAATTCCCAACATTTTGTAAACACCACTAATTACTTTTTATAACTGTAAAGACAATTATTCCATACTTAAAGCCAATTCAAAATAAAATAAATCCTCAATACTTTTTATTCCCTGGAGTAGTAATTTTAGTTAGATTCTATTGATTTATTATTTTCTCCTGTGTGCCTTTATTTGAGAAACACTGTTAGTCTACTTTGCTATCAAGTCTCTTTCCCTAACAAGAAAATGTCAGTCTTAAGAGTCAGGAAAGCTTTTACTTTCACTATCACATATGAGGAATGAACTAAACATCAAACTTGGAAAGTAAAACTTAAATGAGGGATTCAGGACATTTCCCAAGGGGTCATATGACCATTTAAAAGTGGGTTTGATGTGCCTAAAATAACAAATTAACTCTTTTATTTAAAGGTGCAGATGTGCTGATTAGTCATGCTGACATGTACGTATGAAATATGCCTAAACCAAATTAAAACAAAACAAAATACATTCGATGGCAATCTTGAAAAGTCAGGGAGCTCAATAAATATTAATAGCATGCTCTCACAATGAGAGCATTAAACACTTGGTAAATTAACATAATTTAATAAAAATGAGAAAATATACAGGATGAGGGGTAAGGAGTACACAGAGGACATTTTTGTGCCTTTCTTCATTTTGATTGTATTGCTTTCTTGTCTTCAGGAGGGAAGATGTTGACTTCAAAAGTAACAAAGTATTTAAGAAGGGAATTCACATCTTTCTGTTCTAGATGGTATTCTTGCGCTGTTTTCTCAGCAGTCCATGTTTCTGGATAAAGCTTATGGTTATTGAGAAGTGTCAATCTTTCTACAACGGAAATTTTGCCTTTGGGAATGCTCTTAATATTGATTATATCAAAGTGATGGCCTTTCAGCAATCTGAATTCCTTTGGCTCTTGACATGTTTCAGCAGCTTTTACCTGCACAGAAGACACAGGATCTTTGGAATCAACATACATACCTTTTAGAAATGATAGTAGCTTGTCACCTTTACAGGCAATCTCTCCCTTAATTTCTGGATAGACGCTAATCTGCTCTCACAGGAGGCTGCTGGTAGAGCGGTGCCTGCAGCGGGAGAGGGCTTCATCTTGCTGATTTCCCGTTCTGCTCGGTTCTCTAGGTTGAAATTCCTGATCCCACAAGTCACCACAGCCCCCATCTCCTCGTAACCTGATGCTGTCAGGTTCATGCCACATGTCAGAAAAAACTTTTTATAATTAATCACCACTTGCCAGAGTTTGAGATACTCTTAAGAATTCAGGTTAAACTTACAAATTGTTTTTAGTACAGAACAATGACAAATTATCCAAAGACATTAGTTCCATGTATTGGTAATTGTTACCAAAAGCCTTACAAGTGTGAAATTTTGTAAAATCAATGTTGCAACTATCCCAGGAATTGGAGATTTGTTTTTTTCCTCTCTAGTAAGATTCAGGTCGTGTGTGTGTGTGTGTACAAGTGTGTGCACACGTGTGCATGTGCAATGTATGAACTCACAATGCTCACCATAATGCTGCACTCCCAATGCACCGGTTAAGATGCCTTTGCTTGTAAGTAAAGAAGCCATGAAGAGGATATATTAGTTCACATGGCTGAAATGTTAAATGTTAGGGCAGCCTTCTAGTAAGTTTCAGTCAGGGCTCCAGCACCATTTCTCTCTAATTCTCTCTGCCCTGCCCTTTTGTGGCCAGATTCCTTTTCAGGCTGGCTCATTCATGGTGGCAAGATGTCTGTGAAGAGCAACTCAGCCAACAACAACTTTTCTAAGGAGAGAGGAGCTATTGTTTCCTGCAGTCATTGCATAGAAGTCCTGAGCTTCCTTCTGATTGGACCATCCCGGGACCAGTCATTGAGGATGTGCCATGTGCTGGTTGGCTCAGGCTCAAAAACCTATCACTTTATCAAGTGAGTTGGGATTGACTTATACCAGGGGACATGATATGGTTTGGCTGTGTCCCCACCCAAATCTCATCTTGAGTTGTAGCTCCCATACTTCCCCACGTGGCATGGGAGGGAGCTGGTGGGAGGTAATTGAATCATGGGGTGGGTGGGGGAGCTTTCCCATGCTGTTCTTGTGATAGTGAATAATTCTCGTGAGATCTGATGGTTTTATAAAGGGGAGTTCCCATGCACAAGCTCTCTTGCCTGCCACCATGTAAGATGTGACTTTGCTCCTCATTCACCTTCTGCCACGATTGTGAGGCCTCCCAAGCCATGTGGAGCTGTGAATCAGCTAAACCTCTTTCCTTTATAAATTACCCAATCTCGGGTATGTCTTTAGTAGCAGCATGAGAACAGACTAATATAGTAAATTGGTATTGATAGTGGGGTGCTGCTGTAAAGATACCCAAAAATGTGGAAGTGACTTTGGAACTGGTTAACAGGCAGATGTTGGAACAGTTTGAAGGGCTTGAAACTTCCTAGAGACTTGTTGAATAGCTTTGACCAAAATGCTGATAGAGATATGGACAATAACATTGAGACTGAGGTGGTCATATCACTATCAGCCTCATCCAGGCTGAGACGGAGATGAGGAACTTGTTGGGAACTGGAGTAAAGGTCACTCCTGCTATGCTAAGAGGCTGGTGGCATTTTTTTTTTTCTTCTTTGAGGCTGGTGGCATTTTGTCCTTGTCCTAGAGAGCTGTGGAACTTTGAACTTGAGAGAGATGATTTGGGGTATATCTGGCAGAAGAAATTTCTAAGTGGCAAAGTATTCAGGAGAAAGCAGAGCATAAAGTTTGGAAAATGTGCATCTTGGCGATGCCATAGAAAAGAAAAACCCATTTTCTGGGGAGAAATTCAAGTCAGCTGCAGAAATTTTTAGTAACAAGGAGCCCAATGTTAATCACCAAGACAAAGGAGAAAATGTCTCCAGGGCATGTCAGAGGTCTTCACGGCAGCCCCTCCCATCACAGGCTTAGAGGCCTAGGACGCCTTCTGCCATGATTTTGAGGCCTTCACAGCCATGTGGAACTGTGAGTCCATTAAACCTCTTTCCTTTATAAATTATCTAGTCTCAAGCCGGGCGCGGTGGCTCACGCCTGTAATCCCAGCACTTTGGGAGGCCGAGGCGGGTGGATCACGAGGTCAAGAGATCGAGACCATCCTGGTCAACACGGTGAAACCTCGTCTCTACTAAAAACTACAAAAAAAAAAAAAAATTAGCTGGGCATGGTGGCGCGTGCCTGTAATCCCAGCTACTCAGGAGGCTGAGGCAGGAGAATTGCCTGAACCTGGGAGGTGGAGGTTGCAGTGAGCCGAGATTGTGCCACTGCACTCCAGCCTGGTGCCTGGTGACAGAGTGAGACTCTTGTCTCCAAAAAAAAAAATAAATAAAATAAAATAAAAATAAATAAATAAATAAATAAATTACCTAGTCTCGGTTAGCAGCGTGAGAACAGACTGATATAGGGCACCAACCCTGGAGCTGGGTGAGACCAGTGCCACTCAAATTGATGGTGGCTACACAGTGGGGAGGAGAAGGGTGATAGACATTCCAACGTCTACCACACCTTGGTAACAATTTAAACATTTTTTTTTTTTTTGCTTTGAAGGGTACTTTCTAGGCACTATAAGAGATATAACGATACACAGCTGACAATCTATTAGGTATAAAAAGACAAGCTGACAAATAACTACAATACATTATTAGGTGTAATGTAAAAATGACACATATAAATGCAAAAACAAAGTACATGGCAAATATAAAGGAGAGAGACAGATTGTTTCTGACTGAGGTGATCAGAGAGGTGTCGCATAGCAAATAACGCGGGAATTAGGTCTTAAAGAGTGAGTGGGATTTTAGTGATTATGGAAAAGGAGGGGCATGGGAGGTGGGGAGCTTTAAGAGTAAAGACACAGAGGCAGAAAGCCAAGGGAGAGTTGGAGAAAGGGCCCAGGTAAGTTGGAGCACAAGTTCTAGAAGTTGCTGCTAAGGCAAGAAATGTTTCCCCAATACAAAGAAATCTCAGGGTTCAGATAATACCTAAGGAGCTAGGATAATAAAGTCAGGGAACAAGGTGACAATGTCTTTATTTTCTCCCATAAAGAAACCTGGCTCAAGCCTCCATTCACCTGATTAGTAGAAAATTTGGTATCTCCATGGGGCTCCCCCACTCCTTAATTGTGTTCAACCCAATGCTTTACATATTCCTGACTTTCACATGCAGGCAGAGGCCACTGGTCTCTAGTCAGTCCAGTAGCAAACACCCATTCCCAGGGCTCTGTGGCTCCTCAGGGAGGACAGTTTGAACTTGGTCATGAGTGTTCCTTCCCAGGGCCCAGGGCCATGATCTCAGAGCTCTGCTCTTCAGTTAAATTCACAGCTTCCCCACCTGCCAAGTCACTCACTGTCCCAAGGACTTTGGATGAGAAGTAGCTTGGGATACCCACGTGGATGCAGAATTCCTTTATTTATTTATTTATTTATTACTTTGAGACAGAGTCTCACTCTGAGGGAGCACAGTGGTGCAATCCCAGCTCACTGTAACCTCTGCCTCCCAGGTTCAAGTGATTCTCCTGCCTCAGCCCCCTGAGTACCTGGGACTACAGGCGCCTGCCACCATGCCTGGCTGATTTTTGTATTTTTAGTAGAGATGGGGTTTCACCATGTTGGCCAAGCTGGTCTTGAACTCCTGACCTCAGGTGATCCTCACTCCCAAAGTGCTGGGATTACAGATGTAAGTCACCACAATCAGCCCTGGATGCAGAATTCCTATCCTCTGTTCTTCTCTGGGATCCAACCGCACCAGAAGGCAGGGAGATTTTTCTTGTTGTCTGTCCCTCAACCCCCACCATGGGCTTCCCCCTTGTGTACCCTTCCCTTGCCATACTCCCCGGAGTTCGTGGGGGTGGAGACACCTATCTGAAATACCTTACCATGACCAGGAACACTGACATCTCTCTCACTGGCGAGGAAAAGAGGAAAGAAAATAAAACCCAAAGTTCAGACACCGCTGGGACTTTCTGTTCTACTCAGATTTTTAGGTCCACGCCTCTTAGTTTCTTCCAGGATTGCTTATTTCATCCAAGGGAGCTAGACCCTCCTGTGCTCTTTTATTAAAAGTTCATCATCATGCCCGGCTAATTTTTGTATTTTTAGTAGAGACAGGGTGGGGTGGCAGAGGGAGGAGAATCACTTGAACCCCGGGCGGCAGAGATTGCAGTGAGCCGAGATCACGCCAGTGCACTCCAGTCTGGGCAACAGAGCAAGACTCTGTCTCAAAAAAAAAAA
>NW_016107357.1:9419910-9433281 GCF_001604975.1 Cebus imitator
CACTCTGTCACCCAGGCTGGAGTGCTGTGGTGTGATCTTAGCTCACTGCAATCTCCGCCTCTTGGACTCAAGTGATTCTCCTGCCTCAGCCTCCCGAGTAGCTGGGACTACAGGCGTGCACCAGGCTGATTTTTTTGTATTTTTAGTAGAGATGGGGTTTCGCCTTGTTAGCCAGGCTGGTCTCGAACTCCTGTCTCAGGTGATCTGCCCACCTCAGCCTCCCAAAGTGCTAGATTACAGGCATGAGCCACGGCGCCAGGCCTATATGCTTTTTTTCAATTCAATGGTTACTTCCTAATTTATGTTGTTTAAGCAGCTATTTTCCCTTAATGGAATCAACCTAGAATAGTTGCCTGTGGAGAGGGAGCTAGGGGGCAGTGATTGGAAAGAGACATGAAGGAACTTTTTGGAGGGATAAAATTGTTCTATATTTTTAATTTTTTTTTTTTTCTTTGAGATGGAGTTTCACTCTTTTTACCCAGGCTGGAGTGCAATGGCGCGATCTCGGCTCACCGCAGCCTCCGCCTCCTGGGTTCAGGCAATTCTCCTGCCTTAGCCTCCTGAGTAGCTGGGATTACAGGCACGCACCACCGTGCCCAGCTAATTTTTTGTATTTTTAGTAGAGACGGGGTTTCACCATGTTGACCAGGATGGCCTCGATCTCTTGACCTCATGATCCGCCCACCTCGGCCTCCCAAAGTGCTGGGATTACAGGCGTGAGCCACCGCGCCCGGCTAATTTTTTTTTTTTTTTTGAGACAGAGTCTTGCTCTTGTTGCCCAGGCTGAAGTACAATGGCGTGATCTCGGCTCACCACAACCTCCACCTCCAGGTTTCAAGAGATTCTCCTGCCTGAGCCTCTTGAGTAGCTGGGATTACAGGTATGTGCCACCACACCAAGCCAATTTTTGTATTTTTAGTAGAGACAGGGTTTCTCCATGTTGGTCAGGCTGGTCTCGAATTCTCGACCTCAGGTGATCCACCTGCCTCAGCCACCCAAAGTGCTGGGATTACAGGCGTAAGCCACTGAGCCCAGCCAATTTGTTCTATATTTTGATGAAGGTGTTACAGGATATTTTCATTTGCAAAAATTTATGAACTGTAGACCTTAGATCTGTGCATTTTACCATATATAAATTATATCTCAGTTTAAGCATAGAAAAATTAAACCAGTGATTATGATCTACTTGGGTAATGTCCATATGCTACAGTGTGCCAAATAAAAAATAATGCCCTATTGAGAAGGTAGACATGTACTGCAAGCATCAGCTATGAAAACAGAAAAGTCAAAGACATTGTTAATGGACTGAGCTGGGATTTTTCCAGTTGTGGGGAGCTGAGCCTCTTCTGTAATGTGCTTAATCACTTCTAATTGTACAGTCAGCTAATTATAGTAATTAGTCTTGCCTTAGTTCAACAGAGTTGAACTCAGTCATTCTCTTAGCAGGACTGGGTTGGATTTTCCTGTATCTAGCGACTTCCTCAGATTGTGGCCTGCAATGGTGCATTCCTGGGGCTTCAGAAATGATCTGTTTGTGCTGGGTTTTCACCACTGAGTGTTTGAGGGGTGAGGGATGTGACTAATCATGGAGCCAGTGAGTCATGTGTGTCAGGTCTCTGAGCACAGCAAGAGCACTTTGGGCTCTGCACTGCACCACTCTCAGCATTCTCATCCAGCCTCGCTTAGGTCCAAGTCAATCACATTTTGAAAACAGACAGGATTATTCACTGCAGCACTGTTTGTAATAGCAAAATAATAGAAACAGTCTGCAGGACAGGAGACTGATTAAATAAATTATGGTTCATCCATATAATGTAATACTGAGAAAAAGAATGAGGATGCTCTCCATGTACTGATCTGGAAAGAGCTGCAAGTTATACTGCTACATGAAAAATGCAGAACCCAGTGCTCAGTGAGGCCATTTGTATAAAATATGAGTATAGGTTTGTATTTTCTTGTTTATGTATAAAGAAACTAAAAAGAGATAAGAAACTTGGTAACAGAGGAGATGTTTATGTGGGAGGGCAAGGGAATTGTGGGCAGGAGGTTTGGGAAGTGGGTGGGAAAGGGATGGAATTAGGGAAGACTTTTCACTGCAAAATCTTTTTGAAATAGATTTTTAAATATTCAAGTGAATGTATTATTACCCAATGAAAGATTGAAATCAATTAATTAAAATGGACAACAGTTTTTAAAAATAGAAAAAAGTTGTAGAGGAAGGAGGATTCCAGTGATCATATAATCTAACATTTCCCAAATATTGGTTTGTAAAGATACAATGGGAAATTTGTGTATTTAAAGCAACAGTGGGCCAGGCCTGGTAGCTCATGCCTATACTTTGGGAGGCAGATGCAGGCAGATCATTTGAACCCAGGCATTCAAGACCTCCCAGGGCAACATAGTAAGACTCTGTCTTGACAAAAAAAAAAATTAAATAATGGGCATGGTAGTGCTTGTCCGTAGTCCCAGCTATTCCGTAGGCTGCGACAGGAGGATTGCTCAAGCCCAGGAGGTTCAGGCTGCAGTGAGCCATGACTGTGCCACTGCACTCCAGCCTGGGTGACAGTGAGACCCTGTCTCAAAAAATAAAATAAAACAAAGCAATAGTGGAATCTATTTTGACTCCTACTTTTTTATGTTTATGCATAATTTTTTTTTGAGATGGAGTTTCACTTTTGTTGACCAGGTTGGAGTGCAATGGCACGATCTTGGCTCACTGCATTCTCCAATTCTGAGGTTCAAGTGATTCTCCTTCCTTAGCCTCCCAAGTAGCTGAAGTAGCTGAGATTACAGGCATGTACCACTAGACCGGTCTACTTTTACATTTTTAGTAGAGATGGAGTTTCACCATTTTAGTCAGGTCAGTCTAAAATTCCTGACCTCAGGTCATCCACCTGCTTCGGCATCCCAAAGTGCTGGGATTACATGCATGAGCCACGCTACCTGGCCCATAAAAGAATTTTTAAGCAGTTGTTTTCCCACTATGACAAAACTCTCTGAGAGCCCCTGGGGTGTGGAGTGGACACACCAGACGGCTGTGGAGAGCAGGTGTCCAGGCTGTGACTCGGTTGCTTTGGCATCTTTCTGCTTGAAAACATTTCTTCTTGTGCATATATATATATATATATATATATGTATATAATTTTTTTTTTTTTGAGCAGAGTCTCTCACTCTGTTGCCTAGGCTAGGGCACAGTGGTATGATCTCAGCTCACTGCAACCTCTGCCTTCTGGGTTCAAGTGATTTTCCTGCCTCAGCCTCCAGAGTAGCTCAGCCTCCAGAGTAGCTGAGATTACAGCTTGTACCACCATACCTGGCTCATTTTTTGTTTGTATTTTTAGTAGAGACAGGGTTTTGCCATGTTGGCCAGGCTGGTCTTGAACTCCTGACCTCAGGTGATCCACCTACCTTGGCCTCACAAAGTGCTGGAATTATAGGTGTGAGCCACTGTGCCTGGCCTGTTTTTATCCTTAACCATGTTTAATTAATACTCCAAATGGTCAAGGAATCAAAAAGAATCTTGCTGTTGAACACAGCTAGGTAATGTAGAACATGAAAATTATTATTCTACAAATATGCCTCAGGATTTTTTCTCTAGATCTGAAAACTGTGATAAATCAACTTCTCATAGAATATTCAGTGGTTCCACTTTATAATCTAGTGTTAATGTGAAACTATTGCAACCAGTATATGAAATGATTTTCTAAGTATTATAACTAAAGGCTATATTTGATGTGTCATTTATAAGTGAAAGATGAAATTATTAAAGTAAACTAGTGTATTTGGGGTGTGCAAAATGTGAGAATTTCATATACATATTATCTATGGGGCAGTAACATCAGGATGACTTTACAAATTAATTTAGGAAAGTCACTAAACAAAGAACAACAATGACAACAAGGAACAATAACTACAAATTCTGGGGAGGGAGGAGAATCCGATTGCCAGAGATGCTACATTATATTATTTAAAATGTCCAGTTTTCAACAAAAAGTATGAGACATGCAAAGATACAAGAAAGTATGGTCCATGCATAGAGGAAAAATGTGATCAGTAGGAACATAGATAATGTCTCAGCCATTGGACTTATAAAACAAAGACTTTAAGTCAGCTACTTTAAATATATTTAAAGAAATAAATGAAACTGTGTCTAAAGAAAAAAATAAAAGTATGAGAATGATGTCTTACAAAATAGGGAATGTCAATAAAAACACAAATTATTTTCAAGATCATCAAACATGTTCTGGAGTTAAAGATACAATAACTGAAATGAAAAATCTAGTGGGGCTCAACAGCACATTTGAGCAGGCTGGAGAAAGAATAAGCAAAATTGAAAATGGGTCAAGTAAGATTATCCAGTTTGAGGAAAAGAAAAAAAAATGAAGGAAAAAAATGAAATATTTTTTTCACAGCCTCAGAAATCTGAGTTCCATCAACCATACAAACATAATGGGAGTCCCAGAAGGAGAAAGGGAGTGTTTATATTACATAATGCTGTACTCACAGATACATTTTTTAAAAATGTCTTAACTAAGATGGCAGTATATGATCATTAACTAATACTTTCAGGTATACCAGACAATCAGAGTGAGGTACCCCATGAATGAAATCTATGTTTCAAATGTTTTCCTGATAACATTTGGATTTTATTCAAAATTTGAAAGGCTGTCCTCTTATCAGCTACAGTTAGATCTATCCTTGCCCTTGCCTTGTAGTGGGCTTGACAAAGAATAATAGTAATGACTGTTATTCACTGTTTTCTTCTTGTTCACCCTGCCCACATTATTAGTGTTATCTTCAGGCTGGGCCTTTTTTGCAGATACCTTTTTTTTTTTTTTTTTTTGAGACGGAGTTTCACTCATGTTTCCCAGGCTGGAGTGCAATGGCGCGATCTCGGCTCACCACAACCTCCGCCTCCTGGGTTCAGGCAATTCTCCTGCCTCAGCCTCCTGAGTAGCTGGGATTACAGGCACGCACCACCATGCCCAGCTAATTTTTTGTATTTTTAGTAGAGACAGGGTTTCACCATGTTGACCAGGATGGTCTCGATCTCTTGACCTCGTGATCCACCCGCCTCAGCCTCCCAAAGTGCTGGGATTACAGGCTTGAGCCACCGCGCCCAGCCTCCTTTTTTTTTTCTTTTTTTTAAAAAAAAACCTTTTTATTATGGAGAATTGAAAACATATATAGACAATAATATAATGAACCCTAGTAGACTCGTTGTTCTTCCACTATTATCAACTTGTTACCAATGAAGCTGGTCCCCCCAAAATGGAGTCTTTCCCTCATTGGTGTCCCAAAGCCAATTTGCAAAAACAAAAGAGAGTGTCAAGCAGTGCAGGCTTTATTGGATGGCCATAGAATTGAGAGGCAGGAGCTTGGTTCACGAATTAACTTTTCAACTTGTGAAAGTCAGGGAGTCATAATTATAGAGCTGCTTTAATGAAAGACTTGGGCATTAAAAGCTAGGGGAGGGCTGGGCGCAGTGGCTAATGCCTGTAAGCCCAGCAATTTGGGAGGCTGAGGCGGGTGGATCATGAGGTCAGGAGATCAAGACCATCCTGGCCAACATGGTAAAACCCCGTCTCTACTAAAAATACAAAAATTAGCAGGGCATGGTGGCACCTGCCTGTTATCCCAGCTACTCGGGAGGCTGAGGTAGGAGAATAGCTTGAACCAGGGAGTCAGAGCTTGTAGTGAGCTGAGATTGTGCCACTGTACTCCAGCCAGGTGACAAAGCGAGACTCCATCTCAAGAAAAAAAAGCTAGGGGGTATTCATGTCTTTTTTTGGGAATGGGTAGAGAACTTCTCAATAGAGTGCTGTCTTTTTTTTTTTTTTTTTTTTTTTTTTTTTTTTTTTTTTTGTTTTTTTTTTTTTTTTTTCTGGTCATTGTGATGATGATTATCAGCTGTCATGGTACTGGTGGGAGTGTCATTTAGCATGAAAATTAGATTATAATGAAGTTAGAATTTCTTCAGAGGTCAAGTGATCTTGGGTATCACCAGTGTTTGGTCATGAGGGGCACCTTCTGACCACAGGCATCCTGTCCTAAAGGTAAGCCAGGGTAGAAATTCACCTATGTCACATAGGCATGTAATATAAAGAAATCCATGGCCTGTTCACTTCCCTAGTCCTGTAATATTTTGAAGATAATCCCATATATAATATTTCATCTGATAATGTGTATCTCTAAAACATAAGGACTCTTAAAAAACCTAACTACAATCCCATTATCACAACTGAAAAATAATTTGCAGGGAAAATATTTGCCCTAAAAGCCAGGTCAGGAAAGAAAGAAATGTGTCTTTAGCATAATAAAGCTGAGGTCATTATTTCATAGGGAGTAAGGTCAAAGTTGTATTAATTTGAGGAAGATCCTGTCTTTACATAGACTAGCGGGAGGTCCTTTCTCTAGTAAACCAGACTGGCAGTCCTTGAAGAAAAACTAATGTTTGTGGTGGTGGGTTATGCTTGTCTTCAAGGTACTTTTGGAGAGAAGCTGGAGAGAAACCCCATCTCTACTAAACAAATACAAAAATTAGCTAGATGTGGTGGTGGGTGCCTATAATTCCTGGTGGGGTGGGAGTGAGCTAGCATGGAAGCAGCCAGTTCCTGCCCCATGTTTGTGAAACTAAAGCACCGCATCCTCTCCACACTTGGCAGAAGCAGGAGTTGATAACAATCACATTTTCATCCAGCTGAAATCTGATGGTGTAGCGTTTGTAAGACACAGGAAGGAATGAACCAGGAACTCTGTTATTCCGTGGGCTGTCGTGTGGGTTACTAGGCTGGGAAGGCTTGGAGGAAGCAGGCAGTATAAGGGAACAGTTACAAGGGAGGAAGCAACGGCCACCCTTTAAAGGCCTTGAGGCTTGGTCTGTTTTTCCTGAGTGGGAAAAGGGAGCCAGCTGACCTAATCAAGGCAAGTTGTGAACTGTTTTGGAGCAGTTACTTGAAACTTGAGTCAAAATAACTCCTTAATTCTCCTTTAAAATGGACTTTGTATTTAGTGTGGTGAAGATGGGGGAGGGCATGTCAATGTCTGTGCAGAGAGGAGCACCCACCGGCTGACCAGTGCCCAGCCACAGCCGCCACAAGGCACCGTCTCCATTCTCCTGGAAGAAAGCCCTCCCCTACCCCTAGGAAGAATGGAGCCTGACACAGAGCTGTGTTCACCCACATCACACACACTTGGAATTCTGTCCTAGGGGACTCAGGCAGACCTCTGGGAAGCCAAGCCCCAAGTGGTCAATGGGGAACTGTGAAGTTAGGTTCACTTCTGGATTTCATTATAATAAAGCAGCCCTAATTTTAGGCATCAACCTAGAACAGCTAACTTAAAATTTTTCCAAGTGATAATATAAAACAAACGACTTTCAATAAAGTTAAATATCAATACTGTGAGCCAAAAAGTATCTGTATCAGTTTAGAAATTTATGTTGCGA
Source organism: Cebus imitator (assembly GCF_001604975.1). Classification (NCBI taxonomy): domain Eukaryota; kingdom Metazoa; phylum Chordata; class Mammalia; order Primates; family Cebidae; genus Cebus; species Cebus imitator. The sequence continues at coordinate 9,427,358 of NW_016107357.1, forward strand.
AGGTGAAGGACTCGCGCCCAGGACACAGGTCTGTGCCTTTCTCCAAAGATGATTTTGAGAGCTTCAGTATTTAAAGGGGAAAAGCAGTATGGAGGGGAAAGATGGAAGGTGTGGTCACATTACAGAATCCACATGTTGTGATAAAAGGAGCAGGTAGGGAAACAGCCAATACGTATTTGTCCAGCGCTCAGTAAATCGGCACTTCACACAAGATAAGGTGAACATAAAATGGAGATACTTGAATCTGTAGCTACCTGCTTAGGAACATTGCTTGCATGACTCAGCCTTCAGCTTAATTTTTTTCCTTTTGGCATAGTAAATTTTCGTTTCACAATACCAAAAAAGAAAAAAAAAAAAATTGGCGGGGGAGGGGTGAGGCTCAGAATAAGGAACAATCCTTTGGCTTGAATATTTCATTTTATGAAAAACTTACTAAATTTTTCTCACTTTTCCACAAGAACGACTAACATAGCTGCAGACCAGTGTTTAGGGGTCACTTGAGTGGAAACTGTCTGGCCGACCTTGGCTCATACGTTTCTTTTCTCGTTAGGGAGGGAGTGACCCGGCAAATCTGCATGCTGTGGCGGTGCCTCCCAGGACTGCTCCGCGGGCCGCCGACGGCTGGACCCGAGCTCCGTCCCGTGTTGCCTGCGCGCCCCCGAAAACCCCGGCGGTCAGCGACTGCAGGCACCTGCAGGCCGACAAGACTGGCAGGCGGACAGCGACTCAGGTGAGGGCCCTATCTTTCTATCCTCGGGGCGCAGGTGGCAGAGGCTTCCTGATTTGAGGATGGCGCCACACAAAACAAGCATCATTAGCCCGAAGGGACCGGACGCCTGAGGCGGAAGTGCGATCGGCCTTGCTCGCAGCGCTTCCCCTCTTCAGAGTGCTTTTTGTGGACACTGGGAAAGGGGCTCTTGCTACATAGAGTGGAGCAAACAGCAGCCCTCGCCCGGTCCTTAAAGCTGCGGCACCCTCCACGCCCCGCAGACGCGTCTGCTCGGTCCACAGGCTGACCTTCCAGACCCGCGCGGAGGCCCAGCAAGCACCCGTATGGAAACAACAGGCACACGCGTGGCTTTTCGGTCGCGCACACCGCTTCACAGTATAAAAGGGGCCTGTTCTTAGGGCGCATGCGCGCAGGCCACCAACTCCAAAGCCAGGCATCCAACTCCAAAGCCAGGCCTCCTGCCAGGATTTGCTAACTAGCAAGAAAGGTGGCTGGGAGGTAGGGAAGAGGAGAAAGGGAGGGGACCTGTCGGCTAAGACAGCCTCCCACTGGCTTCTCTTGCTCCGCCCTCAGTCACGATTGGCTACAGACCGGGAGCACGGGCCGAGCACGCTCCCACGTGCCCAGCGGCGTTCGGCAGGCGGACCGCGGCGCCGCCAATGGGAGCGCCCTGCGGGGCGGGGCTTGGGCGCTGGGCCTCCCCGGGCGCCAGCCAGTTGGTAAATAGATCCGGAGAGCGTGGTGGGCGTCAGCGCAGCTGCAATCGCTCAAAGGCGGCCAGAAGGTGACCGCGGATCCCAGCTTCCTGCAGCCGGGTAAGGCTGCTACCCGCCGGCCCGCCGCGTGCCGGGGCGCCGTCTGGCTGCGGCCAGAGCTGGGCTCAACACCCACCTGAGCCTTTGCATTCTCTTCATGTGGCAGCACGGCTTCCCCTGGAGAGTTTTGCGGGCCGCAAGCTTCAGGTCGGACGCAGTGGGCGCGCCTTAGGTGCAGGGTGGGTCCTCTGCAGCCGTCTCCCGTCCCTGTGTCCACCTCAGCCCCTCGGTCCTGCTTCAGGGAGGAAACGAGGGCCGCGTGCAGAGCCTTGGGTCCCTGGAACACGCCCGCTGCCTGCCCGACCGCCTTCCCGCTGTTGATTAGCCCGCTGCCCGTGCCATTTGGTTGCCAATACAGCTTTCCTGCCTCGCTTTCTAATAATGTTGTTGTTAACTCCCAGACCCCCTTGCACTGTGGGTCTTGCGGCTCTAACTGCCCCTGGCTGCAGGTTTGGGTCAGAACCTTGACTTTCTTGACTGGAGCCAGCTGTTGGGCTTCACAGGTGGGAATTTTGGGTGGACTTGGGACAGGGGGTCCTTTTTGATCCTTTTTTCCTTTTGCTTTTCTTTGGCCTTTCCTCTTCTCCAAACACTGGGGGTCTTGTGAGTGGTTTGGGCTTACTCCCCTAAACTCCAGCCTTTCCAAGGCTCATTCCTAGCCATTGCACAGAGGTAACAGCCCCTCTGCCAAACCCGCCTTGGGCGATGGGGAATGCTGCAGGGGCAGGTTTGGGTGTTGGGACTCCCCATCTGGGTGCAAGATTTCAGCTTCCTGAAGGGTGAAAGGCTTGTGTACAGTCTTCCAGCCTGAGTCGGGCCTGCAGCCTGTTGAAAAACTGGTGCACGTTCACTTGGGCCTTGGATCTATCTACGTGACATGACTGGGTAGCTCGTCATGCCAGGCCTACCTGATTGCCAAAGGATTTGAACATGCATTGATGCCAGCCTGCCAGTTGTCACGCTGTGGATGGGTGGGTTTTCCTGGCAGGAGGGCTCTTCGGTGACTCTTCTTTCGAAGGAAAGCCTTTCACCTGAGGAGAGACAAAAGGGGAGCTACAGGAGCAGCATTTTTAAGACTCAGGTGCTGGGCGCGGTGACTCACGCCTGTAATCCCTGCACTTTGGGAGGCCGAGGCGAATAGATCACCTTAGGTCAGGAGTTGGAGACCAGCCTGGCCAAAATGGCGAAACCCCATCTCTACTAAAAAAAAAAATACAAAAATTAGCTACATGGGGTGGTGGGCGCCTATAATCCCAGCTACTCCGGAGGCTGAGATGGGAGAATCGCTTGAACCTGGGAGGCGGAGGTTGCAGTGAACCAAGATGGCGCCAGCGCACTCCCCCCGGGGCAACAGAGCAAGATTCAATGTTAAAAAACCCAAACAAACAAAAAACTCGGGCGATGACTTTGAGTGTTTTGCTCAGCTTTGCAAATAGTGCGGACTATGCAGAATCGTCATGATTTGGGGCCTAATGTTGGGCGATTCAAAGGAAAAGTAAACCGGGCAGTCTGGGCCCTTCCCTCAGAGCCAGCGTGTTATCTAAGACAAAGTTTTTTAGCCTGTGGACTAATGACGTTTTGGACCCATAATTCTGTCGTGGGGGGACCTGGCCTATGCATTGTAGGATGTGCAGGAGTATCCCTGGCTTCTGTGTTTTAGACTAGCACCACTCCCTGCCCCTTCTAGCCATTGTGACCATCAAAAACGTTTCCAGACATTGCCACATGTCCCTTGGAGGGCAACATCTCCCTTGGTTGAGAACCGCTGAGATAAGACTCTAAAAAGAGTTTTCCTATGTTGCCATGGCCCCTCTGGGACCTGCCCGTGAGTAGGTGAGAGGTTTAGGCAGAGGGTCGTGTTGTGCCTCCTGCCCTAACCCAGTGGTAGAAGCCATGTAGATTGGGCTACCTGTGCACCTAGGAGGCAAAACCTGCCAGCAGAAGGTTAGGAGGTAGACACCCATGGGCATGTACTGTGCGTGCTGGATGTGTGGCAGTGACTGACTGGCTGTGTTAGGGGTCCTGGGGAACTGGAAGATTAGTAGTGTTTTGGGGACACTGCAAGACTAGGGGATTTGCACATGAATAACTATGGGCCAGTTTTAAAAGAGCAAACATGTTCAAGCTGAGTGCTGACACAAAGACTAACTCAACTATCTGCAAGTCGTTCTGCAAGGAGATGCTTTATTCATCCTCACTTTTTGCTCAGACATCTCGTGTCTTGTGATGTGCGAAGGGGCCAGGCCCACATCTGCAAGGAGTGAGTGGGTGCATTTCAAACAAATGTATGTGTATTTTACATATACTGCCTGAGGGTGCAGCTTGGACATGGGTATAATTTATGGAGTTCTTTTGTTGTTTGACGAATCAGTGTCAAAGTTGGTGAGCTTTTCTTTTCTCCTTTGGTCAGCCTGCTCACCAAAGAGACATTTTTATGTGTGTATAGGGAAAGGTGCTTTACTTCTAAGTCTTAATTTTGCCTTCAGTGTAATACAGAATTTATGCCCCAATTTCTAAGTCCCAAACCGCGATAGGCATGCAGAAAAGCTGAGAAACAGTGATTTCTTGCACAGGGCAAGGAAAACCATCCAAGTCTATTCAATGAATTTCCCTTTCTTGATCTTAATTGATCCTGTGGGGATGTATTGGGATTTTCCTGTAACACTCCATGGTCAGTAGGGAATCTTTTGGGTACCCTTCGTTGCCTGTAGAAAAGGATCAGGAAGGAAGGTCACTTCTCCTTTCTCAAAGAGAATTTTAAAGAAGTCTATTATTGGGAAGCTCAAAACTTGGCAGGATAATTTTCCAGTAAGTACCATGGACACTGAGTCATTATCTTTGTCCGTTGAAACAAGAGCTGTGTGCAGAATTAGACAGGAATATTTAGATAGAGAGTTGTCTTGATTTGACAGTGGCATCTGGAGATACTTCTGTCATTCCTACTAAGCAACAGCCAGGAACTCGGGAGAGCCAGTGGAAAGGAGAGCTGGTGGGAGTGAGGGAGTTCAAGGGTCTTGCTTTTTCTGGAGTTGCATGTGTGTGAGGGGGGAGCCCACGGAGGTGGTTTGTGAGAAGTGAGGATGACCTGAGTCCCCAAGAGGACATAGAACTGAAGGCATGGATTCAAGGGAATATATGCAAGTGGAATTTCTAGACTGACTAACTGGCTGGATATTTGGCTGGGATTTCTAATCCAAGGGAGAAGCTGGATGATGGAGGAAGAGCTGGTTTGGGAGAAGGTGGTCATCTTAGTTTTAAACATGATGGGAGCCTATGGGACTTTTTTCCATCCTGTTGTGTTAAGGTATAATTTGCATACAGTAAATTCATCCTTCTAGGTGTGCAGTTCTGCACAGTTTGACACATGCACAGAGTCGCATAACCCCACAACAATCAAAGTCGAGAACAATTTCATCACCCTCTGAAATTTCCCCGTGTCCCTTTCCAGTTGCCTGCGGGTCTTTGAAGCAGTGATGCGGTATGTGTGTGTAACTCGGTTTGTTCTAGAACTGAGTTCTGTGGTTGAGAAGTCCTGCCTGGCCTGAGGGTGGGGAGGCATCAGTGCAGAGCCTGTGGAGGGGCTCTGGCAGTGCAGGAGCCAGTGCAGATGACTGGGAGGCAGGAGCGTGGAGGCACAGCCTGGGAACTCCCAGACCTCGGTGTAGGTGGAGGAAGAGGAGCTGAGGGAGGAAGCTGAGGAGGTGAGACCAGGGAGGAGGAAAGATGGAGGGCTTCCAGGAAGAGTGTGGGGCCAGCAGGAAACACTGTGGGGCGGGGGTAACTGAGGAGACCCACTGGCTTGAGCCCTCAGGTGTCACAGAGGGGCAGCTGGGGTGTGGGGGCAGACAGTGTGTGTCAAGCGAGCAGGGAAGAGGGCATACACTCTGTCCTTGGGAGATGGCCATGTCTAGATGCTGGAGGAGAAGCAGAGTCTATGGTACAGGAGACTAGAGAGTAGGCTGGAGGGGAGGGCAATAAAAGGAGATCGAAGGCAAAGGTTGCGGTGAGCCGAGATCGTGCCATTGCACTCCAGCCTGGGTAACAAGAGCGAAACTCAAAAAAAAAAAAAAAAAAAAAATAGGTCAGGGGCAAGGTCCTGTTGGAGGAAGGAGGAGGATGATCAGCGTGAAGGAGATGGGACAGAGGCAGAGGAAGGGTCTGAGAGGCGTGGCCAAGAATGTGTGGGCATGCCCATCTGCCTGCCCCCAGTTCTGGAGTATCAAAGGTCTGCTAGAGAGGGGACCTTTAATGTGAGAGGGCCAGTGGTGGGGGCTTGAAGAGCCCTAGATAGCTCAGCGTCCTTGGAGGAGTTGGTTGTCCCGTGTGTGTGTGTGTGTGTGTGAGAGAATTTGTGAGTGTGTGTGTGTATGTATGTGTGT
>NW_016107357.1:9433445-9440231 GCF_001604975.1 Cebus imitator
GTGTGTATGAGACAGAATGTGTGTGTGTGTGTGTGAGAGAGAATTTGTGTGTGTGTGTGTGTGTGTGTATGTATGTGTGTGAGAGTGTGTGTGTGTGTATGTGTGTGGGGAAGGGGGGCAGGAAGGTGCTTCCTTGTCTTGTGGGAAGGCCCAGTCCCTTATCTCTCTCTACCTCTGCACTGTCCACTGGAGTTTTCCATTTCCCAGAGGTGTGTTCCCTGAGAGAGGCTGTAGGGCCCCTCTCTGCCTTTGTGAAGACAGCAGGGTTGGTCTGCGTCTCCCTCCTCGCTGTTCATAGAATCTCTAGAAGGATCAGTATCTGCGTTGTTCTGAGCGTTACTCTGTAGACCTTGTTAGAGCCCAGCTTGCAGAGCTGCCCTGTGTGTGCTCTCCTTGCTGAGCTTCTGTGCTCCAGGATGCATGGCCCTTTCCTAGCCTCTGGGAACTAGGCCTTGTCCAGGCCAGCCGCCTCACTTACACATGAGGACATGAGAAAACGCAGGCCCCACGAGGAGAAGCCGTGTGCCTGCGGTCACCCACGGTTGGTGGCCTTGCTGTTGGCCCTCCCCGTCAGCCCTCATCACAATATATTCGGTGTCCTCTGGGAACTAGAGGACCTGGTGGCAAGTCCCTGCTGTCCGTGGGGCTGGCTGAGAGGTCCTGAGGACAGTCCGCATGAAAAAAGCGTTAAGGTTCAAGCTTGGAGCCTGGGCCCCAGCCCAGTGTTTGTTCTCTGCTTGGCACGGTTTTTCTTGGGCGCTGATACAGGCTGAGGAGGGTGAAAGAAGGAATCGATGCCTGCTAAGCTGCGGCTGGTTACTGTTTGACAGGTGCTTAAGTAAACATCTCTAACCTTCCTGAGATTGAGAAAACGCCTGCGGCTCTTGTTCCCTAGGGTGTTTTTATTCAGCCATCATTGGGTCAAGGGTTGAATAGTGTGCTGCCGCCAGGCCTGTCGCAGCTCCTGTTACTGCGGCGTGGTGCTCACACATGGTTCATGGGCCAGGGCTGATTGGCCTGCTGAGGAACAGCTGCGTGCTGGCTCCAGCCCCTCCTCTTCCCCCACCCCCGTCTTAGACAAGGACGGGGACTTGGGTGAAGCAAAGGAAGCAGTAGAAGTGACTGTGTCCCCTGCTGCCTCCCTGGATTGGTGTGCCCGCCATGAGCGGGATTTTGAAGCTGGCTTGAAAACTCATCTGGCTTTGCTCCTGTGAAAATTGCTTTTTGAACAGGGGGGTGCTGCAGCCATTTCTGTGGCTGTGCATGTTAGGCAGCTCAGGTTCACCTGGTGCTCAGCCTCAGTGGCCTCTTCAGTCCTGGGCTCTAGATGAGGGAACTCAGGAAGCCCCAGAGCCTGGGTGCCTGGGCCCTGCCTCACTGACTCATAATAGAAATTCATGGTGTATATTAGGACAGTGCCAGACCCCTTGGGGGATGCAGAACTGGGAAAGAGAGGGCCCCTTTCTCTTGAGCTTACCGGGCAATAAGGGAAATGGGACAGGCACACACAGTCATACGGGGCATGGCGAGGTGACCTTAGTCCATTAAGAGAAGAGGGAGTTTAGAGGACAGGAGATGACTTGCCTATGGGGGGTTTAACAGTCCAGCAGGGTGGCTAAGATTCCAGCAGGGAAGTGATATTCCACAGGGAGGAGGGAGCAGGGTGTGGAAGCTGGAAAACCTGTGTGTGTTGGCAGGGCTGGTGGGGGTGCCCATCCTGATGAAGCACTGGGGCACGGAGGCAGCTGGGGGCAGCTGGCGATCGGGATCGCCGCAGAGGTGTCTGGGGCTCCACAGTCAAGGGCCTGGCTGGCCAGGCCAGGGAGCGTGGAGATCAGTGAGGAGACAGCCTCCTCTCCTGGGCCTGTGGTCACCTCACTCCCTGCTGAGCCTCTTATTTCTGGTTGTGTGTGTAGTTGTCTATTCAGGGTTGCCCTTGTCTGGGTTAACTTGGTGATTTTAAAAGCTATCGAGGTTTTGCATACACATGTAGTGCCTGAGGGTCGCATGTGACCTCAGGGCAGAGCATGTTTATTTAACCTCCATACCAGTGATGTGTGCATATCCACACCTGGGCTGTGTGTGGCATTTGGAGGTGATGCTAATAAAGGTTGGTGCCAGTGTTGAGTGTGGCAAGACTGAGGGCCTCATGCCAGATGGCTTCTTCTAGCTCTTGCACACCCAGAGGCGGTCTTCAGTGTGGGGCATCTGCCTCTGTCCTGGCAGCTGAGGAACTTTGCAGAGCAGGGAGTTTGGCCAGATGGCCTTTGAGAGCCCAGCTGGCTCCAGGATTTTTATGACTCAATTTTCTGCAACCAGGAAGGCACACTTCAGGATGCAAACCTTGTTTATGTCTCATGTTGAGTGACTATTGATTTAACAAAAAAGGAGTTACTGATTTGGGGCAGGGTTCTTATCTGCTGTTTCTCAGCTTCCTAGGCAGCAAGAAGAAAGGACTGGAGCCTAAGTCAGACAGGTGTGGAAGGGTCCAGCATCCCACAGCTTTGGCCCATAGGGGACTGCTCAGCCTTGATGAGCTTTAATTATCCCATCAGTAAATGGGGATTATTATACAGACCAGGAGGCCCTGCAGTCAGGAGGGGCTCTATGGTGCGTGGAGTGGAGGCAGCAGCGCGTGTCCCTCTCTGCCTCTATGTCTTCCCCTGACCACCCCATGACCCCACACCCATGCCAGTGCTTGCCTTGCAAGGGGGCTCTTGTAAAGGAGGCTGAGAAAGTGGAGGGATGAAGGAATGATTAGATGGTGGATGAATTTATATCAGCCCAAGCCCAAGCTATGGACCGACGATGTGGAGAAGGAATGTGGGTGTCAGCAGTTAGGCTGTGAGCCTCCTGAAATGGCAGGAGGAGGGTTGTACAGGAAGTTGGCATTGGACACCCCCAGCCCCCAAGGCCTGCCCCTTCATGAGCAGCACTTAGGGGCTGCTCTGCCCTGGGTAATACAGGAACAGGTGGCCTGCCTTTGGGTTCACCTGGGGGCCTCTGGGTGTTGGGCAATGTCTGGCGAGGTGAGCCCATCTCTTAGAGTCAGAAGCAGAGCTGCAATGGGGGGGTCCTTGCCCCAACACCAGCCTTATTGGACTGTTCTCATTCAATTTTAATGACCTTCCAAATGTCCTGGGACTGCTGTGGTTTTTACTCTTGCCCTAGAATATGAGTCAACAAATAGTAAATATTTTGGGCTTTATGGGTCTTAGGTCTTTCTCACAACTACTGAACTCTGCTGTTGTAGCCAAAAAAGAAAAAAAGCAGCTAGGGACAATACAAAGGTAAACGAATGAGCCATAGATAATCTATAAATGGGTGAGCAGGCTGTGTTCCAATAAAACTTTATTGACAATAACACAGGCAGTAGGACTGGATTTGGCTTAAGGACCATGGTTTGCTAACCCTTGCCCTAGAAGGACACTAGTTATGTGTCTTAATTTTGGTGCAAAAAATGTGGTCACTGCATTTACTACCCAGTTCTAAACTAGGATCCTGTTTTTTTTTTTTTTTTTTTTTTTTTTTTTTTTTTTTTTTTTTTTTTTTTTTTTTTTTTTTTTTTTTTTTTTTTTGGAGGATCAGGGGTAAGCACCCATTCAGTATTTCCATCTTTTAACCCAGGGGCCAACATTAGGGAAGGTAGGCAGACCTGCTGCTTGTACCGAGTGATTTTTTTCCCCCACCGTCCCAAGAAGGGCAGTTGAGCCTCTCTCTCCAAAGTGGAAATGCCACATTCCATCCACCTGGTGGCCTGTTAGGAGCAGTTGTCTTCTGATGAAGGACAGTGGATAAACAAATAGAGGCGATGTTTATGCCATTTCAGTCTGCTGCCTAACCTTTGCCCATTCTGCTCTGGACAAGTACTTAAGGGATAGGGAATACATTTGTGTGCTTGCTTACTTTTTAAAATTTTAACAAAAGATATTTAAGATTATTTTTATTTTACTTATTTTTTGAGACAGTGTCTTCTTGCTCTATTACCCAGGCTGGAGTACAGTTGTGTGATCATAGCTCACTGCAGCCTTGAACCCCTGGGCTCAAGCGATCCTCCCACCTCAGCCTTCCAAGTAGCTGGGACTATAGGTGCACCACTGCACCTGGCAAATTTTTTGGTTTGAAGAGATAGGGATGTCCCTCTGTTGCCCAGGTTGGTCTTGGACTCCTGGCTTCGAGCATCTTCCGACCTTGGCCTTCCAGAGTGCTGGGATTGCAGGCGTGTGCCACTTTACCCAACCTGATTTTTTAAAAATAACATTTATTTTCTGTTGTAAAGGTAGTTCATGTTCTTTGTAGAATATTTTAGAAAAGATAGATACAGGTGGAAAGATTTGTCTTCCCACCATTCTGTGAAAAGCAGTCCTGAAATATCCTCACCTGCTACCAGTTTTCAAAGACACCTCCCTCCCTTCCTTCTCTCCTTTCCTGCTCCAAAAGGAAAGATGATAGTTTTGTGACCTGCTTTTTTTCCCCCCTGGGAATATATAATACACTTTGTCAATAAATATCTTTCATAGTGTTATTTTATTTTTTGAGATGGAATCTGGCTCTATTTCCTAGGCTGGAGTGCAATGGTGTGATCTTGGCTCACTGCAACCTCTGCCTCCTGGGTTCAAGCAATCCTCCCGCCTCAGCCTCCTGAGTAGCTGGGATTACAGGTGCATGCCACCATGGTCAGCTAATTTTTGTACTTTTAGTAAAGATGGGTTTCGCCACGTTGGTTAGGCTGGTCTTGAACTCCTGACCTCAAGTGATCCGCCTGCCTCAGCCTCCCAAAATGCTGGGATTACAGGCGTGAGCCACTGCACCAGCCGACGGTGTCATTTTCAGTAGCTGTGTGGCATGCCCTCCTAACCAGTCTCAGGCAAGGTTGTGATGTTTACATTCTTGTAGCTGGAATGTTCACATCCATTTTTAAGGAAATGTAATTTGACAGGTTTTGCCATGAGGAGCCTGAGGAGAAGGGGAGAGGGGACTCCCTGGGAGATGTGCTCTTTGAAGCCAGTGCTGTGAGCTCAGCCCCGGGGCAGACTCTTGAGTACAGGCTCCTGGGCTCCCACTGTGAAGGCCTCACTCAGCTGGTCTGTGCTGGGGCTCACTGACAGGGGAAGGCTGGAGGCTTTTTCTCCTCCTTTCTCCTCTCCTGGGTTCCTCCTGTATTCAGTTGTCTTTGAAAACTGGTAGCAGGTGAGGATATTTCAGCACCTGCTGACAGAGCCCCTAGAGCTGGACCTCGAGAGAGAATCCGGGCGTTGCCTGAGCTATTTGAGTGATGCTCCCTGGTGTGTGATCCTCAAGATCAAGGTGAAGGTTACATCTAGAGACACTCACGGAGTTTGATTCGGAAGTTCTAAGTCTTTGCCCTGACACACACATTCTTGTGAGTCCTTGGAGGAAACAGCCAATTCTTTTTCTAAGAGTAAAGAAGGAAAAATTTCAAGTGTAAAGGAATGTTTCAGTGCCCACACAGGCTAGAAATCGAGAATGTTCGCGCCCAAAGTGAAAAGACAGTTCTTGGCTGGGAGGGGAGCAGAGGTGCCAGCCCTCAGGGTGTCCTGAATATCATTGAACAGTCTTTGCCAAAGCGTCCTTGAAGTGACATTCTTGAGGGCCTTTGGAGGTGTGCTCTGTGGGTCATGGTCTTTAAGCTCACTCACTTTTGATTTCCTTTTTCTGTTTCTTGAAGAATAATGGAAAAAGAAGGGCCAGGTGGAAGACTTCCGCCTAAGTGTAAAGCCAGACTCTTGGGAAGGGGGTTGCAGGTGGAGGCTCTTAGGAAAGGGTCTCCCTGGAGACGTCCTTTCTGGCCTCAGGCCTGGGCTACTTCTCCTCTTCCCTCTCTTCCTCCAGAGCTGGGGTTCTCAAAGTAAGTTCCTGGGACCCAGTGTCAGCAGCTCCTGGGAACTTGTTAGAGATGCAGATTCCCGGGCCCCACCCCAGGGCTGCAGAGATGGAACCTGTGGGGGTATGGCTTAGCACTCCAGGCTAGTCTTGGGGTGATTGAGATATGCATAGCCACTTGAGGACCAGTGCCTCAGACCAGCCTCCTGAGAGGCCTCGATTCCGTATGTGGAGTAAAAGTTGCCAGCAGGTGTGAGCCGGCCAGAGACTAACAAACTTTGGAGGGACCAGCAGAGTTCATTTCTGTTGACGAATATTGATGACCTGCCTGCTCACTCCAGAGCATGGTGTTGGGTGCTGGAGAGAGGGGGAAGACAGATGCGGTCCTGTGGTCCTTGTCCTATGGCTAACATCTGATCTGGGAGAGAGGCAGATTCAGGATGTGGTCACTGCTGCGCTGGAGGGGATGGGCACAGGGTGCTGGGGGATGTGTTTTGGAAGCCTTCCTAGAACAGGGGATGCTGGTGCTGAGAGCCGGGAGGAGAGGAGGCATGGCTCCTGTGCACAGGCCTGTGGCAGGAAGCCCCTCTGCTTCCAGGAGTGTGTGGGCCTGACTGGAACCTAAAGGCGGTGGAGGGAAGGCTGGAGCCGCGGTGAGCGGCTTCTGCGTCACCCAGCAGGAATATCAGATGCTCCAGGGCAGGGGAGGAAGCTTGGAAAGAAGTGAGGTGGCCCATTCCTCAGGATAGGGGCCCTGGGAGGGTGAGGTACGGGTGGTAAGGTCAGTTTGACTGGTGGAGCTGGAGGTACCTGTAGGTGGTTGAGGTGCTAGACTTGCAGTGGACAGCTGCCCTGTGGAAGGTTTCTCAGTGTGGACTCTCCCTGCCTGCCTCCCACCCTGCCTGCCTCCCACCCTCCCTGACACCCACCCTGCCTGCCTCC
>NW_016107357.1:9440468-9493534 GCF_001604975.1 Cebus imitator
CCTCCCACCCTCCCTGACACCCACCCTGCCTGCCTCCCCCCCTCCTTGCCACCCACTGTCTCTGACACTCACTCTCCCTGGTTCCCACTCTGCTTGGGACAAAGGTTTTCTGTGCCACTTGCTCTGGCTTCTTATACCAGTCATGCTTAGGCTTCGGTGGCAGATGTAACTGCAGGAGACCAGAGGACGGTGGGCCCTTGGCTTTTACAGAGAACAGACACCATGCTTTGCTGGGGAGAAGCTGGTCTGCAATACCATGCTCTGTATTTATGGAGGAGATTGAACAGTGGGTTGGTAAATGGTGACATTGTCCCTGGCCCGCTTTCATAGAGGAGAAGAGTGACAGACGGTGAGTTCTGTGTATGAATGGGGCACTTGGAGTGTTTATGGGATCCTCCCCTCAGTAAAATTCCTTCCTCCTGGTGGGTCCTGAGTCGGTAGTGTGTGATGCTTTCATCTGCTGGCTGGCTGTCAGAATTGCCTGTTGAATTCATTTAAAAAGAACACAACTCATTTTCCTGTTGCTACATCTGTATCTGACTGGGTAGACAGCCCTTGAGGGTGTCTTTCAGTTTTGGAGACTAGATTTGGAGGTCCCCATGACCCAGATAATTTCCAGCTTGTGTGCAGGTCAGGATGCCCGAGTCAGAGCGTCGTCTCCAGCATGAGTGAGATGGTGTAGCTGGAAGGCCAGAGAGTGAAAGCTTGGTTGCAAAATGCCTTCCCGTGGTGGGGAATGCAGCCTTGCGCATCTTTCTCAACCCCTGTCCCTGTGTTTGGGAAGCTGCATTTACCGCAGTTCTCTTTCTCTCTAGACACCATCTTTACTTACTTCATTCGTGATCCCCACTCCGTCGTGCTCAGCTATTCACTGAAGCAGCATCAACTCCGTTAATAGTCCTAATAATAAAGCCCCTCCGATGTCAATACTTGACCCTCATGTTTCAGGATACTCCCCAGTAGCCGTCATGCCACCCAAATAAATAAAAAAGACTGTCAATCTCACAAAAGCCCCTTAGAGCAGATTAGCACCTTAGGACCAGAAAAGGAGCTTGATGAGGCACCCAGAGCCCTTCCCTGCAGAGCTACTGAGGAGGGGCGGAAGAGGCCGAGCTGCATGCTGGGTGGAGGCAGGTGGTGAAGGTGGGCCTGGGGGCCTGTGTCTTGGCTCTGGGTCCGACTCTTCCACTGTGCCTCTGATCCTACTGTGTCAGCATCTGTTGGCCTCCTGCTGTCTCCCTGGTGTCTGTGCCCATTGTAGAGGTACAGGCATGTCACATGCTGCTGTGAGCCCCGGGCCAGGGCAGGTTCACCTGGGCCTGCAGGGACTAGCCCAGAGCATGGGGACAGGTTAGTGAACCTGTGTTGAGGGAACCTCCAGATGACTTTTTCTGTTGGTTTCATGTTAGACGGTCCCAAATGTGAGTACCTGTCTCCCACCCCACTGCTTTATCATTTGTGGTCACTCTTGGCTGTCCTCTCCTCAGTGGAGAGCAGGCAGGTACACGGAGGCCATCAGGAGGCACAGATCCCAAACACCCCATTTCAATTGCTCACAGGTGAGATCTCAGAAGCTTGTTCATGGAGCAGCAGGAAGAAGTAGGGTGGGTGGATTCCTAGCGAGGGCCTGATACTTGCAGATGAAGTCATGGTGCAGATAGGATTTTTCGCTTGTGTATTATATGTGTTTGAGAGGCTTTTATTTCTTTAAAATCATGTTGAAAATACGTCCTGGTGTAGCTGTGTGCATGGTTCTTGGTGCACCCCTGGTGGGGATTTGCAGTGAAATTGTCGGATTGTTGAATTATGAGGCATGTAGTGATTGTGGTGCATTAGAAGTAGGGTTTTAAGATGTAATTTTTGAAAAAAGAAGGTGAGAAAAGTTCTGGACAGGTGTTTCCTTCTGGTAGTTATTCCCTCCCTCTCCTTTCTACTTCTATGAGAGCGGAGACTCCCTTGCAGGAAAATACCTGGTGTTAAACTGGGCATGGTGGTGTGGGCCTGTAATCCCAGCTACTTGAGAGCCTGAGGTGGGAGGATCACTTCAGCCATGGAATTTGAGGCTATATGGTGCCAAGATTTTGCCTGTGAACAGCCATGGCACTCCAGCCTGGGCAACATAGTGAGACTCCTCTCTTAAAAAAGTACCTTGTGTTGATGAGGTCTGAAGGGCTCACTTTGCATGGTAAGAGAAGTGGATGTGGCCCCTGCACAGTAGTAGCTCAGTGATATTTGTCAAAGGCGGGTGGGTACAGGCTGTGGTTTTGAAGTGAGTCCAATATGTTAATCTACTCACAAATGATAGACTGTTTATTAGCAACATCCGTTTATTAGCAGACTGTTTATTGATTTGAGAAGAACAGGTTTTGCCTCCCAGTATGCAGGGCCGTATGTCTATGGTGTTATTTCCCCTCGTTGGGCCCTTCCTTCTAGCGGAGTGGGAGCTCACCATCTCTGCTTCCTGGCTCTGGCGCCCACTGTCTAGGGTGGGGCTTGGCACCAGCTGGGAATTCACTGAATATGTAGGGTGCAACTGTTTAGGCAGGAAGAAAGGCATAACTAAGTACTGTTCAGTGTGTACTTTTTAAGATGGCTTATTTGTTTGCCACTTTGAAAACAGGACATGTGAACTAAGAAAGCTACCTACAGTGCTCCTTGACGGTTCCTTTTCAATTCTGTATCATGTGGTGGTACTTGGTGGTGTTGGTGCTTGGTGGTAGTGGTGGTACTTGGTGGTGTTGGTGCTTGGTGGTGGTGGTGGTGCTTGGTGGTGACGGTGGTAGTACTTGGTGGTGGTGGTGCTTGGTGGTGGCGGTGGTGGTAGTACTTGGTAGTATTGGTGCATGGTGGTGGTGGTACTTGGTGGTGGTAGTACTTTGTGGTATTGGTCTTGGTGGTGGTGGTGGTGCTTGGTGATGCTTGGTGGCGGTGGTGGTACTTGGTGGTATTGGTCTTGGTGGTGGTGGTGGTGGTGGTGGTGCTTGGTGGTGGTGGTGCTTGGTGGTGGTGGTACTTGGTGGTGGTGGTGCTTGGTGGTGGTAGTGGTGTTTGGTGGTGGTGGTGGCAGTAGTAATTGTGGTGGTGGTGGTGGCAGTGGTGGCCATGATGATGCTTGCTGGTGGTGGTAGTTGTTCATTTTTTTTGAATGGTGGTTAGGATCTTCGAAATTGCTTGCACTGTGGGTCTGGACTGCAGTTTGAAAACACAGGTTTGGTGAATAGTTGAAGCTGAGGGTAGGCTGACCCTGAGGGGCCAGGGAGGGGCTCTGGTTTTCTTTTGGTCTGTGGGTATCTTGTCACAGGCCTCACTGGGCAGAGCAATAGCAGCTGGGCAGGGACAAGCAGCCTCAGCCCCTGAGGGTTTGTGTCAGAGCACCACTGCCATGAGTGGCCCCTGGACCTTGCAGGGAAGTTCTTTGGGAGTTGGACGCTCCTGTCTCAAAAGGCAGTTTTGGTCGAGAGGGAAGAACCCTAGACTAGCAGTCTGTGCGTCTGACTCAAGTCCTGGTTCTGTTGTGAAACGGGCCACCTGTCTGCCTCAGGTTTTCCATAGGGTGGTTGTGAGGCCCAGGTGAAGAAATGTGTGGGAAGCAGCGAGGGCACTACGCCACCAACTCGGTGGCCTTTATTCTGCTCCGTTCCCCTGGAGTGGTCGGAATCAAGTGGAGTCTCCCTTGAGCACTGGGCCCTTTCTTTCTTCTTCTTCTTCTTCTTTTTTTTTTTTTTTTTTTTTTTTTTAAGCAGACGGGGAGATCAGTGGAAAAACCAGCCTTCTGGACCTTCTGCCCAGAGTTTGGTGTGGAGTTGGTAGTGTGGGTCCGGAGCCTCTCCTGACTTGGCCTCCTCTCTTCCAGCTCTGAAGGATGGCTGCCATACTGGGAGACACCATCATGGTGGCCAAAGGCCTTGCCAAGCTGACCCAGGCAGCTGTGGAAACCCACCTGCAGCACTTGGGCATCGGAGGGGAGCTGATCATGGCGGCCCGGGCCCTGCAGTCTACGGCTATGGAGCAGATTGGCATGTTCTTGGGGAAAGTGCAGGTAAGCGGGCCCTGCAGTAGGAGGGGTGCTGGCGGGAAAAGGGTGGGACCTGGAGCTGTCGGGGAGACCAAGGGCCGTCACCATGACAACTGGTCTGTGGTGGCCAGAGCCTGAGGGCCCACCAGCTAATGTGTCCCACAGTCCTTCCAGGGTGGGACAGGGCCCTGTGTGAGGCAGTGGCCGCTATAACAGAATTCCATGGACTGGTGGCTTAAACAACACACATTTATTTCTCACGGTTCTAGAGGCTGGAAAGTTCAAGATTAAGGTGCCAGGAGATTCAGTGTCTGGTGAGGGCCCATCTTCTAATCTGTAGATGGCCATCTTCTCACTGTGTCCTCGTGGGGCGGGAGGAGGCCAGGGCTGCGCTCCAGGGCCTCTGTTATGAGGGCATCAGTCCCATTGAGGGCACCAATCCCATCTTCCTGACTTGATTACTTCCCAAAGGGCCCACCTCCCAACACCATCACACTAGGGGCTGGGTTCCAATGTATGCAGTTTGGAGAAACACACATGCAGTTTTTCCCTGGGCCCGTGTGTCTGTCAGCCTGGCTCGGCCTTCGAAGGCACTTCCCACTGAGCCTGCTGAGGCTCTGCCAAAGCCCTGCCTCATTTTTCTCCTTTAGTTTGCTAAGGGTCTCTGGGTTCCTGACTGGGGGCTCTCCTTTCTTGGGTGGCAGCTGGCACAGTCCTGCCAAGAGCAGTGTCATCTCTAGCTTCTCTCTCATCCCTGTGCCATCTGGGGGAGGAGATGACCTTTTGTGCGGAGGTCTAAGAAGCCTCGACGTCTTACCTCCAACGATTTTCAGTGAAATCGTGTGCTGGAGAGGTGACTGTAAACAAGGCTGGCTACAGCAGAGCACTGCCCACCATGATGTCACCTTGCACAGTCGCCAGCAACTTCCCTGACAGTCCAGGAGACAGGGACGGGGTGGGGGGTGTTTGTGTGCCTGTGGTGTGCACTCACCTGTGTGTGTGCTTGGGCATCTGTGTTGGAGGTTGTGTCACAGCCTCTGTCCTTCCATGTCTGTTCTGTGGTTGGCTGACTTGTGAACAAAGGTCCTGCTCTCCTGCAGGCCGTGTGGCTGTCACAGCCCTCAGGTGTCTCAATCTCAGGTTTAGGACCTGCAGGGCCTTCCCTGCCACACTGGGAGGATCCCATGGCGATACAGCGGCTCTCTCATTGAGCATGCCTGCGTTTAATGTTCGGGAGTCCTCAGACCTGCGCTATCCTCCAAGCCTCACCACTGCCCTGGGACAGGGGGCCAGCCTGGACCATCATCCCCATTTCTCAGATGAGGAAACTGAGAAGAAGCAATTTGCTTCAGGACCTATGACAATGAGTGACAGGACCAGATTCCTTGTCCCCTCCCAGCCTGGACTCCGTGCTCTTGCCCTCCCCCTGCCTGGTTCGCTGGAATACTGGGCCTTGGACTCCTTCTTGGGTGTTTTGCCTGTGGGACACTCAGAAAGTGAGGTTGCCCAGCTTACTTGGGCCCGCCCAGAAGTGAGACATATGGGCAGGCCCTAGCCGTAATGGGGAGCAGGGCCTCCTGCCCAGGCACTCTCCAACCCTCTGCTCCCACAGCATATCTGGAAGGGGCAGGGCCTCCCCCTCAGCCACTGGGAGGTAGGGTGAGTGACGAGCCACGCCACCCAGGAGGCACTGGAGCCTGGTGGCTGCCCACAGCGTGCTGCCATTCACTCCCTCAGTGCTTTGCTTTTTGGTGCCTCCCTTCTTGCTGAGGGGAGGAAGGTCATGGACTCCAGGAACCCGTCCCCCTCCAGCCCCTTGAGGTTGCTCTCTCATTCATTCAGCAGGTCCCCTCGGGGCCCTGGGAAACCCCCATTACCCTTGGGCGTCCGCAGCAACACCGACAGGTGTTAACAGCACAGGGCCGGGGCCATCATGGGAGGGATAGGCAGAAGGGCACAAAGAGGGCCCTGCCTGGGCTCCCTCACTGGCAAGGTTTCCCCGGCCATCTGGGAGGGGCTCTGTGAATCTTCTGTGGTTTTTGTTTTTTGTTTTTTGTTTTTTTGAGATGGAGTCTTGTTCCATCACCCAGGCCGGAGTGCAGCAGTGCAATCTCGGCTCACTCCAACCTCCGCCTCCCAGGTTCAAGTGGTTCTCTTGCCTCAGTCTCTCCAGTAGCTGGAATTACAGGTGTCCGCCACCACACCCGGCTAATTTTTGTATTTTTAGTAGAGATGGGGTTTTCACCTTGTTGGCCAGGCTGGTCTTGAACTCCTGACCTCAGGTTATCTGCCTGCCTCAGCCTCCCAAAGTGCTGGGATTACAAGTGTGAGCGACTGTGTCTGGCCTAAATACAACTTCTTTTACTCTGAGAAAAGTGCCGCAGCCAGCAGGGCCAGCCTGGGTGTTGGATCCCAGCTCTGTCATTTGCTGTCTGGTAACCTTCACCAGTACATTAGCCATCTTTGCCTCAGTTTTCTGTATTTGAAGTGAGCATAACAGCCTCTCTCTCCTCCTTTGAATCCTATGACGTCTTAAGACAGCAGAGTGAGAGGGCTTGGGTCTCCTGCTGTCTGCATAGTCTGCAGGCAGCATGCAGCCGCTGGTGCATTTCATTGGCTTCAGCTGATGCTGGGAGTCCAGGCCACTGGTCTCCCTCCAGAAGCTGGTGCTGTTTCCTGGCTCTGTCTGTGGCTTCTGGTAACTCTGTGGCTGTGAGGAGCCCTATTTTCAGATGAGGAAGTAGCAGAGAAGGTTCAGGAGCTCACTCAAGGTCACTGCTGGTTCAGAAGCAGGACACGGGCTGAAGCTCAGGCCTTGGTGACCATCACAAAGAAAACGTGGTGTATTGTCTCCCCTCCCCCTCCATTTCCCTGTACCCTGAGCTCTGAGGGGCGGCTAGGCCTGGTCCTGGTTGTGACCACCACTCCAGTGAGACTCTTACATGCACGCCCCTGGCTGGCGGGTGGCATCTGTGTCTGCAGAGAGCTGTGGGCTTAGGTGGGCCCATGGGCGTGCTTCCCTCACCCCTGGTCCGCCTTAGGCTGTGTGTTCACCTCTCAGAGCTTTCCTGGGCTTTTGCCCTGACTTACCCTCTCCAAAGCCCTGGAGGCTTCCCTGGCCCTGTTTTGTAGGTGAGGAACCTGCTGCGGGTGTGGTGTGCACCTGGCCTGGCCCCGGCTGGGCACATAGGTGCTCCGTGTCCCACCTAGGATGACACAGCAGAGCCCCAACAGAAGCAGGGCTGGAGCCCAGGGCTCGGCTCCCAGGCTGGGAAGGGTGCGGGGCCGCGGGTGCAGCACTGTGTCACCTCTGGAGGGGGAGGGGGCGGGATGCTGGTGGTGTGCTGTCACAGGCAGCAGGGGACAGGCAGAGGGGAGCTCCTTGCTCACTCTTGCTCTCCTTATGCCGGCCTTTGCTCCCTGCAGGGTCAGGATAAACGTGAAGAATCTTTTGCTGAGAACTTCGACGGCCCAGAAGGGGAGTTCCACTTCTCAGTCCCGCAGGCAGCCGGAGCCTCCACAGACTTCTCTGCGGCCTCCACTCCCGGCCACTCAGCCCCGCCCCTGGATCATGTCCACAGCGAGGGCCCAGCTCCTGCCTACGTGGCCAGTGGACCCTTTAGGGAAGCTGGGTTCCCTGGCCAGGCCGCCTACCCTCTGGGCAGGGTAAACGGGAGGCTCTTTGCAAACCCCAAAGCCTCATTCTCTGCCACGGGCTTTCAGCGAAGGTTCTTCCACCAGGACCAGTCCCCTGTGGGGGGCCTCACAGCTGAGGACATCGAGAAGGCCCGGCAGGCCAAGGCTCGCCCTGAGAACAAGCAGCACAAACAGATGGTGCGTCTAGGAGGCCCCCGGAGGCCGAGGTGGCTCCCACCCACGGCAGTGCTGGCCTTGGGTCCCTCTAGGGACTTTTCCTGGGTGCTGTAGTCTGGAGTTTTAGGAGCACTGAGGCCTCCTCTTGGTGGAGTGTGCCTTCAGGCAGAACTGCTGCCTGTGGGTTGGAGAGGTGTGGGGGCAGCGGGGACCTCTGAAGGTTGGTCCTGTCCCCTTGGCTGATTCCACAGGTCTCTTTCTCATCTCCCTCCAGCTCAGCGAGCATGCTCGGGAGCGGAAGGTGCCTGTGACAAGGATTGGGCGGCTGGCCAACTTCGGAGGTAAGGCGATCGCCCCACCTGTCCTGTCCTGCCAGGCCCTGCCAAGTGGAGTTGGAACCACACTGAGGCCTGCATGGAGGCGGGGACCTAGCGATATCCCAGGGAGGGCGCCGTGGGAGTGGGTGGCAGTGGCTGCCCTGTGTGAGCTGTTGTGGGGCTAGAGTTTTCCATGGGAGGATGATCCAGTTGCTGGATTCCAGCTCTTCGTGGCTCTCCCCTAGGGGTGGGTCCATGATTGACGCTGTGCCGGGAGCTGAGCTTGGACTGCTCGTCAGGCCTTGCTTGGGGGCGGTGTCTGCCACATCACCTTGCCACCCCTGCCTCAGGCACACCACCAGTCCGCTGCTTTGGAGGCCTCTCAGGAAGGAGGCTGGGCAGTGAGGACAAGCTCTTCCCTGGGGCCGCTCAGCAACTCAGCAGGGCTTTCCTTCCCTTGGGACCAGACATTTAGGGAGCCCATTTGCTGGGTCCCCACAGTTCTGTGGCTCATGAGTGGACTGATGAGATGCCGTGGTCTCCAGCCGCTGCTGGTTAAAGCCGTTTTGTGTACTTCAGCGTTGGGAGCTCTGTGTGTGCTTTTCTTTGGGGGCTTGAGTAGTCATTGTGCCCAGTGCACGTGCAGTCTTTTTATACGAGTTGAAGGGTGATTTTCTAGTGAGGGTTTATAGCAGCTGTGTCTGCTTTGATGATACCATGTTTGTCACGTCTGCTGCTAATTCGCTGGCCAAGATGTTCCTGTTAAAGTGCCATGTCCTTTGCCATGGTACACCCTAAGTTAGTTACTGGGATTGCATTTCTTTAAAGCTCAGCTATCTGCAGTAGGTTCTCCAGGTGGTATAATTAACGCAAGCCACAGTTTTGGCAGCTTGATTCTGACCCTGACCTTGGTGAGTGGTTAGTGGCAGGGCTGTAGCCGCAGAGGTCTGAGTGGTCCATGACCGTGCTGGTGCTGGGTTGGTCGTGGAGACATACTCCTGTGGGTCAGCCTGTCGCTTGGGCTGCTTTGTTTCTCCTCCCATTCGGCATCCATCACACATGCTGTTCTCCGCTGCTGCCTCTTTTCTTCTGGAAACCCCATCCTAGTTGTTCAAGACTGGTTCTGGGTAGAGGCTCACGTACTGGGCTCCCCGAGAGCCTGGTATTCTGGAAGCTGGGTGATGTGTGGGTTCTGACCATGAATGATGTCTGGCCCCCATTCCAAGGTGCCTAGCAGACTTGGTTAACTGGATAGAATTTTCTCAACTTTAATGTTTTCTTTCATAATCATTACCTTAACATTTGGCATCCACTGCTACTTAGCCATGGATGAAGTGCCATCTATGTGATGATAATTAGTCATCTGTGTGATAATAAGTAGACACTTCATAATTAGTATGAAGTGTCATCTATGTGATAGCACAAGAGTATTGTTTATTTCCCATTCCTGGAGTAGTATTTCAAGCAGTTCCTCATAGAATATCATACCTTCTTGGGTTCTGCTGTCAGAATGAGTTTCAGAATCACTGTCCTGGTGGCCTCTAATGGTCCTTATCCCCTGGAAGACATGGCATGTTACCTGCTTTGCACACTGGCTTGTCATTGGATAACATGTAGTATTTAAGGATTGAATCGAGGCTGTCTTCTCTCCCATGATTTTGAGGGCAGGAACTAACCTGTTTTCACATTGGTAGCTTTTCTCTGTCCCCTCCCTCTTCCCTTCACTCTAGACTCTTGGTGAGCCTGCCCCTGGAAGGCTGAGTTTGACATATTTCAGGATTGGTGCAATCCTCGCGTGGGAGTCTTTCTGGGGTGGGGAGAAGTGGTGGAGGTAATGCAGGCTGTTTGGGAAAAGTGGTCAGAATGAAAGTCTTGATGGTGAATTAGAATCTGGTGGGGCACCGTGAAGTCCTGGCGAAGCAGGCAGAAGTCAGACCCTTTTGGGTGATGGATTAAGGAGGACAGAGACTGACATGAAGGGATTGTATATAGAAAGATGTGTAGGCAAAAAAAGTGGAGGGCTCTTCTCAGAGGATGGGGGATTATGGGCAGCCAGAGGAGCCTGGGTTAGCGGCGCTGAAGCCCGGGTCTTGGGTGCTTTGTAGCGTCAGAAGCCTCTCGAGCCTTTGCTGATACCTGCCTGATAGATGGAGCCTTCTGTGGGTGTCTGCGTGCTGGAGAATTGCTCACAGCTATGATTCAGAGATGCTCATGTTGTTGCCCAAGCAATTGGCAGGTGATGTTTCAGGCTTGGAGGTGGCAGGATGGGAGCAAACAGAAGCCAGGTCAGGAAAGAACGTGCCGTTCCGGCCCTAGTGGGGAATTTCAGGCCTTCTGCCTCACCTAGAGGCTTTCAAACTATAGGTTATGACCCTTTGATAAGTGTGAAATCAATTTAATGTGTCAGAATCAGCATATAAAAAACAAGTTAACTGTAATCTCAGCACTTTGAGAGCCCAAGGTGGGAGGATCACCTGAGTTCAGGAGTTTGAGACCAGCCTGGCCAATATGGTGAAACCCCATTCCTACTAAAAAATATATAAAAATTAGCCACGTGTGGTGGCGTGTGCCTGTAATCCCAGCTACTCAGGAGGCTGAGGCATGAGAATTGCTTGAATCCAGGAGGCGGAGGTTGCCGTGAGCTAAGATCACGTTACTACACTCCAGCAGGGGCAACAGAGTGAGACTCTGTCTCAAACAAAACCAAACAAAAACAAGTTAAACAGAATGGAATAGATCAGAATGAATTTCATACATCCGACAAAAGAACTATATACATGGCAAGATATTTTCGTTTCAGAGACATAAACATACTATTTACGTGTGTTCTTCACTGCAGTGTGAAAGGTGTAGCTTCCCATGGGTCATTGTCCAAACGGTTTGCAGCAGCACTGCTCTACTTTGTTCTCCTAGAAAATACTTCCAGCCTGTCTTCCCTTCGTGGAGGAAAGGTGGTGTATTTCTTTTTCTTTTCTTTCTTTCTTTTTTTTTTTGGGGGGGGTGGATGATGTTTTGCTCTTGTTGCCCAGGCTGGAGTGCAATGGCGCAGTCTCGACTCACCACAACCTCTGGTTTGTAATTCTGTCTCAGCCTCCCAAGTAGCTGGGATTACAGGCATGTGCCACCATGCCTGTATTTTTAGTAGAGATGAGGTTTCTCCATGTTGGTCAGGCTGGTCTCGAACTCCCTACCTTAGGTGATCCGCCTGCCTTGGCCTCCCAAAGTGCTGGGATTGTAGGCGTGTGCAACCATGCCCTGCTGGAAAGGTGTTTTTAAGGTGCAGACTGACAAACTGTAGGAAGTTTTTACACTGGGGTTATGAAGTAAAGGGATTGCTCCAGGTCTCAGGGAGGTAGGGCTGCTGCAGGGACTCATCTTAGCGAGGTTAGCAGTAGGTATTCAGCTGAATAGAAGTGGAAGTTAAGGGCTTTCCAATTCTAGGGGCTCATTTTGATGCTAAAATGGGGGCCTACAGTCCTGGCCTCAAGTGATCCACCTGTCTCAGCCTTCTGAAGTGCTGGGATTACAGGCATGAGCTGCCGTACCTGGCCCTCATGTGTCTCTTAACAACAAGGATTCAGTCTGAGAAGTGTGTCATTAGGCAGTTTCATCGTTGTGTGAACATCGTAGAGCGTGCTTACACCTATGGGACATTCCGACTGTGATGCTATGGGCAGGATGACCTGGGGATATCAGATTTTATTAAAGAGTGGTGTGAAAGGAAGGGTCATATATTAGATATGGGGTCAGAACTGAACCTTGGGTTATCATAATAGCTGGCCTTTAATTATAGCTCTGCTTCCAGTGGGACCTTCGGCCCTACCTTGGTTTTCTCTTTTGTAAAATAAGGGTCTTGCCATTGATGCTAAATGGGAATATTTTGGTGAATGTTTTATGTTTACCTGAAAATAACTCATGTTGAGTGCAGTGATCTGTCTTTCTAGTCTGGTTTATTATTCATATTGATTAGGTTTTTAAGTGAGGTTTTTCTTTTTTGGTTTGCTTATTCAATAACTATCCAGAGAGGTATTAAAAAGTCTGATATGATTGTGAATTTACCTACTTTTAGTCTGTTGACTTGTGCTTTATATGGGTTGAAGCTATGTTATTTGTTACCTACAGATTTAGAATTATGTATGTATGTATGTATTTTTGAGATGGAGTTTCACTGTTGTTGCCCAGGCTGGGGTGCAATGGCATGATCTTGGCTCACTGCAACCTTCACCTCCCAAGTTCAAGTGATTCTCCTGCCTCAAACCTCCTGAGTAGCTGGGATTACAGATGCACACCATCACACCCAGCTAATTTTTGTATTTTTAGTAGAGACGGAGTTTCACCATATTGGCCAGGCTGATCTCAAACTATTGACCTCAGGTGATCCATCTGCCTTGGCCTCCCAAAGTGCTGGGATTACAGGTGTGAGCCACTGCATCTGGCTTAGTTTTTATTTTTGTGAAAATGTCATTGTACTTTGTTTTAGAAGGTACTTTTGCTGGGTAGAGTATTCCATGTTGAAAATATGTTTCCTTTGATCACTTTAATAATATTCCTCTATTGTTTATGACTGATTATTTTTTTGAAAATGTGGCTATCAGTTTTATTTCTTTGAAAGTTATGGTTTCTTTTCTCTGGCTGCTTTTAAGATTTCCTTTTTGTTTTTGTTCTCCAGCAGTTTGACTGTGTCATGCTTGAGTGTAGTTTGCTTTGTATTTACTCTTCTTGGGATTTACAGAGAATCTTGAATCTGTGGCTTGGTATCTGTCATCAGTTTTGGAAAATTTTCATCATTTCTTCAAATATTGTTTCTGTACTGTTCTCTCCTCTTTTTCTGGGACTCCAATTACACATATATTAGACCTTTTTCCTCTATCCCCTATGTCTCCTGTGCTCTTTTCTGTATTCTCTATCCCATTTTCCATTCATGCTTTAGTCTTGCAGGTTCAGAGAAGATGACTTATCTCCTCTGTAACTATACAGTGAGAACTAGACACTCACAGAAATGAGACTTTGGTGGGCATAGAGTAGGCACTAGAGAAGACATGCCACAGGGAGTTGAGCGCTGCTTTGTGTACAGCTCTGTGCTGGTTCTGAGGCCTTCACACAGGGGCTTACAAGTGACAGCATTAAGGCAGAATGGAAGAGAGGAAGACAGAAAACAAAAAGTGAGAAATCGGAAGCAATTTCTGTGCTTCCTATTTGATTCTGTGTAGGAAGGATTTTGAAATTTGACCTGAGAAAACAAGGAGATACTTGTATGAGAAAAAGTAAGTCAGTGGGCTGGGAATGCAGAGTAGAGGGAGTGGACCCATGGGTATCCTATTATTTTTAAAAGGTAAGAGATTAAGGGTCTCCTACTCCCAGAAAAATGCTTTGCTTTTAAATATAGTTTATGAGACTCTATTGGGTTTTCTAAGAGGTAAGGTAACTCTCTTATGTTGGAAAACAGGCATTGCTTAGGTTGAAAGGCAAAGCTGATGGCTCTTGCTGCGTAATTTCCCAAAGATCCCAATACGCTCAGGATACTGTTAATACACCAGCAGCAAAGCTCTCTCCTGGACCATTGTGCCCCATCCCCCCAAACTTTTGTGTCCCTCATTTCAGTGGTAACATTTAAAATGAACATTGGGTGAACAGGCTTAGGGTGGTTATTTTTAAAATTTTGCACGTAAGGACATTTAAAACAAACACCACCACCAACTATACTA
This sequence comes from Cebus imitator, assembly GCF_001604975.1. Classification (NCBI taxonomy): domain Eukaryota; kingdom Metazoa; phylum Chordata; class Mammalia; order Primates; family Cebidae; genus Cebus; species Cebus imitator. The sequence goes on from NW_016107357.1 coordinate 9,454,319, forward strand.
TCACTTTAACTTTTCAAAAGGACATTTTAACAGTGCAAAAGTATAAAGGACGTGCTTCAAGATAGAGGAAAATAAATGGAATGACTTAGTGTTGTGAAAGACTCATGATGTCACTTGGTTTCTGGACACAGTTTGAGACCTGGCTGTGGCTTGTCATGGCCTTGAGAGCCATCCCACAGCGGTGATGCTGTTGGACCCTTTGGCTGGGACCTCAGGACCCCCTGGGGCAGCACACAAAGCCAAAGGATTCAGCCCGATGGCATGATGCCCCTTTGTTGACAGGGCTGCATGCAAGGCCAGCGATGAGTGGCGTGCATTGACGCCAGCCTAATTTGCTGAGGGCACATGCCATGCTTCCTGCAGTGCCAGCGCTCTTCTGCACTTTGCAGCAAGATAGGTGCGTTCTAGATCCAAGAGTTTGCACCCTTGGCAGGAGTTCGGGAGCATAGCTGCCTTCCAGGAGCATTCTTGAAAAGGGGCTTTCTGTGTATTTCAGGAGCTCTGTGTTGGGGATGAGGGTGGTTTTTATTCTCTCCTGTTATAGATGAGGAAGCTGAGTCAAGAAGTAGGCTGGTCACCCAGGGCCATATGCTTATTTGTGACATCCCTGGGACTAGAGCCGAGACCTCAGTGGTGCACGCGGAAGTCTGAGCCTGGCCAGGCTCTGTAATTAGGCCCCAGAGGGGCTGTGATAGGGCTTCCCTTCCCCCACCAGTCCAGTTCTGGGAACAGAGGGCCAGATCCTGAGAAGCTGTGAGAACAGCCACAGGGAACTCCTCTCCCCTTCTGGTGCCCCTTCTTCCTGTGCAGTGCCCCTGTCCTCTCCTGGGGCTGGGGGCAGCTGGAGGATAGAGAAAGACTGAATCACTGGGGAGTCAGGAAGACCTTGAAGCAAAGGGAAGCTGTGCTGCTGCATTTTCTGCACGGACTTGTCTGTCAGATGAGGCTTGTTGGATGCCTTAATAAAACCTGGGCTTAGCACCTGGTTTGTATTTGCTGCTATTTATCTTTAGCTGTATCTTTACCCCTTGCTGGTGGAGAAACTCTCCGAAGCCCTGCTCTGTAAACATGCCTGAGTTTCTGGCAGGAAAAGCCAATGCCCTGAGGAACACTGACTTACTCATCCCTGCCCTTAAGCGCTTTTCACCCAGCCTGCTAGGAAGGGCCCTGTTTGTTGGAAGGTGTTTGATGTTTTGCTTTTTTTAACCTCCTGGTGTCCACCTGGGCAGAAGCGGAGTGACTGCTCAAGGGAGGGCCCTGTTTGGCTCTGATGACCTCCCAGAGGGACTTTTGGGAGGATGGGGCCACGTAGGGGCTGGGCTCCAGAAGTCACATGAGACTGGCCAGAAGCCTGTGCTCCTGCCTGGGGGAGAAGCTGCTGCTCCTTCCCCTGTCATTCCTTCACTGCGTAACTTCTCTCTGTGAGAAGCACTCGGAAGCTCTCCCGGAACGGGCCAGGAGGGAAGCCAGGCTGCTGACACAGGCTTTAGGGCCTGGAGCTTGCGCTGGGCCACTTTTCCTCCAGGACTCCCTTTCTGGCCATGTAGGCCAAGCTGGGGGGCTTCTTAGAACGTGAATCAAAGCAGGGAGAGGTGTGAGGTGTCCCAAGGGCTGTGGGGGTGCCAAGTGGGGTCCCATCAGGACCCAGAGAATCTTGACTGAGGCGCTCGTCTTCTGGAGTTGCCTCATGCTGGCTGGTTCTGGCTGAGGGCAGAGCCTGGCCTGGGGTCCTGAGCATTGTAATGAGCCCAGGGCAGGAGGGCATCAGTTTATTCTGGGTTCACCGGTGCAGAAGCCTGTGAGGCCAAGGTCAGGGGTGCTGGCCAGCTGGGCTGGTTTCTGCCACCTGGGGAGCCTGCCGACGGAGCCTGTCTGTCCGTCAGTGGGCAGCGCCTCAGCCTGGCACCGGCTGGTCCTGAGGGACGTGTGGGGCCTGAGGCCTCCTCTCTGGAATGTTCTTTTGGTCATTTGTTTATTAACAGGTCCTTGCCAGTGGGAAGCTGTGAGCCCAAAAGTGGCCAGAGAACAGTTTGAGGGGTGTCCTGACAGAGGGTGGTGGGGACACACCTGTGCCTGCAGCAGGAGGGGCTCAGTGTGGCCCACCCTGCAGTGGTGGCATCTCTGGTAACCTGTGGAGCCACCTGCCTCTCTTATGGGCTTGTCTCTGGACTTGCTCCAAGCAGAGGAGAATCTAGACGCAGAGACATTGGTGAAGGTCACTGCAGTGCACAGGCTAACGCTGCCTGCCTGCGTTATTTTGGTAGGTCAGATCATGTGCTCCAGTGCTGGCAGGGCAGAGGTGGGAGGTGTCAGGGAGTTCATGTTTAAGCGGGGACTGTGGCTCCCAGCTCTGAGCCCAGCGCTTTCCACAGTGAGAGAAACAGCTGATGTACCGGTCAGTCACAGACACCCTGGTGCCCCTGTCCCAGCACAGCAGACACCTGTACCATGTGTGTGTTGTTACCCCTGAGGGCCAGGAGGCTCGGCTTATCCTGCCCCACGCTGCCCGGTACAGAGCTGCCAGCCACATGGGGCCTTGGAAGGGGAGCTGGTCCACAGCGGGATGTGCTGAGTATAACACATACGTGGCATTTGGAGGCTTCATGCACAGGCACAAGTGTAAAATCTCACTAATATTTACTTTGATTACTTGTTGAAATGATACATTTTGGATTATATTAAGTAAATTATGCTATTAGAATTTATTTTGCATATTTCTTCTTGCCTATTTCAATGTGGCTACTAGAAAAGTTACAATGACGTGTGGCTTGCCTTCTATTTCTTTTGGTCTGCACTGGTCCAGCCTTTTTGAATAGTCACGAGAACAGCAGCAGATGCTCATGTGGCCTTTGTGTGTGCCCGGCCCCTTGAGCGCCGCATTCGTGCTTGTGTTCAGCACTCACAGGCAGGGACTGTCCGGACGGACAGCTGGGGACCTGGAGGGTGCGGTGTTACCCAGGGGTGGGTGAGATGTATTGCAAAAACATTTTTTTAAAAAAATTATCTTTTTATTTTTAAAATTTACTTTTCATTAAATTTTCAGCAAGTTCTGTATTTTTCATAAAAGTCACCCACAATCACTGTAGAGAATCTGGAAACATGGAAGCAGATGCCAGTTTCCTTGCCCCTTAAAGAGAGTGCCCTGGTGGGAGCCCACTCCCCCGCGACAGCCCCTGGCTGCGATATTGCCTGGGTGCTGAGCTGCGGGGGTTTGGGGCTGCCAGGCTGCAGGGCTGCGATGTTGCGTGGGTGCGGGGCTGCCATGTTGTGTGGTCACAGTGCTCAGCCAGGTGCTCTTCACCCTCTGTCCACTTACCCATGCCTGCCCTGGAAAGCCAGCTAGAGCTGGGTATAAAGGAAGAGAATACTGGCCCTGTGTGAGGTGTGGGCATTAGGGGACCTGCTGGGCTCCTGGGCAGGGGTCGGTAGATCAGGGTGGCTTTCTTGAACAGCTGGGATCATTCGGTGATTGATTTTTGGACAAATGAGGTATTGGTGGGCTTTGATTTGGAAGACTGAAGGAGGAGAAGGGGAAGGCCTGGCACGCTGCGGTCGTCAGATATCTGCCTGCCAGCCCCACAGAAAGGTTAGGATGGGTGAGAGGGCCTTCTAGTCCCCATTGAGGGCTCGGCCTGAGCCCCGCCAGTTTCCCTGGGCTTGGGTTAGGGAGATAACCTGAGATGTTTTCACTCTCACCGCCAAGTGGTTTGTCTGCCTGTGGCAGCACCTTTCCTGTTCCAGTGAATTCGGGAAGTCTAGGTGAGCGGAGGCTCTGCAGGCAGACCTGAAGGGGGTGGTTGGTTCTGGGGGCTCCCTGTGTGGTCAGGATGGCCTTGGCTGTGGGCCATCCCCCGTCTGTCTTCCCATTTTTGCTGGGTCCTTCCCAAGTGCTTCCCAGCTGATGTTACTTTGGGGTGTCCGTGTGCCCGAGTCTGTGGATTATCAAAGGTGATGTTGCGGGGTGGGGACGCATGAATCTGGAAACGCCTCTCTAGAGCCGAGTGTTCTCTTCAGACAACGCGTGTGCATCTCCCACCTTGTTCCCCACTTTTCAAAATGCTGACATGGCATTGTGACCGAGGGCCTCTGGGGCAAGTGGTGTCTGTGTGGCGCTGCCCAGGCCCTGTGGGTGGGCGGGCGAGTGGCCCAGTCCTGTGTGAGCACTGAGTGCCCGCCACCTCCCCCTTGCAGGTCTGGCCGTGGGTCTGGGTTTCGGGGCACTGGCAGAAGTCGCCAAGAAGAGCCTGCGCTCTGAGGACCCCTCAGGTGAGCTGGGCCCTTCAGTGGGAGGGGCAGGGTGGGCCCTGGGAGGGTTCAGCCTGTCTGCCCCCAGCCACACCTGTGCTCTGGGAGTGTCAGCCAGTTGGGCCACCTTCGTATGGTGCTCCATGTGAGCGGTCCCCGTGGGGTGGTGAGACTGTTCATAGGGACGGATTGACTTGCTTTAGAGGGGTGAGGCTGGAGGCCCCTCCTCCTCCTAGCCCCAAGTGGCCACCCAGACCCTTCCTTTTGGCTGCCTGCATACCCACACACCTGCACACTTCCTCCGCATACCTGCACACCCCTCACACCCCCTCTGCACACACGCACAGCCCGACACACCCACCTGCACATGCACTGCACACCTGCACCTTACACACTGCTCACCTCTCACCCTCCTCCACACCTGCACACCCCTCACACCCCCTCTGCACACACGCACAGCCCGACACACCCACCTGCACATGCACTGCACACCTGCACCTTACACACTCTGCTCACCTCTCACCCTCCACACACCTGCACACCCCTCACACCCCCTCTCACATGCACACTCTTACATACCCACCCTCACATGTACTGCACACCTTACACATCTACACACCCTCCACACACCCATATACCTCCTTACACACCCTCTGCAACCTGCACACCCTTGTTGCACACCCACTTGCACACCCACTTTTTGCTGCTGCCCTACTCTCTGTGAGCCCCCGTGGCCTGCTGGTCTGGCCGGGTCAGGCGTGGCTGGGGCGGGGAGGTGTGTATTCCCAGGGCAGACCTTGAAGTCTCCTCCTCACCAGCTCAGTAACCTGGGGAGGCTGCAGCCTCTGCAGAGGCACCTCTTCACCCCTGAGGTGAAGGTCACAGCCAGGGTCAGGCAGGCAGGCAGGTCAGGACACTCATCCCACTGAGGCTGGTGGCCTGCTGTGGCTGGGCCCTCTGTGGAGAGGTTCTGCAGACGGGCCACACTGAGGCTTTGGGTGTTCATGCCACTGTGACGAGGAGTGGAGGACACTGAGTTCTTGCCACCTCTGCCTGTGAGCACCAGGCTGGGGGTGTCCTCAGGCCTCCTCAGGCATGGGCAAGGGCCAGGTAGTTGCCAGGTCAACCCAGCAGGGGCTTTCCTGTTAGCGGGGCCTGGGGTGTGGAGAGCAGTGCCGAGGGAGCTGTCTGCCTGGTGGATTTCCCTAAATACATTTGGAGCTCTGGGCCAAGTCCCCTGGCCCCAGCCCATTCAGGCAATGTCAGCTCATTCTGGTATCTCGCCCTTCCACCCACGTCCATGGCGACCCCCAGTGACACCCAGTGTCTGGCCACATTGCAGCCCTCACAGCCCTGCCTGCCAGCCTGTGCCAGCCTCCCTTGGAGGCCCTGCCCGCCCCCTGGACAGCCCCCTTCCTCTCACCAACACTCCGTTCCGGGGCGAGGGCACCAGTCCATCTCATAGGCCCCAACTGAGTCCTGGGGACATGGGCGGCATGCATGTCCTTGAAAGGGGCTAAGGACAGAGGGCTTAGCAAGGGTATTTTTAGTGTTGGTGCTGAAACCCTGTGGGAAATAAGGCCTGCGTTTCTCTGGAAGGAGAAGTCAGTCTTCCCCTACTGTCCCGTACTGTTCCCTCCAACGCTGGCTGCTCTCCAGACTACCTGTCCAAGCAGGGAAGAGGCCAGGCTGGCTCCACACCTACAGTTGGTGTCCTTTTTCCGGGACAGTGGTGGCCCCAGGCTGGGGGTTAAGGGGCCTGGGTGTCATTAGCTCTGAGAGTGGGGCCTGAGGCTTAGGCTGTAGTGGGATGGCCCTGGACAGCCCCAAACTGTCCTCCAGCTTCCTCCCCAAGCCCTGGCACCCTCTGGCCTGGAGGAGACCAGCCACCTCGGCTGAGGTCTGCCCTGGAAGGACCTTTTCTGAGCTGCGGGCCACGCCACTGTAGCCCGAGCCATGCTGGCTCATCCTCATAGGCAGCCCTGCCTGGGCAGGGGACATGCCTCCAGCCTGTGGGAATGGCCAGCTTTGCTGACGGGCTATCTGGGAAAGCCCAGATTGGGCCAGGCACCGTCCCCATATCTCAGGAGTGTTGCTGCCACACCAGGACTGCTCTGTGTGTCATGAAGAGAGAGACTCTTCCCTCCTCTGGCCTGGCAGTGGCCTCTGCCCATGGCTTCCCTCTCTGCTTGCCCCTCCCCAGGGACTGAGGCCCAGGCCTCCAGCCCACAAGTGCCCCAGGGCTAGGGGTCAGAGGGGACATTGACTGCCTTTTCTTCTGCACTGGACTGGCTCTGCCCATGGGTCATAGCTCCGCCTCCTAGGGCAGCTCAGCCTCTTCCCATGGGGCTAACATCTCCCACCTTCCCAGGGCCCTTCCTGCTGTCTGGGACCCCAGAGTGAGCCCGGCCCCTTTCCATGCGGCTGTCTGCACTTGTGGGCAGATGTGGTTCTTCTCTGAGGCTCCTGTTCCATTCTTAGGGTGGCCCACCCCACCGTGGTTTCTCAGGGGCCAGGCTGCACTCAGCTCCGGGGCAGGGGGCAGTGGCATGGTTACCTCTCTTCCCCTGCTGGGGTCCCGGCTCTGTGCCACCTCAGCACTGTGCCAGGCTGGAACTGATTTGAGCTGAGGCAAGTGCCGGGTGCTATGGGAGCCAGAGAGGAGGAAGCTGCACTTCGGCCTCCTGGGGCTTCAGATCTAACTAGATTCACTGGACAGAGGGCAGGAGAAGCTCTGAATGTCACAAGGGCTAGAGGCCCGACCAGAGCAGCTCAGGGAAGGCAGAAGGACCCAGACCCCCAGATTCCTGCTCAGGCCTCTCTGCGCCTCTGGACGGGGGCACCCCCATGTTTAGGCAGTGCTGAGCTGATGGCCCAGGAGGGGGCGGAAGCCAGAGGAGACCCAGCCACCCTGGGCCACACGGCTGCTGGCAGCTGACTCAGCCGGCCTGCTGCTGCTCCTGAGTCATGGCCCTCAGCCTTCCCCGCCCCCCCCACCCCCCACCCCACCCCGGACTGGAAAAAGCCCAGCTGTACCCTTGAGGTCACTGCATGCTCATCACTGGTCAGCTGGCTGGAGGGGAGAGACCGGCACCAGGAGGCTGTGCTGCCCTTGACCTGAGTGCCCCTCCCTTGAGGACGGGCTCTGGCTGTAGCCACTTGGCCCCATGTGACAAATGCATGCCGACCCCATGGGTGCAGAGGACCTTCGTGCAGTGCCCTGGGTGGGGGCGCACAGGGCAAAGACTTGGACCCTAGGGGGCCCCTCCTTCCCTCTTGGTCCTGCCCCCACCTCCAGCTGATTGTGCCTTTTCCCACGCACCTTCCAGCCACAGGCAGCACCACAGCCCTGTCACTGCCTGCCAGGTCCCCATGTGGAGGGGAGAGGCCTTCTCTATGTGTGTGTATGCAGTTCACACAGGCTTGGGGAGGTGGACATGGAACAGTAAAGTTGTGTTGCTGCTTATATGGATGCCCGGGAGAGAAGACATTGTCCGAGGTTTTGCCATCCCACTCCCAGAGCCTCTACCCCCCACCCCGACTACGATGGTGACCCCTCCTGCCTCCCGCCCACAGGGAAGAAGGCTGTGCTGGATTCCAGTCCCTTTCTGTCTGAGGCCAATGCTGAACGCATCGTACGCACGCTCTGCAAGGTGCGCGGCGCAGCGCTCAAGCTGGGCCAGATGCTGAGCATCCAGGGTGAGTGGGTGCAGGGGCTGCTGCCCCGGGGCTGTGTGGGCTGCTGCCGGGGTCAACTTCCAGGGCCGGGAGCAGTGGCCCCACCAAAGCTCAGTGGGCAAGATGTGTGTGTGCTGGGGAGGGATCTTGGTGCATAGTAGGCGTGGTCTCTAGGCAGCTGGCTCTGGCTCCAAAAAACACATGGGAAAAAGAGCAGAGAGGAAAAACTGCCCTCCGGAGGCGGTCAGACCACAGGGCATTTCAACATTTTACTATGTTTCATTTTCCAAATTTCTTTTGTAATTATGAAAAACTCTGCATGCTGCCTGTAAAAAGCCCACCTTCTCAGGTGGCTGGGCTGAGGCCGGCGCTCTGGGGATGCCGAGTGGCCCAGGGTGCCTGTGAGGGCTCCTGTGAGGACGGTGCTCCTGGTGGGGAGGGCGTGGTGGCCAGAGCACCCCAGGAGTGTGCCTGTCCAGGTCCTGCTGGCCTGGTGTCCCTCCTGGCCGCGCGTTTTCATCCCCAGGTTCACCCTGTGACACTCTCTTGCCTTCCAGACGACGCCTTCATCAACCCCCACCTGGCCAAGATCTTCGAGCGGGTGCGGCAGAGTGCGGACTTCATGCCATTGAAACAGATGATGGTGAGGAGCCGGGGGCTCTGCCTGCCCTCTGGGTCCTCAGTCCCCACTGGGTGGAGGGGACAGACTTGGGGCTTCTCTGGGTGACCCAGGGAGGGCTGTGCTCAGAGATTCTCCCTGGCCGTGCCCTCCAGAAAACTCTTAACCACGACTTGGGCCCCAACTGGCGGGACAAGCTGGAGTACTTTGAGGAGCGGCCCTTCGCCGCCGCGTCCATTGGGCAGGTGCACCTGGCCCGCCTGAAGGGTGGTCGAGAGGTGGCCATGAAGATCCAGGTAGGTGGCCTGGTGCACGGTGCTTGTTGGGGTCAGAACTGGGGCCTGGCTCATGGAGCCTCTGCACGCCATGCCCTGAAGGGCACCCTGTCCCCTGGCAGGGCCGTGTGTCGTATCCTCTGGGAAGTATTTGCTAAATGAGTGACTTTGGCGGTACTGAGGGGCCCCCAGCAAGCTTGGTTTGAGATGGGCAGGGACAGAGGACAAGTGATTGCCTTTTGTGGCCAGAGCTGGTGGGAGGGTGGCCCTGAGCTGTTCCTGGGGGTGGAGTGAGGCAGGAGTAGAAGGTGGTTGAAGCTGTGACAGGGTCGAGGGGTCATGGCAGAATTGCTGGTTCTTAGCTCTGGTTCTTCAGGGTGTGGGCTGGGGACAGGACACAGCTGGGAAGCCAGCAGGAGGTGGGAGTGCCCCAGGCAGGGCCCACTTGTCTCCCTGGGCTAACTCCCCTGCCCTGCCCCCACCCCACAGTACCCTGGTGTGGCCCAGAGCATCAACAGCGACGTCAACAACCTCATGGCCGTGCTGAACATGAGCAACATGCTTCCAGAAGGTCTGAGGCTGGGCGGCTGGGTCAAGGGCAGGAGTGGGTGGCAGGAATCTGTACTGGGCTCTGGGGACCAGGGTGGGGCCTCCCTGCAGAGCCCCCTTCCCCACTGATGCCCTGCTCCCCTGCCCAGGCCTGTTCCCCGAGCACCTGATCGATGTGCTGAGGCGGGAGCTGGCCCTGGAGTGTGACTACCAGCGGGAGGCTGCCTGCGCCCGCAAGTTCAGGTGTGGCCCTTGGCTGGACCCCTTGCATGTTTCCACCAGGGAGGCAGAAGGGACCACATTCAGCAGCTGGTGAAGGCCCCTCCGGCTCTGAGGGGGCAGAGGGCTCAGGTTGCAGCCCGGGCTGAGGCCATACCCTGCCTGGGATGAGGGGCCCTCTGCCTGCTGGGGTGTGTATGTGTGTCGGGGAGGTGTGGAGGGGCTGTGGCCAGGGCATGACCTCCCGCCCCACCCAGGGAGCTGCTGAAGGGCCACCCCTTCTTCTACGTGCCTGAGATCGTGGACGAGCTCTGCAGCCCACACGTGCTGACCACAGAACTGGTGTCCAGCTTCCCCTTGGACCAGGCCGAAGGGCTCAGCCAGGAGATTCGGAATGAGGTGCGTCTGTGCCAGCAGACAGGTGGGGCCGGGGTGGCCCTGCTGTGTGGCTATTTGGTGACCTAATGGTGCGAGCCATGGCCTTGGAGCCCTGAGGTGCTCCCTAGGGGTAAGGGGCGGTGAAGTAGCACCAGTGGGACTTAGGGGGACACAGGGCAGCTGCTGCCTTCCTTGGCCCAAGTGACACTGGGAATCAAACAGTCCCGGGGGTGGGGGGGGGTTGGGCAAAATAGGAGGCAGAGGTTTTTCTGGCCCCAGACTCCCAGAGCACCAGGCAGTGTGGTGCTGCCTGACTGACGCAGGCCCCTCGTGCTGTCCCCAGATCTGTTACAACATCCTGGTTCTGTGCTTGAGGGAGCTGTTCGAGTTCCATTTCATGCAGACAGACCCCAACTGGTCCAACTTCTTCTATGACCCCCAGCAGCACAAGGTGAGCCCCAGGGTGGGGGCACCTGCAGCCAGACCTGAGCTCTGAATGGGGTGCGTGAGACCCTGGTCTGCCCCTCATCCTGGGAGTCAGCAGAGCACTCAAGGTTTGGGAGTGGGGGTCTTCGGGAGTGGGGGTCTTCACTGCCCTCTGTCGCACCCCTCCCCGGCCACACAGCCCCACCATCGAGTGCCAGGGCCAACCTTCTCCTGGTGTCTTTCCCCAGGTGGCTCTTTTGGACTTTGGGGCAACACGGGAATATGACAGGTCCTTCACCGACCTCTACATTCAGGTAAGGTCAGGAGAGGCGCCTGGCCTTGGCCCATATTTCTCCGAGGCTGGGACAGGATGCTGGGGGACTCCGGGCAGGGGGAATGACTGGGGTCCTGACCTCATTCCTCATCTGCGCTGCCTGTTCCTCAGGTCTGGCGACAGCAGCTGCCAGGTGTGTCACAGCACTGGCCTGGGCCCTGTGCAGGGAGAGGGTGGGGTGGGACCGGGTGTGGCACTTGGCTCCCTGGGATGTCGGAGCTTTCCTTCCGTGCTGCCCACGGGTCCCCTCCTGTGCCACTCCACAGATCATCAGGGCTGCTGCCGACAGGGACAGGGAGACTGTGCGGGCAAAATCCATAGAGATGAAGTTCCTCACCGGCTATGAGGTCAAGGTGAGCAGGGCTGTGGAGGCTCCCCTGGACCTGCTGATCCCCCAGCTCCTTGTGTAGGAACAGATGCCAGCACAGGGGGGCAGCTTCCCTTGAGAGGCCCCCAGAGCCTGGGCCCCCTTGTGCACGGTCTGAAAGCTGGGGCCTGCTGTGGCCCATGCCGCTGTGCTCTGTGCGTGAGATTTTCTGAGAGCTGGTGAGTTTGGGGACTCTGGACTTGTCATGACGCTCGTTTCTGCCTCTCACTCTCGCCCACTTAGGGCTTGGAGTCGGGGCTGGACTCTGTTTTTTGGCCAGAACAGTGTTTTTTTTAAAACTCCGAATGAGGGCCGTGAGGCAGGCTCATCCTCTGCATTGTACCACAGGCCGCACCGCTCCCTTTTGTATTGCATCAGCCCAGTTCACACATTACCTTGGGGTTCCCGGCCCCTGCGGGTTTGAGTTTATGCCTGTTACCATGATGTAATCCAGTTTGCAGCAGAGCTTTGAGTAAGAACTCAGCACTCCAGCACCATGGGAGGAACCCAGGCTGGTGGAGGGCTCTGGTGTCTCACCGCCATTTACCCTTCCTCTCCTGCTCCAGGTCATGGAAGACGCCCACTTGGATGCCATCCTCATCCTGGGGGAGGCCTTTGCCTCCGATGAGCCCTTTGATTTTGGCACCCAGAGCACCACCGAGAAGATCCACAACCTGATTCCTGTCATGCTGAGACACCGTCTTGTCCCCCCACCTGAGGAGACCTACTCCCTGCACAGGAAGATGGGGGGCTCCTTCCTCATCTGCTCCAAGCTAAAGGCCCGCTTCCCCTGCAAGGCCATGTTCGAGGAGGCCTATAGCAACTACCGCAGGAGGCAGGCCCAGCAGTAGGGCTGGGGCCCAGGCCAGCTCCGAGGGTACTGTGTCCTTCAGACAGGCCAAAAACCAGTAGGGAGGTGATGGTGATGCTCTGTTTAACTCCTTTGCCCAGTTAGAAGGGGTGGCTGGTTCTCCTGGGAGGCAGGGGCCACCTGGAGCCCTGGAGCCATGTGTTCCACAGTTCCCATCACTGAATGGTTGTAGGGTGGGAAGTACAGGAGTGAAGAAGCCCCACCGTGGGTCAGTCTGCCTCAGGTGTCCTCTGAAATAAGTAGGTGAAGATGAAAGGGCAACTTTTTCTTTTTCCTGATGTCAATGTTAAGCAGAAGGGAGAGTCCTTACTCCCTTCCAACCTCTGCTCCAGTTCAAAACCCAGAAACCAGAACACAGGTATGATTGTGGGATTTTATCATCTGTGTAGTAGCGGGTGTGTGTATATGTGTTTCTAGAGTGAGATTTGTGTTTTCTACCCTTTCCCTCTCTGGCCAGTGGGCTGGAGCTGGGAGAGGTGCTGATCTAACAGTGCCAACAAGTCCTCCTTAAGCCTGCAAGGCTCAGGCCTGTGGGGCTGGCGCTCACCTTTGACAGCTGAATGTTTCTAAAGAACTGCTGCCCCAGGGGGAGGACAGGAGCAGCAGAACAGGGAATGCCAGACACACGCTGGCTGCTGCTGGAAGGCAGAGTGGGGCTCCCTTCCTGTCTGAGGAGAGATGCAGGTGTCACCAGTTCCAGCCGAAGCCTCCTCACGGGCTCTGTCAATTTTTGTACGAGTCTTGTAATTATTGAATCAAGTTGTTTTAGTGTAATAAAAACGCTTGTGAGAAGTGCTTTGGTGCGGTACCCCCTTCTGTATTCTGGAGGATGACGATGAGCTGTACCTTCTAGCTTGTGGTCGTGTTTCTTTTCTGACCTCATGGTCAGAGCAGGCTCAGTGGCACCCCCTATTTGCAAGGTTTGGGCCTGGTTCAGCGTGAGGCCCTTGGTCCTGAATCTGGAAGGCTCAGCCCGTTCACTGTAAGAGGGGAGGTGGCAGGGGTGGAGAACAGGAGGCGGCTGTAGTGTCACTGCCCCAGCCCCCTGGCAGGCCGTACCACACTGCTGAAGCAGCTGTACCCAGTGATGGTGGCATCTGTGGGAGGACAGTGACATTTGCCAGCAGGGCTGGTGCCTAGTCTGCATCGCAGCAAGACCCCCTCTAGACATCAGCTAAAGTTGGGGACCCCTTCCTGAAAAGGCTTTTCCTGAGGCCAGCTTCATTCCTAGGTAACAGGACAGGCTGGACATTCAGCTGGGGCCCTTTCTACAGACCTGTGAACACTTGAAAGGGCATTTGCAGACTGCAGCGGTCCAAAGGAGGCTTAGAGGTATAAGCTTTCAAAGTTCTTAAAGAAAACTTGCTTTTGAAATTTGGGACTGCCGAATAACAGGCCCAGTAGGTTCTGGGACAGGATGGAGAGGCCTGGGGGGGTGTCCGTGAGGCCGCCTGGCTAGCACCGGCACCCAGCACCACTGTCAGATCCTGGCTGGAACTCTTGCAGCCCTCTTAAGGGTATTTGCTGCTTTTTTTTTTTTTTTTTTTTTTTAATAGGTACATGTATTTTTTCATTTTTTTATGCAGTGAAGATTTTAACTGAGGTAAACATGAGATAACATCATATACTGTATGAATTCATTTTTCTGAAAAAATTAAAATGACTTCATTGAACAAAAGGGACTAAAATGACCTATTAAAAAGATTTAAAAATATTTGTTTAGGTCACTAAATATTTTTCAGTTTTTAAATGCTTTAATATTGTTACAAACTTTCTGAGTAAGTACTATGAATTATAAATCTGGAAACCATCATTCTCAGCAAACTGACACGAACAGAAAACCGAACGCCGCATGTTCTCACTCACAGGAAGGTGTTGAAAATGAGAACACGTGGACTCAAGCGGGGAGTATCACACACTGGGAGCAGTTGGGTGGTGGGGAGGCTAGGGGAGGGACAGTGGTGGGTGGGGAGGGATAACATGGGGAGAAAGGTCGGATATAGTCAAAGGGGGAATAGAGGCAGCAAACCACCTGGTTACGTGTGCACCTATGCAACAACACTGCGTGACCTCCGCATGTACCCCAGAACCTAAAGTAAAAAAAAAATAATTCATAATACTTACTCAGAAAGGGTATTTGCTGCTCTTTAGCGAACTCTGCAGCACTCATATCTGGAGCCACTACCCTGCAGAGTAAATAGCAGGGGCAGAACCCAGGCCAGCCCCAGCCAGGGCTCTCACAGCCTCTTCCTCTCAAGCCAAACAAGTCAAGCAGCAGCATGGGGGAGCGGGGGGAGGGAGGGGAAAAGAACAGAGCCAGCATTTGCTTTCCCAGGGACCATAACTGCTGGGAGAGGAATTTTCTAAGGGAAACTGGAATGTGGTTTGTGTGCCCTAAGTCTGAGAGCGGCCGAGAACTAGAGGACTCCCTGTGAAGACAGTGGGGAATCACTGGATTGCAAATGACTCTAATCCCCAGTAAAGCTGGCTCTGAAACTGGACAAATGTTATTTTGACTTTTCCTGTATCGTGATGAACTACTCTCCGTGACCACCCATTCACATTGAGGACGTGGGGCAAGAGAACATGGCAAATTATGACTTGATTTTCCAGGGCCCGTGTCTTTGTATCGCTAACATCTAGTGAAGGGCCGGACACAGTGCAACAAAAATAGTATTTGTTACTGTAGGCTTTGGTGGTTACTCAAGGCCAAAACACTGAGCCACAGGCTAGAAGTCAGATTCTGAGTGCTTTTCTATATAAACTCGTGACACTCCAAGTGGGTCTTTTTATAGAGGGAAAAAAAGGCCCAGAGGTTAAGTGGCAGAAGCAGGATTTGAACAAGAGTCTGGTCTTACAGTCTACACTAAGGGGACCAAACTAAGGCTGGCAAACTATGATGGCCCAAGGGCCAAATGTGGCCCACTGGATTCTGTAAGTTTTGCTGGAGCGCAGCCACGCTCCTTCATGTGTGTAGTAGGCTAATACCGTTTCTGCACTGAAATGCCACAGCCTGGGAGCTGCAAGGAACTAGATATATAGCCCACAAAGCCACAAGGATTTCTTACCTGGTCCTTGACAGAAAAGGGTTGCCAAGCCTTGTTCTAAAGCACTGCACAGCTGATGTCATAGCAAGCCAACAGAACAGTAACAGCCACAAATGTCAACTCCACGGGCAATGGGAACCGGGAATGTCCTCCAAATAACTATTTAGCTGCCAACAGTTTAGGAGTTAAAGGAGTTCCTTTAATGCCACCCTTGGACTTTACCTGTATGTTCTTAGATGCACCATTCTAACTCCAGAAAAGCAGGACCAGTTCAGTTTAAGTGACACAAAGTCAAACTGCTCCCACATTCACACTGTCAGGAGCACTCAGGAAACCTCATGCAGGCAGAGCTTGGTCTTGTGGACTGAAGTAACAGCAACAGGGAAGTTATGGCCAGGAGAGGGGAGTTGAAAGCTTCAGGAGAATTTAACATCACTCTTACCTGAGCTAAGGAAGAAATTAAGACAATCCTAGATTAAACCACAGGGGCAAACTAACCCCATGTCCTTTTACAGCATAAGGAAGCAGCCTGGATGAAGAGGGAAGCCAGTAGAAAGCGAGAGAAGTGAGATGCGGTGAGGCAGCACCTTTCTCTATTCCTCAGACTTTCCAGTGGCTGTTAAAAAGACAAAATACTCGATGCTAACAGTTCTCTGTTTTATTGCAATACATCAAAGTCTGGTTAATATTAAGTGATATCAACATAAAATATTGGTGAGGAGTCTTTTGTGACATTTTTTACTATCCCACCTTAAATATTTCTGTGCAAAAGAATCCACATCATTGTTTGGTAGCAGAGGATCTCTTTATAAAGTTCCCTAAGACATTGAGGGCAAAAACCAAACAAAAAATAATGAGTGACAGGCTAAAGCAATATCTCTTTCCCCCTCCGTACACACATGATTTGTCAGCATTATATTCTAACCAAAAAATGATCACACCAGGCCATGCAAAACTGTACAATATTACAAGAAAAACCCTAAAAAATGTATAAAATGAATGATATTACACTATCAAATAAAAAGGCAAGTCATTTTGTTTTCATGAGATTTCAAGGTTGACTGGAGTCAGCTTCCCCCAGACCTGCACTGGTGTCCTGTGTAGGGAGGGGTGCCCAGCCTGCTGCTGGTGCTGGGTGGGAGCTTGCACTCTGAAGAGGGAGGCCTCCTTATCTAGCAGGAGTGCACAGAGAACTCTGGACTTGAGTAGCAATTAAAGTCACAACAAGAAAAGAGGTTTTAAAATGGGCTCAATGAAATGCAGCTCATCCAGTTCAGGGCTGGGCCAGAGAGTGGGGAGTGGAGTGCCCAATTCAACCCTTTGTGCTCAGCCGATGTGCGCTACAGCACAGTCTGACTGGCAGGAGAGCCTGGCTGCTCTGAGCACCCCTCTGTCTAGTGGATGGGGAGCCTTAGGCTTGGCAAGGCCCACCTGCTGGGAGACTGCAGTGCTTGTGATCCTGGCCAAAGGCGGCAAATCGCCCTGCTGCGTCCATGCTTTTCACGTCTGCTCACCCCTGCTCTGGCTTTTCCTTAATGATACCTGAGATGCCACATAAATGTAACCAGTTTTTCTCAGAAACAGATGTGGCCGCTAAGTAACAAAATGACATAATTCTATAACCTATGGAAAGAGAGAGGCTGAGAGCCAGCCAGGAATGACAGATTGTTGCTGGAAACAAGACAGGAATTTCAGATTCTCCCCTGAAGCTTGGGTAAAATAATTGGTTGGAAAACCAAATAGCTGGGGCCTTTTTAGTTGTATCTCATAGCCTTAAAGCTGCCCCCTGGGAAATAACATGAATCACTAAGTGTGTTGGGGGTCTGTATAAATACATATATAATAACAAAAAATGTAAGATCTACTTTAGCAATCATTTGACAAGGAGCAAGGCTTTTCTTTTTGGCAAAAAGAAATGTATATATGTACGTAATTTTAAACACCCAAAGCACAAAACATGATTAGTCAGAATTCAAGAGTAGATAACTTGGCTGGACGTAGATAGCACCAAATACTAACGCAGATAGACTATCGCAGAAATGCCTCTGCATGTATTTTTTCCATTGAGAAACAAGTTCCTGCTGCCATATAAATTTTTTAAATGTCTGGCATGAAAACAAACGATGACTTCAGATAGTAACAAAATAGCTTTTCTGTGAGCTTTGTTAGGGACTCCTCTGAATGGTCATTGTTTTTTTTTCCCTGGAACCCACTCCTTGTCTTTTCAAATCATTCTCAGAAGCTTCTGGAGGTAACAGGCTTCATATTTAAGGGTGGGATAAAGCCAGTAGGATGACCATTATTGTGGGAAAAACCTCCCCAAAACTATTACCCTTGGTAGAGTTTCTCCCCTAAAGCCTTGCTTTTAGAGCCTGCACATTTGGAAATGCTCTATTATAACAGAAGAGATTACCTGCCATTGCAGTGGAAAAATCAAAGAGCGCTATGGGGCAATCCATGGGGTGAATATGGACAAGCCATCCAGTTAGCCTGGCAACCAAGACAAGCCTCGGTAGCTCTCTCTCATCTGCCGTGTTGGGAGGTTGAAGAGTATGACCCATTGCAGTGGAGCCTAGACTTTCGGTAGGGTTATATTTTGATCCTAAAAGCATCCTTTGGAAAATAAGCACCTATAGGCAACAAAAATTCACAATTACTCGTCAAAGCTACCAAGTAATGGCTTATGTCGGGTCCTGTTAATCTTGGCTTGAGATGGCCTCCTCCCTGCCCGAGAAGAAAAAGGAGAGAGGAAAAGGCAAGGGGAAAGGAAAGAGGAGGATGGGGAGGTTGGGAAGAGTGGGAAAGAGAGGAGGGGTTTGAGCTGGTCACGAGCACCCAGCAGGGGATCGGCTGGGTGACTCCCTTCTCTCATGTGGAGTGACGAGGGCAAGGATCTACCAAGACACATGATAGTGACCCAACTACAGGGCTGACCCTTGGTATTCAGGTGACAAAAGTATTTTTATACTTCTTTCCAAAAAGCAGAAAGATTTTGGAGATTAGAATTGTGCAGTGAATTACATCTATCCAAAATAAAGTATAATCAAATCTGAGCCGGCACCAAACCCAGAATGTTTAAATGTCAAAGCTGTTACATGAAAATTCCTGACTATAGGCGCTTGCAACGGAATGCCCAGCAGGATCTTTCTTCCCCTTCTGCATCTCAGAACCTTCTCCACACAGCAGCATCATCTGGAAACAGCCTCAGCTCCCTGCACATGCTGCAGGCCAACACGGGCTGCTGCCAGTGACACAGAGGTGGAGTCACAGCAGCAGTGAAATGATGGCCGTAAACACTGCAACCCAAGTTAGCAACTGCAGGAAAACGCTCTTCATTTTCGCTGAATTTTAAAGACAGATTCCTGTCTCTATTGCTCAGAGAAACTTAAGCGAAAAGTAAAAGAGGCAAAATCTCTTTCCTTCCATGAGATATTTTTATTTTTATCTCTTTCTCTACTTGTGTGCTTAACTGGTGAGATGACTCTTTAGAAATAGATTCTGCTGGTTCTGCATCTCATTTCCTTATGGCAACTACAACAGGAGGAATCCAGTTGGAAATGCTACTAACAGCACAATCCAGCACCCAAGAGAGGAACCCAGCCTGAGCGCCACGCTGGGCTCGCCCTGGCCTGTGCACTGGGGCTGTCCCATCCATTTTCCACTGGCTAAGGGGAATATTTGGTTAAGGCTGTTCAAGCCCTTGCTTTTGAGGTTTTACATTATTTGGTAATAAAAGCCTTTCTTCCCCAGGCTTATCTGAAGAAGCTCACACTCATCCTCAACAAAATGGACTCCTCCTTGGGAAGCATCTCCAGTCCTGGGATGGACACTTTCCTGTGACTTAGGGAGGGACAGGATTAGCCCAGGAATAAAAGCACTTTTAGAAACTTTTTCTGGATCTTCAAAAGCTACAACACTCCTTGTACCCTTTCAGATGGAAGGGATCAGGTGTAGAATCGTATATTTCTACGTTTATCTGAGGAAGACAAAGTACAATAAAAAGTGGGAAGTGTTCAAATTCTACCACTAGGAAAAGAGATGTCTTGGGTAGAGAGGAGTTAGCCTTTTGCTGCTGCTGCTGAAGTGGCTGTGAATGTTTGGTGCCCAGCCCACACTCCAAAACAGCAAAACCAGCGTCTGCAAATGTCTTCTAATGCTCCCCAGGTGACTGGAGCCTACGACCAGTTTGAAGACAGGGCAATAAAGGGAACTCTCCTCTCCCTCTAAAAATGTGAGCTTGAGGCCTTTCTACCCTTTACATTACTTAGCTGGGAAACAGACAAGAAACAACACATTTCTTTAAATTAAATCATCTCTCTTATATATGCATCCATCTTTTGTTGAATACAAGAGGCTTCTTTTGACTATATACATTCAGTATTTAACTTCTACATTTATGTATTCATTTAAACTCTGTATTGTAGTAAAATATGCATTGTTTTAATTCGTAAGGATTTCCTGGCAACAATCAGGTTGACTCTCACCGTGGTTGCTGAGTACAAGAGCTTGGTGAGCCACTCCAGGGATGGATTTTCCCCTTCGGATGCAGAGAATCGGACTACAATGAGACTCTACTGTGAAAACAAAATCTGTCTAATCTTATTCTTATCACTTACATTTGTGTAATCCATCTATTTAAGCTACCTTTGTGGGGAGGGATAAAATGTTATTGAAAGCAACTCTAAGTGCATGGAATGAAATCAATGTTAATCTAAGCTGCTATGGAAAGTCTAACTTTGCTGTTGCTGTTAGGCTGGGGGCGTGGATCTGAGTCAGGTTGTCAGAACTTCTGAATCCCTGTCCTGCTACTGCTGCCAGCCCGTGGTGGCTTTCAGGCCGAGGTGGAGGGAAGAGATGAAAGTGAGAGGAGGCAAGTGGCAGGGAGTGGAGAGCGAGAGGTCCCAGTGCTGAGGCAACTCACGGGTCCCAGCTCCCACGGTCAGTGCTCTCCAGAGAGAGGCTCTTGGTCTTTCGGGGTGAAACTGGGCTTGGGGGGCTGCTCAGGTTGGAACTGTTGGAAGCTGTGGAATGCCTTGGAGAGTCAGAGTCCTGTAAGGCCCAAAGTAACACATCAGTGAGATACAGGGTGAGAAGGGGAGACAGGCAGAGGGGCTCAGATTACCACCGCCCCTCCAGCCACCCTGACCAAATAACCCCATGGGGCTTCCTCACTGTCAGTATAAAGCCCCTTCTATGAGCTGAGGAACAGGCACAGAACATACATGCTCAGTTCTTTCTGTTAAAGATGGTGGTATTTTCACACAAAAGCCAGAAGTCTGAACACCTCTGGGAAAATGGCAGTTTGCAACCCAAGTGACTGGACTTGCTGCCCACTGTCCAAGAGTGAATGCTGGCCCCTGACCCCTGACCCCTGCTGCAGTTGAGGCCAATCCCAAGGTGGTGGGATTGCTTGGGTAGACGCACTAGTCTTTCTGATATGTAATGTCTCCGGACCCCTGCCCACTCACCTCTCCATCAAAGTCCCTCGCTGGGGCATCACTTCCTTGGTCCATGCCTCCAGAGGACAAAGAGCCCTCTGATGGGGAGGGCATGGGCTGCCGCTTGGCATTGTAGCTTCCTCCAGAGAATTCCCTCTTTAACGCGCTGCCATTCTGTGTGGATGACCCTACAGTACATCATGTGGACAAAATTTTACGTATGTGGAGATGACAATCCTCTAGAAAGCACACAGACTGCTGAGCTGGTGGGCCATCCTTTGCAGGCCCCAGACCCCTCCTCCCCTGATGCACAGTAAGTCCAAACTTTGCCCTGAGCTCAACCCGAATCCAGCAATCTCACTCTTTCTTCCTGTCCACCCCAGCCACAGGGACTCCCAGTGAGCGAGCAGCACTCTCTAGGCTGTGCCATCTGTCCAGACGCCCCAGTTGCTAACAATTCCCTGGGATCCCTCCGGTCTCCAGCTGCCTGGTACTGCCTTGCAAGTCTTTCCCAGCTACTGATGGCTCCCAGACATCTTTCGCACATCTTTTTCATGACATTTATAAAGTCATGTTATCATGTGCCTACCATTCTCCTAATACATGGGGTGTCTTTGCCTCTCCAGGGCCTAGCACAGGACATGGCACATGGCAGGCTCAAAACAGACGTGCTAAATAAGAAAGCTGGGTTGAACCATCCCCAGAGGCCATGCCACCCAATGCAGAAATACCGCTTATCTTCTAGAAACTTTTCATAAAACCACAAAGAAAACATAAAAGTACTTTTACTTCACAGGGCAAAGAGCCTGAGATACAAAATAAAAATGAGGTTTTCTTCAAAGCCACTCTTTGTTGTGTTCTGAGTTGGGGTACCTAACAGTGGACCAGTAGCATTCACAGAAGGAAAAGGGAAGACCCAAACACCCTGAGGAACCTCGGGGCTATTGTCAGTACCTATTTAAAGCTCTCAGTATTCCCTACTATTACATGGCTTTTGCTTAGACACCCCTTAATCGTACTGAGTTTGACTATTAGGATTATTGGTCCAAAAGACAGTGTTGAGGTTTTAGCACAACTCTAAGGTACAGACTGTGCTTGTTTCACTTCTTGCTTAACATGTCTCAATTGTTTTTTACATTAAGAATTCAGTGAAAATGTCAAAAAATAATAGTTTAAAGCAGCACATTTATCTAATGACCACCGAAATACAGAAGTGTTCATTCATAAATAAACTGAACAAGAGCCTGCTTGGGCAGACTCTGGCCTTGGTAATCCCCCTTCCATCTCCTCTCGTCAGTTTCTCTGCAAAGCCCCTGGGCTGCAGTCCAGGCTCCTTGGTATTTCCTCCACACTGTAACTGACTGCAGATCAGAAACATTGGTGGTATACTGTTCAGCATATGACGGAGCTTTACAAACACCAATGCCTGGCCCTATCCCGGAACAATCACAGGAGAGTTTCTGATTTAATTTTAAAAGCTCTCCTGTAATTTTTGCACATTGATTTTGTATCCTGAGACTTTGCTGAAGTTGCTTGTCAGCGTAAGAAGATTTTGGGCTGAGACATTGGGGTTTTCTAAATGTACAATCATGTCATCTGCAAATAGAGACAATTTGACTTCCTCTCTTCCTATTTAAATACTCTTTATTTCTTTTTCTTGCCTGATTCCCCTGACCAGAACTTCCAATACCATGTTGAACAGGAGTGGTGAGAGACAGCATCGTTGTTTTGTGTTGGTTTTCAAAGGGAATGCATCCAGCTTTTGCCCATTCAGTATAATATTGGCTGTGGGTTTGTCATAAATAGCTCTTATTATTTTGAGATATGTTCCATTAATACTTAGTTTATTGAGAGTTTTTGGCATGAAGGGGTGTTGAATTTTACCAAAGGCCTTTTCTGCATCTATGGAGATCATCATGTGGTTTTTGTCACTGGTTCTGTTTATGTGATGGATTACGTTTATTGATTTGCACATGTTGAACCAGCCTTGCATCCTAGGGATGAAGTCAACTTGATCATGGTGGATAAGCTTTTTGATATGCTGCTGAATTTGGTTTGCCAGTATTTTATTGAGGATTTTCATATCGATGCTCATCAGGGATACTGGCCTGAAATTTTCCTTTTTTGTTGTGTCTCTGCCAGGTTTTGGTTTCAGGATTATGCTGGCCTCATAAATGAATTAGGGAAGATTCCCTCTTTTTTTATTGTTTGGAATAGTTTCAGAAGGAATGGTACCAGCTCCTCTTTATACCTCTGGTAGAAATTTGGCTGTGAATCCATCTGGTCCTGGGCATTTTTTGGTTGGTAGGCTATTAATTACTGCTTCAATTTTAGAAATTGTTATTGGTCTATTTAGGGATTCAACTTCTTCTTGGTTTAGTCTTGGGAGGGTGTATGTATCCAAGAATTTATCCATTTCTTTTAGATTTTCTAGTTTATTTGTATAGAAGTGTTTATAGTACCTCTCTGATGGTAGTTTGTATTTCTGTGGGATCAGTGGTGATCTCCCCTTTATCATTTTTTATTGTGTCTATTTGATTCTTCTCTTTTCATTAGCCTGGCTAGTAGTCTATCTATTTTGTCAATCTTTTAAAAAAACAACCTCCTGGACTTGTTGATTTTAAGGATTTTTGGTGTCTCTGTCTCCTTTAGTTCTGATCTGATCTTAGTTATTTCTTGTCTTCTGTTAGCCTGTGAATTTGTTTGCTCTTGCTTCTCTAGTTCTTTTAATTGTGATGTTAGATTGTCAATTTCAGATGTTTCCCGCTTTCTCCCGTGGGAATTTATTGCTATCAATTTCCCTCTAAGCACTGCTTTAGCTGTGTCCCAGAGATTCTGGTACATTTTGTATTTGTTCTTATTGTTTTCAAAGAACTTATTTATTTCTGCCTTAATTTCATTATTTACTCAGTGGTCATTCAGGAGCAGGTTGTTCAGTTTCCCTGTCATTGTGTGGTTTTGTGAGTTTCTTAATCCTGAGTTCTAATACGATTGCACTGCGGTCTGAGAGACTGTTTGTTACAACTTCCATTATTTTGCATTTGCTGAGGAGGGTTTTACTTCCAGTTATGTGGTCAATTTTAGGATAACAGTGATGTGGTGCTGAGAAGATGTGTATTCTATTGATTTGGGGTGGAGAGTTCTGTATATGTCTATTGATATTGATTCCTCTTGAATCAATGTGCAAAAATCACAATCATTCCTATATAACAATAATAGACAAACAGCCAAATCATGAGTTAACTCCCATTCACAATTGCTACAAAGAGAATAAAATACCTAGGAATACCACTTACAAGGGATGTGAAGGACCTCTTTAAGGAGGAATACAAACCACTGCTCAAGGAAATAAGAGAGGACACAAACAGATGGAAAAACAGTCCATGCTCATAGATAGGAAGAACCAATATTGTGAAAATGGCCATACTGCCCAAAGTAATTTATAGATTCAATCCTATCTCCAGCAATTGACTTTCTTCACAGAATTAGAAAAAAACTACTTTAAATTTCATATGGAACTAAAAAAGTGCTTATATAGCCAAGACAATCCTAAGCAAAAAGAGCAAAGCTGGAGGCATCATGGTACCTGATTTGAAACTATACTACAAGGCTATAGTAACCAAAACAGCATGGTACTGGCACCAAAACAGACATATAGACCAATGGAACACAACAGAAGCCTCAGAAATAATGCCACACATCTACAACCTGATCTTTGACAAACCTGACAAAAACAAGCAATGGGGAAAGGATTCTTTATTTAATAAATGATGCTGGGAAAACTGGCTAGCCATATGCAGAAACTTCCTTACATCTTGTACAAAACTGGACCCCTTCTTTACATCTTGTACAAAAATTAACTCAAGATGGATTAAAGACTTAAATGTAAGACCTAAAGCCATAAAAACAATAGAAGAAAACCTAGGCAATAACATTCAAGACACAGGCATGGGCAAAGACTTCATGACTAAAACACCAAAAGCAATGGCCACAAAAGCCAAAATTGACAAATGGGATCTAATTAAACTAAAGAGCTTCTGCACAGCAAAAGAAACTATCATCAGAGTGAACAGGCAACCTGCAGAATGGGAGAAAATTTTTGTAATCTATCCATCTAACGAAGGGCTAACATCCAAAATCTACAAGGAACTTAAATTTACAAGAAAAAAAAAACCCATCAAAAAGTGGGCAAACGATACGAACAGACATTTCTCAAAATAAGACATTAATGTGACCCACAAACATATGTAAAAAAAGCTAATTATCACTGGTCATTAGAGAAATGCAAATCAAAACCAGAATGAGATACTATCTCATGCCAGTTAGAATGGCAATCATTAAAAAGTCAGGTAACAACAGATGCTGGAGAGGATGTGATGAGAATGATGGTTTCCAGCTTCATCCATGTCCCTGCAAAGGACATGAACTCATCTTTTTTTATGACTGCATAGTATTCCATGGTGTATATGTGCCACGTTTTCTTTATCCAATCTATATTGATGGGCATTTGGGTTCGTTCCAAGTCTTTGCTATTGTGAACAGTGCTGCAGTAAATATACGTGTGCAGGTGTCTTTATAGTAAAATGACTTATAATCCTTGGGGTATATATCCAGTAGTGAGAAATAGGAACGCTTGTACCCTGTTGATGGGAGTGTACATTAGTTCAACCATTGTGGAAGACAGTGTGGCGATTCTTCAAGGATCTAGAACCAGAAATACCATTTGACCCAGTAATATCACTACTGGATATATACCCCAAGGATTATAAGTCATTTTACTATAAAGACACCTGCACACGTATATTTACTGCAGCACTGTTCACAATAGCAAAGACTTGGAACGAACCCAAATGCCCATCAATATAGATTGGATAAAGAAAACGTGGCACATATACACCATGGAATACTATGCAGTCATAAAAAAAAGATGAGTTCATGTCCTTTGCAGGGACATGGATGAAGCTGGAAACCATCATTCTCAGCAAACTAACATAGGAACAAAAAACCAAATACTGCATGTTCTCACTCATAAGTGGGAGTTGAACAATGACCACACGGACACAGGAAGGGGAACATCAAACACTGGGGCCTGATACGGGGTGGGGGGTTAGAAGAGAGATAGCATTAGGAGAAATATCTAATGTTGATGAAGAGTTGATGGGTGCAGCAAACCACCATGGCACATGTATACCTATGTAACAAACCTGCACATTCTGCACATGTATCCCAGAATTTAAAGTATAATAATTTTAAAAAGGTTTAAAAAAAGCTCTCCTGATGATTCCAGAAGTTCCCTTGGGCTGAGAATCACTGACAACCTCATTCCCCAGGAGATTTGCCTCCCCCGGCACTCTATCCCCACCACTAGGTTTTTCCATATGCACTGATCTTCATTTGTTGACATGTTTCTTGGGAAATGTACCCTGTTTTTTTTGATGTGGAGCTTCTGCCTCCTTAGATTACAACCTAATTGAAGGCTACAAAATGTTTTTTGAGTTTTCTTCCAATTCCATGCCTAGTTTAGTACTCAGTTCAACAAAAAACAAAAAATAGCAAAAAATTTACTTTAAAATTTTGTTACTCTGCACAGAAAGCCAAACTGCCAGAGACTTCCAATGTGCTGCTTACTAATGGTGTGAACTCAAGCAAGTTATTTTACCTTTCTGAGTTTCCATTTTCTTTACCTTTAAATAAAAAAATAAAATTCCACCTTAGAGGACTTTGTGAGAACAACTCAACGCATGGAGAATAACATGCAAGACAGGAGGTTTGTGGGGGCCCGCACCGTGCTTCTGGTCTTTTCACTATCTCCCTTCTTACTGTGTTTGTCACGGATCTTGCTGGGACTGTAACACAATATAAGGTAGATCCCCTTCTAAAACATAAAAACATTCTGGCCTCAAGGGTTTCAGGTAAGGAATTCTGGACTATTACTTAATTCCTAAAGTTGTTAACACCTTTGCACCCGACTTCTTGATAACTTATAGTTAGTAACAGTTTACATCAATTATCAAATCTAGCTACCACTAATAAATAGATAATAAAAGTGGCTGTCATTTTCCCACTTGGCAAGATTTTTTCATTGTGGTCAGGGTACAGATGACTTCTGGAGATAATGACAAGAAAGTTGCAAACTGTAAATTTCAACATCTGCTTGTCAACTGAAAGCTCCTTGAAAGCATGCTCTATGTCTGCAGCCCGCCTCCAAGATGATCATCCCTTCTAGTTTTCACTCATATGTAGTCCCCTCCCACACAGTACCAGGGCTGGTCTGTGTGATCAACAGCATACTGCAGAAGTGATGATACAGCACTCCTGAAGTTAGGTAGAAGACTGTTGCTTCTGTCTCTCTGATCACTTGTGCTGGAGGAAGCCAGCAGCCAGGCCATAAGGACACTCAGATACTGTGTATGGAGAGGCCCACACAGGCAAAAAAGGGAAGCTGTCAACCAACATTCAGTGAGAAACTCAGACCTGTCCACAACCACTGTGACTAAAGAAGCAGATTCTTTAGTCACAGCTGAGTCTGGAGGTGACTGTAGCCCCAGCAGACAGCTCAACTGCAATCTCATGAGAAACCCTGAACCATCCAGTCTATGATATTCCTAGATTCCTAACCCAAGGCACTGTGTGAGACACTAAATGTTCGGTATTTTAAGCTATGGGATAATAAAGGTTTGCTATTTTAAAGATTCTAATTTGTGGGATAATTTCTTATGCAGTAAGAGATAACTAATACAGTATCATTCATCTTTCCAGTGCCAGAATCTAAAAAAAAAAAATACTTGGGCACAAATTGGGTTCCAAAATCAGTATTTGCTGAATAAACAGCAAATGAATGCAGGAAACTCAATCTGCATCAGAAGACTTGAACTCAAATATCTAACATTCAAGAATACAAGGCAACAAGTTTTCTGACTGAATGACTTTTAAATGTGAAATTGCATTTAGTGCTGTTACTTTCTCTTAAAGTTCATTTGCATGGAGGTGAAAAAGGTTTCACTGAAGTTGCACCTGGTATACTTTGGGACCTCACTTATGTTGGCACACTTGAGTGACACTGTCTCTGATCTTGAAGCAAATGCCATGCTCCTGGGAAAGCACATACTAGAGAAAGTTACAGAAAAGCAACCCTTCGGCCAAGAACAGTTTTCCCCAAGTGAGAAGCTGCAGTGATCACTTGACAATCTATAACCTCATTGCTTATAATCCAGGAAATACCTAAGACTGTGGTTAATTCGATGGGAGTAAAATTTATTTTTTAAAATTAGCCAGATGTCCCATCTGTAAATTCCTCTCATTTTGAGGTAAGTAGCTTTTAGCATCTTTGTATAATTTTATTCAGGTGGACAGTATCTTTTTATACACCTTTCCTCCCTTCTTCCCCCACCAAAAAGTTGCTCTGCAACAGTAGCTGAACCTAAGTGCACCACAGAGCACAGTTTTTTCTCTCTATGGTCCCTTAGCTCAAGGTTCTAGTTTTAAAGCATAGAAAAAAGATGCTGCAGTTCCAAGTACAGTTAAGAAAAAAAAAAAAAAAAAGAAAGAAAAGAGAGAGAGGCTAATAAGGACTGAGGGATGCCTGACAGCAGGTATTAGGTCATATATGATTTTTACCTCCAGCACCTCAACCGAAGAGTTGGAACCTCAAAATGTGTCCTGCATTAATGTTATCTTTATTGTAGTAAAAGGTATAATCTTGAATCTATTCCTGGCTTGCTTTCAGTGAATGAAACATATGCACTTTTTGCTACCTCGGGACCTTTGGACATGCCTGGAATGTCCTGCCCAAGCCCCTTCTTAAGCGGTAGTAAATGGAAGTAAATGGAATCATCCTAAAGCTCTAACAGGAAGTCTGGGAGTCATCTTTTTCTCCCTACTTTTCCACAACTATTCATCAAGTCTTACTGCTTTTAACTCTGAAAATATATCTGGAGAATCTATCTTCTCTCCTTCTGCCCCTGCTACATCCCAAGCCCTCATCAGTCCCACTGGGACCACTCTGAGTCTCCTACCTAGATGCTGGCTTCCACTCTTTCTGCCTCTCATCCATTCTTGGCAGACTACAGGATTGTTTTAAGAATGTAAGCTGAATGAAGATTCTTCCCTACTTAAAAGTCTTCCCTTTGCTTTTGAATAAAGTGAAAAATGTCTTACTTTGGTCTTCAAGTCCCTGTTGGTCTGACCCTTACCTGCCACTCTGCTCTATTTTTTGTTACTTCCTCACCACCACCATGCAGCCACACTATCCTCCTTTCAGTTAACCAAACATTACTCAAACAAGACTCCACATCTAGACAGCAGCTGTGATTTTCCTAATTATTCTGCCCAAGTAGGGATTCATCCCCAACAGCTACCCCTTGTTATTTTCTATTATCGTATGCTGCTTACTTCCTTCAGAGCATTTATCATCACAATTTGTAATCATATTTGTCTTCCAGATGGCCTGTACACTCTAGAAAAACTCTGAGACTATTTTCTTAACAACTGCATTTGTGCCTATTAGGTATTACCCAGCAGGGTCTGAGACACTGCAGTCACTTGAAAATGTACTGGGCACACATAAGTGAAGGACATGTCACCCAAGGGATGGGAGGCGAGGGATCGCGGGGCGGGGGAGTGGTCGCCTTGCCACGAAGGTACCTTCCTGCAGCCCCGGCACTTACTTGCTGACAGGCCACTGCTAGCACTCATGGAGCGGCCTGGCTCAGGGCGGGATTTGGTGATAGATGGAATACTGACCGAGCCACTGAATACTGTCCGATTTTCCTGAGGCCGAGGGTTCTACAAGCAAAAGCGAGAGAGACATCCTTCAGCCAGAAAGAAACTGATTTTCTGCAGAGATGTCTATTTTTCACTAAATTACCAAGAAATAAAATCATCTTCACCAGAATGATAGAGTAAGGAACGGCAGATTATATAGTCTTTCCCACCCACAAAAGCAATAAAACCCTAACACGAAGTAAATCTCATCCTAATCAGGGATAAGTACTTACACTTACTGAAACACTTATCAGTAAACAGCATTTTTTTGGTTGTAAAAACAGTAAGTAAAAGTTACATGGTTAGATGTGACAGTAAAGTGTAGAATTACATGGACATTTGCAGATAACTGAAAGCTTTTACTATGTATAACTTTTTTTTTGTTTAACAGCTGAATAAGTCCATTTGGAGAAAATTCTACTAAAATTATATTCTTCTCAAGAAAATGATTTATTGATGTTATACCAAATGTGCCATTTGTATGTTCACACCCCCAGTCACCAGACGTCTTTGCTGACTCACACCAATAGTAGTACTAGGATTAGAAATAAGATGCTGCAATATTCACAACCCAGGTGAAGTTAGTTAATTTGGGAATATTAGTTTGAAAACTAATTTCTTATATAAATGGTCTGGGTTTTATTTCTTAAAGTTTATAAACAGATTTATATACATTTATTTGGAAGATTTATCTACTCTTTATTGATTTTTCAATTTAATTACTGAATGATTTTAGTGTCTGAGGCAGGAAAATGGGCCACAGTATGTTCTGCAAATCACACCCCCAAAAAGAACAGACACAGAGGTGGTGTGTAGGGTGAGCTGTCTGGTTACGGCTGAACAGGAAGCATGCAGCCTCCGTAAAGGCCCCAACCTTTTTCAGACCTGGAGGATGAGATGTTGGGGCTGACAAAGGTCCAGAGGAGGGAAAAATATTTTAATATTCTTTATAAATCCTAGAGCAGGCAAGCTACATAAACCATGTTATTCACGTCTTTTAACATGCACAATGCTCTTCTCCATTTGTTGACATAATCCCAGCTTCATGTAAGCATCTTCTGATGCAAATGGTCTGGATTTGATTTCTTATAATTTATAAACAGATTTATATATATTTACTTGGAAGATTCATCTGCTCCTGATTGATTTTTCTTTCATAGCTACAAAAATGATGGTAATCTTACTAGGCTATTGTCAGTCTCTCCTTCATTGCCTGCTCCTGAGGGTGTGCCATAAAGGCAGCATGGCAGCTATGAGCACAAGCTAGGGAGAGGGACTTGGCCCACTTACATCTGTGCTATGCAGCTGACTGACAGCAGGGCTCAGGCTGCTAAACTCTGAGCCCCAGTTCTCTAAGCTGTATTATGGAGATAATAACTGCCTCTTGGGACTTGTCTCAGGATGAAGCTAATTATACTAGTAAAAAGAAAGCATGTAGCCCAGTCCCACTATATACCTTTCCCCTGTTCTAGTAACAACCTCATATAGCCATCTGTAATATCAAACTTCCTTTTAGTCACATCGAAACGCAATTCTGGCCGGGCATGGTGGCTCATGCTTGTAATTCCAGCACTTTGGGAGGCTGAAGTGGGCAGATCACAAGGTCAGGAGTTTGAGACCAGCTTGGTCAATATGGTGAAACCCTTCTCTACTAAACATACAAAAAATTAGCTGGGTGTGGTGGCACGAGTCTGTAGTCCCAGCTACTCAGGAGGCTGAGGCAGGAGAATTGCTTGAACCGGGAGGCAGAGGTTGCAGTGAACTAAGCTCACACCACTGCACTCTGGCCTGTGCAACAAAGTGTGACTCCATCTCAACGACGACAACAACAGCAACAACAACAACAACAACAGCAATTCTGCTTGGTGGTGCAGGGCACCACAAATTTTACATGTGTTAAAGAAGATCTTAACTCTATAATGAAAATGCAATGAAAGAAAATCACACATTAAAAGCAGTAAAAAAAATTCATTTTGTGGTTTTTCCAAAGGATCAATTTGTTAAGTAAAGCCAAATAGCTGAACTCCAAGTTAAAGTATAACATGCAACTTTCCTTTGAAAAGAGATGCTCTCTTCATATAATGCTATAGGCTACCATTACCATAGAGCAATCCTTTATCTTTTCTACACTATCAGAAAATCACATAGGTAGTCACAGCTACTAATACATAACAAAACATGACTAGAAGATACATTTATTAACCTGGTGTTCTCTAGGTGCTAACCAGCTCATTAAAATTGTTTGCTTTTTTTTTGATTATAAAAGTAATACTCATGAACTGTAAAATACATAATAAGGAAATCACAAGAGACCAAAAAAGTCACCTGAGAATTCACCAGATACTATGAACAATTTGATGTGTTTCCTGCCTATCTTTTCTTCCAACATAATTTCTTTAAAAGAGTTGATACTGTATCATGCTGTTTTCAAATGCAAAAGAACACCAAGCTAACTAGTATATTGTTAAAAAATGTTACAACTGTTTGCCTCATTTTACTGTTTCAAAAAAACACAATCTCTTCTCATCATTTTGGGCTCAGGAAAAATTACAATCTTTCTTCTAATAGCTTCAGGTAGAGAATACATTAGAGAAATGTATCCACATACCTGCCATATGTTGATAAACTGTTTGTGGTATGACTTATGTTTATTCATAACTTATGTTTAATGTTAATAGAAATCTATCTTACCTAAATGGTTTTACAAGTTTCAGCAAGAGAAAAGGCCTAAATGCTTAAATTACATTTTACACTTTTTACTTAATGTACTCATACTTGCCCTTTAAACACAGAAACCCAGGGGAACAGTGTTGGTAGGCACACCTCATCCACACTCACCACTTCAGAGTCCTCAGCTTTTGGGCTGACAGTTTAGTTTGTCCTGGTTATTTAGTAAGCACATGGTTCCCTAGCCTCAGTTCTTTGGTAATCTTATAATTTCTTATACTGACTGCTATCACAACAACACTAAACTCTCCAGCACCTAATACAGTTAGGTACTGAAAGATATTTGCTGAATAAATCAATGGAAAGTGAATAGGTTATATCTGCAATCCCAATTTTTTGAATATTGAGATTAATTCAGATGGCAATATTTCAAAATATGATCCTTTCTGTAAAACACAGTGTTTCAGTTAATATTGAAGTTACAGACCTGCGTGTGTGTTTTAAAGATACAAGGTAACATTTTATGCAAATACTTAAAAGATGACGGTCTTCTTTGCTATAATATTGCATAGGTTAAATAATTTAACATAGAATACAATGAAATGAGCACAAATACTTAAAGCTTCTGAGGTTAAAAGCAACAAGCAATAAATAAATGTACTAATGTGGCTAAAAATATTTTTCAGTTATAATAAAAATCTAGAACTGGAACCTGAGGTTATGGCAAAACAACTAAAAAAGGGCCAAACTAGCACTCAGGAAAACATGCATGAATACCACTTGAAAAACTACAAAGCCTACATTTTGAAGAATCACACATACTGAAAGTTGGCAACTAGTGGGACCTAAATTTAACTGCTGCCATCTATATGCCATCTACATGAATTTGGTTTATCTACCAAATTTGCAAAGTCCATGTAATTCTTAGCGCATTATTTAAAGCAAATGCTTTTGCTTTTCTCTAAGAAAATAAAAAAATTAAAAGGGAAACAGTCAATGCTAGCAATTCAACAGTCACATATACAGGAGCAACCCTGTAAGACACAAGCAATGTGTGAACAATACAGCAAAGAAAAGCTCAAAGGAGATGGAAATATTAGTTTCAAGTTGTACATTTTGTTGTTGTTTTTCTGTAAACCTTAAGATGTGTTGATGCTGTCCTTTCCTATTAAAAAAAACCTACCCTAGAATAAATAGCAAAAATTAAGGCTGTAAAATATACCTGTAACTTAGTAACAACATAAGCTGAAGTAATAAAGGAATGACAAAAAAAAAAAAAAAAAGTTTTGTTAAAAAAAAAGTTTATCATTCAGTCAGCTAGAGTTAAATAAACTTCACTATAAAGTGACAAGAAACCTAAGCCTCTGGTCCTTTCAAGGTACAAATATGCCTAAGATTAGGGTAAGACTTTCATTTGATGGTACAGTATTTCTAGTTATAGATGGCTAACTAAAGCAACATTTTCATAGTCTTTTATATAAAAGTTATCATTTTTTTGAGACAGAGTCTTGCTCTATTGCCTAAGCTGGAATGCAGTGGTGCAATCACGGCTCTCTGTAACTTCAACCTCCCAGGTGTAAGTGATCTCCTTGCCTCAGCCTCCCAAGTAGCTGGGACCACAGGCATGTGCCAATCCAGCTAATTTTTTTTTTTTTTTTTTATTTGTAGAAATGGGGTCTCAGTATGGCTTCCCAGGCTTGTCTCAAACTCCTGGCTCAAGTGATCCTCTTGCCTCAGCCTCCCAAAGTGCTGGGATTACATGTGTGAGCCACTATACCCAGTGAAAAGTTCCTGATTAACATACAAAATTCCTCTGGAATCCACTCGTGCAGTCTAAGAAAACTAAGGCTTATTTTATCATGGTTACTTTGATTTTTGTCAGATAAGATATTTAAGTGATATAATAATTTAAATGTCAACAACATTTAAAACATTATAATTTAAAATAATTTTACAATACAAACAACAAAAAATAAACTTCCCATCCTATAGGTAATTTTCTAATTGGAAAATTAGTACATATATAAATACAAAAATTGATCTACTATTGCTCTAAGTTAGGGGACACTATGAGAAGTGGTTTGCATGATACAATTAAAACATTTTACTACCTGCAAAACTAACTTTAGAAAATGTTCCCTTGAAGTTACTGCTAATGGGCACATGAATATTCAGCTTTAATGGCCACCAGCTCTCCACCCTACTGCAAAGCCACTGGAAGCAAAGATGTAAGCTGAATGGAAGGGATCAACAGCAGCTGCCACAGTCCTTCAGAACGCAGTATGCTTTTTAAATTTTCCTCTCTCTCTTTAGTTTTCTTACCTTGGATCCTGGTTGGAAATACATGCATTTCAGTAACTCAAAGATTAGTAAAATCTAACTTATTTTTGGAATTTTTGTTACTCAATTTTTTTACTTTGGAGATTTTTAAGCTTTTCAAAAAGGGGTTTATTGTACACAGGTCTGTGGACGGGCTCTACTACAGTCTTTAACCTCACCAAATATAAAACATTTCACTGACTTGAACTGGTTATAGGGTAAGAAGCTAAGAAATTCAGAAATTCTGGGAGCCCTTTTCCTATTTAACAGAATAGAGATCTATTTCTTATGATGGGAGAATCTTTTACTAAACATAGACAAATCTTTAATACTGTTTCAAAAATAAAAATTGAAATATTCCCTGTTCCTCTATCTTCTTCCTCAAAAGAAGAAACAAAATAGAAATGGGAAAGAAAGAAGAGGAAGATAAACAGAGGAAGAGTAAGAGTAGCAGTTTGGCAGAAGAGAAATAGGCCAAAGGAAAAGGTTCACAAGATGGCACCATCTCAGCGGTGTTATTTGTTAACGCAAGCAAAAGGAAATCCATACATGGTTAGTAAAAGTTAACACCTGACTCAGCTGTTCATACCCTCAGAGTCATAAAGCTTGGTGTACCAGGGACAGAGCGCAGAGACGGGGAATATTCAGGGTTTATGGAATCAGGAGAGAGAAATTTTTCAGCAGAATTAACAGTCATGTGATAGATGTGTTCAAAGTTGATCGGAGAGGAGATCAGACCGGAGTGATGATGAGGGGATGGATAAGGGAAACCTGGCTATCAAAAACAAACAAACAAAAAAAATGAAAAAAGGCAATAAGGTGATGAAAATGGATTCACATTTCACACAACATGCACATAGAACAAATGAAACAGTATCTTATATCAGAGCTGAATCCTTAATGAAATACTTTTAGGCCTTAGAAAGTTAAATTTTGTAATACTCTTGCCAGTTACTTAAATAGCTGATTTGCAAAAAGATCATTCTCTTTATAAAATTATTCTTTTATTAATATAGTTAAGTAAGGAGAAATTGGACTTTCAGAGAGATACAGAACTTTTAGAGTTTAGTTCAGTATTTTCTTATGCAACACAATCAAAATATGGCAAAAATCTACAAAAAATATTAAGGATAAAAAAAGCAAGAAACAAGCAAGAAAATGAACAAGTCAACCTACAACAGCTTCTAAATAATTGTGTTATGAAACTGTTTCTTTAGAAATCTAAAACCATGTAAAACCATTCCCTGATACTGTGTTTGGTTTTACTGATTTTATTTTCTTATAACAGTTAACCATGGAATATACTAATTATTGGTTTACCTTTGAGCAGCCCAAGTTTATCTCCATTTAGACACCCAAAAATAACATGTCTGTTTTTTAATAAGGTAAAAATCTTCCCTTCAATGTTCAGGTATATTTTTAAAAAATGAAATAATATCAAAGATAGAGAAAAAAGCTTTTGAATTCAAGGACTAATTTTAGAGATAAAATACTTCTGAATATTCAGAAACTATCACTCAGTAGCCAGTCACCTTCTCTAATGGGAATTTTCAAGGTTCAGTTCTTGAAGAACAGTTATGTTTCCTGAAAACATGATCCCTTCATTAGAGGCAGCGGGTGAATAACGTGTTGGAAAGAATGCTAACTGAATCCAGCATGGCATTCATGTTCCCATAAACTGAGATGAACCTGCTTTGTAAAAACATCTCATAAATTACCTAGGCTTAAAAGAAATGCTCCTATGTAAAATCTTGTTTTTATTCTAGATATGAATAAAATCAGTACTTTCTGAGGTTGTACTGATGTACATGAAACTTTAAAAAGCAAAATTACCTCTTAAAGCTCCAGGATGTCATTGAGCTAGAAAATATACTTTTAGTAATGGATAAAAAGCTAGGAGAAATGAAATATGCTAAAAATAAATCTTTTAGAGGTAAAGTATTATTCTTGCATTCAAATTAGAGAAAAATTTGTTGTTTATTACAAATAGCAACCACATATTAAAAACAATAAAATATTTTAAAAATTAAAGAAACATGCCATCTTATATTAATTGCTTATATTGACTTGGCTCACTTAGATACAAATAAAGTTTTGCATCTGATATAGGAAATAATAAAATGACTCCCTTAGCCTCACTGCCCCTTCCATATTCAAAAAACAAACAATCCTGTTTAAAGATCATCTGGTATAAAAGAAACATAATTAAATTTCTAAAGACATACAATAAACTTTCTAAGCTTATAAGTATCTCAAAGGAAAGCAATACTGATTTGAATAAATTAAAACATAAAACTGTCTGAGACATATCCTCTTTGACTAGATGACAACATGTGGCTTTGTTATTTAAGAACTCATATATATTAACATTAGATTTAACCTATCTTTATTTTATGAGACAGTTCATAATAATTCTATTTCAATGGAAAGAACATATTAACATCTGAGAATATGTCAGAATATCACAAGCTTTTCAACAGATACATACACAGGTAACAGGCATACAAATTATTATTTTCAGACATGCATATATTGTATTTACTAGTGTCTACTCTGAGATAAAGATGGTTCTGGGCACATAGTAAGTGCTCAATAAATGTCTGTTAGATAATTAAATGGATGCCTATAAAAAGCCCCCAGTTATATGTCCTTTGGTAGTAAAATAGAAAAAAGTCATGTGAAAATAAAACCTGGTTGTGAGGAACAGGAATTCAGACACAAAATATTTGATATGAACTACATGTACAGATGAAGAAACAGGTTTCAAAAATTTACACCAACTTCTTGTCCTGGAAATACAAAAGCACTTACATGATAAGAAAACATTAAAGGAGGGAAAGGCACATTAAAAACTAGATTGCAATGAGAAGGCAAAAAGTCACTTGTGCTAATGCCAAAAAGAACCATTATCATGTGTTAACAATATCTTCCCTTGTTTTGCTTACCAATAAAAACTAGACCTTATTTTGAACATAAAATAAGATACAGATTTTTTTCTTTTTCTTTTTTCTCTTTCTCTCTTTTTTAAGAAGGAGGAAGAGGGAAGAAAAAGCAGAGTAAGGAGGGATCTCTGATATAAAAGTTCTTATAATGTTTGAAATCTGACATTTTGGCATCAAGGTGCACAGTCTTATTGGATATGAGAAGTCTGAAATAACTCTGGAACATTAACAAACTGATTTTTTACCTGATAGCAAAAGGATACCAAGCAGAGCAACATTTTGTTAAATATTGTAATATGTGGGCTACAACAGAATGCCTACAAAAATTTTCTATAATACTTCTAGCTACATTGTTGGAATATATGAGATAAAAACATTCTGTTTAAAATGAAACAGAAGTGTAAGAAATTTTAATTTTAAAAGAATATCTATTCAGTAACTACTGAAGTAATTTTATATTTGCCGATGTTTTGCTTTGCAACTTATGTATTTGAAATCTGTATCCTGCTATCCCTACATAATGCTAACTATATATTATGTATTGAAAAAAACTACTAACTCAATTTAAAAAGTTTAATTAAAATAGGACACAGCATTTGACTTATCAAAATATGTCATAAATATATTCACATTTCAACTGTATCACAGTTTAAAAAATTCTTTAAAGTGTCTCCTGCCTGACATCCCACCTTCCATAAGGAAAAACAACAGGCTTTGGACTCTATAGTTATATTATGTCTACTTCTGAGGCTAAAGGAAAACCAGACTTAGGACTTTAAGCAAATGTTCCTAAGCAAATGGAAAAAGAATGGAGAGAAATCTGAGATCTCACTCCCAGGAAGAAGTTAAAAAAAAAAAAAAAAAAAAAAAGTAGCTTTTAAATATGACAGAAAAGTATAACCGTTTTAATATTTAGTGTGCTTGACCTAAATTTAAAAAAA
This sequence comes from Cebus imitator, assembly GCF_001604975.1. NCBI lineage: Eukaryota > Metazoa > Chordata > Mammalia > Primates > Cebidae > Cebus > Cebus imitator. Next base: position 9,492,397 of record NW_016107357.1, read on the forward strand.
TTACTTTATCAAGATTAGCTTTAGTTTTTACACTTTATATTTACTCAGCACAGCTAACTAATCCTATTCCAAAAATATAAGTGATTAATGAGATTGATTTGAACTACATTAAGTATATTACTATGAATATATAATAATATCTTGATATTATTGCTAATGGTAATAAGAATGTCACATTCATTCATAAGCAAGCAGAACCAACTGATGAACTGAGATATTTACACGGAAGAACTCAAGACTTGAATGTAGATTTTCTTTTTTCTTCCCATGAAATAAATGCAAATTTTCCTTTAAAAGGTATTTTTTTCTTTAATTTAAAAGAACTTGACTATACAGTGAAACAAATTATCAATTAGTGATAGATATTTATATCTTCTATCACTATAGTGTTGATAATATAATTAACTAAGATTTCCTTAGAGAGCAATTGGGTCAAGATTCACAAATCATCTCCCAAATTGCCAGGAAATATAAATTATACTTAAAATTCTGAGCAAAATTTAGCACCTATCACTACCAATCAAAAGTGTCATTTTAAAGTTTTAATAGTATGCTGAGACAACTATGGTACTGAAATGTACAGAGCCTGGACAATTCCACTAATATTCTTAACTTAAACATGACAAGTCTGAGAGCCTAATCTTCATATTTTTAATACACAATAGTTCTCCAATGCTGTACTTATTTTCTTTTTTTGAGATAGGGTCTTGCTCTGTTACCCAATGCAAAGGCAATCATAGCTCCCTGCAGTCTCAATCTCCTGGGCTCAAGTAATCCTCTCACCTCAGGCTCCTGGGAAACTAGGACTACAGGCATGGATCACCATGCCCAGCTAATGTTGTGATAGAAATGGATCTTGGCTGGGTGCGGTGGCTCAAATCTGTAATCCCAGCACTTTGGGAGGCAGAGACGGGTAGATCACGAGGTCAGGAGTTCAACATCAGCCCGACCAACATGGTGAAACCCTGTCTTTACTAAAAATACAAGAATTAGCTGGGTGTAGTGGTGGGCACCTGTAATCCCAGCTACTCAGGAGGCTGTGGCAGGAGAATCTCTTGAACCTGGGAGGCGGATGTTGCAGCTGAGATCATGCTGTTGCACTCTAGCCTGGGTGACAAAGCGAGAGTCCATCTCAAAA
>NW_016107357.1:9493574-9595217 GCF_001604975.1 Cebus imitator
AAAAGAAATGAGGTCTTGCTATGTTGCCTGGGCTGGTCTTGAACTCCTGGCCTCAAGCAATCCTCATGCCTTGGCCTCCCAAAGTGCTGGGATTACAGGCATAAGCCACCACACCCGGCCTATGTTATATTTTTTTCATGTACAACTGACCCGGTGACATGTTGTAACTGGGCAAAGGAAAAAGATTTAGTTTCACAATTATCAGAGTGATGTGACCACTAATGACGAAGCTAATGTAGTTCTCTCGGGGTTGGAGGTGGGGAAGAGTAGGCCAAATATCTGTACTGATTTGCTAAAATGTAGTGAAATTTTAGTGAGTTGGCAACCACATTCCAAACTTGGTATAGAACCTCTCCAAATCTGGTAGTTTCTTCCACCACCAATAGTAAATCTAGGCATGGGAGAAATTCTCCAATATGGAGCTAAATAAGAACTTGATTTGCTTGGCTTCTGACAGACATCTAAATTTTGTGTTTTGTTCATCAGGTATGTCATCATACATATTAGACATATTGTGGTATACTGAGAGAAACATTTCCTCATTACATTCACATATCCTTTGAAGTCTATGTATATATTTAAGCCTACATATTTACATTCCTCTCCTCCTGGCCCTTTTTTACATTCACTCTTAATTCCTCTTACCATGGGAAGGTCTTTCAGGATCTGTATTCCATCTCCAGGACCCATGTGTGCTATGTGGTTAAAATTAGTTGGATTAGAAATTAATTTATTTCTCATTTCTGGATCTCGTAGCATCTCCCTGTAACACAAAGCATCTGCTTAGACACTGTTCCCAAATTTACATCATTTATTAAAAAATTAAGCATACTTAATATTCTTAATAAAAACTGCTAAATCACATTAATAAGAATAAAATTAGAGTAACAGAATATACTCAATTAAAAATTTACTTCCTAAAAATGTTTTGTTTTAAATTTTAAATAAAGGATCTTATGATTTTAGGTAGAAAAGTAGAGAGAGTCCTTTTAAATACTTAAGACATCAAAGAAGCTCTACTCTATTTTACATATAATTGTGAACATTTTATGTGTCTTTAAAAATGATTAATAACACTTCAGAAATGATTTTATATGTAACTGTAAATACTACACTCCTACTTCTGTTTGCTCATAAAGAGAGTAGTCTGAACTTACAAATACAGTAAACTTGTATGCATAGCTATGTTCTGTGCTTATGTTGTAGAAGAGGTACACAATACAAAAATATGACTATTCCATATACATACAGAAGTGAATAAAAATAAGGTCCTTAATCTGGTACATACTCACAACTTTGAGAATATTAATTAAAGTGACATTGAGAAGTTACATTCATTACTGGTTTTTGACACCACAGATGAATGAGATTTTCAGACACCCAATTTTCCTTCCAAATCAAATACAGTATCATCACCAAGTAGCCCTTCAGATGGTACAAGCATGCATGGATGATAGTACAGGTTAAGTATCTACCTCCTCTGCTGCATCCTTTCCTCTTCTGGAACTCTGAAGGAATAACGCCGCTTATTGTTAAGATTTCTAACCATTTGTTTCCGACTATTATCTGATGTTTCAGGAACTACCAGTTCATCCCCTTCTGTTAAAAAAAAATACAAACAATAATGATGTTCTTTAAACTGCTAAAATGCTTTTTATCTATTAGTCTCCAAGACAGTACAAACATTGATTACTAATACAAGTATATGCAATTCTGGTTTTTGAATGTTGTGCTGATAATCACAGTAAGTAAGATTTAACAGAACCTATGTAAACAGATAACATGCTGAAAGTAAACATAGCTTAAAAAATACACTTTCACTTTTACTTGACTATAAACATAGTGTGACATAATTTTACTTGAAGAAAACTGTAGTTGTCTTGGTGTCCTGTCACTCTGCTCAGCCATGCCACCCTGGTATCTCAATACTGTATTTTCTCTCCCTCTAGGTATTGATTTCAATGGCTTAGGGTGTTGTTAAAGAGCTACTATTGTTACCCTTAACAGTAATCAGGCGTAAATGGTAAGCTATTTGTGTAAATAACAATACAACTATCTTTTTCTTTTGAGACGGAGTTTCGTTCTTGTTACCCAGGCTGGAGTGCAATGGCATGATCTCGGCTCACCGCAACCTCCGCCTTCTGGGTTCAGGCAATTCTCCTGCCTCAGCCTCCTGAGTAGCTGGGATTACAGGCACGCACCACCATGCCCAGCTAATTTTTTGTATTTTTTAGTAGAGACGGGGTTTCACCATGTTGACCAGGATGGTCTCGATCTCTTAACCTCATGATCCACCTGCCTCGGCCTCCCAAAGTGCTGGGATTACAGGCTTGAGCCACAGCGCCCGGCCCACAACTATCTTTATATAATAAAAAAATTTCCTGCAACTTTCAATCTATGAGATATGGAGTAAAAAGGAGTTGTGCTCCCACTACCCTTCCTTTACAAAAGGTAAGAATCTGTCGCTTATAAAATATAGGCAGAGTAGGGTTACGGTTAATTCTTAAGGGCCTAGGATTTTTTTGAATGGTAAGTGAGCACTGACTTCAACTTAAAGCTATAACTGCATTAATCCCAACAAGAGTCAGCCTGTTCTTTGAAGCCAGGCATTGACTTCTCTCTAGCTATGAAAGCCCTAGATGGCATCTTCTTCCTATAGAAGTCTGTTTTATCTAAACTGAATATGTATTGTTCGTGTAGCCACCTTCATCAATTATCTTAGCTATGTCTTCTGGATCAATTGCTGCAGCTTATACATCAGCATTTGCTGTTTCACCTTGCACTCTTACGTTACAGAAATGGCTTTTTTCCTTAAGTCATATGAGCCAAACTCTGCTAGCTTCAGACTTTTCTACTACAGCTTCCTGACTGCTCTCAGCTTTTACAGAATTGGAGAGACAGCTTTGCTCTGGATTAGGCTTTAGCTTAAGGGAGTGTTGTGGCTGATAGTCTATCCAGATCACTAAAACTTTCTCTGCAACACCAGTGAGGTTGTTTCACTTTCTTATCATTCTTGTGTTCTCTGTAGTAGCACTTTTAATTTCTTTCAAGAACTTTTCCTTCGCACTCATGACTTGGCTAACTGGTGCAAGAAGCCTCGCTTGCAGCCTATTTTGACTTTCAACATGCTTTCCTCATTAAGTTTAATCATTTCTAGCTTTTGATTTAGAGTAAGAGATGTGCAACTCTTCTTTTCAGTTGAACACTTAAGAGTCTATTGCAGGGTTATTAATTGGCCTATTTTCACTTCTGTTGGTTCTCAGGGAATAGGGAGGCCCAAAGAGAGGGAGGGAGACCAGGGAACAGCTGCTTGATGGAAAAGTCAGAACACACACATTAATCAATTAAGTTTGGCATCTTATTTGGACATGGTGTGTGGCACCCCAAAACAATTACAATAACCTCAAATTTGGATCACTGACCACAGGTCACCATAACAGACAGAACAATAGTGAAAAAGTTTTAAATATTGCAATAATTACCAAAATGTGAAAGAGATATGAAATCAACACATGCTGTTGGAAAAGTGGCACCGATGAACTTACTGGGGGCAGCACTGCCATAAACCTGCGATTTGTAAAAAAGTGTAGTATCTGTGGAACATGATAAAGTGGCGCACAATAAAATGAGGTATGCCTATATAAAACTAAGTACAGGTCTTGGAAATGAAGAATCTAAAGCTTACATTTCATTAACTTCATGAGATATCCATCTCTGAATGAGAATCACTTCTAAAACCTGAATATCCTTTTCTAAGTCATAACGGAATATCCTCTTAGCACAGACTTCTGCTGTTTCACCAGCATGTTCACCAAGAAACCTCTGGTTCCAAGAGAATGTACCAAGGCACTGAACCAGAAATCAAGCAATTTTGTGTACTCCAGTACTTATAACACAAAAACAAACCAACAAAATAAAACCAAAAAAACAAAAATAATCACACACACACACACAAAACTTCTGATGGATCTTTTTGATGGTAGAAAAGACAAATTTATTGGAGGAATATGGGGTAGGTGGGAGAAAAGCATTAAGATAATAATTTCACTACCCCAAAATAATGGGTCTAAAAGTTTTAATGTGTTTTCTTGAGGCCAATAATTTTACTTACATTTAAATCTACTTAAATTATTCTAAATACTGGCTGGGCGTGATGGCTTAGGCCTATAATCCCAGTACTTTGGGAGGCTGAGGTGGGTGGATCATTTGAGGTCAGGAGTTCAAGACCAGCCTGGCTAACATGGTGAAACTCCATCTCCACTAAAAAAAAAAAAAAAAAATTAGCTGGGTATGGTGTCACACACCTATAATCCTAGCTACTGGGAAAGCTGAGGTGGGAGGGTCACTTGAATCTGGGAGGCAGAGGTTGAGTCAGATTGTGTCACGGCACTACAGCCTGGGGAACAGAGTGAGACTCCATCTCAAAAAAAAAAAAAATTATTTTAAATACATAATGTACTGTAAGTACATCTTTGCTAACAGACCTGCCACAAGAGATCAGAAATTTACAAATATTTTTGTTCTATAGAAATTTGCTGCTATGACATGAAAATGACTTTATTATAAGGAAGAGGGCACTATAATAATATTTGATAAAAGTGAGATTTTAACTATTTGGACACACTCTGGCAAACAACACTTAATTCTAGGTGGACAGTCTCCCTGCAATTTTATGTGTGGTATGTAACGACATGAGTGACAGTCTCACCTCAATATTTTGGTCACTGACCAAATATCCTCCCTCCTGTCTGTAACACTCTGGGTCTCCATTCCCTCTCCTGATTCTGGGCACTGCCATGATTCTCCTCCCTTTCCTGCATCTTTCTATTTTGACATCACCCCTTCCGAAGTGCTAGGCCCTGTACACTGGCAGGAGACATGTTCCTGAAGATATATTCTTCAACTCTAGGTGAGTGTTTATAATTTGAATGTTACAAATTTTGGTTAGGTTCTACAATATTGGAAATACAGAAGATATAATCAGCTACAATTTCTCTACTTACCCAGGTACTCCACAGAAAAATAACAAGATAAGTCTATCAAATACAGAATGACTTAAACAGAATCACTTTTGGCTCAGTAATTTATTTTAATATATTAAGACCGTGATAGTGGCCAACACCACAGACTTGGAGTAAGATATACCTGTGATGAAATCTGGACTTGGGCACTCATTATTCATGTGACCTTGGGCAGTCAGCTTAGAAATAATACTTCCAATGAAGCTATCCCTATGAATATATACATATTTTCTTACCTGCCATCTTATTTTTGAAATATATTAATCTAATGGTCTCCAACCCTAAAAGATTTAATGATCCTTCGTTGTTTAAAGGTCGAACCTAAAATTAAAAAAACACAATTAGTATTTCAACAAAACCTTTAAAAATTAAATCATACAACTTTTGCTGTGCTTATAAAGCACAACTTATTAAGATTTCTCATTTATCTACTTCAAAATACAGTCCTCTCAGAAAAATCAATTGCGAATCAATTCCAGTTAATAATTCTGATTGGAAAGGTATAATACTATCTAATTTAAACAAACAAACTTACAAAGATGTCTATCCTAGGCAAATGAATAAATAAGTAGAAATACATTTAAACCTTAGACTTTTTAAAGCAATTAATGACCTAATAGTTATACTAAGAAGATATCGACAAAGCTGATTTATGAATTTTTACTATTAAAAACTGAATGCATACATATGATGGAGATGGATGGGTAGATCACTGGGGAAAGGAGGCACTGCCACTAAATAGTGATTGAGCAACTGGTTATATGGAACCAATAAAATCAAATCTCTACTTCACACCATACACAAAAGCATCAATTCCAAATGGATTAAGAACATAAATGTAATAGGCTAAGCTTTACAATGTTTGGAGGTTGAATATATACATTTCAAAAAGATTTTTTTTAAAAAGGAAAATGTTTGGAGGAGAACAGAATGTATCTTATGACCTTAAGGTAGGAAAAAGTTGCTTAAACAAGAGAAAAAAGAAAAACATAAAGGATAAGAAAGATATATTTAACTACATTAAAATTAGTAACTTCTGTTCAGCCAAATACAAATGAATAAATAGGTCACAAAGAAGAAAAAGATTTACATATCCATTATTGACCAGTAACCACAATGTATAAAGAATTCCAATAAATAAGAAAACTATGGCCAATCCAATAGCAAAATGAGCAAAAAACATGACCAGGCACTTCATGGAAGAGGAAATATAAATGATGAATAAACATACAAAAGACTTTCAACACAGTTAATTAGGGACATGTAAATTGAAATGTCAATGAGATGCTACTTTGTAACCATTTACAAAACCTATAAATTGTGACAATGGAAAGTACTAGAATGTGAATCAGAATTCCTTTATGCTGTTGATGGGAGTATCAGTTGGTACAATACTTTGGAAAATAATATGACACTATCTCATAAAGCTGAATAACTGAACTCCCTACGTCCTATCAGTTCTGCTTCTAGGTATATGACTTAAACTCCTAGAAACATATTCCAAAAAACATATGCAGGAAAACCACAATTGGAAAAGCTAGTAAATAATTCAATGTCTACCAATCACAGAATAAACAGTGATAAATTCACCCAACAGAATATTTTATAGTATTGAAAAGCTGTAAACTATGGTATATGTAACAACATGAATGAATGAAACTCGGCAGATGAGTAAAGAAAGCAAGATAGAAAATGACTATATATTATAACATTTTTATAAAGTTCATAACAAAGCAAAACTGAAAGATATATTGTTTAAGAATACTTAAATATGCAAATATTCTGTATTTTAAGAAAAGCAAAGGAATGATAAGCACAACATGATGCAGTTTGCAGTTATATAAGTGATGTTCTGATTCTCAGGAGGTAGGTTCATGAGTGATCAGTTTATTACTATGCTTCACAAAGGCCATCTATCTATTCTTTCACATATATTGCAAAAATTACATGATAAAAATAAAAAACAGGGCTGGGTGTAGTGGCTCATGCCTGTAATCCCAGCACTTTGGGACGTCAAGGTGGGTGGATCACTTGAGTTCAGAAGTTTGAGGCTAACCTGTTCAACATGGTAAAACTCGATCTCTACTAAACACACAAAAATGAGCAGGGTGTGGTGGTGTACACCTGTAGTCCCAACTACTCAGGGGGCAGAGGTGGGAGTATCGCTTGAACCCAGGAGGTGAAGGCTGCAGTGAGCTGAAATTGTGCCACTGTGCTCCAACCCAGATGACAAAGTGAGAGCTCAAAAAAAAAAAAAAAAAAATCACCTATTCTCTAAACCGTGCCCCCCAACTAATCATATATGCTAAATATATATTATATCGATCTATATAAAACTACTGCTCTTCATTTTTGCAAACTAGCAGGTCTATGCTTGTAAAAATTCTCTTTGTTATGGAAACATTGGATTACGTATTAAGAAAAATGTTATGTTTTATTAGGAAAATACGAAACCTTTGTTTTTCAATCATGAGACACTTAAAGAGTTTTGGTTCCTCAAGTTTAATCAATTTCTAGCCTGTGAAATCTGTCCTCACAGGATTAAACACTGGGTAAATAACAATTATAATTCATAATAATGATGTATTTCTTCAGAGCTCCTTAATCCAAAAGTGGAAGATAACAATGACATTTTATTTTTTGGGTTGTAGGATATATTCTAGCTGTTAATAATAATAACAATCATACTTTGCATAAACCAAACATAGTAAGATTAGTATGGTTTTAGATATGCATAAGGAAATTAACCAACTTGATTTTTTTTCTATTTTCTTACTCTTAGCTAAGTACCAAACTGCCAGTTACAGATGCCAGAAAATGCTGAGTTAATTTAAAAAAAATTACTATGTAGTAATTTAGTGTTTTCACTTACACTCAGTTGGCTTAGCTCACATTTTAATGTTAAATTACCTTTTTGAGAGGAAGAGTCTGAATCCATTCCATGGAGTTCACATCAAAGATATCAACTGCATTTTCACTGTACACCGAGAGATATGGTGCGTTGTAACCTGGGAGAAGGAAAGGAGGAGACAGCTTGCAGATGACTTTTAACTATTAAACTCCAAACATTTTTAAAGGTCTACACTAAATAACCGTAGAACAGAATCCCACCCAAATCCTATGTGGCTATCATTTAGTAGCCACATCAAAACATTTTTGAAGCAAACAGAACATATATTACAAATGAAGAACTGACATACCATGGTTCAGATCATACAGCCATTATAATATAGAAGGATTCTGTAAACACCAGGGGTATACTATTTCCTTGCCCAACATGAGTTCTATAAAGAAATTTCATTATATTTACAGTATTTGATTCCTAAAGTAGTTAAGTTACTGACATCGAATCAAACTTAGAAAGCAGAGAAATCTTCAGGTAAATGTTCTAGTCCCAGTTAAGAATGTATAATAAAGCACTGTAGCACAGTTACATGAATAGGGTAGATGCTTAATATATACTTATAGAAGAACAGAAAACCAGACACCACATGTTCTCACTCATAAGTGGGTGTTGAACAATGAGAACACACAGACACAGGGAGGGGAACATCACACACTGGGGCCTGGGGGGTGGGGGTCTAGGGGAGGAATAGCAGGAGGTGGGGAGATTGGGGAGGGATAGCATTAGGAGAATGCCTAATGTAGATGACAGGGCAATGAATGCAGCAAACCATCATCATGGCACATGTATAACTATGTTAACAAACCTGCACGATTTGCACATGTACCCTAGAGCTTAAAGTATAATAAATTAAAAAAAAATCCAAAAAAAGGCAACCTAATATTTACACATATATAAAAAAAACATATATACATCACTCCTTCTCCTATCTTGTTTCAATTGAAGAGCTTTCACTCCTCCTGCCCCCAAGTAATCCTTGCGCCTGTCCTCTGAATTTTGTCCTCTCTGGCCTTCTTGGGGGGTCTTACTCTATTTCCTATATAGACAACTTTTCCAGGTAGTTCCCTAAGGGATTTTCCCTTCAACATTTTAACATGCTCTAGTATTTTGCATTAAAAACAAAAGTTTGGATGAAATACTTCTCCTATGTGCTTCTACAGAACTCTGCACTTCTGCTATCATAACACTTACACTCCACTGCAACTACTTGCTTTATCACGAATCTTTTCCACTGCACCCCATGCTCTGTGGTGGTAAGACTCTATTTATTTTACTCATTGCTGTAACTCATACTCAATGGCACATACTCAATAATAACTGGATTATTATTCAATAACCAAAGTATTCTCTAATTAAAAGTATTCAATAAGGCTGGGTGTGGTGAGTCAAGCCTGTAATCTCAGTGCTTTGGGAGGCCAAGTTGGGAGGACTGCTTGAGGCCAAGAATTTGAGACCAGCCTGAACAACTAATGAGACCATCTCTACAAAAATAAAAATAAAAATAAAAACATGGCAGGCGCAGTGGCTCACGCCTGTAATCTCAGCACTTTGGGAGGCTGAGGCAGGAGGATCATGAGATCAGGGGTTCGAAACCAGCCTGGCCAAGATGGTGAAACCCCGTCTCTATTAAAAATACAAAAAAGTAGCCGGGCATGGTGGTATGCGCATGCCTCTAATCCCAGCTACTTGGGAGGCTGAGGCAGAGAAATGCTTAACCTGGGAGGCGGAGGTTGCAGTGAGCTGGGATCGTGCCATTGCACTCCAGCCTGGCAAAAGAGTGAGACTCCGTCTCAAAATAAACAAATAAATAAAAATAAAAACATAAGCTGGGCATGGTGGTGTGCACCTGTTGTTCCAGCTACTCGGGAGGCTGAAGGAGGAGGACTGCTTCAGCCCAGGAGTTGGAGACTGCAGTGGGTTATGATGATACCACTATACTCTAACCTGGGTGAAAGAGCAACAGACTCCATCTCTCACACATGCAAAAAGTACTTAATAATTTATCATGTCTTAATATTTCTTGAAGGGGCAAAATAAGCAATTATAAGTATTTACCCATCTAGATAAAAATGGAAAACTGAAAGAAACACCTCTTGTAGATGCTACATCATACCTTAATATACCTGATCAAATAATTCACTTAGTAACTACTTCTCCAGAATAAGTTCTGTGAGACACTGAAGCTTACAAGCACCATATTTTGGGGGAACCATGAGATAATAGTTCAGGATTATTTCAAAATATGACATGGGGTAAAAAATCCATCTTAGTGAAATATTCCACGGAAAGAGGTTTCATTTAAATTAAGTGCATGTTAATGCTGGCCCTGTTTGCCTAGGCCTAACTACACATGGTTTTTACATAAACAACATAATCGATACTGAGGAACAGCATTAAGAATGACTTTTTCAAACATGGTTATTAATAATGACATTTGTGAGATGAAGTGGAAGGGAAAGGAAGGAAAGAGACATAAAGATAAGACAGCCATAAGAAAGAGAATCTTACAACAAGAGGAAGGATTTGCTGGCCACATCAATTCCTGTTGTCTAGATCTTCGGCCCTGGCAGTCAGTGTATATCCCAATGCTGTTAAAACACAGCAGATATTCTTTACTGGAGATCTCAACTGCGCAGATAGCATCCATTGGTTGATGTGCAATAAATGATAGCGTATGGTCATTTAAATGGAGCATACTGTATGGACTTCCTTCTCCATTCAAGGGGTATCTTAGAAATCCTGACTGGAATCCCACACAGAGCTGTTCACTGAAGATTGCCATCCACTGGACATTATACGGGACTTGAATTTCCTTAAATTTTCTGTGACGGGTCTTGCTCTGAAATAGTTCATAACAGAGGACCTGTCTTTTCATAGCCACACACAGGCATGTGAGAGCTCCATGGCGCACCTTTCCAGATGCTATGGTTTGACACCCTTTAGTTTCTGCCAGCTTGTAAAAATCAGTCTCTCGCCCATCCAAAGCTGACATAGGAAAAAGTCGTACATGACGATTTCGTCCTGAGATCACAGCAACAAGCTGATCATTTGGAATGAGTTCAATCTGATGAATCTTCTTATTGTCACCAACTCTAATAATTTCTAAACACAGAAAGAATAATAAATCGAATGAAAAAGTTTTAATGATTAATCATTATACATTATAATCCCAATTATACTCAAAAGGATGTAAGTCAACTTACAGATGCACACACAGAAGAATAAGAGATCAGAAGTCAATGGGAAAACGAAAGATAATCAAACCCATCATAAGAGAATTTAACTCACCTATAGTATGTATTGAGTCCTGAGATTTCTGGCAGCCAAGTCAAACCCCAAAGGATTCTTGCGTAAAAGTATGCCAAATTTTCAAGGAAAACTTTTTTACTGGTGCTAAATTCTAGGGAATGTCACCATGGAATTCCCATTTTTAAAAGCAGAGAACTCATTTTTCAGAAGGTATTTATATGGGTAACAATGCATTGTCTTAAATGTATTGTTTTCCCATGATCTAAGTTGATATAAACATAAAACTTAGAATATTGCATTTATGAATACCAAGTTTTATTGGTCTCTCTTTATTTCACCCAGCATTTAGTTTTTCCCTAGAAGAAAAACCTCCAAATAAATACATTTTAATAGTTATTGCCTCTTCTGGTACTAATAGAACAATGGGAAAATCAAGCTGTACTTTTTTTTTTCATGTTCCATCTTTAGAAATGCAATCTGGGCTGGGCGTGATGGCTCATGCCTGTCATCCCAGCACTCTGGGACACCGAGCCGGGTGGTTCACACCTGAGGTAGAAACCAGTCTGACCAACATGGAGAAACCCCGTCTCTACTAAAAATACAAAATTAGCTGGGAATGGTGGCACATGCCTGTAATCCCAGCTACTCAGGAGGCTGAGGCAGGAGAATTGCTTGAACCTGGGAGGTGGAGGTTGCGGTGAGCCAAGATGGTGCTACTGCACTCCAGCCTGGGCAACAAGAGCGAAACTCCATCTCAAAAAGAAAAAAGAAAAAAAAGAAATGCAATGTGAGTTCATACAGAACTGTTAAATAAAATGGTACAAGAAGACAATGCACATTTGAAGTTTTAAACCTCAGGGGGATTATAGAAATTTAAAACTAATCTTTTAATTTATAAACATATCAACTTAGGTCTGGAAAATTTTAATCACAGGATAAGTAAGAGCAAATCCTGCTCCTTGTAGAATTTAGAATCTAGAGTTCAAATTTTTTTAACACATGATTTAAAATTACTCCAAAAAAAAAAAAAGTTTTCTCTTACCATCTTTGGTGACATGTACAACAAATAACCCTTCTTCATTTCCCAAAGCAATCCTTTCATGATCTATGTAAGACATGAATATGAAAGATTTTTGTCAGGAAAAAAAACATGTAATGCTAATAAAACAGATGATAAGAACATTTGGTGCAAAAAATGGAAATAAATTACAATAATGGTTTACACTATTTCTTTTCAGATTATACTGGTAAATCTCTCATGTCTTCTAAAATAGAATAATTATTAAAAAGTAATCCATATGAATACCTAAAAAAAGAAGTAAATGTTTGTTTAATAAATGATGAAACAAAATGAAAAACCTAGGTTGTTAGTACCCTAGGTCTAGTTCTACACTTCCTGTTTGGGGAGGGAAAAATTTTGAATGGTATTTTAACCCTACTCATTAAACTTTTCAGTATTTATGGAAAGTAACAAAAGAGTTGGATGCATATATAAGAATACAGCAAAAATGTAAACCTCCAGACACAGAAGCTGCCATTTGTTAAAGGAATTTCCTTTTTTTGTTTGTTTTGAGATGGAGTCTTGCTCTGTTGTCCAGGCTGGGGTGCGCAGGTATGATCTCGGCTCACTGCAACTTCCACCTCCCGGGTTCAAGCGATTCTCCTGCCTCAGCTTGCCCAGTAGCTGGGACTACATGTGTGCACCACCATGCTCAGCTAATTTTTTTTGGCATTTTTAGTAGAGATGGGGTTTCACCATATTGGTTAGGCTGGTCTTGAACTCCTGACCTCGTGATTCGCCCGCCTTGGGCTCCCAAAGTGCTGGGATTACAAGCATAAGCCACCGTGCCCAGCTATGGGGCATTTCTTTTATGCAAGGCAGTCTGTTTGTTATGTATTCCATCTTATTTAAACTTCCCAATAGCCTTAGCAGGTAATTACCATCTATATTTTATGTATTAAACTCTAAGAAACTAACTTGCTCTAAATCACACAAGCAGAAAATAGATTGGTTGAACTAATGTTTAGCACGTTGTTTTTTTCAGGGAAAAAGGCACTTTGAAAGTGTGCTTATACTCCTGTTTACTGAAAAACAAAGATCTCATATAGGTCTCATTCATTCAATAAACACTTACTGAGCATTTGTGATACAATGCACAGTATGTTGGACACTGGGGATTCCTAGATGAAAGCCAATCCCTGTTCTCAAGGTAGATTAGTAAACAATTATAATAATATAATAAATATTATAAATTCATACCTATTATTGCAGCTGCCTGGGTTGTTTTAATGAGGGGTAGAGTGCTGTCATAAGCCTCTTTGGGAACATAGACTGAGCGGTCTCTGAATTTGTTTTTCTTCAAAATCTTGTGCAATTCACTCAGCACTCCCACCCACTTACTCTTCTCATTCTCACTGTCTGCTAGCATCAGGATTGAACACTTGTTATTAGATGCTGAGAGCTGGGAAGCTGTGACCTAGAACAATTTAATCAATATTCATGATATTAGAAAACAGGCACCCTTTATGCTAGTTTCATGATTATATTAGTCTGCCTAGCATTCACCAATAAAATGAGCATTCATTAAATGATAACTCTACTGGAGTTTAGCTTTTCCTAATTGGAATAACTAGTTTTAGCACTAGAATACATGACAAAGCAAAAGTGACAGATACCATTTGAAATGTTTGTATTATTTTCATTTTCCTTCTATAAAAGTGCCAAACACTATCACTAAAGAGGCATTAAATATACTCATATATAACAACAACAACATCTGACATTTATTGAGTAAATACCGAGCACCAGGTAGATCTAAATACTTTACTAGTATTACCTCATTTAATTCTGTTAACATCGTCATGAAATAGGATGTAATGCCTTTATATCCTTATTTTATATATGAAAAAACTGTGATACACGGCAATTAAGTAATTTCGCCAACGACACACAACTAGAACTCTTGTGCCCATGATCTTAAGCGCTACGCTATACTGACTTGCAACTTGTTTTAAGAAGTCAGAAGTGCTCAGTAATACATTGTTATTTCACAACTCACATCATCATTAAGATTTTATCATTTGAATTAGTATTTAAATGAAAGTTTATCATTATATAAACAATACTATCAAAGCAGTTTTAAAATTTACATATATGAATTCCTTTAAGAATTCATTATTAAGTAGCAGTGACAATAAAACTGCACTATGAAAATCAGTTATAGATAAGGGGGCCCCTGTAGGCTCCCTTGGTGGCAGGGAGGAAAATAAATAGCTGTCAGTCTGGGAACTGAGAGACTAAGTATACTTTTTGCCTGATCTTCCTTAGGTACAAGATTCATAGACAAATATAGGCAAATAGGCATAACAATTGGGCAGTAGTCTTTTCTTTTTTTTTAACCTCTATTGTCTTAATTTACCAACTCAAGATTGCATTGTGGCAATAACCTCCAAAGATGGCTACCAACAAGTCCTCCTAAGGAATTCTATTCTTCTCATCACGAGGTGAAGTCTATTTCCCCTCCCCTTAAATCTGGGCTGACCTCAGGACTTGCTTTGACCAACAGAAAGCAGTAGGGTTATTATACCTGTTTTAGACCTAGTCCTCAAAGGGCCTGGCAGCTTCTTTTGTTCTCTTAGAAGCCAGCCACTGGGGGCTCAGCCAGCCTACCTGATGACCAGAGACCACATGGAGAGAGTTCACAAAGAGGAGAACTGAGATCACCCAGCTAACAGTCAGCACCCAGATGTAAGAGCAAGGTCATTAGATGTTCTGGCCCAAAATGAGCTGAATGCAGTCACATAAGTGATACTAGCTGACACCACAAGAAGGTACAGCTAACCCAAAGAATAGTGAAAAATAATAAATCATTGTTGGTTTAAGCTACTAAGTTTTGGAATGGTTGTTACAAAGCATTAAGCAACAAACACATTAATTTTCAAAGAGAGACTTTTATTTTTTAAAAAACTTGAGAAACCTCACACTTAGCCAATTTTCCATGCGGTAGTATTTATTTGAAAATTGAATCGGAACTAAAAAATATTATCTACCAGCATATTTTATAAGCCATGTATTGATGCTTTCTCCAGGTCTTTCACTAATTAAATACTTACTTAGCACCAATTTTCTATACTTTCAAGTACTGGATGACGTGGAATATGTAAAGGAATATAAAGTTTGGTTCTACTTATAGTGAGTTTATGATTTATATAGGGAGGTAAAATATAGTCATTGAAAACACGTAATTCAGCAATCAAATTATAGCATACACACTTACTCTAAATATACAGG
Source organism: Cebus imitator (assembly GCF_001604975.1). Taxonomy (NCBI): domain Eukaryota; kingdom Metazoa; phylum Chordata; class Mammalia; order Primates; family Cebidae; genus Cebus; species Cebus imitator. Next base: position 9,509,041 of record NW_016107357.1, read on the forward strand.
GTATATCTTTTCGACTTGCATGGATAACATCTGAGGCTAAGACTGAACTCACAGAAAATTCTTCATCCCTGAATGAAAAGCAAAGCATTAAAAGTTAGTATATGTGGCTATGTGTGTGGTTTGGGTGTGTATCCAAATAACACATACGAAGCAATATCCAAAGTTTAACTGCACCAAACACCCAAATTTAATTTTTTTAAAAATTTAATTTTCCCCTATTGTAATTAATAGTGCCCCAAATAATTTATCAAGAATAACTTCCTAGTGGCATATTATACAAGAGCTAGAAATCATTTTTGGCTTTCCCACAGTCACAAAGCCAGTAAGCATACACGTAGAACTGAGATTTGAACCCTAGTAGGTCTCTGGAGCCTCCAGTGCACCCTCTTGCCTCCCACAATAAATCTTAAGTGCCCTCAACCCAGCTCATCTTACATTTTATTGTTCCTTCAGCATCTAAAACATATTTCCTCCACAATAATTTCTTGTGATTCCCTTAATTTTGTTGTTGATACCATGATTCCCTTAGTCTCACAGACTTGACACCTTAGTCCTATTTTTTATTCTTCTCCCTATCTATATTCAGTCCCTTAGTAGGTTTTATCAGATTTTTCTTGCCAATATTTCTTGCATCTATCCCATCACAGTCCACATTTGTAGGGGAAGATAATGTGTTTGAGATGCTGGTGTGAAGTGCCAATGTGAGTCATAGCTAGAAATTCTGGTTTTGAGCAATGTATGGATATATCTGAACTGGAGATACAAGTCTGGGAATCATCAATTCAGAGGTGATGGCTGAAGCTGTGAGTAAATATGATCACTCAAGGGCAGTGCCTGGAATTAGGAGAAAAGGTAAAGGAGAGAGCAGTAAGGAAAGCGGGAAGAATCTAAAAAATGAGACCAGAAATGTTTGAGGGCTATACTTACTTAAATGTTTACTGATTATGTTTTCCAGGAGCTTTTCCTATTTTTATTTTCTTTCCTCACATTGAAATGATGCTCTAAACCTTTAAGTGATGGGATGACAGAAACTTCACACAATAGGCTTCCATTACCCCAGCAAAGTTTACACAGGTCTTCTGGACTCAAACACCAATTTCTTTTTCCTTAACTCCTAGCCCCACACACTCAACACACATACCATCCTGTCCTATAAATACACCTTACTTCCTGTTTTCAATTCTGTTACTATAGCAATATTAGCAAATTAGAAAACATGAAATTAGATCATTTAAATAAACCATGCAACACAATTTTTTAAAATAACAAACTTTAAAATTCCTATGTTGCAATGATACAAATAATTTTACCTTCAAAGTCTTACCTCATGTCAATCACTTGACTAATAACAACACTGGGTTGAGATGCTTTTCCTTCAGCAATATCGTACAGAAATACTTTGAAGTCACACACTACAGCCAATGCTCTTTGCCATCCTTTCTTCACTCCAGCAGGCTTAGGAATCTTAGTTTTGTTTTAGACAGACAGACAAACAACCAACCAAAATAACCAAATGAAAATATCCCTTAAATTACATATGTAATTGCAAGGTAAAGACCTACAGATAATGTACACATTTTATAAGTCTGCTATTCTGGTTCGTAAAGTAGCAGAGAGGACACATATCATTAAGCTATGAGAAAATGTGAGAACACATTCTTCAAATACTGAATGACTTTTTATTCTGAGAACATTTTAATGGTACTATTTTAACTTTCACTAGTATTTCATTAAAATAACATTCATGGGTTTCTTTCTAAATAGCATAAAAGTCAAACTTGGTAGTAAGATGAAATTCAGCTTACACTGTAAATATTACCCAAGATAACAAAGACTATGCTTTGATAATATCTCCTAATTCATAACCATATCACATCTCTCTTGCAAGACCAGGTGCTACAAACTCCTTTATGAAGATTTCATCACAAGATAGGAATAATATGGAAAAGCTTGAGATATTTTATAACTTATTTCCAAGTAAAAGCTAGGTTTTTGTTTTCAAATCATTATTCTACATGAAATAAAACTATTAGATTAATTTTATTCATTTAATTTTCCATCAAGAACTATGCTCTTAAAATAACTAGATTTGATTTTAATTCATTAATAAATCTTAAAAGGTTAATCTAAACCCAACCTAATCATACTTACTCTGACATGACCTTCATATGCTGTTCCTATTCCTTTCTGAGGATCTATACCCAGGGGACCTTTTGTCTGTTCAGGAGGAACCGGACAAGTGGTTGGAGCTTTGTTTACACAAGTTATATGGCACGAGAATCCACACACTTTTGGAGGGAAAAAAAGAAATATTTGATAAAAATTCATTTTAACAAAAAGAAAATTCACTGACACTGCATACAAGATGCTATGTTAGATGAATGCTTATCTCCAATTTTATTTTAAATAACAGTTTTATCATTTGGGTAGCTGATACATTTGCTTATCAATGACAATTTTAATGAGGAATAGTAAATATTTAAAAATTATTTGTAACACTGTTGTTCTATGTTGACATAAGTGATCAAATAGAAAAAGCATCTAACCTAGCAACTAAAATGGCAGATTTAAATTTCCTAAAAGAGTGGTTTCTCAAGTTCTTTCTAGCTCTTCATACCACTACAACTTGGTATCTGCCTTGAAATTTCTCTTGCGAGGGTCATTACTGGGCATTAAGCTACGTGACATCTTTGGTTTGGCAAACCCTACCAATCCTTGAAAATGGAGTTTTTCAATGACTGAAAAAGTACAAGTTAAGGGTAAATTTTAGGAGTTATTATTATATATATTTAAACTACTACTAAAATAACAATACACAGTAGTTAACTTTATGGAGTGCTTTTTATTTTTCTATAACAATCTAAAAGAGGTACAGTTACCATCTCTACGTTAAAGTATGACTTACCCAGGGTCACAGCATGTATTTGGCAGTGTTAGAATTCACCCAGGCAGTCTGCATACCTAACTACTAACAATATTGTCATGATATTGTTATTTGATACTCACACGGTAAACCTGAGATTCGAAGAGAAGATAATACATAAACTTACAAGTTTCATTGAGACTTGGTCAGGTGAGAATTAAAGGTTAAAATATTTAAAATAAACAGTTTGTTGGGACAGGTTATAGACTAAGATAATTTATTTAGGCAATTTCTACTCAGAGGATGGATCCAGGAGACTATCGGGGAAAGATTAAAAGAGGAACTAAATGGGTATCATTGTGGAAATACAAGCACATGGGGAAATGGACTACAAATCACTGATGGATACTGTGAAACCAGCAGAGAGGCAAGATGACAAAAATGATCCAAATGTCTCAACTGACTTTATTTATTTATTAAAGAGAGGGTCTTGCTATGTTGCCCAGGTTGGCCTCAAAACGATCCTCTTGTCTCAGCCTCCTGAGTAGTTGGGACTACAGGCATGAGCCATCACACAGCTTCAATTCACTTTTAAGTGGAGTGTCTAGCAAGTTATGATTTGTTTTACTTATAAGCAAACGGCAGTGGAAGCAACAAAATAAGTACCTATACTGGATCTAATTCCAACCAACCACAAGGAAAGGAACATGACAGGAATTTTTAGAAGCTGTAATCACATTATTGTAACATTTACAAAAGCCTGGCAGACAAACGCTAGGGACAGTCTCATGAGTCCCGATAGCTTCATAAAGTAGGCTTCAAAGGGTCTAAAGAAAAGACAGGCACAATTTCACAGCAAATGACTCTAGAAGAGAAGACAGTCTGAGAAGACCTCAAAAATTCCTACTATGAATTACAAATAACTGTGATGCATAAAAATGACATGGGACTTAAAGCGAGGTAGCTGGCTAGGATTCTTTCTAATAAACAAATATTGAAATGACATACCAGTACTGGCAAAGTTCCAAAGTGAAGCAAAGCTTGAAAACTACACATTTTCTCCTTTGGCTTCAGTCACACTTCCTAGTCAATGATATAGGCTATTCCTTCTCAGCTTACTTGGCTATCTTTTACTGTTGCCTTCCCTTATCTATGTATGAGACTCATGTACTTGCTCACTTCTCAATCTACATGTGCTTCGTGGATATCATTCATGTCTATAACTGAATATACTCATCACTCTTAAATCTCTGCTTTCTCAACCCTGAACATTTTATTTGGCTTTAAACACATGTATCTAATGAACTAGTTATATAATCTTGATCTTTCACTTTAGCTGTGAGAACTAATCAAACAGAATGCACTGCCTTAACATGTTATTAATTTCCCTCTTACTCAAAGTACTCAGATATAGGCTAACTGCAAGTATATTATAAAGGAAACACATGCATCTGATGGGGATTGACTACATTTCCCTTAGGGTCCCTTCCCATCCTAACAGCAGAAGAGACAGGAAATGGCAACTAGTATTAGAATTCGAGTTAGCAACTATTTTCTTATCTTTTTCATAAGATAAATCAATAGAGATCTTCAGATAGTTCATAGAAAATGTATATTATGAAAAAACTAGGCCAGGCGCAGTGGCTCATGCCTGTAATCCCAGCACTTTGGGAGGCTGAGGCAGGCAGATCATGAGGCCAGGAGTTAACAGCCTGGCCAATATGGTGAAACCCTGTCTCTACTTAAAATACAAAAATTAGCTGGGCATGGTGGCACACACCTGTAGTCCCAGCTACTTGGGAGGCTGAGGCTTGAACTGCTTGAACTCGAGAGGCAGAGGTTGCAGTGAGCTGAGATTGTGCCACTGTACTCTAGCCTGGGTGACAGAGCACGACTCTGTCTTAAAAAAAGAAAAAACTATGCATGGATTTAAAATTTTCTTTTGCACCAAAATAAATGCATACTAACTTGTTTTAATAAGTCTGAAAAGGATCTAGCTTGAGGCACTAAGAATGAGACATCAATCTGAAAAGAGCCCCTATAAGAGCAACATGAATCCTGCTAAAATTAAGTAAGAACAAACATAAAATTTACAATGAAGCTTGAGTAGAAGAACGGTGAAATAATTGGTGCTTTACAAAAAGTTTATGGGGACAATTCCTATGGTTTGGCTGTGTTTCCACCTAAATCTCATCTTGGATTGTAGCTTCCATCATTCCCACGTGTCATGGGAGAGACACAGTGGGAGGTAACTGAATCATGAACCATGATTGTGAGGCCTCCCCAGTCATGTGGAACTGAGTCAATTAAACCTTTTTCCTTTACAAATTACCCAGTCTTGGGTATGTCTTCATTAGCAGTGTGAGAAAAGACAAATACAAATGCTTTAAAGAAATCAAGATGGTCACGGTGGCTCATGCCTGTAATCCCAGCACTTTGGGAGGCCAAGGTGGGTGGATCACCTGAGGTCACAAGTTCGAGACAATCCGGCCCAACATGGTGAAACCCCGTCTCTACCAAACACACACACAAAGAGTTTGCTGGGCATGGTGGTAGGTGCCTGTAACCCCAGCTACTCAGGAGGCTGAGGCAGGAGAATCGCTTGAACCCGGGAGGCAGAGGTTGCAGTGAGCTGAGATTACACCACTGCATTTCAGCCTGAGGGACAAGAGTGAAACACCATCTCAAAAAAAAAAAAAAAAAAAGAAAAGAAATCAGCAGTTTACAAATGGATAACTCAGTTTAACAAGGGAAAAATGATGTCAAAGATGAAACCTATAGTAGCAGACCATCCACATTAATTTGCAAGGAAAAAATCTTGTTCATGCCCTGTCTGAAGAGGACTGATGAGTAACGTCACAAACAACAGCCAACACCACAGACATCTCAACTGGTTCAGCTTACACAATTCTGACTGAAAATGAATGTCAGCAAACTTCCCACTTGTTGGGTGTCAAAACCACTGCATCCAGATCAGCTGCAGAATGTTCAAGGGAAGTTTTAAACAAATAGGATCAAGATCCTGAAGCATTTCTTTGAAGAAGTGTAGTAAGAGATGCAACATGGCTTTACCAGCATGGTCTCAAAGAGAAAGCACAATCAAAGCAATGGCTAACAAGAGGGAAATGGTCCAGTCGCAGCAAAAGTGGACCAGTCAAAAGCAAAGGTCATGGCAACTGTTTTTTGGGATGCTTGAGGTATTTTGCTGTTGGCTTTCTGGAGAGCCAAAGAATGATAGCATTTCTTTATTATGAGAGTGTTTTGAGAAATGCAGCCAAAGCTTTAGAAGAAAAACACCTGGGAAAAGCTCCACCAGAGTTCTTCTCCACCATGAAAATTCTCCTCCTGCTCATTCCTCTCATCAAACAGAATTTTGTGAGTATTTCCATGGGAAATCATTAGGCATCCACCTTAGAGCCCTAATTTGGTTCCCTCTGACTTCTTTTTGTTTCTGAATTTTAAAAAGTCTTTAAGGGCACCCAACTTTCTTCAGTTAATAATGTAAAGCAGACTATATTAACATGGTTACAATCTCCCAGGACCCTCTGTTCTTTAGGGATGGATTAAATGTGTGGTATAATTGCTTATAAAATTGTCTTGAACTTGATGGAGCTCATGTTAAAAAATAAAGTTTATATTCCTTATTTTTATCTTTAAATTCTATATTTCCACAAGCTTTGTGAAGTCCCCTCATATAAGGTAGTGCCGTAGTGACAAACTTCATTTGATTTTTTAAAAAAAGTATTCTTGTGAAACATTCAAAAAGAAATAATATATTCCATTATAATTTAAATCATTTTCACTTCAGAGGTCCTAGGAAAAATAAAACAATGCCCAAACAAATAAATATACTTTATTTTCTGTTCACATAACCCCTGAACCTCTTTCCTTCATCACTCAGAATATGCGCTCTATGAGGGTAGGATCTATACCTTTACCCTATTCACTATTATGTCCCCAGTACCTAGAAGTACAGTGGGCACTACATAAATATGTAATGAATAAATCATGGATGGTAGAGAATAAAAACCTCTGCTATTAATACAGTAATAAAATATCTTTCAGGCATAGTGGCAGAAATTTAATATTTCTAAAAAGGTACTCACATTGCCTACTTCTCAATAACAATTTCTTTAATAAATTAAACAAGGTTAAATTTCAATGAATAGGTTCAAGGATAACTTGTATGTCTTCTGTCGTATATGTTAATGTTTTTTGGTGGGCACTACAAATTTACTCAAGTAACAAAACAAAGACAAATGAAACATATTTAAATATATATACCCTAAAAAATATTTCTAGCATACACTTGTCTAGTTTCTCTGACATTTAACAGACAACATAGATTATTTCCATTCCTGTTATGCAAAAAAGCAAATGATTAAGTAAAACAAACATTTATATACCTTTGAAAGAGAATGAAGTTATTTGATTACAATTTAGATAGTGAAGTCACATTTTCTTTCCTTTTTGTTCTTACCTTCACATGAACAGCCCTGTCTTATTAAACCCACCATCAAAGAGGTACACTGATGACACTTGGTAGGAGTAGTAAAAGATTTTACAAAAAACTGGTGAGTCTTGCGCTGCAAAACAAATTGATAAAAAAACACATTGTTTAAAAAATTTCCATAATGTGAGTCCCTATGCCCCATATCACCTTCTAGAATGTTTTCTAAATAGGAACAGAATGAATTATTTCCATTTCTCTTTACATCTTCTTACAGTTTATGGTCTTTAAATACTTTTATTAAGTAATCTGAGCAACTAGGCTAAAACAATTAAGAAGCTAAATGATAACTGCTGTTGAATGCCATTTGAATTGGATGTAAAATAAACTATAGCTTATTTGGGGGGGTCATAAATCTTAGCTTCGGAATTTTATTAAATTCTTCAAATTACTGTTCAGCAAATAGTTAAGTAAAATATTGCATATTTATACAAATATAGGATTTTAATATGATTTATACCTTCTTAGGTAAAAAAAGTTATTTAAAATTCTTGTTTCTACTAAAAATCATGTGTTTCTCTTTCTGGGACCAAGGACAAATACTATGCTTCACAAATTGGTTTTCTCCTACGAAAAGAGGCAATGTAACACTTGAGCAGATAAAAATACACACATATTATTCCAGAGAGAGATGGCAGACTGAAATTTCTTATTGAATGCCCTGTAGTTAAAGGTCTCTAAGTCTAAACTGATTTACATGGTGGTAAGTCACATAGATTTTATCTCTTTGGAATATTCCTTTCTTTTCCAAACTAACTCTCTTAGTTTGTTTTAACAATAAATGTATAATAAATAACCTTTCATTCTGCTGTGTGAACTTAGGAGCAATTTACTAAATTCCTCTCTGTCTCACTTTCCTTATCTACAAAACAGGATAAATAGGAATATTTACTTAATGGAGTGGTTAAACGAGTATTAATATAAGCAAAGCCTTTCAAACAGTACCTGGTACATACTAAGTACTCAAAAAATATTTCCTTTTTTCAAAAATAATTTCAACTCTTATTTTAGATTCATGGGTACATGTGCAGGTTGTTACCTGGGTATATTGCATGATGCTGAGGTTTAGGGTATGACTGATTCCATCACCCAAGTACTAGGCACAGTACCCAATTTTTCAGCCCTGGCACTGCTCCCTCCTTCCCCTTTTCTAGTAGCCCCCAGAGTCTTTTGTTGCCGTCTTTATGTCCATGAGTTATTTTGTTGTCATCTTTTTGTCCATGAATTACTGTATCTGAATTTTTTATGTCCATGAATGTTATTTGAATTTTTCTATTTCTTTTTTATATGTGTGATTGATTTAAACTACTAAGAACTCCATTCCATATTCTACTACATTATGAATACTGATTTTAAAAAGTTAAAGTAGCATTTATTTCAGTTGACACAACATATGAACAAAAAACTAAAGGGCATTATTTGAAGCTCTAAAATTCAAGTTAAAAATAAATCTTGTTCTCTTCAACTGGGATATATGATTTGTACACAACAAAAGTTTTAAAAAATAAAATAAGTAGATTATCTTTTTACCAAAAAACCCCTAACTACCAGCATTAGTCAGAGAATGGGGTGAGATTCTCAAGTTTAGAGTCGTCATGAGATCTGGTCCAACCTCAAACCATTTTGTTCTATATGTTCCTCATGATCTTTTGGTGAGTTTCAAAGCCGCACTGGGAATTGACTCTAAGCAGAACACAGACTATCTTATTACTAACTCTGCAATTGCTCCTATAGCTTCTGAGTCTCAGTCAGGGTGCAGGCACTGTACCAGTGCTTTATATAATTCATCTTATTTTGTGTAAACAACCACCTTGGAAAGATAGGTATTTCCTTATATGAAGGAACTCATTAAAATCATAAAATTCTGCTCTTTCTCTTGTATACAACTTTTAAATTTTTGGCTCTTTGAGAAACTATTATGAGTAAATTTTCTACTGCTAACTTTTTCAATTGTTCAAAATGCATTAATGCAAAAGATGTAAAGTTATTCTACTGGTTAGTTCTAGAGGCTTTTAATACGAAGAAGGAAAAATTAATCAACTGCTCTAAGTAGCTTCATTTTGTTTTTCTTCTAAATGATAAGAAGACATATCTGAAACAGTAGCAATGAAACAACTCTAGTGTAATTTGTATATATGTATGTGTGTGTATATATATATACACACACATATATATGTGTGTGTGTGTGTATTTGTGTGTGTGTATATATATATATATATATATAAAACACTTCCTCCCCAGCAAGAGATCTACTTAGGATGTCACAATTCTGAGTATGACAACAGGAAAAAAAATAACCCAATGTTTTGGATGATAATTAATTTTAGGTAATAAATCATCTAACTGGTAGGTGATGGTTAAATTATGGGAGAGGTTGTGAAATTTACTACTAAAGATTAAGGAGTTTATGTTTCACTAATCTCCACTAAGGACAGTATAACATAACATAATTAAAGATCATTACTCTGGACCGGGCACGGTGGCTCATGCCTGTAATCCCAGCACTTTGGGAGGCCGAGGTGGGCGGATGAGGTCAAGAGATCGAAACCATCCTGGTCAACATGGTGAAACCCCGTCTCTACTAAAAATACAAAAATCAGCTGGGCATGGTGGCGCGCACCTGCAGTCCCAGCTACTCGGGAGGCTGAGGCAGAAGAACTGCTTGAACCCGGGTGGCGGAGGTTGCAGTGGGCCAAGATCATGCCACTGCACTTCAGCCTGGCACTTGGCAACAAAGCAAGACTCTGTCTCAAAAAAAAAAAAAAAAAAAAAAAAAAAAACCAACAAAAAAAAAAAAAAAAAAAAAAAAAAAAAAAAGATCATAACTCTGATGGCATCAGTCTTTTGGTAATACACAATAGGCAATAGGATTTGGTTTTGTTTCGGCATGAAAAAGAGGAATGATAACAGAAAGATACATGAATAATCAATCTTAGGGTCTAGATTACTTGGCTTCTAATATCCCTGTTTCCTGCCTCCTGGTCAATATTTGATATCTAATCCTTCCCTTTGTGAAATAGCTGGAAGAGGAGAAAAAAAATGAAAAGAAAAAATCTAATAAGAAAGGCATTAAAGTATGGACCAAAATTAGAATTTTAGATTATGTGATCATTTGGAGTAGATAGAATTAACTATAACCTCAAATTTCAATGTGGTGATTAGAAAGAGTTCTGTTCTACTCTTGATTTTGTCTGTGTTGTAGATTTTAGGCTACACATTGGAGAAGGTAAAATGTTTTTAATAGAAGATGTGAGAGCCAAGTAGAACCAAGTACAACTCTTGGTGAAAGCTTAGAAATTTATTGTAGATAATTAAACTTTTGCCACTAATAAATGACAAGTAAAAGAGTATCTCACACAACCCTTTCTTTCTTAGAATAGATTTTAAAATGTTTTAAAGACATTAAATTTTCTGGCTGGGCGTGGTGGCTCACGCCTGTAATCCTAGCACTTTGGGAGGCCCAGGTGGGCAGATCATGAGATCAAGAGATCGAGAGCATCCTGGTGGCCAACATGGTGAAACCTCGTCTCTACTAAAAATACAAAAATTAGCTGGGCATGGTGGCGCATGCTTGTAGTCCCAGCTACTCGGGAGGCTGAGGCAGGAGATTCACTTGAACCCAGGAGGCAGAGGTTGAAGTGAGCCGAGATTGTGCCACTGCACTCTGTCCTGGTGATGGAGCGAGACTCTGTCTCAGGAAAAAAAAAAAAAAGAAATGTTCTTTTTTAAAGTAATATTTTTTCTTTTCTTTTAAAATTTTTATTTTGAGATAATTATAGATTAACTTCTCTATCTTTTAAAAAACATGAAATAAACTTTATTTTTTGGGGAGAAATATTAGGTGCAACAAATTGAGTTAATATTTAGTTGATAAAATAATTTATCAGTGTAGTAGAGGCCTCACTCTAGTTTTATTTTACCTTCTTTTGCCCATACATCCTTGATGATCCAACACCTTGGACATGTATATATCTTTAGATAATCTGAGTGTTTCTAATTTATATCAGTGTGATTCTGTCATGTATCAGCTACACTGTATGAATCTTCCCCCTATTTCTACCTCTAATACCTTGGACATGTATATATCTTTATAAATTAGATAGCCTGAGTATGTGTTTTTAATTTATGTAAACGTGTTTCTGTTATTTATCAGCTATATTTTAGGACTCTTTTCCGTATTTCCAACTCCCCACAGCCATAAAAAATGCAGTAATAAGCATCTTCATCATGCTGCCTAGTGAATCTGTATGAAGGTTTTTTCTGAAGGAAATAGATTTTTCTGATGAAATGAGATTGCTGACTCATACAGCATATGTATGATTCTACATTGCATAGGTTCTCTCCAGAACGGCTGCACCCATTTATACTTCCAGTATCCACATGTGAGGCTGGCTGTTTCTCTACATCCTTGATGCCATCTTACTTACTGTTACCTTGATTTTGAGTAGAAAGTGATAGTAATTTTAAAATTAAATTTTAAACATTTCTCCAACGATTATGAAGTTGGACATTTCTTCATATGCTTGTTGACTAACAGGATTTCGTCTTCTGAGAATTACTTATTCCCATCATTTGCCAATCTTTCAACAGTATTTTCAGTCTTTTCATATGGAGTTGCAGAAGTTTCTTATATATTTTAGAAATAAACCTCTTATTAGTGGTGAACATTGCAGATATCTTCCACTAGTCTGTCATCATCTGTTAGCAATGCTTTCACTGTAAAAACATTTTTAATTTTGATGTAAGGTCCATGAATATTTTCACCTTATGCTTGTGACTTGAGATCTTATATTTATTCCCAGTCACACAAAAAAAATTTCTACATTTTCTCTTATGTATTTTAAATTTTTAAAATCAAATACATACATACATATGGTTCAAAAAGTAAAATGCCATTACAATGCCTATGACAAAATCGGAAGTATCCCTTTGCCCCAACTCTTCCTTCATAGAAGCAATTTCATTTAACTCTTCTTCTTCTTTTTTTTTATTTTTTTAAGCTATTTCACTTCTTCTGTAATAGATATCTATATTGACAAGGGAGAGGGGAAGCCTATACTACATTTTTTGATTTGACACATTATCTGTTCAGTTCCTGCTATGGTAGAGAAGGATTTGGCCTCTTTACGCTATCTACTCCCGTCTTTCGTTTTTCCCAATATTGTTATAGTACAGTTTTAGATTAAAAGTTGTTATGACTAGGGAATTATTATTCACTAATAAGAACTACACTATGGTTATAATTTCTTACTTGTATAATCTTTCAATTTTTCTAAAATTAATAGTGCTCTCCAACCCCTGACTTTTACCTTTCTGTATCTCTATCACTAAATCTTACAAACTCTTCTAACAAACTGTAAAATCCCCTGGAATCTATTTACCACATGGTCAAACACATCGGAAACCTTTCAGCCCCCCACCCCTTTCCACTGACCTGAAGACATCCCCACTAAAGCCCTCTGGTTTCCTAGTCCAGTCTTTTTCTTAACCAGTCTGTATATAATTCCTTCTTCTATGGACCTCATGTCTTTCTCCTCTTTCTTGGTCCCCTTCCTTGTTCTGTTAGAACTAATTCAGTTTCCTTAGAAAGTAGCCAATGGGTGATAAATTTTTTTTGAGATCTAGAATTTCTGAAAATGCAGTTTTTTCCCCCTGCAACTCAATGGGACATTTGACAAGGAATCAAAAATTCTAGCTTGAAATTTACCTTATAACTATTCTTTTCATTTTGTTTTGGATAAGTTTCCTTCTTTTCTTTTTTCTGTTTTCCTTTTCAGAATCTTCTATTTGTTGGATACTGATTTCTCATATTTTCTTTTCTAATTTTTATCTGATTTTTTGTAATATTTTCCAAGAGAATTCTCAAATTTATCTTGTGACACATTACTGAATTAAAAAAATATTTACCATATTTTCTTTGAGACTTCTTGTTCTCATATTCCTGTTTCTTTCTGCTTTTTGAACTGCCCCTTTTCCTTCAATGAAAACAGGAAATATTTGTTTGATTTTTTCTTTCTTTTGAGACAGGGTCTCACTGTGTCACTGAGGCTGGAGTTTAGTGGTGCAATCTCAGGCTCACTGCAGCCTTGACCACCCAGGCTCAGGCAATCCTCCCTCCTCAGCCCTCAAGTAACTGGCACTCCAGGTGCATATTACCATGCCTGGCTAATTTTTGTATTTTTCATACAACATGCCATGTTGCCCAGATGGGTCTTGGACTCCTGGGCTCAAGGGATCCCCTAGCCTTGGCCTCCCAAAATGCTGGGATTACAGGTGTGAGTCATCATTTATGCCAGACTTTTTCTTTTGTTAGGTAATTTTGAAATGTCTGCTGACTCTTGGGAATGTTAATATTTTTTAGTCAGTAGAAAAGCTAAAGAGATTTTGTGTTTTTTAATGTGTGCATGTATGAAAGCAAACATATGATGTGCTTGTTAAGAAAAAAGCCATCTCATTAGGGAGCCCTAAAGGACATTATCAATAGGTCTTTTCTGGGCCATTTAGTGGACTCGAGAATCCACTTATATCCTCTAAGCAGAGTGGGGAGGAGGAGGCTGTAGTACCAAGTGTCAGTACTCTGGGAGCTAAGCAGAGGAAAGGCTTTGGGGGTCTCACCATTCAGTACATGGACTTTTGTCAAATCTATTTACGGTTTCACATTTCTTTCTTTCACCAACTAGTAAGCCTGGTGCCCCTAAATTTGTGGTCTCTGGTTTAATTACTTTACAAAATTAACATGTTGCTGAGTTGGGGTAGTTGTGTGGTTTTCAGAGCTGATATAACACTTTATGTGGACTCTGAATCAATTTTCTAATTTACTCTAGACTCCCACTTCATTCTTGCCTCTCAAGGTACTTGGTGTCTTACCATTTTGGTTGTCTGAAGCTTGTTTTCTAGTACATTGCTCAGGAAGGAGTATGGGAACAATATTTCTTGAGCTCTTGAATGTTTTTAATAGTTTTCTGTGGCCTTTATTTTTGGAGGATGCTTTATTATCCTTAAAATATTAAATCCTGAAAAATCTTGTGACTTGTATTTCCTTGGATATCTTAAATGTGTTATTCCATTATTGTTGTTGTTATTTTTGGTATACTGTTACTATGGAAAAATCTGATGACAATCTCATTTTCTTTCCCCTTTAAGTGACATACTTTTTGCCTAAATGCTCAATGTTTTTCCTTTTATTTATAAACCATTAGTTTACTAGAATGTCTTCTTTCGGCTAGGTTGTCATATATCTTAACTTTGCTGCTTTTCATCTATCTTCCATCCTACTAACTTGTTCTTCTGTAATATATATTTTTCTCATTCTACTATAAAAGTCATCTATTATTTCAGCAGTTTATGTTTTCATGTCAAGTACTTCCAATTTATTTTTCTTCCTAACTACCTTATCTTGCCTCATGTTACCAACATTCTTCTTTTCTGATCTCTTTAAGGATTTTTTTTTTTATGTTTATTTTAAATTCATGTTCTATCTGAGCTTAAAATTTTGCTTTATCTGGGCACAGGTTATTTCACTTTGTCTTTCTTCTATATCAGTTATATTTTTAGTATATTTATTCAGGTCCATTGACCTCTCTCTCTCATTCTGTGGTTTATCCAAGGTTTATGATGTTCTGGAGAGGCAGATCATTCGGTTTTCCAATTTCTGGAATTTCTTTGTAGGAGCTTGAGACAAGCAACTAAATCTTCTCATTCTACCATATGTAATACTTCAGTCATATTTATGTCAAATAAATGGAAAAAAAAAAGTCAACCTGAATTTTTCACTAAATGGTTTTCTTTTTCAGTGGTTTATTGACTCAATCTCATATTCTTTCACAAGTGGCCTCAACTTAATGCCTTACTGAGGCACATACTGCTTAGAGAAAATGCTGCTTCTTATTATAACAGACTTCAAACACTGAATTTAAGAAGATGAAAAAGAACAAGTGCTGTATGCTCTCCCTACCTTTCCTACTGGTGATTATTTGCATTCATATAGAATTTATTTTCTAAGTTTTTCTGCTTGTAACTTTGAAGGAATAATATTTTTAAAAATCACAGCAAAAGCATAAAGCAGACAAAATTCTTTTTTTTGGGGGGGGGATGGGGGAGGAATACACTGTGCTTATAACTAGACTGAGTACCTTAGGTGGAAAGCCAGTTGAGCCAGGACATCCTTTTTTCTTTAAGGTTGGTGTGTGAACTGGAAGTGGAGTAGAGTCTACAGTCTGAACCCAGGAGCAAAAAAAGGAAATAAATGTCATGAAACACTCCATTAATTTCAAATATAACTAGAAAGAAACCAAAATAAATAAAACCAAACAAAACATCAATAAGGCAAAAAGTTGTACTAATTAATAATAAAGAAAACCTCAATAAAGCTAAAATTCTCATAATGTTGATAATTTAAATCTCTACCTGCACTATCTACAAATGAAATATTTGTTCAATTAGTAAGTTACTTCAGTCTGGAAATATAAAAATAAATCATTTGGATCAAATGATCCAAATAAAAAAAGCCATGACATGTGGCCTACAGAAATATGAAGATGTTAATTTTTACATTCATCTGAATTTGCCATATTACTTCTAAAAAGTATCTGAAAATGTCTTTAGCAAGATTTATAATAAAATATTTAGAAGATTCTTTTAACTACTCAACTTCCATACATGAACATATATTACATATATAGAACACAACTCTGGATGTGAATACATAGACAGAGGCTGACATTGGGGTTTTTGTGCAGAAATTAATTTCCAAAGAAGAGAATTATTTAATTTTATTGGAATTATTTAATATTATTGGAATTCTGACTGTAATACAAATTTATAGTCACATAACATATCTTTCTTAGTTAGCTATGTAAAATATGGTCTTCTTTTATGGGATATTATTTTAAGATATTGTTTTGAATGAAAGGAACCAATCATTTCATTGGATGTTATTATGGGGAAAAAAGAGCCACTGCTTAATCAGCGAAGTAGTTTAAAAAAAAAAAAGGGATGGAAAGTAACTTCCTTTTAGGATGCCAAGCAAAAAAATTAAAGAAAAAAGCTAGTCATTGCATAAAGTATAGAATATTTTAAACATTACAAGAAAAATGGATGGTCCTATCTTTGCTGTTACTATACAACCTTGTCTTCATTGTTACTATACAACAATCTGTCTCTTTGTTGTTACCATACAACCTCCGAAAACCAGAATATTTTATGTGCACTATAGCCTTAAAACAAAATTCAGTTGACTTTCTCAGAAATTTGTTTGTGAGTTTAGCTCTAATTTAGATTTTATTTACTTTTAAGTAGCTTGAAAAAGTTTTAAACCAAACTTACAATTTAACATTTGAAAAGATAAATATGAACGATGAAAGAAAAGAACACTGAAAATCTACATAGAAGTTAATAAAAAAACAACAGGAAACAAAGTTGTCAATCGAATTTACATAGAAAGTCCAAAGGTTATTAGAATTAAAAGAAATTAAGCAAGGGTGTTAGATAGAAGATCTACAGAGTTTATAAAGACAAGGCAATGCACAGTGAAAATGTATTTAAAAAGGATCCCATTCACCATAGCAACAAAAATTTTAAGGTACCTAGGAACAAATCTAACAAGCATTTTGAAATACACTGAAAATAATGAAACTTTATGGAAGGATGTAAGAGAATACCTAATATGCATACCATGTTCATAGATGGAATACCCAGTATCATGAAGATGTCAATTCTTCTCAAATAGATCTATAAATTAATGCAATTCTAAGCAAAAGCCCCATGTGAAACTGGCAAGCTGACTTTGAAAGTAATATGAAAAACTAAAAGTTCAAGAAGAAAAAGACAAAGGAGTGTGGGATGACTCATCTTACCAGGTATCGGAAATTATTTTAGAGTGAAAGTATTTGTATTTAAGACAATTACTGTCAGTGAAGGAATAACCAAAAGAACAATGGAAAAGAATTGAGAATATCCAAACAGATCCATGCATATAAAACAGAATAGCATTACAAATCAATGGGGGAAAATACAGCAATGTCATTTGTTCATTTGGGAAAAAGACATTAGAAGTCCATTTCTCATTATACATAACGATATATTTCAGTTTGACTAAGGACCTAAACAAGTAAAAGCAAAATTTAAAAACCCAAGAAAATATAGAAGAAAGTCTTTATAATCTCTGCATAGAGAAGAACTGCTTTAAAAAGACATAAAAAGCAGAAGTCATAAAGGAAAAAGACTGATAAATCTGACTATTTTAAAATCAAAACTTTTGCAAGACAAAAAGACACCACAAATAAAATTAAAAAGTAAGCCACAGACTGGGGGAAAATATTTGCAGTGCATATAGCTAGCAAAGAATTCGTATCCAGAATATACAATTAACACAAAAAGCTATAGGAAAAAATGATTCAATAGAACAAAGGACATGAACAGGCAAATCCTCAACGGTCAATAAACATAAAAAAAGATGCTGAATAACACTAGAAAATAGATGCAAGGTGAAACAAAAATGACACTTCATATCCATCAAACTGGCAAAAGTTGATGTGTGACAGTGAGGTGAGGATGTGAGGAAATGGGGAACTCACACACACTGCTGGGGGAGTGAAAATTGGCCTAATCACTGTGAAAAACAATTTGGCAAGATCCAGTTAAAGTTGAAAATGCATATAACATAATACAACTCAGTAACACCACTAAGTATATACGCCAAACAAACTCTGCACATATGCAAAAACAGGTATGAGGATATTCACTTCAGCACTGATAACGAAAAATTGGGAACAACCTAAATATCCAACTACAGGAGAATGGATAAATAGTTGTGGTATATGCCACAGTTATAATGAATGAACTAAATGAACACGTATCTGTATGAATAAACCTGAAAAGCAGACTTTTGAAAGAAAAAAGTTACAAAAGGATACAGGCAATATTTATGTAAATTAAACACATAATAAGCACTACTATATATCATTTATGGATACAAATGAAATAAACATATAAAACCAAGAAACAGAAGATGCACATCAGCTTCAAGATATTTAGATATGTCTGGGAAAGAAGAACAGGGAATGGTATACGGGAGAATGTTTCAACTGTTTCTGAAATATATTTTCTTTGAATAAAAATCTAAAAAACAATTAAGCAAAATTTTCATATCTGCTTAATCTGTGGGTGATACTTACATGGGTGTTTATATTATTCTCTGAATGCTTGAAATATTTTATGATTAAAACAAAATGTATAATTTCAAAACATTAAAACAATTGTAACTAAAAACACAAGAGGGTCTCATTAACTTAACCAGTTTGGAGGAACCTACCAGAGTTGGAAAAAACGTGACTACAACTCACACTTCACTTTAGACAGCTCTTCAGATTGAACTATCTGCTTCTACTGGAATGCTAGACACAGCTGTGAAGATTTAAAAAATGGAAAGCAAAGGAGCTTTGTCTGAATTGTAATGCTGAGTGAAGAATCAGAGCTGCATCTTAAGGCAGGATGGCATGGACTGAGAGGTACAGCATTCTTTTGACTTGTGGAAGAAAGCCTCCTCTGTTGAGAAAATTGGCTTATTGGCTATTTAAAACCATTGACTGACATGAAGTATAAACACAACACAGTTTTTTTTGCAATACTAAATGTCAGGATTTAGTTGACTGTCTGTTACCCATTTAGCAGGTAGAATGAACTATTCAGTTGCCAGAAGTGGCTATTTTACTTTTCAGCTCTACTTACGATGTAACATGTTAGATGTATCATGACTTATTACATTTATTAGAAGAATTAAAATATGTGCATGGCACCTGTACTGTACTAGAATTTCTAATAATTCAAAAATTTACATAATTTATCCTCTGTTCTACACAGTTCTCTAACTAAAATAAAGACTATCTTTCTAGTTAGTTTTGTCTATTTCAGGTTGACTATTTGGAGACAATGTGCTCTTTAATTTTTTACTTCTATCTACATTATCAGTTAAATGCAATGATCTCCAATAGACTGTAACTTGTTACATAATATATTTCATTAAAAGGAGAGAGACAGACTTGTTTCACTCAATTCCCTCTTTCCTGACACAAGTGAAAAGTTGGGGAGCAAGGCTGCTCCAATGAGGCACCTTAACTGGCTCAGCTTCACTAGATGTGGAAGGAGATGTGGACCGTGACTGGATGTGAAACTTGACGCTCGGGTTCCATACATATGTGTTCTCAACGGGATCAGTCTAGGAAAATAAGCCAGGAAAAACAAAAACCCAAAAAATCACTTTTAAACAACGTGCAGCTCTTAGCAAATTTCTGTTAAGGCATAATTACAACAACATTTCTTGAGAAAGGAGGAAAACAAACTTTAGTTTGAATATTCACATAGGGATACCTCATTATACAAAAGCATAACCACTAACTTTAATGTAAACAAGGACTGACACAATAGTTAACCAAAGGCTTCTCTCCAATCTTCACTGTTGATCTCTTTCTTTGAGCACCGGTCCTAACACACATTCCATGTTTTTGTATTTCACAAAATGAATCATACACGTGAAATAAATAGAGTACTTAATAGAGATATATACTGCAGATTAGAGATAGTTTTGTCCTTCATAAGAATGAAGTTTGGTCTCTTACTACTCATTAATTGAAAGTAAAAAAAAAAAAAAAAACTATCTTATCAGCTTTGTGCTGGACACTAAAGTAAATTGTCCTTTTATTTTGCAGCAGTAGAAAAACCAGCACGTATATTCAGTTGCACCCTTTTAAACCAAGCATTTATTTTCAGAAATTAAAAATGCTTTGGGTTAAAATTTAGCATAAAGGATCTTATGAAGCATACTGACTAGTCAGTTTGGCAAGTTTCAGAATTACTAGGATTGAGTTTTTAAAATGAAAGGACAATGAAGGTAATTTGGAAAAGTTGTTCGGGAACTTATTTTGAATATGTTGTACAGTAAAACAATGCTTAGATCATAAGTCACAAATCATAAAAACAGCATCAGTTTAATAATTTAAACATGAACTTATATTTTTCCTTTGTTCTTACTATGGCTATACTTTAGAAGGAAGACATGATGATAATGAACCCCTTAGAAATGCCACTGCTGTGGCTCACACCTGTAATCCCAACACTTTGGGAGGCTGAGGTGGGCAGATCACGAGGTCAGGAGATTGAGAACATTCTGGTCAACATGTGAGACCCCCATCTCTACCAAAAATACAAAAAAAATTAGCTGGGTGTGGTGGCACATGCCTGTAGTCCCAGCTACTAGGGAGGCTGAGGCAGAATTGCTTGAACCCAGGAGGCAGAGATTGCAGTGAGCTGAGATCATGCCACCGCACTACAGCCTGGGTGACAGTGTGAGACTCTGTCTCAAAAAAGAAATGCCCCTGTTGATTCAGGTGCAGTTATGAGACTGTTGGCAAAGTAGAACTATTAAAACAATGAATTAAAATATAATTTCCCTGCACTCAAAACTAAGTGAAAAGCAAAACTTCCTTAAAATTCTGGGTTCAATGGTAAATAACTGAGAATATAAATACTTGGAAAAGAAGACTCCCCTAGAAATTAACTTCATAGCTTTGTTTTTAGCTCAACAGAACTCTGGGCACATGGCTTCAATCTCTAAGGGCACAAATTGTTTTCTCAAGTTGAGGATATTTTCCTATTGATAATTAATGTAGGATACTGTTATCAATGTATATGTTGCATCTCTTAAAAAGAGTCAATTTCTGTTCAATGTGGAGAATTCAAAAAAATTTGGCAAGTGTATGGGAGGAATAGGCTAGCAGGCTGGGAAACACTATCGTAGTACTCCACTGGTGCCCACCGACAGCCTTCCTGGGTGGTGGGCATGGAAAGGTATTCTGGTAACCACAAAGCCACCACCAGGCCTTAAACTTTCAGCTATTGGGTTTGGGAGAAGAAGGGTCTCAGTGAAGGCATTTAGGGATCTTGGAGCAGCAGCCATTTACCAACTGCTAGGATACTCAATATTTTAAAAAGTGGTACCAATGAACTAAAGCTTACCAGCTGAGTATCAGCTCTGTACATGTGATGTGGCTGATTTCATGAAACTAGTACGCCTTGTGAAGTTAGAGAGCCAGGCCTGTATCCCATCTCTTGAGTCCAAATTCAGCATTATTTTTGTTCTACCAGAGGCATCTCCATAGCAGAGTAATTTACTCAAAGTAACTTGATAATCAGGAAGGCTAAGTTATATTACCTCCTTTCATGACAGTAAATTTTGGCCAGAAAAAGGAAAAGTAGGAGAAAATGGTACTCAGGAAACATTCTGCCCAGTTTACAATTTTATTCAGGGACAACCATGGAGAAAGTAACTAGTTTAAATTATAAATATGAACTTTGACCATGAGTTGAGAATAAGGCAGAAATGTCTTTCAGTTTCTAAAAACCTCCTCCTTCTAGTTTTCATAAGACTATACAGATTGCAAGGAGAGTTAGGAGTCCATGGGGTGGGGCTTCAGTTAAAATGGAATTGAGAAGCAAAGCAGAATTGATACATTTTATACCAGTAAGAACTTAAAACTGACTGATATATCATCTCAGAAAGTTTTAAGGTATCTAAGTAGGGGACTTTCCATGTGTAGAAAACCAGGCCATCTTAAGAAATTTAAAAGCTTCTGACCTGTTGCAAAAGGCTTCAGCCCCAAAGCTTGACTGAAAGATATTAAAAGAGAAGTTCCTGTGTGAAAAGTAATGTTGTGTGTATGTGAATAGCTGATACAACGGCTTTGTATCTCTGGGTGCGATTATTTCAAAAACTCTTTAAAAATGGGAAAGGCCAAGTGCATGCCGTTTCCAACAGTACTGGCTGAAATTTTATAGCAGGCCTGCTCTTTGAGCTGTTTAAAACACATGCTGACAGAAGTTGAGCATACTGTCTTATACTTTCTTGAACTAAAATTAGAAAACACTGCCGTAAGCCATTTTGTCAGTATATGGTCTAATGGAAGGTTATAACATGGTATCGGTAAACCTAAAAAGCAAGGCTTTCCCTAGCCGCAGAGCGGTTATTAAAATACTTACCAGCACGTTTGTTGATCCTATGAAATTGTGATATTATGACAGTGGGATATTGGGGAAAGGAAAAATACTCTATCAATTTAATTTGTGGCTACATAAATTAGTAACTCACTCTTGAGGCTTTTAACACACACCTCTTGGCTCTTCTGAAGGATTACTGTCAAGTCTTTTTCTCCTAACTAGTTTTTCTCCATCAATAAAAATGAAAGAGAATACAGATATGGATAGATTTAAAAGTGATTTTCTCTGCTGAATGAGGTAAAAGGTGGTTATTCAAAAACAGAAAATATTTAGCTTAAATGAAAATAGTTAACTGTAATAGAAGTAGAATAGGCCAGGCACTGAGGCTCACGCCTGTAATCCCAACATTTTGGGTGGCTGAGGTGGGTGGATAACCTGAGATTAGGAGTTTGAGACCAGCCTGGCCAACGTGCTGAAACCTGTCTTTACTAAAAATACAAAAATTAGCCGAGTGTGGTGGCATATGCCTGTTCCCAGCTACTCGGGAGGCTGAGGCAGGAGAACCACTTCGAGCCAGCAAGTAGAGGTTGCAATGAGCCAAGATCACGCCACTGCACTTCAGCCTGGGCAACAAGAATGAAATTCCATCTCAATAATAATAATTTTAAAAAAGCAGAATAATTAAAGTACCATACTAGCTTTTTAGAGCTATATACCCTTAAAGTAAAAATCAGAGATTAAATAAAATCAAGTGAGTTTTCTTTTAAAAAATATTAAAAATAAGAGAAAACACTGAAATATTTTGAGATGGTAGCAGGCATATTATAAAGCTGAACTATGCCATTTATAGTGATACTCTGATCTTTAATTTAAAAAAACCTATGAATATAATAATTAAAATTTAAAAATTGCCACTTTATTTTCAAAGTGTTTTTCTTTTTTTTGGAGACGGAGTTTCACTCGTTACCCAGGCTGGAGTGCAATGGCGCGACCTCGGCTCACCGCAGCCTCCGCCTCCTGGGTTCAGGCAATTCTCCTGCCTCAACCTCCTGAGTAGCTGGGATTACAGGCACGCGCCACCATGCCCAGCTAATTTTTTGTATTTTTAGTAGAGACGGGGTTTCACCATGTTGACCAGGATGGTCTCGATCTCTTGACCTCGTGATCCACCCGCCTCAGCCTCCCAAAGTGCTGGGATTACAGGCTTGAGCCACCGCGCCTGACGCAGTGTTTTTCTTTTAAAGACAAAAAACAAAGCTTGGCAAAGATGAATAAACTCAAGGCAAAAACCATTTTAAAAGTAAAAAAAAAAATGTTCAGGTCTTGTAAATGAATCTAACGGCTAATCACATTAATAGGTATAAGTATTTCATTTCATTTCTCAGTTACCACCAGAGTAAACAATATCTCAAAAGTGGTGTAACACTAAAAATAAGAAAAACACAAATAACTTATTTTCTTTAGTAAAGTTTTAATTATCACCATCCAGACTAGAATTTTCAGGATGTTACTAATTTTAACTACAATTAAATGCCTACCAATGCATTTATAATTAATGGCTTATTCTATCCACTAAAATGCAATTAATTCCATAAACTTTCAGAATATTCAATGACTACACGCTGACATTTAAAGATAGCCTATGATTCATTTTAGTAATGAACTGGCAATGAATCTGATAGAGTATAGCAGCAAAGCAACTGATAAATACCATTAGTTATTTTAATACAAATTTTAAAACCTTAAAAACAAACATAATCATTATTAATATATTTTAGCCATGGAAGTTAAAATATTCTTTTTGTCATTCTTTCTGTGCTAATATATTATAGCATTAAGTATAATGCAGCAAAAGCTAATAAACATACATCAATAGCAGAGAAGTTATAAATTCAATATAAGAAATATATTTAAGTAAATACAATTTTTCTTTTTGGTTAGCTAATTTTCTTTTCCTAAGTAAACATACTTTAAGGTGTTATTCTGATGAACAGTCATTAGAAACATCTACTATACTTCATTATCATTTTTACTTAATCCTCTGTTAACAAAAAGGGCAGAAAAAGCTGAATATTAGTGATATTGTCCATACTGCCAAATACTGTAATCCAGAATGTTCATAAAGCTCCCTGAAGCTATTACGATTTTTCTACTAAAAGATCCTCAAATGTACATTAAAAAAGGTTTTTCACCTCCCCTCCACCAGAATCACAGAACTGGTTTTTAGATGACCCACTTACCAAGGATTCCTCAAATTATGAACAGTATGGTTTTCTTATAAATAATAAAAATAACAACTACTCATCTTAAATATGTATTAACACGCCTTTTCTACTGCCTAAATAATTACAGCTTTGAACAAGTAACAACCCTCTCATAAGAAACCTTGCTTCAAAGTAAAAAACACCAAGATTTGATATGGATCGTATATGGTCAACCTACTAAAAACCAGCTTGCATCTGACAAGTTGTATATACTGGTAAACACAAAACTGTAAGTTAAAAAGTCCAAGTTTCTTTTCTTTTTCTTTGAGACAAGATCTTTCTCTGTTGCCCTGGATGTAGGGCAGTGGCACAATCATGGGTCGCTACAACCTTGAACTCCGAGCCCAAGCAATCCTCCTACCTCAGCCTCCTAGAGTAGCTGTGACCACAGGTATGTGCCACCATGCCTGGCTAATTTTTTTGTTTTTTATTATTGCATTTTAGGTTTTGGGCCTGGCTAATTTTTAAAAAAATTTTTGTAGAGACAGGGTCTCCCTATGTTGCCCAGGCTGGTCTTGAACTCCTGGGCTCAAGCGATTCTCCCACCTCAGCCTCCCAAAGTGCTGGGATTATAGGTATGAGCCACCAAGCCTGGCCAAAATCCAGTTTCTATCAATTTTCTTTATCCTTTAGCTACAAGTATTTTGAAAACAAAGTGGAAGGTAATTTAGGTAATTTAATATTTTGTATTTACAACACGTATAAACTCAAATCTTTAGTGATACATTTCTGTTAATTGAGCTTATGATACAAAAACAGTATTAAAGAAGTACTATATCATTTGGAAAACAGTAAATACATTTTATTGCTCTAGAACAAATCCTAAAAAATGACTAAAGGTTATGACTACTAAGTGTAATCTTACTAGTTATATATAATGCACCCTGTTTCCCTTTAAGAAAATTTATTCTCAAGTTATTTTCAGTATCAGATTTGAATATCTAGTCTAGAGAAGTTACACATATTCTAAGAAAACATAAGAGAAAAGTAAGCCATATGTGGACTATAAAAATCTCTGCCCCAAACTCTAAAGGAACAATCTGAAATAAGACATTTAGCTACTAAAGAAAGCACTGCGGAAATCTCCCTCATCATTTGTATTTGAACATTAACAATATCATCAGTAAAACCTTTTTCTTCTACTATACTTAATACTACTTATAAAGAACATAAACATTCAAACTACAAATGAGGTTTAATAGCATATTAGATACATGAATGCAAGAAACATGATTTTGTAATACTATCTCATTCGTATGACATTTCATGGTTAATTTTTAATTTATTAAAATACTGCATATTTTCTTTTCTAAACATGGTATAAAAGATAAAATCTTATGCTACTGTTAGACTAGAGGCCACTGTTCAGAACGACAACTATATTATGTATGTCCTACTGAAATACACTGATGTCCTGGGGAACACTAATGTTCTACACTATGCCACTGAGATGTTTCTATTTAACAGCTGAGTACATTCTTTTAAATTTAAATTCTTTATAATTCTTCAAGCATCTTCACAGGCACTATCACTTTTCAGTGGCTGACTTTTTTTGTTAGATACTTAACCCAAGAAAAACTGAAGGAGGCCAGGAAAGCAGATGACCGAGCCTATTATACCTACATTTTAAAAATCATATGTAATTATAAGTCAATAGATTATGCTTAATTATAGTTTATTCATATCCCATAGAATGAAAACATAGAATTACAGAGAGACCTTCTAACAGCCATTTCTCTCAAAATTTTTTTCTTAAGAGTAACAAAAATGTTCTACGTGGCCAAGGCCCCAGAAGACTGCAAAGCAAATGAGACATAATTAATCCATAATAAAATTAATTAGAGAAACAAATCCTAAATTATAACCTTATAAAAAAAACCCAAGTAGTTAAAAATTTAGTCAATTCACAGGCTGATTATTTGACCTTAATATAAGTGGGCACACAACATTTTGGTTTTCCCTTCTAGAGGTTATGTAATATAATCAACATATTTATTCAGATTAATTTGATAAATCCAAATATCTAATGGTTTTAAGTCTCCACAAATTTCAAAATAATCAAGCACTCAGTTGAACTAGTAATCTTTCATAAACACAATAATTAATGAGATATCACTTGAATGCAGCTCTACTGACCATAGTACAGGTATCTGAAATGCTTATTCATTAATAAGCAATACAAAAATATTGTATATGCTATATTAGAGTTATTCATGTTTATTTTACAGCCAACCCTCCAGCACACCAGAAAGACAGGACCACAGGAAGCAACAGGCCACCCTACTGCTTCCCATGCCCACCACAAACCAGAGAATTCCCTCATCTAGAACTTTTTGAGTCCAAGAATTATGAATGTAAAGTGTTAATCATTCTCCATGGAGATAAACTATGAACATTAACAATTTGTATCTATCACTGACTTTCCTTTTTGATGTTAAGATTTTACACAGTATATAAAAATCCCAACACTGTCAGCTAGCCTGTTGTTTTTCAATGAGGAAGTATGTATGTGTGTATATGACTAGTA
The DNA here is from genome assembly GCF_001604975.1 of Cebus imitator. Lineage (NCBI taxonomy): Eukaryota > Metazoa > Chordata > Mammalia > Primates > Cebidae > Cebus > Cebus imitator. The sequence goes on from NW_016107357.1 coordinate 9,536,193, forward strand.
CTGGGATGTAGGATGGTTTAGAAAAATTCCAACTCCGGGCATGTGAGAATCCTGTAGCAGAGGAGTAGTGGCTGACTCATTTCAAGTTGGGAAGCATGGAGCTAGGATTAGTATAGGGAGATATTTATGGTTTGTTAATAATATATATAATGTTACTGATATTTTTTAAATCTCGGAATTATCTTAGAGCATAAAGGATTTATTATTATTTCCTCAGGTCTCTATAGGTATTTAAGAAGATTCCTTTGAACTACATTTAAAAAAAAAACAAAGACAACAAGATTTCTCCAGAACTGATTTACATAAAATTGTAGTCAGTAAGATGTACAATTTGTCCCAAATCATTTTTGAATTTTATACAATATGAATTATCAAGTTTTCTTTCTATGTAATTAAAATCTATAAGAGACATCTATATATTTGTTTAAAACAGATTCTTATTTAGGAACTCATGTACTTTGTCTCTGACTAATTTAGAAAGCATACTTTAGGATCATTTTTCCCCTTGATCAAAATAAAAAAGATATTTCATCATTTTAGTAGTTTGGTTACAGTAATTTATATGAACATTCTTAAAGCTGTGCAGCCAAAGCCAAAAAATAAAAATAATATACATAAAAGCAGCACAGCAATAGCAGGAGCAGCAGCACAAAGCATGCAATAAATGTAATAATATACCACGAAAACATTAACAGGTTCTGCAATCACAGGCAAAAGGATGAAAGAGGGGTAAAAGGCATCAGGATGAGTACATAAAGTGCAAAAGTCTCTTACACGTCTGCCTTTGCTAGCTGGAGTACAGGATGGAGAGCGCTTCAACAGAGAAAGGAGAATACAACATGTTACAAATATTACACATGTAAGTCTCTCAAGGACTACTATTGTATTATCAGACAAAGTATATAAACACACATATAAAGCCACAGTTTTGGATAGTTTGAATGTACATATATTTTCAGGAAAAACTGGAGGATAGGATGGTAAGAAAACAGTTGTTTGGACTAGGTCTAAGGTTGACAAACTTTTCATTGGCCCATGTACAAACAGTGACCCACAAAACAATGTTTTATCAAGTGATGGACAATTTCTTTTATGGAAAGGTTGGCAGTAGCAGGATGGAACAAATGAGAACGAAAAGGATCTAGGTATTTTTGATTTAGTGCTGGCAAACATTTCATAAAATAATGAACTAGCTTGGCTTTAGACATTTACATACCAAATTTTTACTATTTTCAAAAATGATTCTTTTAAATGACAAGGGCTAAGTTAGAGTTTCAGAATTAATGGTAATAAATTAAAATAAAAAGTTATTTAAACAATACCCCATCCTGACTCAACTTCGGCCATAGTCAAAAGAGGGACTTTCGCCTTTCTAGCATTAAATAATTAAGTAATTAGGAAAAAGTGACAATTATCTCAAAATATTTTTGTGATGCTCCGGCAGTAGAGCTTCACTAATATGAACCATATCTACTTCGGCAATTTCTTACATTAAATCCAACCTAACGTTTATTGTGAGCTTACAGTATGTTGGGTACTAAGCAGACTTTGCAAAGTACTGAAAGATAATACATGCATGGAAGTTCACAGACTGCTAGAGAAGATCATACTAGCAACAATGTGATAAATGCTATCACTGAGATACATACGAGGTTTGTATGGGAACCTAGAGGAGGGATAGACAAGATTTTCATGGGAACCTAGAGGAGGAAACATAGACTAGGTGTATAGGAGTTATAGATTCAAGAAAAAAACTAAGAAGTTCAAGAATGAGAAACACTACTAAAAATTAAGTATTAGTGTTACAATAACTCTGGCAGATAAGTAAACAGGAACTCCCTCCCACCCACCCACCTGCCCGCTAGGTTCCCTTCCTCCCTCCCTTCCTTCCTTTCTTGTCCCCTCCCTCCCTCCCTCCCTTCGTGGTTCCCTCCCTCCTTTCCTTCTAGGTTCCTTCCCTCCCTCCCTTCCTGGTGCCCTTCCTCCTTCCCTCCCTCTCTCCCTCTCCCTCTTTCTCTCTCTCTCTTTCTTTCTTGAGTCTTGCTCACTGCAACCTCCACCTCCCAGGTTCAAGTGATTCTCCTCCTCAGCCTCCTGAGTAGCAGGGATTACAGGTGTATGCCACCATGCCCAGCTAGTTTTTGTATTTTTAGTAGAGATGGGGTTTCACCATGTTGGCCAGGCTGGTCTCGAACTCCTGACCTAAGTGATCCACCTGCTTCAGCCTCCCAAAGTGCTAGGCTTACAGGTGTGAACCACTGTGCCCAGCCAGAGCTATTATTTCTTTCCAGAGGAAACTGGAATGGAAAATGACCTGAACACTATTCACTATTCAAGTTAACAGTAAACTAGGATTCGAAGGCCTGAAGATTTCTAAACAAGTTTTTCCACTATGCAGGCTAAGGTCTTGGGTTCAAAACTAGTTATTTTTCCTCAGTTACTAATGGGAAGAAACTCATCCCTTCTTTCCCCCAAAACCAAACAGCCTAACAATAAACAGATCAACTCCAATTCTTTCTCTAGCTATCAATTACTCTCTCCTCTCTTCCTTAATAATCATAACAGCATTTATTGAGTGCAGAGTACATGCAGATTCTTTTCAAAGTGCTTTACATATATGAATTATTTTAATTCTCACAGAAACCCTATAAGGTAGGAAATATGATCTCATTTTAAAAATGAAAAAGACAATCATCTTGCCCAAGGTTATGCAACTGTTAAGTGGTAGGGCCAGGATTCAAACTTCCTTAGTCAAACTTCTGAAAAATGGTATACAATTGCTGTCTATACTTCTTAACTTCCCAATGAACTTCTAATACAGTGCAAATCAGATTCTGCTTTGATCTGGCACTCAGAAGCTCAGTATTTCTGATTTGTCCTATTTGATCAGCCATCTCTGCCATACCATCACACTGACCATTCCCCTTCTTAAAAATTCTCCACTCCTGGCCGGGAGTGGTGGCTCCCGTCTGTAATCCCAACACTTTGGGAGAACAAAGTGGGTGGATCATGAGGTTAGCAGTTCAAGACCAGCCTGGCCAAGATGGTGAAACCCCCGTCTCTACTAAAAATACAAAAAATTAGCTGGGCATGGTGGCAGGTGCCTGTAAACCCAGCTACTCTGGAGGCTGAGGCAGAGAATTGCTTGAACCTGGGAGGCAGAGGTTGCAGTGAGCCAAGATCGCTCCACTGCACTCCAGCCTGGGTGACAGCAAGACCCCGTCTCAAAAAAACAAAAACAAAAAACAAAAAAACTCCACTCCTCTAGTTATTGTGACAGGTACTTTCCTGAGTAACCGTGTACTTCTCAACCACTGCTCTTTCTTCGTTTTTGTGGATTCTAGTCCTTTACCCTTTGTTCAATGGAGATTCCAGGTTTCTGTCCTTGGCTCACTGCTATAGTCTACTCCTTGGGGAATCTCATCCACTTTTAACTCTGATTATTTCCAAATCTCTGTCGCCAGTTCACTCCTCTTTCTTAAACCCCTGACACACATATTAAATATCTGTCTGCTGGACATCTCCACCTGGATGTTCCTTAGGAAACTCAAATTTAACTTGTCCAAAATGAAGCTGTCACCTTTCCCTTCTGTTAAATCTTTTAATAATTATTATATACAAGACTGATTAAATCTAAGGTCCATAATATGAAGTATAAAATTGAGAAACACAGACCCTTAATCTGGCCTTTGCCCATGTCTTCATACTCATTTCTCAATCCCTTCCTCATACTTTTTGTTTGCCAAGCAAGGGACAATTCAAACTAAATTGAAATCTCCCTCTGTCCACAACCCTGCAACCCTCTGCTCCCTCTCTCCCCAAGTTTGCTCTGCCTGTCTAGAATATACTCCTCTTATGCAGTTTCTTTTTTATTTTGCTGAACATACTCATCTGTGAAGACCCAGCTCAGGCATTATTTCCTTTAGAAAGCTGTTCTGGATCCTCCTTGTTCAGTCAGAAATCTCTCTTCTTTGTATTCCCATAACATACAATCTTTATCTTTTATTACTGTATTTTCCACATGGTGTTATAGTTATCTGGTTATATATTTGTCTTTCCCACTAGACTGTCAGGGCAGGAAATAGTGTACTAAGCTTAAGGGCAGGAAATATTGTATTATGCTTAGCATAAGCCTTTAAACTTAAAAATTCTCAATAAATATTGAATGAATCCTTCTGATTGTCTGTAGTACTTAACCTAGGTATTTCTCATGGCATTTATTGCTTTCCACATTGCACAGTGCGTAACTATATAATTATTTTTCTAATTACAAAATAAGCATTTTGAGGTCTATTTCCACATCTGCTTTGTCTTTGTATCCACCATTATGCCCAGTATATTACTACCCAAGTAAAAAGTGCTAAAATGTTTAACATAAAAAAATAATTTTTTGGGGCTATCTCTACTTCTAGACTAGAGTCTAGAGTGAGGTAAAACCATGAAAAAGAGCATTAGTATCTCAGAATAAATATATTATCACTATAGTAAAAACAAGTTAAAATGTCTCCCCCAAAACTATCTTTGAAAATGAAGGACAATACATTTTCTAAGTTAATATCATTTAAAGCCAATAGTGATACTACATCACCACAGCAATGATTTCTTACCAAAGTGTTTACCTAGAAATTGTGTAATTTTTATGTTTTCAATATTTTTATGTTTTCAATAGAAAGGGAGAAATAGAGGAAAACACATCCATCCACATGCTTTCTCTCATAAACACTAAAACTGAATTCATGGCAAACACTATAAACCAGCACATTGTCTTAATGTGCAATCATATCCCACTTTAAAACATCTATTTCATATATAGGTCTACGAATCGCCACCAGAACTTTAAGACTGAATATGAAGATAGGCACACAAGCAGAAATCAAAAGAAATAATCTCAGGAGTAGATAATTAGGCTAACAGTTTTTAAGTTTCAATTAATTAATCCTAGAGGTCTTATTTAATAAAATACCAAAGAAGAAATGGACCACATAGTCATGGTTCTTTCTCTTTAGATTGTCTAAATACATTATTATATATGCAATAAACTATATAATATGTACAATTATATTCACCATAATATATTGCCTAAGTTGAGGAAAAAATGCACGTAACTTTCTGAAATATGCAATCTTCAGGTAGGGTTGTGCTGAATATGTAGATGGAACTTGTAAAAACAAAAATTGAATGAGGAAATTTCAGGAATGCCAAAGAAGCAGGACCGATTTTGGTCATAGGATTAAGAATCTTTACAATGTCTGTTTTAAGATTCTATCTCCTACCAATTCTCTCATACGATTGACCATCCCCCCAAGTATAGCTGAAACTATGCTGCCAAGCTTCAGATTTCTGTAACTGATTGTAACAGAATGTAAAAGAAGCTGGGAAATAGAACCATGTTAAATCAAGAGATAAATTAAAGAAGTTAGGAGCCATAACTGAAATTAAATATTTTGAAACATCTTATTAAGATGTTATACAAGACTAAAAACAAGTCCAGAACTCAGCCTGCCAATACTGTCAGACTACTTGCTTTTCTTATATACCAGAATACAAGAATGGATAACACATTAGGAGGACCAGAGAGTTGGGCTATAGATACTATCTCTATTTCTCTGTGTCTGACCTTTATATTCCAGAGCTTAATCCTTGATTTACTCTTTCAGCAGTATGTCAGAGTAAGACAACTCTGAAAAGCCAAGTTGAGTACATTCTCATTTGCCAGGTAATGGGCAATTTCTATTTTTGTGAACAGGGCCTCAATGAATAAAGTGTAGAACTGTAATTTAATCAAATTCAAAACTTACTTAGCACATATTTACTATATGACAATATGTTTCTCAAATATAAAGAGCAAGCAGCTCATTTATATGATTGTAATTAGCACTGTCTATAATATACTCAAGCCAAAGTTTTTTTGGTTCAGCTAAAAAGAAAATGAAGAGAGTACATACCAATGCTACACGCTTGGAATGATGATCTCTGGATCTGTTATTATTGGGATGAAGGGAGTGTATAGGGGAGAAAAATGGAAAAATCTAAGCAGCCGAACTCCATTTGCTCCTTACCCTGTCTGTTACTTACAGAAAGAGGCTGGAGCTAATATAGATTAAGTTCAGGATTGGGCATGTACGGTTGAAAGAAAAGATGAGGGTAGAAGTGAGAATAATTTCTACAGGAGAAGGGATCTTGGTATCTCTGTTCTACTGCTTTCTTAATAGGTTGAATGGAAATGACTTTCTCAAGAGACCACTTATCAAAGTAGTCTCAACTTCTTTTAAAATGAACTCAAACCTTCTTTATCTGTCCTAAAGAATATTTTGCATAACAATTTATCACCACACTGTCCTAATACCCAAAGATTGAGAACTCTTAAAATGTCACTCTTAAAAATGGGAGAATAACCTATCCACTCTTAGTAACAGATGAGTGCTGTGACAATGGTTAAAACAACCAGACTATTTTCTAAAGTTTTCTTCTTTAAAACTCTTGTGATTCTACATGTAGAAAAGCCAAAATGCCTACATTCCCCCAAGTTAGAGAAGCAGAAAGTGTTGAGAATGTATTCTGCTCTGCCTGGTTACCTCCTTTCATTTTCCTAGAGGGAGGGAATGATTGGTATTACATATATTCCTTCTCTTCAAAGCTACACTTACACATACAAGGAGTGGCCAAACAATGTGACTTAAAAAGGAAAGCATCTTGCTCTGAACATCTTTCCATTTTGCCAAAAATTCCAGCGTTCATTTGAATTTTGAGATAACAGGCAAAACATATGAAGGAAAAATTAGGGGTGGGGATATTTTAATTTAAAATTATACTGTTTTAAATAAAGTAACTACACTTTTAAGAGACCTGTGTGGAAGGGTAAAAGTAGGAGTAAAGAAGGTAACTTTGGAGGAGGAGAGGCACTGGTGGTAAAGCTCCGACAAATCAGAGGGCAGCATGAGAACACTGGGTTCCAGGAGACAGAGGGAGAAGAATGATGATATACTGACACCAAAGGACTTGATTTCCTGCAATTTTGCTTAATACTAGCCTTATTCCCTTCTATACCTGCAAGTCCCAGCTGCAGTTCCACTTTAGGTCTTCAACATAATTTCTTCTATAGCAATGAGACAGAAAACAAAAAAGAATGCCCAGAAGGATGTATACTATGCATTAGAGCCTTACTTACTGTAGAGGGCAGGCATACAAGCATGAAGCACAATATAACTAGATTTGGCACAGAGAACAATAAAGACTTGATTTGCTCCTTAAGAATCCAAGTGTGGCTGGGTGCAGTGGCTCACACCTATAAATCCCAGCACTTTGGGAGGCTGAGACAGGCGGATTACGAGGTTAGGAGATCGAGACCAGCCTTGCCAACATAGTGAAACTCTGTCTTTGCTAAAAATACAAAAACTAGCCGGGCATGGTGGCATGCGCCTGAAGTCCCAGCTACTGGGGAGGCTGAGGCAGGAGAATCACTTAAACCCGGGAGGCGGAGACTGCAGTGAGCTGAGATCCCACCACTGCACTCCAGCCTGGTGACAGAGATAGATTCCATCTGGGAAAAAAAAAAAAAAAAAAATCCAAGTGCCTAATAAAAAAGGAGCTACAGAAGAACTTGAGCATTGTATCTTGGATGCTAAACTCCAATATGTCAAAGATTCCATACTGCCGTTCAAAACACCATTCTGCTATGACATTGAGGATCAAATGAATGAATGATAACTCTGGGAAGGGAGATCACAGGTACAAACTCTCAAGAGAAACACGAAGTTTGTGCCATAAAATATTGGTGGTGGGTAGATTACTGAGTGATTAACAGCTAAGAAAGTATTTAAGTGAAACTGAATTGATGGGCAAGAAAAGAAGCTAAAGAGAATACAGAAAGGGAGGGAGCCAGTTTATTAAGAGTAATAAGGGCATTATTACTGAGGAAATTACGTACACGGTTTCTTTAAATCTTCAAACAACCTTATGAGATTAGTTTTAGCATTATTACTATTTGTCTGATAAGCAAACTTAAGGTGTAGAAAGGTTAATTTCTTCCAAACCATACACCTAGAAAGTTGTATAGGTAGGATTTGTGCCTGCTTATGCATTTAACCAATAAATTTGGAGAACGGAGCTTAGTGGGAAATCACGCCTTTTAGGAACTGGAATATGAATAAAGGATTTGGCAGCTCTTGTGAACTCAGCTTCTTTTTCCTTTTACTAAGAGTTCTCTTGCAGTGCAATAAAATTTACTTTTATGTTTGTACTGAGCTTATGCTGCCTTAATAGTGGGTGGAAGACGAGAAAGTATATTCCTGGAGAAAAAGTAACATTGGGAAATGACTGTGGGGTGCTCAGGCATTACAGCTGGATGGCAGCAGTGGCAGAGTGCCTGTGAGGACAGAAACAAAATGAGAACCTGGCTGAGGTGTGCATTCCTGCAAGATCTGCTGGGAAGAGCTCATGTATTTGTCAAAATACATATTGTTCCTGGGGTTTTTTTGGTGACAGGAAAGGGGATGAAGAGGAGTTTGTTAGAAATAAAAAGGTTTTCTAGTAAAAAGAACAACTAAAATACTTCACCTTTCTTTTCTTTTTAAGGTGAATGATATCTGTATGGAAATACCATACTGAGTATTTTAATAACCTGAGCAGCAAGATTATAACATGCAATACCATTATACATGAGGAGAGTTCTCTTTTTATCACACTATAGAATTAATCAAAGTAACTGTTTTTTGAATAGCAAAACAGTTCCTGTTTAGAATGAAAATATGCAAACATCAGTAATTCCAAACATATTCAAAATCACTTTTTTGTTCAACAATTTCTAAACATCTAGATCTACAAGTTCCCTTAGTAGAAAGTTATGCTAACTACTCTTCTGACTATAAGTATCCTAACAAAACAGAAAGAATAAAACATTCAAAAATCTCCCCTGGTTTTACAATTCTATGTACAATATTTGCATTTGAACTCATTTTATTTCCCCATCTCTGTAAAGACTACATGTTCAACAGGATAATAAATGCTTTAGGACAAGAATTACTGTGCCGTTTAATGTGGAATAGAGAGAATGTTATGCCAGGTAGTAAAGAGAGTGAATGATATAACATTTAACAGGAACTTCTAAATTATTAAATTGATAGAATCAGGAGAGAAAATGATAATGCAGTCAATTTATAGTGCGTATGTTAATTAAAATCACTTTGTACATTAGAAGAGAAATTCTGTCAGCATTAGAAATAAATCAACTAAAAATAGATTTATTTTAAAATCAGTATTCCATTATTGTCATACAATAAAACCTATTGGAGAAATTAATTAAAAGTAACTTTTTTTATTATACCACCAGAGATTTTTAACCAACATATAAACAGTAAAGTGCTGAAAAGAAAAGGAAAAAGTAAAATAGAAATTATCAGGAAAAATAAAAATGAGCAAATATATACATATATATATATTTATATATATATATATGTATATATTTATATACATATATATATAAAACTAAATAAGCATTCCAGGCTTTACAATTCTTATAAAGATTGAAAATACAGATATTCTCCAATGGTTAAAGCATTTTTCAAAGTAAATTTTTACTGCATTATGTTTAATATTGATAAATCCTACATTATATTTAAGATAAGAAAGAAGCATTATTTTGGCTCCCATAAATTTTCAAATGTGGTATTTCTAAAACTGACTGCATTACTAGGCAAATTCTTCAAATTGATTCACTGATCTTTTTTACTGAAGGATGCATTGGTTTGAAAATCAAAGACTTACGTCATCCAAAAAATCAATCAGTGAAGATGAGGAAGAAGAAAAGGAATCCTATTTAACGAATACAGCAATAAAAAAATAGAAAATATGGATGAAGCAATTTAATAAGAATAATAAATCAAAAATTTTGTAAAACAATTGAAAGGCAAATGACATTAATTCAAATAAATAAATGAGAAAAGCAGTCACTATCATTGTTCTCAAGAAACTGATTTATTAATTACTTTTTAAAGAGTGATTCTTTTTCCTTTTTCTAAAGGAATGAAACACAATTTATATACTCTGCCCAAAATGTAATAAAATGAAGCTCATGACAAATAATTAATAATCAAATTAAATGTAAGCACTTCAGAAGTAACTACTAAAAGTAAGCAATAGAATCACTGAGGCTTCTAATTCTTCCCACTAGAACATCAGTTCTAGTTACATAATCACTGTTTCATTACTGTGTAATCTGCCTAACAGAGTTTATGTAATACTTTATAACAAAAAGCATTTCCTACTGTATAGTTTTTAAAAGATGAATTGATTTGAAATAGGAACCAGCAATACCTCAATGTGAGCTTTGGCATTTTCTCATTTTTTATTGTAGCACTATCCTTTGGAGAATAGGAAAGACTGTCAAATTATTTCAAAAGTTGCGATTTGTTCTGCTCTTAATGTTTCTTAAGGGAGATGAAACTGCTTTTAAATTTCATAATGACTCATGATAGTTCTTAGATGTTTTGTTTAATAGAGGTGGGAGTATCATCTCCATAAGAATGCAGAACATATTCCTCTGCTAACATGTTTTTGTTTATTTAAGATTCTAGGTCCTCTCATGTGGGAAGCAATAAAACAGTTTTTTTATAAGTGAATTTTAAATTACAAAATGAATTTTAAATTCACCACAGAGGATATTTGAAAAGTTTGATAATACTTACTTCAAATTGATCCAGAGCATCGGTAGGCGTATTCAAAAATGCCAAGAAAGAATGCTGTGAGTCTTGGTGCTCTATACCTAGAAGACAGCAGCAACTTTTTTTAAGACTACAACAATTAAAACGGATTTTAATGGATAATCTTCCCTGTCTGAATCTATTAAAAGTAGTTCACAAACTACTGTATTTCAAAGTTGATCACTATTATTAACTCTACCTTTGAAAAAACCTAAAATACACTAGTGTTTCCTAGAATATCACTCAATAGTTCAATTATATCAGTTTCCATGAAATACTTATTTAAGTCATCGAGTTTCTTTCTTTTCTCATATAGTAAATCATTAAAAAACCACATTAAATCTTTTGGTAGACTTGAGAGAATTTAAAAATAGGGGCCTGTTTATGTCTCATTTTTCTAAATTAATTTAACACCAAACAGGTTTCTGTTTTGAAATACTCTTATCAAAGCATACAGTATGCACTGTCTAATATAAATAATCCTTTATAATAAAATAATGCAGTGATAAAACAAATATACTTAATTACAAAAAAAAAAGACAATCTGATTTTAGATATTTTTTATTGACAGGATGAAGACTCCAAACTTCAGTTTTTTTCAGATGAATTTTTTAAAAGTCATACATATCTCTTGACTAAGGCATTAACTTTAAATGCCTAATTTTCCAAATAATTCTTAAACCACACGAATAAAAATAGTAGGCAGAAAAAAAAAAACCCAGAAAACAGCCAATCCCACATTTTTTACTTCCATATCCTCAGGAATTGACATTAACTGATTTGTGTTTTTCATATTACTATCTAATAATATAACATAGTTATCAGGTAGGCAATATGTTCAGAAATTCATTCAAATATTGAGAGCCCATTATGTGCCAGACACTGTTCTAGATACTTGGGGACACAATAGTAAACGAAGCATTAAAAAAATCCTTGCCCTCATAATGTAAATATCACATTATATTACTTAAGTTGTAGTATACATTATATTATACAGTAAAATTCTGTTCTGCAATATTCAAAACCCAGTTAAGAAGCTATGGTAAACATGTCTTCATAAAGCAATGTGATAGACTTAAGTCTCTTCTTTTTCAAGTTTAGGTCTATTCTAAAAATGATGCAGTCAATGACATCGGGGATGCAAGTCATATTCTGCACTAGTCTCTCTCTTATTAATTGCCATTAGGGCCACAAGTTGTCCATGTCTTATGTATTCTTTTTCTTCTCTTCACTAAACAATGTATCTCTCTTCCAGTTTTCATTAATGAAAACCTAGCTTGATTTTCATTTTGGCATGCTGGCTTGTGCTCCTTATCTGAATTGCTATTCACTTTTTCTGGGCTCCTTCCTTTTTTTGTTAATTAAGAAATTCAATCAACAAGAACTTATTGAGCATCAACTATCCGTAATGGCTTTTTCATGGTAGCTTCTTTATGTGATTACTCTCTGCTTTTCATCATTTTACATACAGATGGCAAAGACTTCATCAGCTTTATCTCACTGTGTTGCAAGGCTGAGAAAGGATAGGGAAGGAAGCACTTAGACCTAATAAAAAGTCCATTAACAAGTTCAGTATTCAGTGATGGCCTTTGTCAGGTAAATCAATTTCAAATAAATGCATATAAGATATCCCTTTATTTAAAAAAAAAATCTGAATTTCTTTTTATTAAATTTTCACGTTCTTAACATCCACATTAAGGAAAGTTTCAGAAGTTCATGTAATACAGCTATCACACACCTAAGCTTTCACATGAACGAAAAAATGTTCAACTAAAGTTTTCAAGGTAATGGTAATAAATCCAGGATATCCCACAGGACAAGGAATTTAAGTGTCAATGTGGAAGAAGACATTGAGATGCCCCCTAAAATTTTCTTTACTGAATTGCTCCATTAATACTATATTAATCTTTAGCTATTTCATACCTTATTTTCTCAACTACCCTAAAAAAGAATCCCCCCGAGTTTTTATACATTCTAGGCACATAAAAAGTGCTAAGAAATACTTGTTCAAGTACCCTTACCAAGTTCTGAATATTAACACGCATTGCCACTATCAGAGTGATAACCTCATAAGATAGCATTTGAGAATATATAAAGTGCATTATAAATTTTTTTTCCAATCACAAAAATGTTATTCATGAAATAGTCCATGGCACTGAAAAAAATGTCAAATTTATGGCAAAGTATCTTTTTCTGTTACTATGAAATCTTTAAATAATGTATATTAAGTAAAACAAAATGACTGAGAGGCCAGTCTTCCAAATGTGTGTGTATATGCATGCATCACATATACACAACATACATTCATAAATGAGTGCCAGAACTGATTATGTCAATAATTCTCCCACCTATGCAATAAACTGATTCTTATGTAATATATTTATAACATAACAGTAAGTCCTGAGTGATGCAAACACACACTCTCATACCCTTTTCAGATCTAAGCTCTTCAGTGTCCTTTATCAGTTGTTCGATTTCTGAGAGTAGTTCCAAGTTCTTCTTCTCTGAATCTTTTAGTTTACTTAAAAAGAAAAAAGAAAAAATGTCATTAATTTTTACTGCTGGTTAGTGAGCCACCTTGGATGTAGCCAAACTTACTTGGTTTAAATGTCAGTCATGCTAAATTAGGGGACTATAAATTACTGCAGGAAGAACAGTAATACAGCCTGCCACCTACTCTCATGTAGAATAAAGTTTTACTAGAACACAGCCAACCTCATTCATTTAAGTATTGACTATGGCTGCTTTTACACTACAATAACAGAGATGAGTAGCTGTGATGGAGGCTAATCAAAGCCTAAAATATTTACTATGTGAACCTTTACAGAAAACATTTGCTGACCCTGAGCTAAATTATTAAATTCAAAAGTTATAAAATCAAAGGTTAATTTTAGAATATTGTTAGACTTTGTTAGATATTATACCATTACAGACAACCATGAAAGTGGAGCATATACAGGAGTAAGTTTATAATTTTTGAAACTGGCTCATCTCCCTGATTTATGAACAATATGTAAACTCATATGTCCTAGGCATAAAGAGAAAAGATCATACTTATTCCAAATTACAACACAGAGAATGACATTCAGTAGCTCTTTATGCTGGTATCAATTCACTTTCTCCAGAAAAACGTTTCCCCTTCTCAATGCCACATAAGCACCTTTAAGTAAAACATACTTATGTCTGCATTATTTATAGCAAAAAGCTTATAAGCCAAAAGTTTATCAACCAACAGAGGCATTATGTATCTGGCCTTTGACTTGATTCAAAAGATTAACAATTGCAGTTTAAGGACTAAGACTACACACCATTAAAAACTGAATTCATGGGCCTGCCTTTCTTTTCAGCTTTTGGAACCTTTGGTATTCTGAGCAGTCAGTGGATTTTCATATTTGTAGTTTACTTGTGATGTGAAGTTCCTATTGTTCCTCTATGTCACTTAAACTTTGAATCATATTTATAAATCAATCTAATTATGGTTTTTTTCATTTAATCATTTATGTATTATGATATGTTGTGACAAGAATTGAGGAAATGTGTTCATTAGCTAACTGCTTCAGAGTTTGTACTTTTTAAAAAATACATAAAGGAACATGAAAAACAATAATTATACTTAAAAGATACTATACCATTATGAAATGTGCCATCAATAGAATTTTCATTTATAAAAGACTTTTGGTAGAGGCCACAATTTTCAAATGATTATATTTTGTTCTCACCATATGTTGTATTTTTATACAAATATAATATTCCTAAACATGAGAGAATTTCAGGTTTAATAAAATGTGAGAGTCAATTAAATTTTATAAATAAGGAGAAAAATAAATAATGGAATATTATTTAATACTATTAATTCTACTTTATGGACAAGCCAGACGAAAACAAGGCTATATTAAAACCTCCTCACTATATACAAGGCTTGAAAGCATCTAGTTATTTTTAAATCTTTGTAACATTTTTGGACCTCATTTTCTAAAAGAAAGCAATGGACAGGAAACCAAACATGTAACTTCTCTCCAAATAATTTTTGACAAACGTAGAAATTTTCTAGTGGGACTGTATTATTCAATCTTACCATTCTGTTATGATGTTAGATGCTTTAACTTTATTCAACTCTTCTTGGATAGCCTGTTTGGCTCTTATTTCTGCATCCAGAGCCGACTGCAACTCCAGTCTAGCGGACATATCCAGTTTCGCAAAACGACGCATTTTCCAGGGCATATCCTATGAAATAATGACTGTGTTTTAGTTTCATCCTGTTTTTAAGACTTAAATTATTACAGTTAACGACCTGTGTGTTACGTTTTTCTAAACTGGAAAAGACCCAAATGAACTGTTTTCTCATAAAAAACTTTACAGTAGACTAAAAGTCTAAACAAACTGATACAAGTAATTGGATTTATTATAGTGTTTTTAAAAATCTCTTTTTTTGGCCGGGCGTGGTGGCTCAAGCCTGTAATCCCAGCACTTTGGGAGGCCAAGGCGGATGGATCACGAGGTCAAGAGATCGAGACCATCCTGGTCAGCACGGTGAAACCCCGTCTCTACTAAAAATGCAAAAAAATTAGCTGAGCATGGTGGCGCGTGCCTGTAATCCCAGCTACTCAGGAGGCTGAGGCAGGAGAATTGCCTGAACCCAGGAGGCGGAGGTTGCGGTGAGCCGAGATCACGCCATTGCACTCCAGCCTGGGTAACAAGAGCGAAACTCCGTCCCAAAAAAAAAAAAAAAAAAAAAAAATCTCTTTTTTCTAATATGATAAGCCTCCATGCAAAATCGTAGAAGCTTACTGTTGCTCGTGTACCCAAGCTGGAATTTCTTAATGCTTCCAATTCTTCGGTCATTTTAGAAGCTAAGGCCTGAAGATACCCTCGTGCATCCTTTTCATCGCTGACCCTAGAATATATAAAGACAAAGTACAAAAGTACACCAAAAAAGCTTTAGTGCAATATATGTTATTTTAAAGCTTCCTAAAGAAGTAAGTGATAGAAAGTTCAAAGACAGTCTTAAATAATTTCTTTCAAAAGGTCTACCATAGTATACTACCTATCAACAACTGGGAAGAGGTTTATGGACTTGTTCTCTTATGTACATGGTAGAGCTGGTGACGTTTACAAAAGCCCAACTTACTCATAGCTGATAAATTAGTAAAACTTCACCCTTGAAACACAAAATTAACACTCTTTAAACCTAACAACACAGACGCACACATGTGTGGGGTTTTCTAAGTAATAAGATTTCTCATTAATTGGATTCTGCCATTTTAGATCATAAAAACAACAAACCATTCTTAAAGCTGAAGTATATTAAATTTAGAAAGCTTAACGTAGCATATTCTGCAAAAATCAGGGTAATATTGTAATTAAGCTCCTCTGTTTTCTAAAATAATCAATAAAATAACAAAGAGAAAGATTAAAATCTACCAAAACCCAATTTCTACTTACTGTCTTAAGGCTATCTAGCTGGTAAAACAATTGTAATTTTAGATAGAAAGTTTTCAAATTATATTAAGTAAAACAAATTCTACATTTTAGAATTTCTCAAGAAAACATCTGCATTTCTTATACTTCCCTTATATGGGGGGATGGTGAGGGGAGGAGTCAGGCATATCTACATACATACAAAAGTCTACAAAAGAAGGACCTATTCTCAGGAAGAATAAAAACCATTGGTATACAGAAAGCCACAGTGCACAAAGAAAAAAAATGGAGTTGAAATTTTGCAATGTCTTTCGCCATATTGGCCAGGCTGGTCTTGAACTCCTGACTTCTTGATCTGCCTGCCTTGGCCTCCCAAAGTGCTGGGATTATAGGCGTGAGCCACTGTGCCTGGCCCACAAGTGTATTCTAACACACTTTTGGGTAGACAACTTGTCTTTGTGCAGGCTGGTTGTTTTCAGAGATAAAATCCAGGTCACTGAAGCTGTGAGGAAAGTATATTTCAGGTAAATCAGTATGTATCTGTGATATATACAGCAGACATGTTTAACTCTTGAGCTCTGCATTAGTATCTCTTAGAATGTAAACTCCTGAGCAGTCAAATTCATATGTATCTTAAAGAGGCCCTTTAAAAGAGGGTTGGTGTTCTTTTCTCTTAGATGGGAGGTTGTCTTTGGAGTACAAGCAAAAGAATTTATAGAGATGCAATAAAACCATTGTAAGAAGTTGCCCTCTGTAGTGACAGTTACATATTCTTAGGCTCTACATACATGTACATATTTTTATTGCCTTTTAAGGAAAAATGGTTTCGGAAACTATGTTAAGAATGTTTGTGTAGTAAGGGTTGTGTTATTCTAAAATTCTTTGAACACAAGTGACTGCAATCTTTTCATTTAATTACCTGATCTATAGCATAGGGAATCAATTGGGATGTAGGAGGATTATCTTTTTCAGAATACAAAAAAGACACTTATATAGTAACAATGAAGAAAACTGTATTAACAATTAAGTGCCCAGGCTAACAGGTCTCACCAAGCGCTGGTTTAGTATCTACCATAGCTCAGAGATCTTAGCTTACGCACATTTCCAAGAAACTGTGAAGTCCAATGTGTTTATTAACTTTGGAAATCAACTTCTTGTAAACAGACTTCAAGTTGTTTGAAATTTTATATGACACGAACAATCTCTTTCTTCTAACTTTACTTTCTATTTCCATGTTGAACACATTCACAATCCCTTACAACTGCAGTCTTCCATTAATTCCTAACTTTGGATTAAACCTATTTCTCTTTTTCTTGGCTATAGAGAATTACTGGTTTGGAGGGTAACTCATGCCACTTAAGTTCCACTGGACTCTAGGTCTCACACAACAACTCCTTTTGATAAACATGGCTATTTGCCTATTTTTCAAGCTCATTAAAAAAAAAAAAAATCTTACTTTCTCCACCCCCAACACTATTTCTCTCTCTCTTTTTTTTGTTTTTTGAGAGAGAGTCTTGCTCTGTTGCCCAGACTAGAGTGCAGTGGTACAATCTCAGCTCACTGCAACCTCGTTTTGTGGGTTCAAGTGATTCTCCTCCCTGAGTCCCCCTAGTAGCTGGGATTACTGATACATGCCACCATGTCTGGCTAATTTTTGTATTTTTAGTAGAGATGGGGCTTAGCCATGACGGCCAGGCTGGTCTCAAGCTCCTGACTTAGGGTGATCCACCCGCCTCAGCCTCCCAAGTACTGAGATCACAGGCATAAGCCACTGAGCCCGGCCCCAACACTGTCTCTTGTTCCTTGCTTCTAGGCCATTTGGTTAAGTTTACTTATACTCGCTCTCTTAACTTTTAAAAACCGTTTTAGAGGTAGATGTCTCATCTTTTACTTGGTGAAATCATTCAAACAGATTCTTAATACCATAGTTATTATTACTATACACAATCACCCTCCCTCCTACACCTTTATTTTCAATTTCATTATTTTCGTATGTTCCTTTAAACATGTACAAACTCTACCAAATCCAAAAGTTCCCCATGCTCCTCACTGACAAGCCCTCAAACATCCTATTTTTTTCCTCTCTCTTTCATTGTTATACTACTGACATGTAATTGCTCTAGTATTAAAACCCTCCATTCACTCCTCTATACTCCATGAGGTCTAATTCCTGACTCAACTATTTTGCTGAAGCTAATCTGTTAAAACTCAACTACAAAAGGCCATCTTAGAGCTATAGTGTTCTCTTGGAAAATTTAATCCTTCCTTCCAAGTTCTCTCAAATAATCAATTAATTAATACTTATTAAATACTATTACATTGGGCATACTAAGAAGACAAAAGAAGATATATAAGGTACAATTCTTGAAAAGTCGGGGCATATACAGTAATTAGAAGCTGATTCTTGAGTCATATACACCTGGTTTCATATCCTAGTACTTACCAGCTGTGTGACTTTGGGCAAGTTACTTCTCTAACTTTGTTATACCACCTATAAAATGGGTATAGTAATAATATGTACCTCACAGGATTGGTGTAATAACCAAATATGAATACATGTGAATTCCCAGCCTAATGACTGGAACACTCTTATGTTTTAATCAATATAAGCTATTACCTTACACAAATGAGCATGACTGAATGAGGAATGTTTCAAATAATGTGAGTGGATTTAAATAGAGATAAAGGTTTCATTACTGAAGCCCTTTGTAATTATTAAACACTTCTCCTGGTTCTCCTACAGAGCTGTTTCATCTAGCTTTTATAATATAGCCCTTACCATTCTACTTTCTTGTCTCCTTAAAAAGATCTTAGCCATTTCATTGGCTTTATTTACTAGGAATTTAATTCCCAAATTTACATTTCCAATCCTAACCTTCATGTCAGTTATTCAAAAGCATATGAAAAATCTCTACTAAGAGATGTCTCAGGATCACCTCATTCTCACCAACAAACAAAATAAAATAACAGTTAAAATTGATTGTATCATCTTCCCCAAGGTTGGTTACCCCTCTCGACTTTCCTATTTCAATGATACTATCATTTTCTTAATCTCCTTAACTCAGAATTCAATACTGATTTCTCCTCATCTCTTGCCCTTCATTTGTAAGTAGCATTAAGTCCTATAGACTTTTCTTTCATAATGTCTTCTGCATTTGTTCACTTTATTCCTAATCTTACCTTCTATTTCATCCTGAACATTACTGTTAAGAGCTATTTGCCTAATCATCATTTTAATTAATATAATTATCTTTTGCAAAACCTTTTCCATCTTACAAATAAGGTAAAATTCTTACCTAGTATTCATGACAATTGTGTTGCAGTAACTTTATTAATCTTACTTCCTACTATTCTTTTACATAAATTCTCCAATTTGGTAAAACTAGATATAGGATATTTTACTAAACTCAGTGTTATCAGAAAACACAGTCTAGTTTAACTAATTACTCCCACCCTTCTCCAGTACCTAGTCTGAGATAATTCTCTCAACATTACATTCTTATTTTTAAAAAGTCAGTATCTATTCAACATGTAAGGCATTTATATTTAACTCTCATAAGTTATCTCCAGCTCTTGTCAAATTACTTTTTAAACTTTAAATGTTAAGTTATAAGTTACCTAAAGGCAAGTACTACATTTATAGACCTCTGTATTTCTTATGGTACCAGAAGAATGCTTTATGTGAGGAAATAAAGTTTAAAAATAAATCTTATGGACTAGCCTATCAATCTAACCACTCTTGGTAATATTATTCCAAAGAGAATAGATGAAGTCCTCTAATGAGCCAACAGCAAGAAGGAAGGTCCCCACTCTAACAGTGGTGAGAAGTAGATGTCTTTGCTCTAAGAGGTTTTCTTACGCAAGGGATATTTCATAGCAAAGAGAGAGAAGGTAGAGGTCAAGAGCCATTAGAAGTGTCTTCACAAAAGGTTATTACTATACATAATCACCCTTTATATACTGCAATATTTGTTTTGTATTAGCACTGTTCATTTGTCCCAGGAAACATTTAAAGTGCTATATGTCACGAGGTCCTAAAATCTTGTTTGAGCATTGTCATTTTTTAAAAGCAGGCTAAAAATCCAAAATCTGAAATGCCCCCAAATCTGAAACTTTTTGAAAACTGACAAGATGCTTAAGTTTTTGGATTAGGGATGCTGAACTGGTAAGTATAACACAAACTTCCCCCAAATCCAAAAGAAATCCAAAACACTTCTGGTCCCAAGCATTTTGAATAAGGAATACTCAATCTGTATACTAAACTCAAAGCGCTTTTAATGGAAAAAATATTTGAACCAAAATATGAATACGAGAAATAAAATTCCCAACAAATAACTGAGCTACAGACATACGATGAAACTATAAGCTGGGTATCCTTTACGTGAAATGCTTGAGACTAGAAGTATTCTGGATTTCAGATTTTTTGGATTGCAGAATACCTGAATATACATAATGAGATTATCTTGGGGATAGGACCCAAATCAAAACACAAAATTTGTGTATGTTTCATATACATCTTATACACACAGCCTGAAGATAATTTTTTTTGAGATGGAGTGTCGCTCTGTAGCCCAGGTTGGAGTGCAGTGGCATGATCTCGGCTCACTGCAACCTCTGCCTCCCGGGACCCAGTTCAAGCAATTCTCCTACCTCAGCCTCTCAAGTAGCTGGGATTACAGGCGTGAGCCACCATGCCCAGCAAGGTAATTTTTTACAATGTTTTAAAATAATTTTTTTGTATATGAAACAAAGTTTTGACTGTGACTCATCATGAAGTCAGGTCTAAAATGTTCTGCTTGTGGTGTCATGTCAGCACTCAAAAAGTTTCACATTTTGAAGCATTTCAGATTTCAGATTAGCAAAGCTCAACCTGTATTTGTCTTGATATAAATTAAACACCTACCATTTGCCAAAAAGGATTTAAAAAGTTAAATAAAGTTAAACTACCTATTTTTACTTGGCAATAAAGTCTTCGTTAGATTCTACTTTCTCCACGTATTACTAAAAAGTGAAAATTTTTACAAGCACCAGCATAATCACTTAATAAATGAATATGAAGGTCACTAAGATGAATATTCCAATCTAATCTAAATCCTAAGAGCTTGAGAAACAGTTGATAAACTAAAATGTAACCATTTAAGGTTTTAAAAATGCCATGTGTGAATTAATCTGGTATAATCATAATAGAGGGTATAACAGTACAGTATCTTGAGCTTCTATGTATTTTTGCAGGCCTTTCATTTCTTAAAATACAAATACAGCAGTTTCGATCTTAGAAAGGAACATCTATAGGTAGCAGATGAATTTCAACAGTTCTCTAAGGACCAACTTTGACTCTGGAGGTAGTAACATTTTCTTAGAAAGTAATAATCATATTTCAATGAAGCTGTGTAAAAGCTGGTATGGGAGTTAGGGAACAGAGGAACAGAACAGAAAACACAGTAGAACACAAATAACAGATCAGTAATAAAACTGTGCTTTTCAGAGTAACTTATTTATCATAGCTGACAAATGAGATAAAAACCATTATTAGTAGCCACCTGGAATTCATACCAACTTGGCCACATAACCACAATCATCTACAAAAATATGTTTAAAAGAGTACTCACCACTGAATTATTTCTGTGATTTGGGCTTCCCAATGTGCAACTGATTCTTTCTTGTCTGCTAGATCTTTAACTTCTTCTTCCAACTGCTGGTTGTGTATGCTTAAGTTCTCATACAAAGTAGTTAGCTGAAAGATAGTTTTAAGACATGCATGAGTTTTAGGAACAAGAATTTAAGCTGTTTACACAGCTACTGTCAAATATGACTACTCACCGTGATTTACCCAAAAATACTTGTCTTTTTAATATAACAATCCCTTCTGCTCACTAAATTTGGGTATCAGGTACTCTGAATTCTCCTGCTGTCTTTGTTTTTCCCTTACATCCTAACAGTGAGTTGCTTCTGTGAATATTCTCTACTTGCCTTAAGAATTGCCTATTTCTGTGGGTAATAGCTTTCTTTTTTCTTTTTGTTCCCAAATGTCTTTATGTCACCTTTTCTCTTTTAAAAAAGCTTGTAACTTCAAGCATATATAAAAATGGACAATATAAATGAATTCCCATGACCCCACTACCCAATTTCAACAATGATTATTTCAATATTAATCTTGTTTCATTTGCACTCCTGTTCTTTCTTCTTTGAGACTGAGTTTTGCTCTTGCTGCCCATGCTGGAGGGCCACGGCATGATCCGGGCTCACAGCAACCTCTACCTACCACATTCAAGCGATTCTCCTGTCTCAGCCTCCCTAGTAGCTGGGATTACAGGCGTGCACCACCACACCCAGCTAATTTTTTGTCTTTTTGGTAGGGACAGGGTTTCACCATGTTGGTCAGGCTGGTCTCGAACTCCTGACCTCAGATGATCTGCCTGCCTCAGCCTCCCAAAGTGCTGGGATTACAGTATGAGCCACTGTCCCAGCCTGTATGCCTGCTCTCTTATCCTCTCCTCCTATATTATTCGGAAACAAATACTAGATATCATACAATGTTATCCATACATATCACTGTGTGTATCTCTAAAAAATAAGAATCTCTTTTAAAATGTAACAATAGTATCATACTACAAATTTCCTAACATCACATGTGTAGTACAGTTCAAGTTTCCACTTATTTCAACATATCAAAAAACCTGTTTGTTAAACTGAATCATGATAGCAATAAGAAAACAAAGCTTAATGGTTTATCTTTTTTTTTGTTTGTTTTTGAGACAGGGTCTCACTCTGTAGTCCAGGCTGGAGTGCAATGGCATGATCTCAGCTTATTACAACCTCTACCTCCTGGGCTCATGCAGTCCTCTCACTTCAGCCTCCCAAGTAGCACCCTAATTTTTTTTTATTTTTTATTTTTTTTTGTAGAGATGGGGTTTTGGCATGTGGCCCAAGCTGGTCTCAAACTCCTGGGCTCATGCCATCCACCCACCATGGCCTCCCAAACTACTGGAATTACAGACATGAACTAGCAGGCCCGGCCCAATATGTCTTTTAGGTCTATTTTATGTATAGGTTCCCTTCAACACCTTTATTTTTCTTTTGACTTGAAGAATGTAGGTTGTACTGCGGTTTTCTGCATTGTGAATTTTTGCCTTCATTTCTGGAAGGCATTTTTGCTGTAAATAACATTCTAAGTTGGCAGTTATTTTACTTTAGCACTTTTAAGATGTTCTTTGAATTCCATTTTTAGTTTTTCTGTCAGTTTTCAGTTGAACTTTTACTTCTTTGAACATGTTTCTTTCTTCTCTGGTTGCTTTTATAATTTTATGCTGCTTGGTTTCTGGCAGCTTTTCTAGGATTTGTCTAAGTGGGGTCAGATTTCTATTAATTATTTCACTCTTAGGGTTTGTGGTGTTTCTTGAATTTGTGGCTAATTGTTTCTCATAGGTTTGGAAAAATTCTGGGCTATAAACACTCTTCAAGTATTACACTACCACCATCTCTCTCTTCTTGCCGTTTGGGAAACCAATTGTTTGTATGTTACAGTTTTTCATCATATCCTCTATGTCTTATATCCTCTTTTCTATATTTTCTCTTCTTTTTAATCCCTTACCACACTTTAGTCTAAAATTTTTTTTAAAGATATGCAGTCCTTTTGTTTCTCTCCAATATGTTGTTAAAATGTTCTATTATTTTGGTCATTTTTTGCTCCTAGAAATTCTATTTGACAGTTTTGTATAGATTCTAGTTGTTCACTGAAATTCTTCATATGTTTACTTTCTTGAACATTGTCATACAATTATTTTAAAGTCCATTCAAAAATTTCATTCTGGGAACTCCTGTGGACCTGTTTCTACCAACTGCGTGGTTTTCATTTTCCCTTTATTAATTTTGTTTTTGCTGTTGAATTTTTCTCCTGGTTTTAAATGATTTGGTTGTGTTTGCTGATATGCCTGGTAAGTTTTTACTGCATGTCACCCACTGTGTATAAAAATTTTAGATAATTTGAGGCTCTGGATAATATCTTCCTCCAGAGAGTATTTACTTTTACTTTTGGCAGGCAATCAGAGTAAAGATAGATCAAGGATTGAAATACTGAGAGTTTGGGTTTCAGTCACTGAGGACTCATCTTCCTGACTCAACCTTACTCCTAAAATGTAGCCTTTCAATGGGTTCAACTGAAAGTTTGAATTATTTACTAAGGATCCTGTAACTTGATAGGCAATGTACTTCCATTTTTCTCTCTCCAGCCTTGTAAAACTGTGGAATACCATGTTCAGCTTCCTAGATTCCGAGGTTTTTCTGCTTTCATATCTGCAAACGCCTGAAGAGGAAAAGTGGCACTAAATGTTGGGCTCACTGCTCTGTACTACTATTCTCTTTAAGATCCTGGCCAGTAAAGTCCTGGTTTCCTTGTTGTCACTCCAATGACTTCCTACAGATGAATACTGTAAGTAGTATTCGTATAGTATTATTTTTAAAATCCAGCTTTATCGTTCTTCTTGGTGAGGGTATGATGTAAGCTAATCTGTCAAAGAAGCAAAAAGTTCTTGCTTTAAGTTTTTAGAAAATCCATGAAAAAGGCCGGGCAAGGTGGCTCATGTCTATAATCCCAACACTTTGGGAGGCTGAGGTAGGCAGATCACTTGACGTCAGGAGTTCGAGACCAGCTTGGCCAACATGGTGAAACCCCGTCTCAACTAAAAATACAAAAAAATTAGATAGGCGTGGTGACATGTGCCTGTAATCCCAGCTACTTGGAAGGCTGAGGCAGGAGAATCACTTGAGCCCAGGAGGCAGAGGTTGCAATGAGCCGAGATCACGCCACTGCACTCCAGCCTGGGTGGCAGAGTGAGACTTCATATCAAAAACAAAACAAAACAAATAAAAAATTCACAAAAAAAATTTGCATACTATTTTATTCTATTTCATAGCTACCTATTTTTTTTTTTAAACTGACAAATGGTCCCATCTGCTATTTATTACTGTTCCATTCTTCCTTTTTGGTATGTCTGTAGAGATACTCTGCTAGTTTCTTCTTGATTACTAAACTTTCATGAAGGTGAGTTGCTCCTAGAGGATCTATTTATAGGATTTTAGGAATAAGAGAGCCATGTGATTTTCAACTTGACTGGGCCACAAGATGCCTATACATTGGGTCAAACATTATTCTGGGTAGGTCTGTGAGTGTGTCTCCGGATGAGACAACATTTGAATTGGCAGACTGAGAAGATGGCCCTCCCTAATGTGGGTGAGCCCCATGTGATCAACTGAAGGCCTGAGCAGAACAAAAAGGCAAACTGAACCAAGAATAGGAGGGAACATCAGTTTCTCCTGTCTTCAGACCTGAAATGAGGCAGAAGCTTTTCCTGACTGTTAAGCCTGCCAAGCTTTGGGACTGGAACTACAAAATATACTCTCCTGGGTCTCCAGGTTGCCAAACGCACATCTTGGGTCAACCTCTATAATCACTTGAGCCAATTTCTTATAATCTCCCCTGCTCCCAAAACACATAATTCATACACCCCATCCCTGCCCCCCATACACACTCACTCTATTGGTTCTGTTTCTCTGTGGAATTGGTTCTGTTTCTCTGTGGAACCCTAACTAATACAGGCCACAACCACGTTCTAAGTCAAGGATTTGCAAATCTTTCCAGTAAAGAACTGGACAGCAAGTATTTTCACCTCTGTGGGCCATATAAAATCTTAAATCATCGTCATCTTCTTTGTAAAAATTGCCATTTAAAAATGTAAAAATCATTTTTAGTATGCAGTTCAGACAAAAACAATCTGGGAGCTAGATTTGGCCAGAGGCCATAGTTTGTCAACTCTCAATTTTAAGTTATTAGGAATTCTACTGATGACACAGGATTTTATTGGTGTGCATTTTTAACCTATATTTCTGTGCAAAGGTAGGCAATTTTGGCACAAATCACAAAGCAAAATTTCATTTCTTCTCCTCTGGCAAAAACAAACAAACAAATAAAAATTGTTTTATGCATATACAGTTTGTCTGTAATTCCCCATTTAATCCTACCTCCAACATCCTTGTTTTCATAAAAGGAAATGAGTTCCAGGAAAGCTATCACTGCTAGCACACACTGATTTGCCTACTGCAAGTAAGAGATTTAAGTTTTGCACCTCAGGGTGTGCCATTCGCTTCTGAAAATGTAATTTTATCAGTTTTTTTTTTTTTCTTAAATTGTTTTACTGAAGTATAATTTATATAACATAAAATTCACCCAGAATAAGTGTATAGTTGAGTGATTTTTAGCAAATTTAAACAGTTGTACAGTGATTACTACAATCCAGTTTTGGAACACTTCTAATACTCAAGACATATCCTCATGCTTATTTACAATTGATCTTGGTCTCCAACCTGAATTCTAGGTATCACTGATCTGCTTCCTGTGTTTGTAGTTTTGCATTTTCTGAAATCTTATATCAGTGACATAACAGAATATGCAGTCTTTTGTATTGGACTTCTTTCACTTACATTATTGAAGTTAAACCACTATAATGCTGCATGTATCTGAAGTTCACTCCTTTTTACTGCTGAGTGGTATTCTAGTATATGGGTATGGTATACTTTGTTTATCCATGCACCAGTGATAAACATTTGTATTGTTTCCAGTTGTTTACTATTCTGAGAATATGACGCTATGAAAATTCATATATAAGTGTTGAAGGGACTATGCTTTCAATTCTTTTCAGTAAATAGAATTGTCAGGTTATGTATTAAGTATATGTTTAACTTTTTGAGAATTTTTGGAACTATTTTCTACAGGGGCTATGCCACTTCACACTTCTATGAGCATTGTATAAGTTCTAGTTCCTTCATATCTTTGCCAATAGTTGATAAGGTCACTCCAATGGAATTTATTTATTTATTTATTTATATTATACTTTAAATTCTGGGGTAAATGTGCAGAACGTGCAGGTTTGTTACATAGGTATACATGTGCCATGGTGATTCTTGAGGGTATACAGCAGTATCTGACTTATTGTTAAGTGGTTTTAAGTGCTATTTTCCTAATAACAAACATCTTTTCATATACTTGTTATTCGTGTATCATCTTTTATGAAATGTCTATTCGATTCTGTTACCCATTAAAAAACTGAGTTGTTTATATTCTCTATTGTTGAGGTTTTTTTCCTTTTTTTTTTTTTTTGAGACAGGGTCAAACTCTGCACAGTGGCATCATCTCGACTCACTGCAGTCTTGACTTCCTGGGCTCACATAAATCCTCCTATTTCAGTCCCCCAGGCAGCTGGGACTACAGGCATGGGCCACCACACCCAGCCAATATTTAATTTTTTTTGTGGTAGAGATAAGGTCTCACTATATTTCCCAGACTGATCTTGAACTCCTGGGCTCAAGTGATCCTCATGCGTTAGACTCCCAAAGTGCTGGGATTATAGGTGTGAACCACCATGCCCAGCATTAAGAGTTCTTTACATAGTATGAATACATGTATTTTTTCAGATAAATTACTTAGCAGTATCTCCTCCCTCTCTGTGCATGTCTTTTCATTTTCTCAATGTTTTTTAAATTTTGATGTTCAATTTATCATTAGTTTTCTTTCATGTACTGTGCTTTTAATGTCATTATCTCGACATTTTTAGCCCCAAATCACAAATATTTTCTTCTATGCTTACCTGTTATATTTCAGACTGTGATCCACTTTGAGTTAATTTTGTATAAGGTAAGGATCCAAGTTCATTTTTTTTTCACATTTGGATATCCAACTGTTCCAGCACTATATGAAAAGATTATCCTTTTTCCATTGAATTGCCTTGGCACTTTTGTAGCAAATCAACTGACCATAAATGTGCAAGCTTATTTTTAGGCTCTTTATTATGTTTCATTATGCCAGTACTATACCTTTTTGATTACTATATATTTATAGCAAGTATTCAAATTACATAATGTTAATCCTCCAACTTCTAGCTTTACTCAAAATATTTTAAATATTCTTGGTCTTTTTTCCTCTATAAGTTTAAGGGTAAGCTTGTGAATTTCAACAAAAAGCCTACCAGAATTTTGATAGGGATGTCCCAGAACCTATAGATCAATTTGGGGAGAATTGCTATTCCAACAATGTTGAGGCTTCCAACCATTAACATGGTTTATCTCTCCATTTGTTCAGATATTCCTTAATTTATCTTAGTAGTGTTTTGTAGCTGTCATCTTCCTCTGGTTAACCCCAGACTTCTGAAATGGTTGTTTTTGACAAGAGCATTTGCTTTTTAATATTTTATTTTGAGATGATTAATCAATCTCTTCATATTAGCATAGCCAGAAGTCCACCAGCTGTTTTTGAGAGTTGCAGATGCAGCATCTTCTCTTCATTAATTCCTGCACTAATATCCATTTTGGATTACCATTATTTTTGATAGCCCTTCTACATTTGTGGTTGGGGTTTCAGTTGGAGATTTGCAAGAGAAGGAGGAAAATGCGAACTGCACTGCCATATTATAACAGTGATAAGTAGTTTTCAATAGATTGCTTACTTTATTCGGAATTGGTCAGAAAAAAGTTAATCTTTGCATTATTACCAAATAAAAGCATGGATTCTCGAGCCTGACTACCTGTACTCATTCTTGTGATTGTGAAAGTAGTTTAACCCTTCTTTGACTTAGTTTCCTGACCTATAAAATGGCAAGAACAGAAGGGTATACCTTAAGAGTTATTGTGAGAATTAAATGAGTTTTACGAAGTAACTCAGAAGACGATCTGCACACAGTAAATTTTAAGTATCAGTTCATTTTTCATGTTTGAAAATGAGGTTTTACTATTTGTACATTGACACAGCTGATTTATAATAAGACTACACAGGAATATCAAAAAATGCTCTCATAACATTTCAAGTGAAAAAACAGATTAGTAAGTGGATTGTATACATGACTGCAATTATGTAATAATAAGGATATAGGCAAAAGCTGGAAAGGAACATAGAAAATTAAGATACCTGTTCTGTGGTGACGAGATTATGGGTAACTTTCATGTTAAGTATTTTCCACATTTTTTGGAATTTTTTTGGAAATAACATTTTTAAAACATACAAATTATAACTTTTCTTACTGTAAACAATTTTACTCACTGGCATAAATGGCTAATTTTTAAAAATTTGTTATGAGATTGAACAAGAAAAAAATATATGTATAGACACACACACACACACACACACACATTTTGTTTTTGAGAAGGACTCTCGCTATATTGCCTAGTATGGAGTGCAGTGGCCTGATCTCAGCTCACTGCTACCTCTACCTCCCATGTTCAAGTGATTCTCCTTCCTCAGCCTCCTGAGTAGCTGGACTAGAGGCATGTGCCACCAGACCCGTTTAATTTTTATATTTTTAGTAGAGATAGGGTTTCTCCGTGTTGGCCAGGCTGACTTTGAACTCCCAACCTCAGGTGATCTGCTCACCTCGGCCTCCCAAAGTGCTGAGACTACAGGCTTGAGCCACCATGCCTGGCCTGCAATGAATTATTTTTTAATAAAAAGTAGGGCTTATAAGACTTATAAAAATGTCATCTAATTATTAAAAATTTCTTTAAATGTTTTTATTTTTGGAGTTTAAAAGTGTGAAAATCTATAATATATATTTTTCAAAATTAACCTAATAATTGCTTTTTGACTTCTATTACTACAATTCTGTCAAGAAGAAATCTAGTCTGCTTCAAGCTGGTTCCCAATGGAACAGTTGGTGTAGCAATGACAAATGCTTCTGTGGTTATCCTTGGGAAAAAGAGACACTTCAAACCAAAATGGAAAATGAAAAAATGGAAAGTGAAGTTGTACAGTGAAGTTGAGTTTATCATTACTGAGATGGACTGAGAATTAAAAAGGGGGACGCAGACTGAGAAGTAAGAAGAGAGAGAAGGAAAAATTGTATAAAAGTTTGAGAAACAGAGCAGACGTTCAAATGGAAATACAGATGCCAGATTTCCCCCATTTCTCCAGGAATAAATGAAGGAGGCTTCACTTTGTATACTAGGCCTAAGTATGTCCCTTTCTCATGGATGTATTAGACTGCAACACAATTTTAATCAAATGAGAATATTGAAATATTCTCTCTAAATAGATATTTTGGATAAACTCAGCAGAAAATGTATGGCTAACAAGAAATTAAACCAATAGTTGAATGTAAAAATTTGATCTACATTCAATTTGATCATTTTCCAATAAAATTTTTCTTAAAATGTAATAACATGTTTTAGTAGGTAGTTTGCTTAGAAATTATACATAAAGTGGCTTTATAGAGTTTAGTTATTATTCTTTTTAACCCCAAGGTAACTCAACAGGTTCTTAAAATTCTTATAGGCCAAAAGGACATTAAATTTTTAAATCAAATTAGTCAATACATAAAATTACAATTATGTGACCTGCTTGGATAAAGTTCAAATATTGGTAGTCCTATTTCAGTGGAAATAACTGTTATACAATAAAGTTTATGCATTATTCATGGCTTTAAAAATCAGTTTTTATTACTAGTCAGCCACTTTCTACAATATCTGCATATGTTAGCTTTAGAAGACTTTATGAAGAGTATTCTTTCTCAAGTAGTTTTCAACTAGACAGTCATTTTTTTAAAGGCTTAGAAAACAAGCAGTCATTTAAAAATGTTTTAAATACTTATTTAGCATTTTAAATGCTAAATAATCATGGTAAAACTAGAGAAGTACAGAGCTATATGGATAACAAAAAGGAAGAGTCTCTATTTTACAAGTCATGGTCTTTCAGCCTATTACTGAAATAACTAATAATTGAACATATTTTTATTGGCAGAAAATGCAATTATCCAGCCCTTCTTATTTAAATGTAAGTAGAATTATTAAAAATTCTGGGCTGGGCACAGTGGCTCACACGGCCAGGAGAGGTGGGTTATGCCTATAATCTCAGCACTTTGGGAGGCAGAGGCAAGCAGATTGATTGAGGTCAGAGTTCTAGACCAGCCTGGCTAACACAGCGAAATCCTGTCTCTACTAAAAATATAAACATTAGCCAGGTGTGGTGGTGTGCACCTGTAGTCCCAGCTACTCAGGAGGCTGGGCAGGAGAACTGTTTGAACCTAGGAGGCAGAGGTTACAGTGGGTGGAGACTGTGCCACTGCACTCCAGCCTGGGCAACAGAGCAAGACTGTATCAAACCAAACAAACTTCTGGTTAATACTGTATCAGGATTTTTACAACTGCTTGTTAGGAATTAGCACAAGAAATGCAGAATGGTGGCAATTTCAGGTACTAAGTGGAAAATAATCCCTTTAAGTATTTGAGATTTTGTTCATGGATAGGGCTACTTCTCAGTTCAATATGTGATTCTGTATTCAAGCTAGAAATTAGGCTGAGGTGGTTTCTTTAGATTATCACCTACCCCTGGTATCATTTCTAACTATTATGAGTTTTTCTTTGTGACCGTGGATCAGCTGTTACAACTTCTCCAAGTTTGGCCTAATTATCCCTGTTCCTGCTAAGAGCCAGCCTTAACTTGGTGTGAACTTACCCATCCATGACAGGGTAATTATGAATATATGAAAGAAAAGACTAAGAAAGAGAAAAGATGGTGATATGACTTCAGTGTTGGTCTCCTCCAAATCTCAGGTTGAAATGTGATTCTCCATGTTGGATGTGGGGCCTGGTGGGAGGTGACTGGATCATGGAGGCAGGCTGTTCATGAATGGTTTAGCACCACCCCCTTGATGAAAAGTGAGTTCTCAGTGAGATCTGGTTGTTCAAAAGTGTTTGCACCTCCCCAGTCTCTCCTGTGCCCTTTCACCTTTTGCCATGATTAAAAGCTTCCTGAGACTTTCACCAGGAGCAGATGCTGACACCACACTTCCTGTATGGCCTGCAGAGCCATAAGCCAAAATAAAACAATTTTCTTTGTAAATTATCCAGTCTCAGGTATTCCTTTATGGCAACCCAAAAATGGACTAATAAGAATGGAACGTGAAAAAGTAATAGAGGCTTCAAAAATAAATGGGACAAAGAATAAAAAAAGATAAGCAAAACTGCCTCTTCAGAAGACTCCTATCAGATTGTTGTAACAAAGATTTGTGTATATCATACAAGCAACATAACTCATGAGAAAGACTATCAAACAAAAATGTATGCTAAATATAAAGTTATACCCACAATGCCTGCCAGTGTTGAACATCTAGCAGGTACTCAATTAACATGAGACAATCACTCACCTTATCAAGTTCACTTGTCAGCTTTTTATTTTCTTCAGTTAACAACACTTTTTCTCGTTCATACTGCTGTTTGAACTCACTTTCAAATTCTTCCCTTTCACTTTGACTAACACAATTCAAAACACAAAAGCAAAAAAAGAGAATTAATGGTCAACTGAAAACTTGAATCATTTTTCCAATAATCATATAAAACATAAATAAATGTCAGATTGAACTGCAGAAATATTGAATAGAATACACAGAATACAGCTTGATTATATGCAATGACAGGCCTGGTGAAAGCACTTTCCAGGAATTTATATTATGATAATACTAATTTGTTTATTGATTCATTTAACAAATATTTATGGAGTGCTTACTAGCTGCCAAGGAATTACTGTAGGTCTTGACAGCTATTACTGTCATGGAGCTTATATTCTGGTAGAGGCAGACTGCCAATGAACAGTGAGTAAAATGAACTAATTTCAGGTAAGTTCTAAATTATATATGTATATACGGTAATGCAATAAATACTATTTGAGAGAGGGTGGCAACTTTAGATAATACAGTCAGAGAAGGTCTCATCAAGGTTGATAAAGTACCAAAATGAAAATAATAATTGCCATCTGCTTCACATTCATCTTGTTCTATCCAAAGGCAAATTAGTTTAAGACCAAATTAGACACTTTTCTTTGTGTATTTCCACCACAGTATTCTTACAAAATACAAAGTTGCTAAGATCTTATTTAATATTAGGCCAGAGTCAATTCCTAGTGTTATCAATTTGATTAATAGTATTCCAAACATTTTGTTCATAATTAGAATTTATACCTGGGTTCAGAAATTTAAATAATTTCAGTTTTATAGAAAAGTTACAAGAATAGTACAAAGAATTCCCATATCCTCTTAACTCAGATTCCCCAATTAATATTTTACTACATTTTCTCCATTACTGTGTATGTACTGATTTCATTAGTGTTCCTCAGAACCACTGAGAAGCAGCTAGCACAGATAGATATTGTGCCTTATTACCCCTAAATACCCCAGTTTATATCTCTCAAAGTCCAAGGACACTCTGCCATAACCACTAAGCCATCCTCTCAATTTAAAAAAAATCAGTACTACTAGAATCAACATTATTTGAACACTACCATCTGAATTCACAGACCCAATTCAAGTCATCCCAACAATGCCTCCTTTTCTTATGTATTCCAGGATCCAAATGAGAAACATGAGTTGCATTTAGTAGTCATGTCTCTACATTTCCTTTGGTCTAGAACAGTTCTTCAGTCTTCCCTCTCTTACAACAGTTTTATAAATGTATAGGTCTCTAATTGTGTACAGTGACACTCAACCTGGGGCCATCTGAGGTTTATGACTATTCTCAAAGAATTCATTTTTGGCTGGAATTCTACAGAACAATGTTTCTTAGTGGATCCCATCAGAAGATGTAAAATGATCTGCACAACACTGACCAAACCTCTTAGGCTAAGAGTGTGGATTCCAAATGAGTGGAGCCCCCGAGAAAGAAAAGAAACTTTTTGTCTGAGAAATGTGAACCCCTTTAAATTAGCAGGGCCAGAGAGGCAAAGAAATGTGACTACAGTAATATTTCATTCCCCTACTTGAGCTATCTACCAGCTATGTGAACTCCAGGCTGAGTGTCACCAATAGCTATAAATTAAACCAACAATGCTGTATTCTGGACACTGTAACTCATACCCTACAGTTCAATAATATACAGCCAATCATTAATCAATGTTATTTCTGCAAACCAATGAGAATTCCTGACAGAAGACTTTTGTAATTCCTCCCTCTCCTGATTTGTCTCTCTTTAAAAACCTGAGCCTCTTTTTTGTTCTCTGGAGTACTTCTTTGTGTTTCCTGGGCTGCAGTCCTCAACTTTGGCCCAAATAAACTCTATATTAATTTTGTCTCAGTTTCTGTCTTTTGGACAACATATTGGAACCTTTGGGCAGCAAAAGACAGTGCTGAGAACTCTGAATCCTCATATCCCTTCAAACTCTGCAGGTAGAAGCAATCTCATCCCTCTCCAGACAGCAGCTATAACCTGAGGCAACCACCATTTTTTTTTTTTTTTTTGCATAAATCATTCATTAACTTCACCTGAAACAGTTACCTCGAAAGGGGAGGCCAAGTATCTTTAACACCTGCCCAATCACTTGTCACTGTCTTCAGGCCTATGATGACAGTTAAGAACACAGCAGGGAATACATATAAAAGCAATGAAGGTGTTAAAGGATTTGGCCAATTTATATTGGAAGGAGTACGGGTAGCATATAGAAATGAATTCTAAGAGCTGAAAAAGAAAATAAATCTGAGGAATGTGAGACCATTTAAACTATCTGGCCCAGAGAGGTATTTAAAATGTGAGAGCAGTCACCATCTCACTCCCACCTTGAGCTAAATAATCACCTCTTGAGGCCGCTTGCTATGTGGGCTCTAAACTGATGACAAGTATGTGATAAAATGCCATACATTGGACACCATGACTCATACTCTATAGTTGAACAATGAATAGCCAATCACTAATCAATGATATTTTGTAAACCAATGAAAATTTCTGTCAAACAACTTGGTATCAGCCCAGTTCCTGTCTCCTTTTGCCTTTCAAAACCTACTTGTAACAAAGACCTAATGGAGCACTCCTCAAGGTAACCTGGAAATATATCCCTGGCAGCTGTCCTCACTCTGGCTCAAGAAAACTCTTTAAATATATCCTGTGCCTCAGCTTCTTCCTTCAGGTCAGCAGGATGTTACCCCAAGGTGGGTAAATAAAAAATTAAATACAGCCAAATTTATCAAATGCACATACTCATCTAGGATTTGTGGTTTAATGCATTAACTAAATATTCAGGTGTAGTTTTTCACTACTAGGCTGAATAACTAAAGCTTTGACTTTGGACCCAAAGGTAGCCTACAGACAATTGGTTCGAGATATGTGACTTACCTGGCATAAAGAGTCTACTGGCTTAGGGAGATGAGAATGTTAGAGTGGACCTACTATGTACAACCTGTTCAGCCACCCACAAAGCCACCCACTTCAGAACACCCAGAAAGCACTCCTTTCACCAAGGCATTAATGAATACATTAGTGAGAGGGCACGATAGCAGCCTGGAGAAACACCATGGTAGGTATCCTCAGATGACAGTCTGCAAATGACAGCGGAAAATGCCAGAATGGAATTGTACTGCCTGATTTGATTGAAAATAACAGTATTCCAGATTGGCTGTTGTACCATCTGCTTTATTTACTTATAGCCTGATGCTTCCAAATCCCAATCCTTTCCCTTAAAAGTCACACTCATTTACTTTTAATGAAATCAATGAATGTATGCTTAATAACACCTATTTGTGTTTCATTTGGAAATCTGAGGAAAACACCTGTGATTTGTAGACTTCCTATGCTCACCTTATGTGACCATATACAATAATTAAATAAGGTGAAACCAGGAGGTCAGAGAAAGAGGAGGATATATGAACCACAAAATGATTCCTTGTTCTCAACTCTAGATTGCATTAAAAATTCAATTAAATTTCCAACAGTTCTATCAGTATTTCAGCCCTTCCTTCCTACATCTACATACATACACATTTATTACTTTAATATTACAAAGCTTACTAAAAGTGACAGTTCTATGCGGCATGGCTTATTTACCCTTAGAAGTAAACATAGTTTTAAAAAAACTTAAAACAATCTTTTAAGGGAAAAAGGAGAATATGGTTTTTTGTTTGTTTTTGAGACACAGTCTCACTCTGTAGCCCAGGCTGGAGTGCAGTGGTGCGATATCAGATCACTGCAACCTCTGCCTCCCAGGTTCAAGCAATTCTCCAGCTGTAGCTGTGGGACTACAGGTATGCACCACCGCATCTGGCTAATTTTTGTATTTTTAGAAGAGATGGGGTTTTACAATATTGACCAGGCTGGTCTTGAACTCCTGACCTCAGGTGATCCACCCGCCTTGGCCTACCAAAATGCTGAGATTACAGACGTGAGCCACTATGCCCTAGCCAGGAAAAGGTTTTTGAAGACTGTATTGTTACGTGACAAATAGGCTTACATCTACAGCAATTTGGTGGATGCTATAGGATGTTAGCAATAATGAAATTGCATGTGGATCAGTACTGGGTAATTTTATATGACTGCTTTCAGGTGAACAAAGAATATAAGTGATGGTTGATGTTAAAAGTATAATCTTAAAAATCTCCCAAGTAACATTACTGAAGAGAAATTATAATTTAAATGACAAATTTAAGGAAATTAAACCATCTTCCATCTCCAAGCAAATGTGTCGCATCACTATTATCTAAAGACAAATGTTAAATTTAGTTATGTTTAGGAATCTTTCCTCCTGACACAGAAGCAACTTCAATAACAAAACATAAAAAAACTGCAAAGACTTTCAGAAAAATATGTACACAAATAGAGTAAAATTTTCATGTAAGACCATTCTTTTTCCTGTTAGCATTAAACGAGCTTGTCTATACCACATTAAAAACAGGAAAACAAACTCTCCCCATACCCTGTGTCACAATTCATTTCCTATTTTCCTTGTCTTCCCATTTGCTGGTAAGCATCTTGAAGCAGTTTCTGGAACCACTTTTTCATCACTTAAGTGCTCCCCACCACACCAAAATCTGGCTTCTGCCTCCACCATCTCAAGAAAGCTGCTCTCTCAAAACGACAGTGGCCAGACTGTGATTACATCTAATCTGCTGGCTGCTTTTAACAGTGTTGTCCATTCTTGCTCTCCTGATACAGGGCTGGCTTTGACTTCAGGGATCCTATGCTCTCCTAGTTTTCAGTCTACACTCCTAGCTTCTTTTCAGCTGCCTTTGTGACTCTTCTGTCCTTCCTGTAAATACCAATCCTCCTCAGTATTGTCTTAGGTGCTGTCTCTTTTCTCTCTACAGATGCTGCCT
Organism: Cebus imitator; assembly: GCF_001604975.1. Lineage (NCBI taxonomy): Eukaryota > Metazoa > Chordata > Mammalia > Primates > Cebidae > Cebus > Cebus imitator. Next base: position 9,573,412 of record NW_016107357.1, read on the forward strand.
GACACTGCCTGGTTTTAATTATGTATTCAGTGGATGATCTCTGAATCTACACTTGAAGCTTTTGTGGCCTTCAAGCTGCTGACCTGACATCTCCACAAAAACGTCTCCCACGGCTAGTTCAATGTGCCCAACTCAACAAGAGAGCTCAACACATATACAAGTTCCCACCACCCCTATCTAGCTTCATCTATGCCCATAAACTCTACTTTCTCTTCTGATAGGTTAAAAAAACAGGACTGAATAAGGCCAATCCCTTCATTATGAACATCCTCAAGTACTTTGCTCTAGTACTTTCCTCCTCCCTGCTGTCCCCCGATCATCTATGAGATAATTTCTATCATATTACAAGCATGCTGTTATTTCTCCTATTTTTAAAAAACACACACAGAGAGAAACAACAAAGAGCAAAATAACTTCAAGATAATTTTTTCCTCTAGCTGTTACCTGATTTCACTGCTTGTTTGTGTGAAACATACAGGTAATTAGTTTTACCTGTATGTTCTGTCTCCAATTGCTCTCCTTTCAATCTCTTTTGATCCTACTGTGGGGTCTTTGCCCCTGTTTTTCCACTAAAATTGTTCTTATCAAAGTCACCAATGACCTTCATATTGCTAAACTCAAATGCCATTATTTAGTCCTTATCTCACTTGATTCAGAACTCATTTTATTTGACATGTTGATACACTTTATATACTTCCTTCACTTGGTTTCCAGTGTTACAGTAGGCAGTCAGGCAGACATAAGCAGGACGGGAAAGACCCCCTCCCTACAACTCCTCAACCAGGCATGTCCATCAACTATCAGGTGATGGTCAGGTGGTTGTTAAACTGTCTAAAATAATTGGTCACACCTGGTGCCAGGAAAAGGCAGTCTCCCAGTAGATAGACATGCCTGAAACTGGTCATCAGTAGCTTCTCAATAAGATTCAGGAGTTAGGCAAGTGGGCTCAAGCATGCACACTAAGAGGCAAAATGGTGGAGTTAACTGGTGGCATATGACCTTCTTCAGGAGCGCATGACTGCTAAGGGAAGAATGCCTCAAGTGAGCACATGTACAAATTCAGTAAGCGCACTGTGCATGCAGCCCCTCCCAAGTGCTGATAGGTCACTGTGCATGCAGACAGCCCACCCCAAGGGAAGAATCAGAGAGGGGATGCAACCCCACAGAAGCATGCCAACGAATAAAACACCAAGTCAAAGGTTAAACCATGCACTTGAATCTCAAGTCACCCACTTGGCCCAATTCCCAGTGTACTTTGCTTCCTATTATTCCTGCAATAAAACTTTTTGACAAACTTTCACTCTTGTTCTAAAACTTGTCTAGGTCTTTCTCTGTCTTATGCTCCTTGGTCAAATTCTTTATTGTGAGGAGGCAAGAACTGAGGTTGCTGCAGACACATATGGATTCACCACTGTTAACATCAGAACACCAAATTTGCCTGTTTTTATCCTGTGATTCTCACTGCCCTTTCTCTATCCACTTTGCTGGCTCCTCTTCATCTCTTGACTTCTAAAAATTGGGGTACCCCAAGGCTCAGTTCTAGGAAATTTTTTTCTATCTATACCCATTCACTAAGTGTTTTCATACAGTCTCAGAGCTTTAAATGTCATGGACTTCCATGATAAACGTTCCCAGGATTTTACCACCAGCCCCAAAATCCAGGCTTGTCTATACACCAGCCTATTTGACATCTCCAACTGAATGTCTAATAAGCATCTCAACTGTAACTCTTTAAAATGAGCTGTTTATGAAAGTCATGTTGGAAGAAAAAATGTGTCCTTGATAATACTCTCAATTCCAAACTTGCCTCTCCTGTAGTCTTCCTCTCTAGTAATATATTCTCCCAACCGCTTGGACCAAAAACCTTAGTATATCATCCTTGGGTCTTCTTTTTTCTCCCTCATCCCATATCTAGTCCATCAATACATCACTATCTTCACCTTTAAAGACCATTAAAATTCAAACTCTTCTTATCTCTTATCTACCCTAGACCAAAGCCACTGTCATCTTCTGCTTGGAATACTTCAATCATTTTCTAAGTGGTCTCATTGCTTTTGTTCTTACCTAATTCAGACTACTCTTAACCTAGCAGTCAGAGTGATCCTGTTAAAACACAAATCAGCACTTGTCACTTTTCTGCTCAGAATCCTACAATACAGTCATGTATTGCGTAATGACATTTTAATCAACTATGGACTGCCATTAGTTATGGACTAATTAGTCCATAACTGCATACATTTTTCAACTTTATTATAATGTTAGGGGAACACCACATATACAACAGTGTTCCCCTAAGATTATAACAGAGTTGAAAAATTCCTATCATCTAGTGATATTGTAACTGTCTTATGACAGTAAATGTAAAGCATTATTCACGTGTTATGTGGTGATGTCAGTGTAAACAAACCTACTGTGCTGCCAGCAGTATAAAAGTATAGCACATACAATTATGTACAGTATATAACACTTGATAATAATAAATGACTGTTACTGGTGTACATATTTACTATACTTCTTATCGTTAGAGTATATGTCTTCTTCTTAATATTTTTTTAAAAGTTAACTGTAAAACAACCTCAGGTAGGTCCTTCAGGAAGTATTCCCAAAGATGGCATTACTGTCACAGGAAATAACAATTCCATATGTGTAACCACCCCTGAAGACCTTCTAGTTGTGACTAGCCCAGACCAACTTCCAGTCCTGCAAGCTTCATTCATGGTTAAGTGTTCTATACAAGTGTACCTTTTTTTTTTGTTTTTAATCTTGTATACCATATTTTTACTGAAGCTTTTCTATATTTAGATATGTTTAGATACACAAATACCATTGTATTAAAAGTGACTACAGTATTCAGTAACATGCTACACAGGTTTACTACTGAGGAGCAATAGGTTACACCATATAGCCCAGGTGTGTAGAAGGCTATACCATCGAGGTTTGTGTAAGTATACTTTATGGTGCTTGCACAATGGCAAAATCACCTAACAATACCTTTCTCAGAACATATCCCTGGTGTTAAGCAATGCATGAATGTAATTCCCTGCAATAGTTTTACTCAGAATAAGAAACTATACATTCACTAAATACGACTTACAAGGCTTTACATGACGTGGCCCCTGTTACCTCTCTCACTTGTCTCTACTATTCTTCTCCCTTTATTCTACTTGAGCCACACTGGCCTCCTCACTATTTTGTAAAAAACTTATTCTTCTCCATGTAGAATGCTCTTCTCATATATCTCGTCTATTTTTAGTCTTTAACTGAGAAATCAATCACCTTCTCAGCATAATTTTCCCTGGCTATCCCATATTTATGTAATTTAATCCTCCCGCAAATGCTTCATAGCCCCTATTCTCTGTTAATTTTTTTTGTGTTTAGCATTTATCATTATCTAATATATTTTGTTGTATTTATAGAAAGTTCTATAGGACAGGAATCTTTTTTCATTGCTATTTTCTTTTGTACCAGTGCCTACAACAGTGCGTCACACACAGTAGGTTAAAAAATATTACTGTATGAATAAATGCACCAAATTGAATAAACTCGGGCTTCCAATATAAGTTGAGAATGACAATAACATATATTCAGTTGCCTGAAATCTAGAAAGCTGAAAATAACTGGTCATTTCTCCGGCTCCCTCATTTCTCACTGCTGTTTATTATGTTCTCCAAGCTCTATCTTCTCACTAGATAGAATCCATTCACTTCTCTCCATCTTCACCATCACCACCTGAGGCCCACGCCTCATCTCTTGCAGCTGCTCCTCCCAGTTCACTCTCCACACAGTAGCAAGAGTGGTCATTAAAAAATGTAAATATAATCATGTCACTTTCCTTCAATGACATGAGGATAATGTGCAAATGCCTTGTACTCTGTCATATTTTGCCTCTATTTTACTTTCCAGCCTCACTTCTCACCATTCCCACCTTTCTATTTATGTTTTAGTCACAGTAAACAGCTTCCATTTTCTGAATGTGGCAAGTCCCCCTTTTCCTTTAGATCTTAGCACATTCTGCCTGGACACTCCTTCCCAGCTACTTCTTTCTTACTAATTATATCTCAGCTTAGAAGTGTTTTTTTGTTTTGTTTTGTTTTGTTTTGGTAGAGACAGGGGTTCAATATGTTGCCTAGGCTGAACTTGAACTCTGGACTCAATTGAGTCTCCTGTCTCAGCCTTCTTAACCAGCTCAGACTACAGGTGTGTGTGCCATCATGCCCAGCTAGAAGTAATTTTGTTCAGAAAGCCTAGATGTACCAAAGTTATCTTTTGAGCCTTCCCTATATGTGCTCCTATACTTATCATCCCATTTGCTTTTCTATCATGCTGTATTATAATTTTCCATTTGCCAATCTTGACTTTGGTCTCCTTTAGGTCTAGGATATGTTTACTGTCTATGTATCTCCAATACTTATATAACAGGTGCTCAATAAATAACTACTGTATAGTAAGTAATGCGATTCTTACCTTTCTCTCCTGGTTTTTTCCAATTTGTCTTTTAAAATCATAATTTCTTTGTTGAGAGCAAGTTGCTGACCTTCTGAATCATGCAGTTCTTTCTTAAGATTTTTCATTTCATTTGCATGTATTCCTTCTCTTTTAGATAATTCTTCTTCATAAAAGATACTTTTCTTTTCCAAATCAGTCTTTAGTTTGGTTATCTCTTGCTGATGTTCTATGCTGCATACTCCTGGTGAGTAACTAATTTGTTTTTGCTATAAAAGTAATAACAAAAGACTAGTTCAGCTACAAGAATAACAAAATATCAAATAACTTCTTCCTATGAGTATTCATATAAATGCATTTTTTTGTACATCCTAACAAAAATAAAATTCTATATTAAGTCTACTTTTTGTTTGACATATATTGCAAATATTTTCCTCAGTTTACATTCCTTAATAGTCTTTGTTATTATTTTTAAAAAGTCTTCTTCGCCCAAAGATTACATATTTATTCAAATTTTTGGCTGGGACTTACATGATTTCTTGCTTTACATTTAAATTTCTAATTTATTTAGAATTATTGTTGGTGTATGGAGTGAGAGAAAAATTTAACTGCAACCTAAATCTGATGAAGAACTGATAAAAAGTTTTAAGCACATCTGTGTCTTAAAAAAATTAAAATGAGCAAAGGAGTGGTACAGTAAAATGTACAAAAATAAAGACAGAAAGCTTTTGCAATAGTCCCATGAAAAAGGGCAAAGGTCTAAACTAACACCTCCTCCATAAAAAAAAAATGGTAGTTCTCCTCACTTTAGGTAGGATAAAGGAGAAGAAACTGGGTTGAAATCTACCTTTTTAGAAATAAGGCTGAAATTTCCTCTCAGTAATAAGAAAGAAAAGAAAATGTAAAGTCCAAAGATTGTTCCAGGTACTGCCTAAAGGGTAAACAGAAAATACAGACTACAGATTATGACTGTAGGATTTCCTAAGCTTTGTAATTTTCCAAAGGTCATTAATTTGTTATATCTTATCTGTCTCCCCAGCTGCAATAAAACTTTTAAAACGAAAAGAACCTATGCACTTAGATTTAGGGACAACAAAGAATCAAGATCTGAAGGTAACTGTATTCTTCTTTGAAGTCAGTCACAAAGGCAATAAAATTGGTAAGAGTAATTGACTTAAAGGAGAAGGAAAAATACCCTGACTCCTTCATATTTGAAATATATAATTTAAAAAGAGCAAAGGAAATGATGTGGACCAGAAAAATAGGCCTGGCGGGTCCACTGCAATATTAACGATTTGTCGAAAAAATATTTTTCATGTGCCAAATCTAGATTGTCCAGTGGTTTATGAGGCAGCCTAACATGCAAAAGTCTGCTTAACTTGAGAAGAACCAGAGCAAGGCAGATTCCTGCTCTTCAGCATTGCTATGAAAATGATGACTAAACTGACGTCTGTGGCACTGACCACTGACCAGACTATTCTTACATTTTCCTAATCATCTAAATAAACGAAGACTTTTAGTTTGATGTTCTGTTTATTGTGACTGTTGGGATGGCAGCAGCATGTACAGTAAGTGTCAAGAAAAAAAATTCCCCTGAAATCAAAACCTAACAAAGATACCACCAATCCTGGTTATAGATGCATATCACTTATTGATTAAGAGTGTGAAAAGCCAAATAGAACACAAATGATATTAAACCATCTGTAAAAAAGAAAAACCTACCAAGAAATAATAGGTTTTATTTCAAACACTGACGATAATTAAATGTCAGCAAACTTATTAATAAATGTATCATAAAATTATTTTGATAGATTAAACTTACAAATCCAAATGATAATCTCACTATGTACCCTTCCCCAAGAGCATTTTATAAAACCCACTAATTATTCCAAATAATTCCTCAATCCCACAATAAAACTGTTACATAAAAAATAATACAGTAATTCTTTTAATTTAAAAATATCCATTTTGAGCTATCAAAATACCACTTATGTTGAAACATCAGAGACACATTGAGTAAATTCAGAAATACCAACAAAAAGGATGTCTTCCATTATCACTCTCATGCAACATTCATTTCAGACCAACATATAAAATAGTCTCTCTGACCAACACGTAAAACAGCTAAAAAAATGAATACTGTAAAGAAAAATAACATCTTTATCATTTCTATTTAATAGTTCACCCAGAAAATACAAATCAATCTACTGAAATGTGTTAGAATTGGTTGAGCTGAGTAAAGCAACAGCCTGTAAGACAAACACAAATCAATACTTCCAGATATTAAAATAAGCAATATACATGACAAAAAATTTCAGTTAACTGCAGAGTAATAGTGAGAAATTTCTCTGATTTATATGAAAAACCTAAAAGTCTTGAAAAAAGACACAAAATAAGATGAAACAATATAGAAAAATACAAAGTATTTAAGAGGGAAGATTAAATGTATATATGTTCAATTTTTTTCAAGTTATCTTCCACATAAGTCTAACTGAAAGTTCTTTCTAAATGGGACTGAAGGGCATGGACACATATTTCTACTCTGTGGACAAGAATAAACTGGTAAAAATATCAAACAAAATACCAAGGGGTGCATGGGAAAATATACTTTTCAAATATCAGAACCTACTATAACACTTTACTAAAGTATTACTATGACAGATCTGTTCTCTGAAATAATTTAATTCAATATAAGAGACATCTTCAGTCACTGGGTAAGGTAATGATTAATAAATGAAAATAGAATTGCCAGTTAGCAATGAAATAATAAAAATGAATCTCATGTCATACCGTCTAGCAAAACAAACTCCAAATAGATTAAACAATTGATTATTTTAAAACCCAACAAACATCCAAAAGAAAGCAGAATTAAATACTTATCAAAATTTTGAGAGGACAAGCCAAGCTTTGAAGCGATAGAAGAAACACTGAGAAAAACCAACAAATCTTTTATAATTTTAAAAAGAAAGAACAAAATTAAGAGATATGTGATAAAGTGGTTAAATCATTGCTGAAAATACTTTAAAAAGTAAAAATTTTACTATGCAGAGAGTTTTATGAATTGGTAAGAAAAACATTAAGACTACTAAATTAAATGAGCAAATAAAGAGAATTTGTAAACAAAATATGATAAATAAACAATCCTCTAATAAACCAATAAATAAAAAGTTACAACTTTTCTGGCCTCTCATATTTGCAAAGATTTGTGGGATTTATCACATAAATTAGCCTTAAAATAATTGCTAACTTTGTTTCTAGGAGGCTGTTCTAAGAAAATGATATAGAAAAAGCAATGCATAAACGTGTTTTTTGCAATTATAATACCGCAAAAAAAAAAAATTTTTTTTAAAGGTAACAACAGAAATTTGGCTATGTGGATAGTCTTTTTAAATTATTTATAATCACTAAAATTATGTTTGTGACAATTTTGTAATAATAAATAGAAATAAGAACTAGGTATGTGAAAATTCTTCCTGAACTACTTAAAATCATTAAACTTTTATTTGTGACAATTTGGTAATGAAATAAAAATGCTTATTGCACTATTAAGTGAAAAATATAAGTGTATGGGTTGAACTGTGTTACCCCCAAATTCATATGTTGAAGCTTTAACCACCAGTACATCAGAACATAACGTTATTTTAAAATACGGTTTTTAAGAGGTAATCAAATTAAAACAATAAGGCACACCCTAATTTCTTAAGACTGTGTCCTTATAAAAGAAGATATCTAGACACAGACACACAGGGAGAACTCCATGTGATCATGAAAGCAGCGATCAGGGTGATGTATCTTACAAGCCAAGCAATGCCAAAGACTGCCAACACACCACTGGAAGCCAATCCTACCAATATCTTGATTTTGAACTTCCAGCCTCCAGAACTGAGACAACACATTTTTGTGTTTTAAGCCACTCAATGCTTGGTACTTTGCAACAGTATCCCCAACAAACTAACAGAATAGGAGGGAAAAATACCTCTAGTAGCATCATAGCATCATATATAACAATTTAAAAATTTTCTTTAAAATTTTTTTTTATTGAAATGTAATTCACATACCATATAAATCACTCATTTAAAAGTGTAAAATTCAATTATTTTGGTATACTTAATAGTTTTTAAGCGGCAAAAGAAAAAATACAACAAAATTTTCCATTTTAACCATTTTATAATTAAATGGCATTAATTACATCTACAATGTAATTATACCACCAATATCTATTTCCAAAAGTTTTTCATCATTCAAACAAAAAATTATGTAACCATTAAGAATTAACTCCCTGTTCCCCACTCTACCAAACCTCTGGTAACCTCTATTCTACTTTGTAGCTATCAAATTTTTTATTTTTTTCTTGAGACAGGGTCTCATTCTGTTGTCTAGGCAGGAGTGTAATGGCACAATCATGACTCACTGCAGCCTCAACCTCCTGGGCTAAAATTCTGTGCCTCCTGAGTAGCTGGGACTACAGGCATCTACCACCATGCCCAGCTAATTTCTTAATTTTCTGTAGAGACAGGGTCTCACTCTTTTGCCCAGGCTGGTTTTGAACTCCTGGGCTCAAGCAATCCTCCTGCCTCAGCCTCCCAGAATGCTGAGATTACAGTAATGAGCCACTGCATTAGGCCTGAATTTGCCTATTCCAAATAATTAATATAATGAAATCATACAGCAAATGTTCTGTTATGTCTGGCTTCTTTCACTTAGCACGTTTTCAAGATTCAGTCACATTGTAGCATGTATCATAACTTCACTCCTTTTTACATATGAATAATACTCCACTGTACTTATATACCATATTTTCTTTATCCATCTGTTGATAAACACTTGGACTGTTTCCACCTTTTGGCTACTGTAGTAATACTTCAATGAAGGCTGCTGTAAAGTATCTATTAGAGTCCCTAGGTTCAAATATTTTGGGTATATACTTAGGAGTTGAATGGCTGGGTCATGTGGTACTTCTGTTTTTGCCTTTTTGAGGAACCACCACATTGCTTTCAAAAGTGGTTGCATTCGAATAACAGACAAAGAGAGAGCCACATCATGAGCAAACTCCATTCACAATTGCTACAAAGAGAATAAAATATCTAAGTATACAACTAACAAGGGATGTGAAGGACCTCTTCAAGGAGAACTACAAACCACTACTCAAGGAAATAAGACAGGACACAAACTGATGGAAAAACATTCCATGCTCATGGTTAGGAATAATCAATATTGTGAAAATGCCCATACTGCCCAAAGTAACTTACAGATTCAATGCTATCTCCATCAAGCTACCAACGACTTTCTTCACAGAATTGGAAAAAACCACCTTAAACTTCACATGGAACCGAAAAAGAGCCCGCATAGCCAAGACAATCCTAAGCAAAAAAAAAAAAAAAGCTGAAGGCATCGTGTTACCTGACTTCAAACAACATTACAAGGCTTCTGTAATCAAAACAGCATAATATTGGAACCAAAACAGAAATACAGACCAATGGAACAGAACAGAGGCCTCAGAAAGAATCCCACACAACTACAACCATCTGATCTTTGACAAACCTGACAAAAACAAGCAACGGGGAAAGGATTCCCTATTTAATAAATGGTGTTGGGAAAACTGGCTAGCCATATGCCAAAAGCTGAAACTGGATTCCTTCCTTACACCTTATACAAAAATTAACTCTAGATGGATTAAAGAGTTCAACATTAGGCCTAATACTATAAAAACTCTAGAAGAAAACCTAGGCAATACCATTCAGGACACAGGCATGGGCAAGGACTAGAAGACTAAACCACCAAAAGCAACGGCAACAAAAGCCAAAATAGACAAATGGGATCTAATTAAACTTAAAAGCTTCTGCACAGCAAAAGAAACTATCAATAGAGTGAACCAGTAACCAACAGAATGGGAAAAACCTTTTGCAAACTACCCATCTGACAAAGGACTAATATCCAGAATCTACAAAGAACTTAAACAAATTTACAAGAAAAAAACAACCTTGTCAAAAAGTGGGCGAAGGATATGAACAGGTACTTTTCAAAAGAAGACATTTACGCAGCCAACAAACATATGAAAAAATGCTCATCTTCACTGGTCATTAGAGAAATCCAAGTCAAAACCACATTGAGATACCACCTCATGCCAGTTAGAATGGTGATCATTAAAAAATCTGGAGACAACAGATGCTGGAAAAGATGTGGAGAAAAAGGAATGCTTTTACACTATTGGTGGGAGTGTAGATTAATTCAACCATTGTGGAAGACAGTCTGGCAATTCCTCTCAAGGATCTAGAAATAGAAATACCATTTGACCCAACAATCCCATTACTGAGTATACACCCAAAGGATTATAAATCATTCTATTATAAAGACACATGCACACGTATGTTTATTGCGGCACTGTTCACAATAGCAAAGACTTGGAACCAACCCAAATTCCTATCAATGATAGACTAGATAAAGAAAATGTGGCACATATAAACCATGGAATACTATGCAGCCATTAAAAAGATGAGTTCATGTCCTTTGCAGGGACATGGATGAAACTGGAAACCACCATTCGCAGCAAACTGACACAAGAACAGAAAACCAAACACCACATGTTCTCATTCATAAGTGGGTGCTGAACAATGAGAACACATGGATACAGGGAGGGGAACATCATACACCAGGGCCTGGGCGTTGCGGGGGGAATAGCAGGGAGTGGGGGAATTGGGGAGGTATAGCATTAGGAGAAATACCTGATGTAGATCATGGGGTGATGGATGCAGCAAGCCACCACCATAGCATGTGTATGCCTATGTAACAAACCTGCATGATCTGCACCTGTACCCCAGAACTTAAAGCATAATAAAAAAAAATTTTTTTAAGTGGCTGCATTATTTTATACTTTCATTAGCAACATATAAGGGTTCCAATTCTCTACCTTCTTGTTAAGACCTACTTTCTACTTCTTTCTTTAATTTTAGCTATCCCAGTACATATAAAGTGGTATCTCATTTTGGTTTTAATTTGTATTCCCTTAGTGATTAGTAATGCTGAACATTTCTTAATGTGCTTATTGGCCATTTATATATATCTTCTTTGGAGAAATGTCTATTCAAGTCCTTTGCCCATTTTTTTGATAGTCTGTGGTTGAGTTGTAGTTTTTATGTAATCTGGACATTAAATTGCTATCAGATAAATGATTTACAAATATTTTCTTGCATTCCTTGAGCTGTCTTTTTACTTTCTTAATAATGTCCTTTTAAAAACTTACATGTAAGTTTTTATTTTGATACATTTTTTTCCTTTTGTTACTTATGCATTTATAGTAATAAGGAATGCTGGTCTGTAATTCTGTGATTTTTTAAAACTGGCTTTGGTATTCAGGGTAATGCTGGCTTCACGGAATATGTTAGAAAGTGTTTCCTCCTCTTCTATTTTACCAAGAGTTTGAGAAGGGTTGGCATTAATTCTTCTTTATTATTTCTAAGAATCCATTACCAAATCCAAGGCCTTATAAGAAGTTTATAGTTGTAGCTACAAGATTTCAACTGTTGATTCAATTTGAGTTAATTTGTATAACTGGTGTGATGCCAGTGACCAACTTCATTCTTCTATAGGTTGATAATCAGTTGTCCCCACACATCTGTATAAACTATTCTTTCCCCATTGAATGGACTTAGTACATCTGTCAAAAATTAATTGGCCATAGATACATGCATTTATTTCTGAACTCTTAATTATATTTTATTTGTCTATATGTCTATCCTTATGACAGTACCACACTGTTTTGATTACCGTAACTTTGTAGTAAGTTCTGAAGTATGCATCCTCCAACTTTGTCCTTTTTAATGATTGTTTTGTCTGTTCAGGTCCTTTGCAATTCCATATGAATTTGAGGATCAGCTTATTTCTGCAAAAAAGACTTTGAATTTTGATAGGGATTGAGTTGAAGCTGCACAAAACTTTAGGTTTTAGCATTGCCTCTTAGCAATATTAAATCCCCCTATTCATAAATATGCGATGTCTTTCCACTTATTTAGATCTTCTTTAATTCCTTTCAGCAATGTTTTGTCATTTTTAGTTGGTTAAATTTGTTCCAAGGGATTTTATTCTTTTAGATGCAATTGTTAAGTGGAATTGCTTTCTTAACATTCTTTGCAGATTGCTCATTGCTGGCTTATGGAAACACAAATGATTGTTATGTGTTGTTGCAGCCTGCAACTTGGGTGGATTTATTTTAAGCTCAAGTCTCAAGTACCTTTCATTTTGAGACAGGGTCTCTGTCACCGAGGCTGGAGTGCAGTGGCCAAATCATGGCTCACTGCAACCTTGACCTCCAAAGGCTCAGGTGATCCTCCTTCCTCAGGCCCCAAAGTAGCTGAGACTACAAGTGCCTTCTCAATAATTCTTCTTTAAATATTGGTTCAATTCACCAGTGAAGTGGTGTGATCCTGGACTTTGTCAGGAGGTCGTCTGTCTTTTTTTTAACAAGCTGCTGGAGTGGGGTTGTGGAGTGTGGAGGGTCCGTCAGAACATTTTTGATTACTGATTCAATGTCTTTACTTGTTATAGGTCTGCAGAGATTTTCTATTTTGCCATGAGTCATACTGGGTTATTTGTATTCTTCTAAGAATTTGTCCATTTCCTCTAGGTTACCTACTCTGTTGACATATAGTTGTACCTTTTATAATTCTTTTGTATACTGTTGGTTAGTAATAAAATTTTCCCTTATGCTTCTGATTTTAATTATTTCCAATTTCTCTATCTCTTTTTATTGGAAAGGGGTGAGTCTAATTAAAGGTTTGTCAATTTCATTGACGTTTAACCAACTAACTTTTAATGATTCTATTATTTTCTAGTCTTTATTTAGCTGTGCTAATCTTTATTATTTCATTCCTTTTGCTATTTTTGGGTTCAGTTTGCTCTTCTTTTTCTAGTACCTTAAGGTATAAAGTTGGGTTACTGATTTTTACTTTCTTCCCTTTTAGTTCTTCCTTATACAGGCATTTATAGCTATAAATTTCTCTCCTGAGTACTGCCTTCATTGCATCCTGTAAGTTCTGGCATACTGTATTTTCATTTTCATTCACATGTAAGTATTTTGTAATTTCCCCGGTGATTTCTTCTTTGACCTATTGGTTGCCTGAATGTATTAGTTAATTTCCACATATATATATATATTTTTAACATTCCAGTTTTGTTTTTTTTTTCCTTTAATTGATCTCTAGTTCCATTCCATTGTGGTTGGAGATAATACCTCATATGGCCGGGTGCGGTGGCTCAAGCCTGTAATCCCAGCACTTTGGGAGGCTGAGGCGGGTGGATCACGAGGTCAAGAGATCGAGACCATCCTGGTCAACATGGTGAAACCCCGTCTCTACTAAAACTACAAAACATCAGCTGGGCATGGTGGCGCGTGCCTGTAGTCCCAGCTACTCAGGAGGCTGAGGCAGGAGAACTGCCTGAACCCAGGAGGCGGAGGTTGCGGTGAGCCGAGATCGCGCCATTGCACTCCAGCCTGGGTAACAAGAGCGAAACTCCGTCTCAAAAAAAAAACAAAAACAACAACAACAACAACAACAAAAATACCTCATATGACTTCAATCTTCTTCCATTAACTAAGATTTTTTTGGCCTAACATATGATCTATCCTGGAGAATCTGCCATGTGTACTTTAAAATAATGTGTATTTTGTTATTGTTGAGTAAAAACTTCTATACATGATTGTCCCTCAGTATCCATAGGGCATTAGTTCCAGGACCCCACTTGAATACCTAAAATCCATGGATTCAAGTCTCATATATAAAATGGTAGTTTCTGCATACAACTGACACATATCCTCCCATATACTTCAAATTATCTCTAGATTACAGTTATGTATTGCTTAACAACAGGGATATGTTCTGAGAAATGCATCCCATTAGGTGATTTCGTCCTTGTATGAACATAAATTGTACTTACACAAACCTAGATGGTACAGCCTACTACACACATAGGCTATAGGGTATAGCCTATTGTTCCCAGATTTCTTTTTTTTTGAGACAGAGTCTCACTCTGTCGCCAGGTGCCATGCTGGAGTGCAGTGACACAATCTCAGATCACTGCAACCTCTGCCTCCCGTGTTCAAGCAATTCTCCTGCCTCAGCCTCCCGAATAGCTGGGACTACAGGCACGCACCACCATGCCCAGCTAATTTTTGTATTTTTAGTAGAGACGGGGTTTCACCATGTTGACCAGGATGGTCTTGATCTCTTGACCTTGTGATCCTCTGGCCTCGGCCTCCCAAAGAGCCAGGATTACAGGCTTGAGCCACCATGCCCGGCCTTCCCAGATTTCAAACCTGCACAGTATGGTACTGTCCTGAATACCACAGGCAATTATAAAACAATAGTAAATACTTGTGTTTCTAAATATAGAAAAGCTACAGTAAGAATATGATATAAAATATAAAAAATGGTATGTCATGTATAAATATGGGATAAAAGATAAAAAACGGTATGTCATGTAGAGCATTATGAATGGAGCTTATAGGACTGGAAGTTGCCCTGGGTGAGTTAGTGACTGGTGAGTGAATGCGGAGACCTAGGACATTACTGTACACTACTGGAGACCTGATAAACACTGTATATTTAGGCTACACTAAAATTATTTTTAAAATTTTATGTATTCAATAATAAACTTGGCTTACCATAATTTTATAAGCTATTTACTATTTTGAAGCTTTCTGAACTCTTCTGTGGTACTATTTAAATCAAAACACAAACACATTATACAGCTATACAAAAATACATCTTTTTCTTTTTTCTTGAGACAGAATCTCACTCTGTCACACAGGCTGGAGTACAGCAAAGCAATCTCAGCTCACTGCAGTCTCCACCTCCCAGGTCCAGGTGATTCTCGTGCCTCAGCCACCATTGTAGCTGGGATTACAGATGTATACCATCACACTTGGCTACTTTTTGTATTTTTAGTAGAGATGGGGTTTTACCATGTTGACCAGGCCGGTCTTGAACTCCTGGCCACAAGTGATCCACCCACCTTGGCCTCCCAAAGTGCTGGTATTACAGGTGTGAGCCACTGTACCCAGCTATCTTTCTTTATATCAATTTTCTATACGTTTTTTCCATTTGCAAAATTTTTATTTGTTTTACTTTTGAAACTTTTTTGTTAAAAACTAAGCACAAACACATAAATTAATATAGGGCTATGAAGGGTCAAGATCATGAAGATGTCACCAGGTGATAGGAATTTTTCCTACTATATAATCTTAAGGGACCACTATTGTGAATGTAGTCTGTGGCTGATCAAAATGTCATTATGTGACACACAACCTGTACTTACATACAATATCTAATGTGATATAAATGCTATATAAGTAGTTTTACATTTGGAATAATGACAAGAAAAATCATCTGTACATGTTAATGCACCCATCTATTTTTCTTCCACCAAATATTTTTGATCCATGGTTAGTTAAATACACAAATGCAGAACTCATGGATATGAAGGGCTGACTCTGTATCTGTTAGGTCCAGTTAATTATAGTGGTGTTCATGACCTCAACATCCTTAATGATCTTGTGTATATACGTTCTATCCATTATTGGAAGTGAGATACTGACGTCTCTTTTTGTAGGGCTACTTCTCCCTTTAAGTCTGTCAAAAGTATTCTCAACAAAGTGAATATTCCTACAATCTTTAAAAGAGCCAAACTATGTTTAACCCTTTACTAAATGCCAGGTTCTGGCCTGTACATGTTAAATGCATTAACTTATTTACTGGGTAGGTGTTATATTATCTGATATTTATAAATGACACAGAGATGTGTTTGGCAAGTAGGTAAACGTGATACAGAATTTCCAATACAGTAATGTTTATCATAGAAAAAAAAAAAGCAAACTAGTAGATAAAACAAGGCAATGAAATAAAACCTGGGTTTACACTGTACTCTATCACTTATGACTATAATATATTTAACTCTTCTGAGCCTCAATTTTCTCAAATAAAAAAGACACATCTCTACTTTATGAAGCTAATCAAGACTACGAATTCATGATGAACTAAAACTAACTCCCAAAACAAAAAACAAGAATAAAATCTAGAGTTTATATTTCTATTTACAGCAAAGGAATGTGACTTGCAACCACTGAAATTTGATTGTCAGATAAAAAGTAAGTTCTGACCAATTCTACTACATGATCCATTTCATTAATTTAACACATTTATTAAACAAGTATTAAATATCTGGTCCTTTGCCAGGGCCAGGTTAATAATATATCTGTCTATGTTTTCAATAAGCTAGGCCACAGTTTAGTTGGAAATACACAGATTTGCAGATAAATAATTACAATAAGAGCTAAGCTACAGGTATTAACAGAATTCCAAGAAGCAGTACAACAGTATGCAGATTTTAAGGAGTATGATTCTTACATGTTGTGGATAATTGGACAGTAGACGAAGCATGGTCCTGTAATGGGGCTGACAGGTATAGCAGAGGAAACAGGACAGACAAAGTTTCGAGTCAAAAAAAAAAAAAGGCAGACACCACATTCAGACTATTACTTAGTATCATAAAAATATGTCAATTTGATCTTAATTCACTCACTATAATATACATACTATTATACTGTTACTGAACACTTATAATGTGTCAGCTTACAAATGTATGTATGGACTCCTTACATAATAGTTTTATAGATGAGAAAAATAAAGCATAACGAGGTTAAACATTGCTTTGTTTTAAGACAGACTTTCGCTCTTATCGCACAGGGTGGAGTGCAATGGTGTGATCTCGGCTCACTGCAACCTCCACCTTCTGGGTTCAAGCAATTGTCCTGCCTCAGCCTCCTGAATAGCTGGGATTATGGGCGTGTGCCACCACACCTGGCTAATTCTGTATTTTTAGTGGAGATGGGGTTTCACCGTGTTAGTCAGGCTGGTCTCAAACTCGTGACCTCAGGTGATCTGCCCATCTCGGCCTCCCAAAGTGCTGGGATTACAGGTGTGAGCCACTGCGCCCAGCCCCATAATGTTTTGTCCAGTGTTGCACAGCTAGTAACTGGTGAAGCAAGCAGTTAAGAAAAGGTAGTCTGACTCCAGAATGGCTCAAGGATTTCCCTTGCAAAGTACCTTCTGCTGAGATGTGTTAGACTATGGCCATTATCATCTTATCCTAACAAACACAAGTGTCTGCAAAGCTACCCCTGAGCTTCTCCAGGGTCATTTACAAGATACATAGAAGGTATGGATAGCTAACCACGACTCCCATGCAGATTATCAGTACATCCTGTTTAGATAGGCAGTCCTTCATAAACATTCTGACTCGTTCCTGATTCATATTTCCCACTAAACAAAGTCCTCCATATTCTTCAGCTAATTAAGAAATCTGTAACAGTTTCCTACTGATAAGAACGAGAATCGTGAATACTAGATTTGAAGAATAGTTTTCACTGAACACTGAATACAGTACATAAGCTAATACTCCTATCAAGTCTAAAAAGAAGAAAATTAATTAAGCTTCATAAATGTAAAGCCAAAAGATACCTTCAGTCCCTCCAATTCATTTTCCAGTTGCTTAGAATAGTGCTCACTCTGTTCACGTAGTTTCCTGTCTTTAGATGCTTCAGCAGCTAAAGCTTCTGTGTGTACTTCCAGCTTTAAAACAGAATGAAAAAAGCATATTTCATGGTTATAATTTTTTTCCAAACAAAACATTAATCCCAATGGGAATTTACCTTGTAACAGGACAATAATTCAAATGTTTAAATCCATATTAATATTAACAAACTATAAAAATAACTTCAAAAAATATTAAATAAAAAATTATATAAGATATCACTAGTCTCAAAAAGCAGCTTTAATCACTATCCCATGGGCACTACAAAATTTGCCTGACTACTAACCTCTTTTTTGGCTCTTTCTGTTCTGCGCAGTTCTTGCCTTAAGCTTTCAACTTTTTGCATCACCAGGTCCACCTCTTCTTCCTTATCTCGGACATGGCGAGCAAGTTTCTGTTTTTGGGTGTGCAATTCTGTTAGCCGCTCATTGATCTCCATGAATTCCTGCATGGCCAGTTTCCTCTGACAGTGTGCGTCTTTCAGCTCTTTGGATTGGTTTTTTAATCGCTCACTAGCCTGGACTAGTTCCTACAGTTTTGTAAAAAGAATATAAGTTACCAATTCTGCAACCTACAGACCAAATTTGGCCATCAGAATAGTTATTATTAAGTCAAGAAGAGCCAAATTTATTCACCTTAGGACAAATTAAAAGAAATAAACTACTGTATGTACTTCTGTACAGATATTAACAGCATGGTGTCCTGTTATAGTCTCAATTCTTTATGCTAATACAGTAAATGCAAGGGAGCTGCTGATTTAACCTTATAGTACCTTCATTTCCACAAATGAGGAAAAAGTATAGGAATAAAAATATGATGGTCGAAATAAATACTTATAAATTTAATAAATATTTGTGAGTTGTTTTTTGTCTGTTTTTTTTTCCATAAAAACAAGCGTTGCCCTTGACATGGAGGCTAAGCCTCAAGCCAGATGCAAGGAAACAGAAACTAAACTGGAGACTCCCTGTAAAGTGAGAAACTTAGAGAAGAGCTAAAGTGGACTCAGGGCAGTACAACTACCTGTCTCCCACCAAAAGGTAATACAAACTTTCTTTGAGGGAAAGAACTGCAATGAAATCTGAATTTTTCATATATTAAGAACAAACAAGAATGAGCTCACAACCACAGATTCCAAAATATTTAAAAGAACAAAGCACCACAATCAAAACAGAAACAATAAAAATACGCATCAAAGATATCTTGGTGTTAAAATCATCAGATATTGACAACAAATTGCTACATATGAAATGTTTAAGGGAATAAAAGAGGAAATAATAAAAATGAAAAAAATGGCATCAGACTATTAAAAATGACCAAGCAGGTTTATAGAAGAACTGTATAGGACATTTAGAAATAGAAAACATAAGGTTGGGCACAGTGGCTCTTATCTATAATCCCAGCCCTTTGGGAAGCTGAGGCAGGAGGACTGCTTGAGCTGAGGATCAGCCTAGGCGACATAGTGAGACCTCATCTCTACAAAAATTAACAACATAAAAAAAAAAAAAATTGTCCAGAGGTGGAAGGATCACTTGAGCCTGGGAGGCTGAGGGCACAGTGAGCTGAGATCACTCTGTTGCACTCTAGCCTGGGCAATACAGTGAGATCCCACCTCAAAAAAAAAAAGGAAAGGAAAGGAAAAAATATAAATGTTAAAATTAAGACATGTATCCATCACCACAGGGAGCTCTACATTTATGAATCAAGAAAAAAATTTTAAAAACCCAAACTGGAAGTGTTCAAAAAATGATACTGAGTAACATCAAAGAGAAATAAAAGACTGTAAAGAAATCAAAGGGAAAAAAAGACAAATCACCTATTCCCCATCCTCAAATAAGCCGGGGAGGGGGAACAATTAGACTAAAGAACAGACACTGAAGAATTAACAACAACAACAGAAATGGGATAAAATGCTTTCAAAGAGATGAGAAGATAATTATATGGCCAAAAAATTACTTTTCAAGTCTGAGGCTTCATATAAATAAAAACTGACAGAGCTTACCATAATCGGATCTGGACTAAAGGAACCAGTAAAGCTTTATTTCAGGAAAAAGAGAAATGATTTTAGAGGTCTAAAGCAAGAGAAATGAACAGCTAATCAACTGGGTTAACATGAATGTGAACGTAAACAAATGTGTATATAAGATTATACTATAAAAATGTTAACTTTGTAAAGTAAACAAAACAGCTAAAATACTGATCAATAACAACATATAAAGTTGTGAAGAGGCAATACAGGTTGACTATTCCTTATCCAAAAAATTTGAAATCCGAAATGTTTCAAAATCCAAAACGTTTTGAGTACCAACATGGTGTTCAAAAGAAATGCTCACTGGAGCATTTCAGATTTTGGATTTTCAGGTTCGAAATACTCAACTGGTATAATGCAAATAATCGAAAATTTAAATGCTGGTCTCAAGCATTTCAGATAAGGGATACTCAGTCTGTAGAATTAAATGTCCTTAAATTGTTTGTGGGAAATAGTTTAAGGTATTTAACTTAAATGTGGTTAATACACATGGTAGAAGTCAAGAGTAACCACCAAAAGACTAGAAAGCGGGTAAAGTAAAATGTCAACAACAATAACAACAACAACAACAACAACAAGTATCAGTGAAGGAGAAAGAAATGATTTTGCAAACAAAAAGAGTGTGGTGGTGGGCACCTGCAATCCCAGCTACTTGGGAGGCTGAGGCACAAGAATCACTTGAACGATGGAGGTGGAAGTTGCAGTGAGCTGTGACCACGCCACTGCACTCCAGCCTGGGCAACAAGAGCAAAACTCTGTCTCAAAAAAAAAAATAAAATAAAAGGCCGGATGCAGTGACTCATGCTTATAATTCCAGCACTTTGGGAGGCTGGGGCGGGTGGATCATGAGGTCAGGAGTTCAAGACCAGCTTGGCCAAAACAGTGAAAACCCATCTCTACTAAAAATACAAAAATTAGCTGGGCATGGTGGCAGGCACCTGTAATCCCAGCTACTTGGGAGGCTGAGGCAGGATAATTGCTTGAATCCGGAAGGTGGAGGTTGCAGTGTGCCGAGATTGCGCCACTGCACTCTAACCTGGGGACAGTGTCAAACTCCGTCTCAAAAACAAAACTAAACAAAACAAACAAACAAACAAAAAAAAAACTTATGAGAAGGGAAGAAAGGACATAAAAAACAGCATGCAAAAATCATGACAAACAGAAAACAAAAAATAAGCTAGTAGAAACACATTAGTAATCACCAGTTAAAGGCCGTCTGTTATATCAGATTAAGAAATGAAATCTAGACTTCAGTAGAAAATATATTATTAAGGATAAGAAATATCACTACATAACAAAATTCAATACCGTGAAAAGAAATACTATCCTGAACTTTTGTGCATTCTATAAGATAGTCTCAAAATGATTAAAAAGAAGCTGTTAGAGCTTCAGAGAAAAATTGGCAAACATCACTATAATGAGAAATTTCAATTTCTTAATCATTAATAGATAAACCAAGTATGCCAAAAAAATAGTGAATATAAAGAAAATCTGAAAAGCTCAATTAACAAGCTTCATACACAGAAACTTGCTCTCTAAATTAAAACTATTTTCAAGAGCACATATTGAATGTTTAAAAATGGAACAGGCTAGGTCATGAAGCAAGTCTCAGTAGATTTCAAAGAACCAATACCAGGTAGAGCAAGTTCTGTAGTGACACTGCAACTAAGTTAGAAGTCAACAGGCCGGGCGCGGTGGCTCACGCCTGTAATCCCAGCACTTTGGGAGGCCGAGGCGGGTGGATCATGAGGTC
>NW_016107357.1:9595350-9609531 GCF_001604975.1 Cebus imitator
TCAAAAAAAAAAAAAAAAAAAAAAAAAAAAAAAAAAAAAAAAAAAAAAAAAAAAAAAAAAAAGAAGTCAACAAAAAAGATAAAACTCCATACATTGAAAAATTTAAAAGATACTTATAAATAACTCATTGGTCTGTGAGAAAAAGAAAATTCAACTCTATGAGACCAGTATAATCTAAATATCAAAAGAGGAAAAAAAATAACACGCCAATCTCATTCATAAAAACAAACGTGAAAATCCTTTTTCAACATTAGTAAATCAGTTCCAGTGATATATAAAGTAGATATGCATGAAGTCTGGAGCTAAATTCCTTGTGCTGAAAATCTAGCTCCACCACTTTCTATTTCTGTGACCTTGGGCAAGTGAACCAACTTCTCTGTGCTTGGTCTCACCATTCATAAAATGAGAATAATAATAATACCACCTAACTCATGGGGCTGTGATGGAGATTAAATATTCTAATATATGTAAAGCATTTAGAACAGTGCTATTAGAACAGATATTTGCTACATAAATGTTATCTATACTATCACAATATTATTTAAAATACATGAGAAATTTGGGCTTAACCCAGAAATATAACAGTGGCTTAATATTAGAAAAAGTCTACCAATGTAGTTCACCACACCAACTCACTAAAGGACAAGAATCATATAATCGTATTAGAACACAGAAGGGCACATTTAATAAAGTCAATACCCACTCTAAATAAAAAGCTATTAACAAAATAGCAACAGAAGGTAACTTCTTTAACTTGATAAAAATTATTTATTAAAAACGTAACAGCAAACATTGTTAGTGGTGAAATATCAGAGGCAATTTCTTCAAAATTGGGGAACAAGATGGGGATGCCTGCTATTACCATTTCTAATCAACACTGTACTGAGGTTCTAGCTAGCTTTTATGTTTTTGCAGTTGGTACCTTCTGAACAAATTTTACTGAAACCTGGGCTAAATCAAAGTCTTCAAAAGTAACTTATAATTGATTTAGTAGTGAGAAAACTAAGAGATATCCCTTCTGGAGATAATGTGTTTACATTTCAAGGTGGGGTGGGAGAGAGTAGGAGCCTGGACCAAGGGGGCTTCCTTTGATGGGGCAGGAGACTCTGGGCTTATATTTCCAGTGGAAATATTTATCTATATTTCAAAGGGTTAGAGAAAGAACACTAGATCCTTCTTTGTAGATTTCCAAGGAACTCACTCAGAAGAGGAGGAAGCAGGAAGCAGTTGCTTCTTTCCTCTATGTAAACACCTGGACAAATGTTTTCAAGGCTCCTCATTTATAACACAGACTCCTTCTGTGTAGGGTTTTATCTTGCCAGCTCTCAGGATATCGCTCTGGGGATGAGTTGGCACAGAAGGGAGCCATGTAGTTATTCTTTGCTGTATGTAAGTGATAACAATCATTCTATTCTGGAAATCTGTGTGTATATTCAGAAAAATAGTAATCAATAACGATAGTAAGAACTTAAAGACAATATTGTAATGATGTCAATTCTCTCTAAATTGGTCTATAAATTCAATGTTGTTGTTGTTTTTTTTTTTTTCCTGAGATAAGGTCTTGCTCTGTGGCTCAGGCTGGAGTACAGTGATATGATCATGGCTCAACTGCAGCCTCAACTTACTAAGTTCGAGTGAAGCTCCTGCCTCAGCGTCCTGAGTAGCTGGGGACTACAGGATTATACCACTCAGCTAATTTTTCATTCTGTATTATCAGTGCATTATATTAATATCTTACGGCATTGAATACAACTTACACTATGCCATAAACTACTGATTTCTTATTTGCAATGGCTAGTATTAGTCCCCAAATTTTTCTATTTGTTTATGAAAGTCATAGTGTTTAGCAGCATATGGTTCAAGAAAAGTATTTTCTCTAGTGCTTGAATATTATTCACTCTACTGGGCTGTGCCACAGAGCCTTAGCTATCAATAAGTTTTCTTGATGTTTAAAATAATGTTTAAATGTTACACAAAGTTCTTATGAAAATGAGTAGCTTGTTTATCCATGCTGCTTTGAAAGATAAAAACTGACATTTAAAAAATTAAACAAAGAAATTTTAAATTATACTTTTTTAAGAATGTTCTTATCAGCAAGTTATAATGAAAATATGCTTGCATTTTAAATTTTTTATAGATGCTAAAGATTCTACTATTTTCTTATTTCTTCACGTTTTTTTCAGTAACATTGACTTTTAATCTAGTCCTTTGACTATTAATTTTAAAAAAACAAGATTGTGAACTTAAAAGCCTCAAAAATTTGAGTTTATTAATTACTAGCTACTAATCAAATGGCACACACCAAAATAATTCTTAAATTTTTAAACCAACTTTTTAAAAGATAAAATATACTACATATTATTGTAATTCATTATGAATTTCAGTATTCTTATAATACAAGATTTAAAATAGAGAAAAAGCTTTAACAATCTATTAACATCTTTTACCTTATTTAGATCTTCCCTTTCTTGTTGTAATGTTTTGATTTGTTTTTCATAAGCTTTGATTTGTCTAAAAGCATCATCTAGTTCTCGCCTCACAGCATTAGCTTCTTCGAGTTGCTGTTCCAAATGACTCGACTCTAAAAACAAAAGACAGGGTTTCTTTTACTATTTGCATAAAATCAATGATTGAAACTAAGGTAAAACAACTAAATTTTTTTTTTAATCAGCATTTTGAATCTGGAGTTAGGTCTACTAACAGTGTATACCAGCATGACTCTTGACCAATTAAACGCCTATCAGATCACTGTAAAGATGGTGAATGGCGTATGCCATGTGAAGATGTGCAAAATTTATGTGCAGAAATGTCTTACCTACTCATTAGGAACCAAAAAATCTTCCAAAAACAGCACCTTCAGACCAATTAAAAATTTTAAAACTAATAAACAACAAAACCAAACAAAAAAAGCTGATAAGTTTTACTGTAGTGTTGGTAAGCATAGTAGTGCTGATGTTAGTCAAATTACTGTGTAAGATGGTTTTGACTCTAACACTGTGGTTCCAAATCACCCAGTCTAGTTTCACCACTGTTTATTTGAAGAACAAACTCTGATTTCTAAAAAGCAAATATCTGAAAAATTTCTAATCTAAATCAATTCTATTTTTCAGTTGAAGAAACTCAGGGAGTTGAATACTTTGCCTAGAGTCACATTGCAAAATCTGTATCAGCACCAAGACTAGAGTCCAGGAAATCTTGCACTGACTTCTCTACCTTACAAGTTAATGTTATTAAATAATGTTTAACATTCTCAGATAAAAGGGGTTATTAAGAAACAACAAAATTATTAATGTTAACATATGCCTTAAAATGTAATATATTGATAGAAAACGTTTCTGGTATCAAAAGTAAACTAGCAAAGAACTAAAGTCAGTGACACAGAAATCTAGACAACATGCATTATCAGTTCTGTTCTGGATATTTTCTGTTCTTTACACATTATTACTCTAAGCCATCCATACCCAACCTTTTTGGCAGCAGGGGCCAGTTTCATGGAGGACAATTTTTCCAAGGACCAGGAGTTGGAGAAATAGTTTCAGGATGAAACTATTTCACCTCAGATACTCAGGCAGTTAGATTTTCATAAGAGGCGTACAACCTAGATCCCTAGCATGAGCAGTTCACAATCGGGTTCACAGCTCTGTGGGAATTAGTGCCTGAGGTGGAGCTCAGGTCCTAATGCTCACTCATCTGTCATTCACCTTCTGCTGTGTGGC
Source organism: Cebus imitator (assembly GCF_001604975.1). Classification (NCBI taxonomy): domain Eukaryota; kingdom Metazoa; phylum Chordata; class Mammalia; order Primates; family Cebidae; genus Cebus; species Cebus imitator. The sequence goes on from NW_016107357.1 coordinate 9,599,067, forward strand.
TCACTCTGCTGGTACCAGTCTGTGGCCCAGGAATTAGGGATCCCTGCTGTAAGTGACATCCCCAGACAAGTGACATGAACACGGCCTAGGAACTTAGATATGGAGAATCTCAGGCCCCAATCTACAACTAATGAAGCAGAATCTATTAAAAAATTCTCAAGTCATTCATTTGTACATTAAAGTATGGGAGCCAGCGCACAAAGTGTTGTATATTGTTGTGACTGATGCTTTCAATAAATGAAGTAGTGTTACTAATATGTTAGTCCTATTGAGAAGAGCAATTCGCTTGTGAAGATGCATCTTGCAGTCTAAAAATTAAATGTATTAGTGTATCATATATTGCATAGTTCTAGATTCCATAAATAATATACAGTGCAATAAATTCATAGATTTAAAACTTAGCTACTTTAAAAGCATAATTATTAATAGCATAGTTAACAACTTTTGAAGACATAAAGTTATATTAACTGGTTTTCAGAGTATCTAAACAGTATCATTTAATGAATGTTTTATGTGAAGAAAATGAAAAATCATAGGGTATTTAATTTTAATCATGGTGTTTAGGCTTATATTCAGAAAACTGTATTTTATCACCTTATCAAATTTCAGCACTTCTTATGGGAATATTTCTATTTAATTTCTTTCAAACATATTTAAATATTTTATATTTTAAGTGTTTAAATTTCAACAATTTCTTTCACCCAGGCTGGAATGCAATAGCGTGATCTTGGCTCACTGCAACCTCTGCCTCCCAGGTTCAACCGATTCTTCTGCCTCAGCCTCCCTAGCAGCTGGGATTAAAGGCACGTATCACCATGCATGGTTAATTTTTTGTATTTTTAGTAGAGACAGGGTTTCACCATGTTGGCCAGGCTGGTCTTGAACTCCTGACCTCAGGTGATCAGCCCGCCTCAGCCTCCCAAAGCATCTGGCCAGGATTTCAATAATTTCTAAAGTAAATATCAATTTATGTTTGTTCTCATAATTAGGAATAAAAAATGTACCATGTAAAGCAGATGACTTCCATCATTTCCTGGTTCATTTTAATCAAATTTTATGGTTAAGGAAAATCCATTTAGAGTAGCAATATGGCACATTTAGTAATCCATTTTGAACATTCTTTCTTCTACTTTTGAAGTGTTTTTCTCTAACATGTTCAAATTTTTTGAAAAATTATTGTTACTGATTTATTTCAACAGCTCTGAGAAACAAAAAAATTCAGTATTTCATAAAAATTCTGTATCATATAAAGTTTTTAACAGATGATATCACATGGAATAGCTTCTAAAAGCTTTAAGGATATTTTTACTGATTTATTTCAATATAGTGTTAATTTTAGTTTTTACCACAGCCATTTTTCATTTTGGCTGCTTTGCAATGGAGTTGTTAGAGAAACACGTCAGATTTCCCTGTTTTATATTTCAGACCCTTTTTAAAAGTAAAAAAAAAAAAAAGCTCAAAACATTCACTTAAACAACAATATGTGAATTATAAGGAGCACAAAAAAAAAAAAGGTACTGGATTAAGAAGCGTTGGAAAAGATACCCCTCTCCCAATCTTTAACAATATCCTCCATTACAGAGAAAAACATAGCACTTATAATTTGGTAAACACAGAATTTTGTATTTCCAAAACATGAAAACCCCAGATCAAGAAAAATCCAGAATGTTTTGACCTTTGGTCAAATACTATAAAATGAGTAAGGCGGCAGAGCCTTTACTTTTACTACAACAAGTAGCAAATATGACTAAAATTCTGAAAGAAACCCAGAGGCTATTAAAAATATCCAACACAGTTAGCCATGACATTTAGATGAAGTTGTTAAAAACTGATTATAGTGAACAAACAGAAAAAGCTGTACTAGGTCGGGCATCATGGCTCATGCCTGTAAATCCAGTACTTTGGGAGGCCAAGGTGGGCAGATCACCTTAGGTCAGGAGTTCAAGAAAAGCCTGGCCAACATGGTGAAACCCCATCTCTACTAAAAATACAAAAATTAGCTAGGTGTGGCACATGCGTATAAACCCAGCTACTCAAGAAGGGCTGAGGCAGGAGAATCACTTAAATCTAGGAGGCAGAGGCTGCTGCAGTGAGCCAAGATCTTATCACTGCACTGTAGCATGAGCGATAGAATGAGACTCTGTCTTAAAAGAAAAAAAGAAAAAAGAAAAACCTGCACTAGGAAACTGGGTTTGTTGATACCAACTAAATGGTTCTTAGCTCACAGCTGCTATTTAGGACGGTCAAATTCAACCTGTTAGTAATGAGGACTTAACAAAGGCATCATACATCTGGGGTTATTTTCTTCGCACTTTATGGCATGGAAGAAAAATATAACATATGGTCTCCATCTTGAAGGAGATAAGTTAGAAAGACAATAGCAACACTCTTTTAAAAAATCATAAAATAGAAAATCAAATGCAAATTGTGTGGCAGGCTACATGTGCTAAAGGAATTGAGAGGTCAAAAAATGGGCATGTTTAGAGCAGTACTCAAAGTGGAACACTATAAACTGGAAAGGGGTTAAGACTAGAGTAAGAAGGAAGTTGGCAATAACAACCAAAACACCTCCCTGATCCACAAGAAGCATAGTTTCATTTTTTCCATTACGTAACTTTTCTGAGATGCAAATAAATTTTACTTCTAATTATAATAAGTAAAACCAGGCTCCCTTACTATCAATCTTCTCTATCCACAGCAGGGGGTGGGGAAGGGAAGGGAGGGGAGGGGAGGGAGGGAGAGAGAGGAAGGGGGTGGAGGAAGGTGGGGGAGAGTGGGGAGAGGGAGGGGGGAGGGGGGAGGGGGGGAGAGAGAGAGAGAGAGTGTGGTGTGTGTGTGTGTGTGTGTGTGTGTGTGTGTTTGGAGAAACAAACAGTACACAGAGGCACATATCCCCAAACTCAAGGCAGCATAAGAATGAGAGTTTCAAAAAGTTACATTACAGATTACAATAAACTTTTCATTTAGAAAACAAAAAAAATCCCATTATTTTCTCATACAAAAGTATTCAATAAGGTATAAATTACTTAAAAATTTTTATTTTCATCTGCAAATACTCAACAAATATATATTTAGTGTCTGTTATACAATAATGGCAATAAGCTTGGCACTAGGAATATAGTAGGAAAACCTACTATAACCTACTCCTCACTTTTAGGAGCTCAGAGTATGGTAAAGAAGCAAATATTAAAAAGAAGTTGCCAATAATTACAAATTTGTTACATTTTTTGAGAAACTTAAAAATACTGGTGAACACTGCTGCTGGGAAACACAAGATAAAAAGTCATTAATGGTGGGTATCTGTATACACAAAGACATTGCTCAAAAAGTATCTGGTGCGATGGCAGATTGAAGATGTTTTACATACTTTTTTCTTCAGAGCTTATTTAAAGTTGGGGCTACTCATCAGGCAGAGGTCCTAAGGAGAGTCTTCAATGTGCTTTTTTTTTTTTTTTTTTTTTTTAAAAAAAAAGAAGGAAAGAAAGAAAGGGAAGAAAAAAACAGTGTATGAAGGAAGTGGAACATCACTGGATGGAACTAAAAGTAGTTCAGTAATCACTGAGCTAGGGAGTAGTAACAAGAGACAAAACTGGAGAGGCAAATACATGCATAATAATGAAGGGCCTTGTATTAGAATTGAGAAATTTCTACTTTATCCTGGAGGCAATGGGGATCCACTGAAGATATGTATGTTGAAGCTGTGACATGAACAGACTTACATTTTAAACTTTTAGTCTGGCAGACTGGAGACTTCAAGTTCTGGGAAGATGGAATAGATATACTTCCCATTCTTCCCATTAACTACAACTTAAAACCCTAGACATTATGCATAAAACAAACTGAAGACTCTGAAATGTGAAGAGAAAAACTTCCTCAGAACATTGGGACCTGATAAACAACATAATGGCAAGTTTTCTGGAGTTTCTTCTTGGTTCATATATCCCAGAATTAGAGCTAAAGAAGATAACTCATAAATGACAACAGCTATAAAGAGAAAAAGCCCCAGTAAAAGCCTGCTCTTTCTAGCCAAAGGATTAGGAAAGGGGCAGACTAAGAAGACAGAAAACTCACAGAAAATAACTGCTCTACTTGAGATAAACATCACAGAAAAAAACTGGCCCCATGTTCACCCATGTCAACGACAGACAAGTGCGGGGGCTAGATTTCCACCTCATGAGCCTATAATGAGGTACTCAAACACATCTGCAAGACTGGTGCCCGAAAAACATGGGGGCGTGGTCACTCACACCTATAATCCCAGCACTTTAGGAAGCTGAGGAGGGCAGATCACTTGAGGACAGGAGTTTGAGACCAGCCCAGGCAAAACAGCAAGACCCATCTCTATTAAAAATATCAAAAAATTAGCTGGGTGTGGTCCTAGCTACTTGGGAGAATGAGGCATAAAAATTGCTTAAACCGGAGAGGTGGAGGTTGCAGTGAGCCGAGATCACACCGCTGTACTCCAGCCTTGGTGACAGAGTGAAACTCTCTCAAAAACAAAACAAGTATGGTGTCAGAAAAAGACAGGACATTAATCCTCTCTGCTGACAACAAGCCTCCCCTCACACACATTGTCAGTGGAAACCACATAGGGAACCTGGACTTATACCTCCAACCTGGCAATAATAAGGTACTCCTCCCTCTTCCCTCTGGGGTAGTTTCAGAAGGGATTAAGAACTTTCACTATTGCCCAGGATATTACCACCATGTGTATGTGTAAGTGTGTGTGTGTAGAGAGTGTGTGTGTATGTATAATGCCATCCCCACCAAAGTGTCTGCAGAAATCCTATTGAGGGCTGGAATCTCCAATACCCCTGAGCAGTAATGAGAAGGTCTCACTTGGATATCAAGAATGGCCAAGTGGAAAATCTATACTTCTAGCTACACTTGGCTGTAATGAGACAGCGGTCCCATTTCCACTGCTGGAGTGGTGTCAGGTAAAGCCAGCTAAAATGATTTAAATCAGACCCAGCTCTACACCCATATATTTGACAACTTAGACCAAATGAATTAATTCCTACAAAATCATAAACTAAGACAACCTATAAACTATGAGATAGATAATTTGACTAGCCTTGTAACTACTGTGAAACTTAATGTGTATTTTGAAAATTATCACCGAAGATAATCTCCAAGCGCAGATAGTTTCAATGGAGAGTTCCACAAAATGCTTAAAGAGTGAACACTTACTTTGTATGATCTCGTGCAGAAAGAACAAGATAGAATACTTCCCTATTCATTTTATGAAGATAGTATTTCCCTGATATAGAAACTAGACAAAGATAGGGTAGTGAATGCTTACCATTGTAGTATAATTTTATAATAAATTACAGTCATCCCTCAGTGTATGTGCAGGATTGGTTCCAGCCCCGTCCCCACTACTTATACCAAACTCATGCATACTCAAATCTCGCAGTCAGCCCTGTAAATCCAACCATAAGAAAAGTCGGTCCTTTGTATACTTGGAATACCATATTTTCAATCTCTGTTTGGTTGGGAAAAAATCTGCATATAAGTGGACCCACACAGTTCAAATCCATGTTGCTCAAGGATCAACCGTATTTACAAATTTATAGCATATATAATTTTACTTTAAAATGAATCACAAATTTATAACATGTATAATTGTATAGTAATTTTATGTTGCCTCAGCATCCATTTTGAATGCAGGTTTAGCTTTCTTGTTTCGGAGGCAGGGTTTAGTCACTCTTGATGCAGTTTCCAGTTCTATACCACACCCCAGGGGCTCAAGCTGGAGACATCTCTCCCAACTAGCAGACTGGGATCCTGCCTTCCTGCCATCTCCTTTAAAGGGACCATTCAAGCACTGGCTTCCAAACTTAAAGTGACCTACACCCTGTTCCCTCATATACACTGCTAGTTGCCATGCTCTCCCGCTCAAGGCTCTCTGTCTCCCTGCACTCCCTGACCTCCAGGTGTGTGGCCTACAGGCATGCCATGTACCACAAGGTCTGTAAGTACTAAAAACTCTTAGATTTTCACACTGAGGTTGTCACTGAAGCTGTACCAAAAATCTGACTCAGTCTGCAAGGTTGCTCCAGAAAGGATGCATGCAGGTGGATCTCCTGCTGGTGCTCTTTTGTTCAGGCCTCTGGTGGCTGCTGGTGACAGTAGCCACCAGCTACACTGAGAGAGAAAACAGGCAGTACAAGAAAGAAAAAAGAAAAGAAAAGGGAAGAAAAAACAGGCAGTACAAGAAAGAAAGAAAAGAGAAGAAAAACTAAAGACTAATATCCTTGATGTATATAGATGCAAAAATTCTTAACAAAATATTAGGAATGGAATTCGGCAATATATAAAAACAATTGTACACCATGACCATGGTTTACACCAGGGCTATATGGCTGGGTTCAATACTTTAATCAACCAATGTAATTTACCATGTTAACAGGTTACTTTTTGAAAATCATATGTTCATATCAATTGATACAGAAAAAGCATTTGACAAAATTCAGCACCCATTAATGTTTTTAAAAACCCTTAGAAATACAGAAGCAGAGGGATATGAACGCTTTTCCCCTAAGACTGAGAAGCTAGAATGTTCTTCTCATCACTATTCTTTAATGTAGTGCTGCAGGTTCTTGCAATAAGGCAAGAAAAGGAAACAAAAAGCATATAGATCAGAAATGGAGAAATAAAACTGTTCCCACCTGCAGGTGACATGACTGTCAGAATTAAAAATCCCAAAGAATCTATTTTTTTTTTTAAAAAACCTCCTAGAACTAATAAGTGAGTTCAGCAACACTATAGAATACAAAATAAACGTACAAATCAACTATATTTTTATATATTAGCAATAAACACATGAACAATAAAATTAAAAATACAATACCATTTGAAATGGCTCAGAAAATGAATTACTTATGATTATCTATAGATAATGGGTTAGACATCAACACAGGTTTCCTTTGTATAGTGCCAGAACATTACGGTAAATGACAGCAAAACATTTTAAGAGTTAAAAATTTAGCTCTTACATAGAGCTAACAAAAAAGCTCACTATTACTTTGGTGAATGACATATAACTAATTGTTGATTTAAATATTTTTCATCAATACCACCTATTTCAAGACAGTTTTAAAATTAATTAGCAAGCTTTCAAAAGCTACTGCCATTCAAAGCCACATGCTATTAAAAAGAGTAGAGACAGGCTTATGAATAAGTTTTCCAAATCCCTATTGCCTCTCTGAAGACAAATCACTGACCATTCTAGCTGGTCTTCTGTTCTACTGTTTTTTCAGTGTCACACAACTCTAACATAGACATTCAATGACACTCTTAATGTTATTGTTGGTACCAAAGCAAAGTCAATGATTCACTTATCATGTTCCCAATCTACAATACCTTACTTTTGGAAAGATAAAGTAACAGAGATTAGATACAGAGTTATTTTTTAGGAGTAGAGCCTCTTAAAAACACAAAATAGCATTCATAAATAATGCTCAAAATTAAGATCTCTATATATTTAATATAAAAAAGTATTAACATGGCATTTTAAAAAGTCATTTTTATAAAAGATGCTACATTATATTACTTCTCCTCTTTCACTTATTTTTGCCTAAAACTGCCTTTCTGGAGAGGCCTGACAAATTCTAGTTAAAGTAGTACCTTCTGCTTTTTCTTCCTAACCCTCCAATTATTCAGATCATGTAATGCTTCTAAATGCTGCAAAAAACTGCCATTTCATTTTGAGTAAAAACCAAAGACCTTACACCAATCAGTAAGGCTCTACTGATCAGGCAACAAGCCCCTTTCACCCTTTTACTTCTCTAACTCATTTCCTTCCATTATCCTTGCTTGATCATTCTACTCTAGCCATGTAGTGCTCTGTGTTTTACCTGAACACCTGGGGAACATTTGATTTTAGAAGTCTTTGCACTGGCTAGTCCTTCTACTTGGAACACATATTTCACAGATAACTGTACAGCTAACCCCCTTACCTTCTTCAAGTTTGTGCTAACATGTTTCCTTCTCAGTCAGGCCTACCCTTGGGCCACTATACTTAAAATGACTCATTGTCCTTATTCTATTCTTATTTTAAAAGCACTTATCACCTCCTAACATACTGTATCATTTACAAAGTTATATATTTACTGATTTCTGTTTTCTGTCCTTCACCCAGGCCAAAGCAAAGATTTTTTGTTTAGTCTGTTTTGCTTAATGTTGCATCCCAAGAGCCTGAAATAATGCCTGTTACATAGCAGATGCTCAATATATATTTGTTGAATAAATGCAATAAATGAATAAATAGGTATACAAACACTTGTCGAATTGAGTTTTAATCTCAGTAATACAGATAAAATAACTGCATTAACAAAGAAAACATCCCCTCTCACGACAGCATGAGAGCTTGCTCTCTCTCTCTCTCTCTCTCTCTCTCCTTCTTGTCTCTCTCTGCCTAATAAATCACTTCCTGCAAACAAACAAACAAAACAAACTTTCCTGATGCCTGTATACATGCACTCTGCTTGTGTTTAGTGTCCTCCTTCCTCAGTCCTCACTCACCTTTTCCTCTTCTCACAAATATGCTTTGCCAGATAAATTCCAAAATGAATAGGCCTTCCAAAAAAAGCCATCCTTATTCACGTAAGTCTGGATTAGGTGCTCCTCCTATGTACTCTCCATGCACCTCCATTTATTTTTCCTCATAGCCATTTCATATGTATTGCAATAACTCTTTGTTTATCTGTTTCCAAGACCAAAATGTGAACTCCTTGACAGCAGAACCCATTTTTATTTGACCTTCCCTGACTGGCATGTAACTCACATCATGTAACACAGACAGGCACTCAATAAATGTTTTATGTGTGAATAAACAATGTTTTAAACATGTCCTAAATTGAATTAACAGTGAACCACAGATATTTACCTGTTACTTGTTTCCTTAGTTTTTCAATTTCTTCTTTTAAGTTTTTTATTTCTAAATCTTTGCTTGCTGTTAGTGGACCATCAACAGTTGAATACTGCAGAGCTTGGACAGTCTGTGTTGACTCTTTAAAAAAAAGAAAAAAAGAAGTAAAAATATCATCATGTTCTAAATTCTTAAAACTAATAACATATATTTCTTTGTAGAAAAATATTTATGCAAGTTTATAGATCAAAACATCTACTCATTGACAAAAAGCATGTGAAAACGTAAAAATTAAGTCATAAAAAATCAGGCCGGGGGCGGTGGTTCACGCCTGTAATCCCAGCACTTTGGGAGGCCAAAGCAGGAGGATCACTTGAGTCCAGGAGTTTGAGACCAGCCTGGGCAGCAGAGTGAGACCTTTTCTCTACAAAAGATATAGAAAATGCCAGGGCATGGTGGCGCATGCCTGAAGTCCCAGCTACTCAGGAGGCTGACGTGGGAAAACTGCATGAGCCCGGGAGGTTGAGGTGGTAGTGAGCTGTGATCATGCCACTGCACTCCGGCCTGGGAGACAAAGTGAAACTCTATCTTAAAAAAAGAAAATCCACTACACGCATCTTCAAAATTATAATACATTTATATATGAAAGACTCCACCTTCTAATATGTGAGATTTTTGGTTTTAAATGCTGTTGGTGTACTCTGCCAATGATTCAATGATGTAGCCCCCTTTTCTCCTAGTAAGAACATCACCATGTGATATCTCAAAAGCCTGGTATGTCAGTCAGATGCTGTATGAAGAATTGGATCTCATGTACAAATGGAGGGTTAGGCATGTTACATATGCAGAAGTGCTGGCCTTCCAAATTTTATGTTTGAAAGTTGAAGCCCATCTACAGGTAACTATGGCTAATCAATTTAGCTAAAATATCTAGTTAAAATAGAAATTATTAACTTATCTTGCAGTTCTAATCAGAAAATACAAAGTATTAAAGAAACAGTAACTCTACTGAGGTTTATTCCCAGATATCATCAAAGATATGGAACAAAGAAAACATTTTTTTAGCATTTTACATCAGAAATGAAATTGCCCTTCATTCTAAAATAAATATTCTGCTATTTATGGAGGGATTCTTACACAGTAAGTATCTCCCTTATCATAATTCTTTATGAGTTAGTGGAAATCATTACTGATTACTTTGTGTGTGCATGCATATGTGTGTGTGTAAACCGCAATCTCTATATGTGTGGCAGTCCATAAATACCTGTTAATTTGAATTAAAGGTTTAAGATATACTATATTGTGCATCTGATCTTGATTTTCTGCATCCAGTAAGTATTTCTTATACATTTCTTTCTTTTTGGGTTCAAAACATGCTAAAAGATTGGTCCTTTTTTGTATTTATTATTTTGAAAAGAACACCCATTATTTTTATTTTCTTTAAAGACATCTAAATTGGGAGTCGAAAATGGGGAGAGGCCGGGTGCGGTGGCTCACGCCTGTAGTCCCAGCACTTTGGGAGGCCGAGGCGGGCGGATCACAAGGTCAAGAGACCATCCTGGCTAACATGGTGAAACCCCATCTCTACTTAAA
>NW_016107357.1:9609662-9618511 GCF_001604975.1 Cebus imitator
AAAAAAAAAAAAAAGAAAGAAAGAAAATGGGGAGACATAAAAATACACAATTCGGGGCGGGGAGCAGGTGCGGTGGCTTATGCCTGTAATCTCTGCACTTTGGGAAGCCATGGTGGGTGGATCACCTGAGGTCAGGAGGTTCAATACCAGCCTGGCCAACATGGTGAAACCCTCTCTCTACTAAAAATACAAAAATTGGCTGGGCATGGTGGTGAATGCCTATAATCCCAGCTACTCAGGAGGCTGATGAATGCAATAAACGAATGAATATAATAGGTATACGAACAGGAGAAACACTTGAACCCAGGAGGCAGAGATTGCAGTGAGCTGAGATCGTGCTACTACACTCCAACTTGGGTGATAGATATGGACTCCGTCTCAAAAAACAAATAAAAAACTAAAGAATACCAAATGGACATTAATAGGAGCTGTTCTCCCTCCTGTACCCCATCTACCACAGGTATGAAGGTGGGGCAGGCATTCTTGCTCATTATTGCCACCTTCGCCTCAAAACTCCTAGGTCTACTGAAATGGGCATTTCCTACTTATTGTAGTTACCCACTTGACTTCTTTACCTTACTCTCTTTTTAAATAAGGATTTTACATGTTGTTCTCTGCCCTTCTTTCCATTACTACTCTTTTTATTATTCTTAGTGACTTTAATATCACTAAGAATGTTAATCCATCTAACACTGACTTAGGCACATAAATCCCCTATGGCAGACACCACTGGTTTTTACCCAACACCTTTTCATCTCTTCTTCCTTGCGAACCAATTTCAATTATCAGGCTACAGTGTGCATTGGCAAGGTGGGCCCAGTCAAAACTGGTAGGTTTAAATTAATCATGGTAATTCCATTCCACATTGCAAGTGTTGGTCAAGAATCAGGTATATGACCTGGTTAGAACTTAAATGTTACCTTGAGAAGAAGTCCACTAGGGGGCTTCAGGGAGAGGTTTTAATATGAAGAGACATGAAACTAAATGAATCTTCCCACTTTTTGGGTCTCTGGATATGTGCAGATAGGAAGATGAAACTCTTGGTGTACTCTGCCAATGAATCTATTTAGCTCCTTTTTGTACTAGCAGGGAACATCACCATGTGATAACTCGAACGTCTCGTATGTCAGTCAGATGATATATGAACTGAATCTGGTATATAAAGACTGAATCTGGTATATGAAGGGAGGTCTTGCCTTCCAAATTTTATGTCTGAAAGTTGGGGCCTACAATATTGTGGAATCATGTAAGGAAAGCAAAGAACTTAATAGGGAAGCTACCCCAAGATTGACACTGAAACCATTTACTTCTGAATTCTTGAGACAATAAATCCATATTACTTAAGAATTCTCACACCTGTAGCCCAAAATAATCTAACTGATAGACTTCTCTCCAGCATACCCACCAGATTAACTGGCCATATCCTAAACTAGTGGTTCTCTACTGTAGGTGGTACCATCACCTTCTGTGGAGGGTACAGGAGAATGGGAATAAGTTACTGGCACAGTCCATCAGGAGACTGCTGCAAGTATTTAACATCTGGAAACTCAGAATGTTGAATATCTCAGGGTGTGAAATCAATTCTCATGTGAAAAAAATTACCTCACCTCAAATGCCTGTAGCTCACCTATTGAGAAATTCTACTATATACTTTGTCATTATCAATAACTGCATGCATGACCTCCAAAATTATCTCTTATCCATACAGCTCACTACTCTAGGGAACACTTCAACAATTCTTCATTCCCACAAGAAATACCAATCAATGTTTTCCTAACACTTTCCATTTTTCTCCTCTTTACTTCCTTATCCTAGTTAGATTATTTGGTCCATCACTGCTTTGCAAATACCTTCTATTTCTCTACCCTTTTCTCCTCCATTGTACTTATTCTAGAAAGCCCCCAATCTTGGCTAATTTCTACTCTTCTCCTACTCGATGATTTCACTCAAGCAGCTGAAAATGGCTGAAAAAAAACACAGTCATTTAAAATTCATTATTACTAAACTTAAATAACTTGGAAATCCTATTTCCCTAGCTCGTTTACTCTTTTCATCTTCATACTGACCATTTCACATTTTCTCTTTTTCTTGTCAAATATCTAGTATCTCCTTTACCTTCCTTACTCTCAGCAGATGACCCTACTTTGTATTTGATTTATTGTTTGTCTCCTCAAGGTAGAATGCAAACATAACAGGGGAGGTATTTTTGTCGTTATCTGTTTTTTTATTATATCACTAGTCATGTACAGAAGAGTTCCTGGCTGTTTGATATTCAATAAATAGCTGATAGATGAATCAATCAGTTTAAATGTTAATCTATGTCACTACGAAACAAGTTTAATACCAAAAGCCAATGATCTTACATTTTTGTTCACTTTGTTCTGTGCAAATGACACTAATCACATGTAAAAACACTAAGAACAAATTAAAGAATTCAAAACATTAAAAAAAAAAACCCAAAACATAGGAAATTCTCAGCCGTAAGGGGATGGACTAGAAAGCAAAAGGTTACTGCTTTGTTTCTCCTGCTATAAAAGTAAAAATTCAATACATAATTTGAAAAAATCTTATTTTTAAAAACATCCTTGGTTTGTTTTACTTAGTTCTCTTTGCTTTCCCAGTTGGAGTTGGAAAAGTCAGGCACTCTGAGGTAAAGAGACTATTACAACTGCTTCTTACCTAAAAGCCTTATCCATTTCTGTGAGTGAACTTAGGTCAAGCCTGGCTTAAACTGATAGAGAATATGCTGAAAAGAAAAAACTCTTGAAGCTCCTGGAAGATGTGTGGGGATGACGCAACAATTTGGAAATCTCAAAGTCCCTAAGCATATGGTGCTTTTATTCCCATGGTATATTTTAATTGTTGTACTTGGGGGCTGCATGGGAAGTTAGGGAGCTTCGAAAAGTCAGACTGAAATTTCAGATAGCATAGAATTATTTCAAAGAGCTGCTGGAGGAAGAGAATCTGCTTCAAATACATGGCCAGTCTCTTCATCAAGACACTTACCAAATTTGGAAATGGTATAGGGCAGAAGGCTGAAGACTGGAAAAAATCTCCTACAGTTTACAAAGTGAAGGACAAAAAGGCCCAACCAGGCTCTATCTAGCTCCTCATTCTGGACATTTGAAATCAAAGGTAGGTTGAGTCTAATTAAAAATACAATTTAGTCTTGTCCAAACTCAATTCTTCATGGAATGAAAAGGGAGAAACTGCTCTGGGGCAAAAATAATATAAACTTCCTTCTCTATGTTATTTTTATTCATGACATCTTTCATATGAGACATTTGGAAAAGCAGAAAAGCATGACAAATAAAAGAAAAAAAAACAGAAAGGCAGGTTCACAGATGATTCAGTTGTTGAAATTAGCAGATAAGCACCTCAAAATATTATTAAAATGTTAAAGAAAATAGAGAAAAAAAATAAACAAAGACATGGGGAATTTCAACAGAGAACTGAAAATTGAGAGAATCAAATAAATAATCTTGAACTAAAAAAGATAATATCTAAAATTCAGACAAATTACATGTACTTAACAGTAAAATGGGTACAGTAGAAGACAGAACTAGTGAATCTGAAGGCAAATCAATAGAAAATATCTTACTGAAGCATGAAAAAAAAAAAAATAGAAAAAGGAAAGAAAAAATTGTGGTAATGTTTTAAAAAAAAAATTTAGATTATACTGGGCAACAATATATGGTTATTTAAAAAAAAAAAAAGAAAGAATGGAAGGAACAGAACAGAGCATAAAGAAAATGTGAGATACCATCCAACATACATGCAATTAGAGTCCCAGAAGGAGAGGAGAAAGGATGTGAGGCAAAATACTATCTACAGAGATTATGGCTTAGAAGTTTGTAAAACTGATAAAAGATATCAAACAATATTGCAAAAGCTCAGTGAATCTCAACCAGAATTTTCTGTTTATACAAAGAAAGCTAGAATTAAGATTAACTGCTGGCTTCTCAAGAAACATTATGGAAATTATTATAGAAAACAATGAAATAATAAATGTAGAGCCCTGAAAGAAAAAGCTGCCAAGCTACAATTCTAACCCAGCACAAGTATTCTTCAAAAATGAAGGTAAAAGTAAAGACATTTTCAGATATCCAAAATCCTATCAAGAATTTGTCACAACATACTCACATTACAAGAAAACACTAAAGGAAGTTGTTTAGGCTGAAGAAAAATGATTCCAGATAGAAATATGGATCACTAGGGAGAAATAAAAAGCACCAAATGGGTAAATAAATGGATAAATAAAAAGATATTTAAAATTAATTAGTAAAGAAAACAAAGCAACAATTGAGTAAAAATGTATTAAAAGATTTATAACACAGATTAAGGTAAACTATATAACAACAGTCAAACAAGCAGTCATCTAAAGGTTTCTACTTGTTTGTGAAGTAGTAACATACAAATTATTAAGAAAAAGATCCATAAAGAACGAATAGAAAAATGGGCAAGAACCTCGAACCAAAACTTCACAAGACTAGATATCCAAATGGATAGTAAATATATGGAAAGGTGTTGAATCTCATTATTCCTTAAGGAAATGCAAATTAAAATCACAGCAGGACACCACTATACTTCTACCAGAATGGCTATAAGTGAAAAACGCTGATAATACCAAGTTCTTGTGGGGAGCTAGTAAAACTACGTGCTGGTATAGTCACTTTGGAAAACTCTTTGAAAATATCTTCTAAATTGAAAGCTGAAAATCCGTTACTATATGGCCCAGAAACTATATGGCCCAGAAATTCTATGCCCAGGAATATATCTGAGAGAAATAGTACATAGGACCATCAAAATAAATATATAAGCATATCCACAGGAACTTTACTATAGTAGTCAACATCTGGAAATAACCCAAATATTCACCAACAACATATTGGATAATTTTTCAGTACTGATATACAATGAAATGCTAAACAGCAATACAGAAAAAAAAGAGCAAACTACTGATACATATAAAATATGGATGAATCTCAAAAACAACATGTTGAGTAAAAGATGCCATACACAAAAGAGAATATGCTGTATGATACTATTTATATGAAGTTCAAAAACAGGTAAAAATTAATTAATGGTCAAATAAATTAGGACGATGTTTATTTCATAGTGGTAGGTTACAAACTGTGAAGGGGCATGTAAGCACTTTACCCTATACTGGAAATATTCTACACATGAATATGGGTGAAGATTACATCAAAGTATGCATATACAAACATTTATTAGGCTTATACTTAAAAGTTGAATGCTTGCACACCTTGCTGTATGTATATCACCACATTAAAAAAAAAAAACAGAAAAACTTTAGTCACAAAAGGGAAGTAATCCATACACAGAGATCTTAACAACTTATGGAAAAACAGAAAATAGTCCGTTCTATTGATGTCTACACAGGCTTTTTCTCTACTGGGCCTCTAAAAGTATGATAGTAAAATTTTATTATTGTAAAACTTTGATTATTTCTCTCTTAGGAGTTACAAGTTGTTGATTATTTGTCCATAAATACATTCCTTCATTCACAAAATATGTAAGTAAAATATCCTTTATTTTAGAGAAAAAAAGCAGAAAAAAGACATAGTAGTACTGGGGATAGATATATGATAAACTGTCAATAGGATGGTCAGGAAAACCTTCGTTGGAAGGCCTTGTTCAATTAGAGACCTGCTTTAAGTAGAGAGTATTCTAACATTCAAAGGTCAAGAGTTAAGGAGAACTCAGCAAAGGAGAGTGGGAAAGACTGGTTTACGAGGAAAAAGAAAACCAGGAAATAAAGTGTCCCAGAAGCCAAAAAGGAGAGTCTTATCAGGAAGAATAAATGCTCGACAGGGCCAAATATTGCTGACAGGTTAAAAGGTGAAGACAGAAATGATCACTGGATTTTACAATACAGGATACTGAAATAGACTAGGGAAGCAAAGTAGGACTTCTGGGCAGCATGAAGAGCTGACTTGAGGTAAGTGTGAATCTGAATTGGTATTAGCATGTTGTGGGTGTTTTAAGTAAGTTGTCTTCAGTTGCACAGTTGTAGAGACAAAGTTGTATTGACAAACCTGGTTGGGATTCTGCCAAAGGTATTTGACAAAGAGAAAGAGGAATTATAAATAGTACCATAGGATGGAGTGGATGAAATGGAGTGGCGAAAACAATCACTTAAGGTAAAGAATCTAGAAACTAACTCATAATCTTAAAAAGTTCACATTATGTGCATTTTAAAATCACCAAATAAGACAGAAGCCATGTTGCAGAGAATGACATTGTGACAGGAGCTAGAACTCTTCAAGACTGAGCAAATAAGATACAAAAAATCATTAAAGTGCTATAATGAAGTGAGGAGGTTCCCATTTTTCCGCATCCCCAAAGGTATTCCCACACATTTATAAACATGCATATGTATCCACAGGAAACAAAAGCTATTTTGTTGTTGTTTACTGTTAATTGCGTGATCTTACACAAATGGTGTTATGCTATGTCTTGCATACATTTCTACAACTTGATTTTTTACCACTTAATAACAGAATTTTTTTTCAAAGATAAAACCACTTATAAGAAACAGCTCATAACAGTTAGTCCAATTCAAAAAGTGAAAATATATTTACCTTGAAGTTTTCTAGTAAGTTCAAGTTTTTCTTGCTCAAGGCGCTTAATTCTTCTTTCATAAGCTTCAGTTGCTAAGTTGTTGTCTAGAGTCCTCTGAACATTAACATCAAGATCCAGTGAGGTGGGACCAGCTGTAACTCTTAAACAGCTCCGATCAGAAAGTACACTGAAGAAAAGAAAAAAAAAAAATGTAGGTTCATACTGTGATAAAAAGTTAACGTTTTAAAAAGTTTTTTAAACTGACTCCATATTAGTGGCATAAACATCTTTAAATTGCTCATTTTTAAAACATAGATTTGAATATCTTGCAGTCAGCCAGCTGAAATGATTCAAAAAAATTTTTGTAAAATCACCATAAACTATTTTTAGAAGCATTTTAAGAAATAAAAACTTAAAATTCCCCAAATTATTTTGATTAAAAAACCCCTCACAAACTAGAAAATGAAGTTTGCTGAAGGGTTATTGGTAGTTTAAAACAATTTAACCACCTAGGTGAAACAGTGGTAGTCAAAAGCACCAACCACGGCCTTCTTATTAGAATTTGAAATTCAAAAGCAAGTTTCTGTCTTTAATTCAATACAATTTAAATTAAAATACTGAAACTGCTGGACATTCGGTGGTGAACAAAACAGACAAAAATCCTTGCCCATCTAGAGCTCATATTCCAGTGACTGAGACAGAAATAAACAAAGTAAGATATTTATTACATTAGAAAATGTTAAATGCTAAGGAGAAAACAAAGCAGGAAGGGGAGAAATAAAGTACTGAAGGGGAGGAGATAAAAATTTAGATAAAGTAGTCAGGAAAGCTGTCACTGTGAAAGTAACTTTGGAAAAAGCTAAGTTAAGGATAAGGGGACCAGTTAAGGGAATATCAGAAGAAAGAGTGTTCCAAGCAGATGGCACAGAAGTACAAAAGCCCTGAGACAAGAGTATGTCTGACATGTTCACAGGCCAGAAATGCAGCCTGTGTGGATGGAATTGAGTAAACAAGGAAAAATGAACTCAGAAAGATAAAAGTAAGGCACTCAAGTGGGGCCTTGGAAGAAGTTTGATTTGGAGTTAAGATATGAAGCCACTGGAATTGGGGATGGGTGGACTGGTCCCAAATAGGGAGTGACATGTTCTGACTTATCTTTTAAGAGGATCACCTGAACAGGTTCAGAGAAATAAAAGAAAGTAATAAGTGAGTGGTTAAGATGGATTTTTAACTAGACAAGAGGAGAGGTCTCAGCTGCACATTTAGGAGTCATCAGCGAATCTTTGGGAGAACACTAGAGAGTTTAGATGGAAAAGAGAAGTTCAAAGACTGAGCCACAGGACACTCCGATATTCACAAGCCAGGGAGGTCAGGAGGGATCAGGTATGGAGACTGAGAAAGAATGACCTGCAAGGTTAGGAGAAAAATCAGTCAAGTGCCCTAGAAGATGGAAAAGGAAGTTGGCGTTTTTTTGTGTGTTTTTTTGAGTTGGAGTCTCGCTCTGTCGACAGGCTGGAGTGCAGTGGTGCAATCTCAGCTCACTGCAACCTCTGCCTCCCGGCTTCAAGCAATTCTTCTGCCTCAGCCTTCTGAGTAGCTGGGACTATAGGAGCGAGCCACCACACCCAGCTAATTTTTGTATTTTTAGTAGAGATGGGGGTTTCACCATGTTGGCCAGGATGGTCTTGATCTCTTGATCTCATGATCTGCCCACCTCGGGATTACAGGTGTGTGCCATCACACCTGGCCCAAGAAGAAAGTATTTTAAAAATATGGAGCTGTGGCAAATAAGATGAGACTAAGTAAATAAGTAAGACTAGGACTGTGAAGAGATCATTAGATTTAGCAAGGTGGTCAACATGACATCAATAAAACCAGTTTGCATGAAGTGATGGGGGCACATACCTGCCTGGAATGGATTCAACAAACAACAGTATGAGAATAATAAACAAAATATGGTCAACTGTTGAAGTAATTTTTCTATAATATAGAGCAGAAAAACAGTTAAGAGGTAAAGGAAGTCGACTCCAGATTTTATATCTTGCATTAAGATTGGAGAAAGTATTGAAATTTGTAAGCTAATAGCAATGATCTGATGACGCAGATGACATAAGAATTTAAAAATTCGCCGGGCGCGGTGGCTCAAGCCTGTAATCCCAGCACTTTGGAAGGCCGAGGCGGGTGGATCACGAGGTCAAGAGATCGAGACCATCCTGGTCAACATGGTGAAACCCCGTCTCTACTAAAAATACAAAAAATTAGCT
>NW_016107357.1:9618664-9627956 GCF_001604975.1 Cebus imitator
AAAAATTCATGACATAAAAGCAAAACATGCAATAGACTAGGCAGGAAGGGATGCAAGAAACTGGTTTTACTAGAGGCTTGCACAGTTCATCCATAAAAAGTACAGTATTATTTGGGTCCAGCATTATGTAGGTGGTAAATGCAGTGACTGGAGCTTGTGAAAGTTGTCTGCTGTTTGCGTCAATCCTTTCAATGAAAAAGGATGCAAGATTATCAGCTGAAAATGAGGATGACAGAGGTTTCAAACTCAAGTAGAAAGAAATAGGCCAGATGCAGTGGCTTACATCTGTAATCCCAAAAACAGGGGAGGTTAAGACCAGAGGATGCCTTGAGGAGTGGGAGGCTGCAGTGATCTACGATTATGCCACCGTACTCCAGCCTAGAAAGCACAGCAAGAACCATCTCTAAATTGTTTAAAAAATTAGCTGGGCATGGCCAGCTACTTGGGAGGCTAAAGCATGGAGATTGTTTGTGCCCAGGAGTTTGAGGCTATAGTGAGCTATAATTGCACCACTGCATTCCAGCCCCTCTGCTGCCCAGAACGAGACCCCCATCTCTTAAAAAAAAAAAATTATCTAGGTGAGTGGAAGAGTGAATACACTAGGGTAATACAGTGTATTTGTCAGACAAGAGGCACTTGAGTTTGGTAATCTAAAGCAGAGCAGTAAGAATAGTCAGCTATTTTCTCTAGTCATTTGGACTTGTACAGGTACAGGTAGAGAATAAAATTTTAATAGTCAATGTTGACTTAGCAAAAGGAGTATAACAGAATGAGAGACAGCCAAAGAAACTCAAATGGCATACAAGGAGTGATTATAATCATTGTCAATGGAATTTAAACAGGGTAAGAGGGAAATAGGGAATATAAGTGAAGTGAGGGTCAGTGAAAGGATGGTAGGATCAATGAGTTGAAAGTTCTTCTGCTTAACATCTAGAGAATATTCAATAGCAAGACACTCTTCTAACTACTGCCTCCCTGCTAAAGGTTAGACTCTGAGCTCTCTGTTCCATTCTTTCCCCTCCAATATGAGTTAAGACTTTCATGTATTCTATTCATTTTGTAATTCTTAACTTTCTATTTCCAGCAATAGGCTCATTCAATTTTTTAAAAAGTTTTAATTTACAAAGCTTTCTCATACATTTTTTAGGAAACTCAATTCAATTTAATCTGATTTAAATTGTCCAAACTATGTTAACTTCTCAAACTTACCAGCTACTAGTATATGTAAAACCAACAAATGGCAGATGGTGGCCAGAAAATGCAGCATGCGTTGGTGGGGGCATCGTTTCCTAAAGGAGAAAAAAACATTTGGTAAGAATAGATAGCTATGACCTGTAGGCTTTACTATAAATATAAAATGCCAAAAAGAAATATTTAAAAAATTGACTGTTCATTTTTAAAACACTGATAAGTTTGGTACAGTTGTTTAGTGATATAAAATTTAGACCATGAACCCCTCTACTCTCAAATTCTAATTAAATGACAATAAAGACTGAAAGTCTGACATTGATAATATAGTGATTATTCATGTATTCTGTATTTGCAAATTTGTGTAGAAGCGAAAATTTGTTTGTAAACCCCAAATCAATACTTGGGTTACTTTTATGATCATTTGTAGACATGTGCAGAGCAAAGTAAAATTTGAGATGTCCTATGCTCACAATCCCAGCTGAGGTTGAAAAGGAGAGGCTCTGCCTTCTCACTTAAACTTTCATATTATAAACAAGTGTCCTTTACAGGGTCTCTTTAGTGTCATGTATTTCACATTTTTGTGCCTTTATGTGATTCACTGCTTGCAAAGGTCCCCAGGCATAGTGCTGAAGCACTGTCTAGTACTCCTAGTGCAAGGGACAGTTATGTGCCTTTAAGGAGAAAATAACATGCTAGAAAAGCTTCATTTAGGCATGAGTTAACAGCGCTGCTAGTGGTAAGTTCAATGATGAGTTCAGTGTTAATGAATCAACAATATATATTACATAAAGTGTCTTTAAAGAGAAGCACACATAAAACAAAACTATGTATTGATCAACTAATCAGAGACTCACAGGAACCTAACCCTGTGTATCCCCCAGAGCAATCGTTCAATATTAGCTAACAGTGTTCACGGCAACAATATAGAACCTAACTACCTTGAATAATTAGAATCAACTGTACTATGTATTTAATTTAGAATGATTCACAATTTGTTAATGGTAAATTGAATTGTATTTGTAAACAATTGGTAAGAGAAGTCCATTTAATTCTTCATTGTGAAGTTCAGACAGGAAAGTATGAGAAATTTTTATATGTCTTGAATATAGTACTAGGATGGTTTTACAAGTATCAGTCATCAAACAGTGATCATGGCTTATTGTATCGAAACGGTATTCACTGTTTCAGTGAAAAGTAACATAATGTGTACTTATGTACCCACAAAAATTAAAAATAAAAAGTTTGTTAAGAAGTCATATAACATCAACATAAAAATTTTTAGTACAGAATTAAAGCCACAGTTAATTGAATAAAAATGAAAGTTCAAATTAAGAAGGCCAAAAGGGCAAAAAACACAAAACTTTTGAGTTCTTATTTTCCTAAATTTTAATCTCATATAACCTAAAGGTCATCTAACCTCATATAACTAAAATAACTCATATAACTTATCTCATATAACCTAAGGCAGCAGTCAATATATTATGCTGGCCTGTTTTAGCATTGCCCACAAGCTAAGAATAATTGAATTATTTGGGCTAATGGACTGGCCAAGTAATTGGCTTGAGGTCTGCCATTCACCTCAAGCAGGGCTATGCCTCAGGGCTACACCAAGACTGTGGACTATTTTCCCTATTGGTTTCCTATCAAGGTTGCTATTGTTAGCAGCAACACACTGGGCTTAGGTATTTAGCCCTGGAATCTGCCCTTTGTATCAGCAAAGCTGCTGATTTTTCTATCCAGTTCCATGCTGCTAGTACTACTATCCCAGACAAAGTCAGTGGTGGGGATGGAAGTGTGTGGTACATGTGACTTTAACTAAAGTTCAGTAGTTTTTCACAAATAAATGCTTCTCAATTTATTTATTTTTCTTCAGTTGATGTATCAAGCCCTGACATGGTTATTTTTGACAATTTTGTCCAGTTTTATGATTAGTTTTAGGGAGAAATTTGACACTCTTTACAATCATAAAATCTTTTTTAAGTGCCTAATTTGTTTTCCTAGAAAGCTTAATGGCATAACTTATCTAAGAAGTAAAACTTCTAATTTTAATTTTGTTCTTAGTCATAAATATGTTCACCTCAGTTAACTTTCTTCTTGATTTGTGACAGAATAAGCAATGGAAGCCATGATCATTGTTTGACTGGTAACTGATAATTGTAAAACAATACTAGCAAAATACTTATAAATCAAAAAGTACTATATAACCATATTAGAAAGAAACAGAGGGACAGAGCTTCTTCACAGTGTCATACTTACAGAATTTTTTAAACAATCATCATCTACATCAAAATTCGATGTATCTGTTGGGCTACTAACTTCTGGAATATAAGGTGCTTCACAGTTTCGAATATTATCCCAATCAATTCCACTGAAAAATGGATGCTTCTTAAAGTCTTCTATTCCATTTTGACCAAGTCGATGTTCTCTGCTACAAATGAGCCTTCGAATAAGATCCTTAGCATTTTCAGACACATCAGTCACTTGGGCTGGAAACTGAAACCTCTCCTAAACAGAGAAAAACAGAAACAAAATATAAATCAGTGTTTAACTTACTAAGTTGGTTGACTTATTTTCTTAAAAATACATTTTCTTTTAAATATATCTAATAACTGTATATTGGTACAAAGTACTTATAATAAAGGAATACAGGGATGAATGACAGATCATTTTCCCAGGACTTCTAACTGCATATATCACTTAAACATGCATGCGCTAGAGAAGGAAGAATAAATGATACCTTAAATACTGTAAACTACTATCAGAATGAAGAGGAATTAATTGAAGTAGTAGAATTTGACTCAATATTGATAATGGTCATATAAGTTACATACTAATGATTAACCAACAATAATAATACATATTTTTAAGTACATAATATATATCTGACACTATTTAAAGTACTTTACTCATTTAACTCATTTAACCCTCAAAACAATCATTTTAGGTGAGTACTCCTACTATGCTAATATTACAGAAGAAATAAAAGTACAGAAAATTCAAGCAACTTTCTTAACGACACTCATCTAGTAAGTGGCAGAACCAGAATTTGAACTGAAGCGGTAATCTGTGATGTTAAATATCATGTTATACTACAATATTTTTTTCTAACTCAAATGATATACATGCTATTTACAAACTTGCTGCTATTTCTAGTCTTTCAACTCTTCGTAACTATTTGAAACATTATCTTTACAGCCAGGTAGAAGAACATAAACCCTATAAAACTGATTCTTACATATGCAAAGTAACTAATCATAATCGCTTCACTGGAACAAATTAAAATGAACAGATTATCATTTCCTTCTCTGGAATATTCATATTCATATTCTAGGTTTTTGCAATTGCTCACAGTCTTCTAAGACTGAAAAGAAAACCTTTCTTCTTATTATTTTTGAACAGTCTATTTCACTTAGTACTAAATGAATTAAAGTTTCATTAATTTGCTTTGATTGTGTATCGGTGTTGCTTCTAATGTTATGTGATCATAAATAACATTAGAATAGGTATCCTTGTACATATATCTTTGTTCTATCGAAAATGTCATAGGGTAGATTCTTAGACTGAAGTTGCTCAATCAAAACCTCTAACCATTTCTTAAGGCTCGAGGTGCATACCTGCACACTTCTTGAACAGAAAGGTTACACCAATTTATATTCCTATCAATGTCTTAGAATGCCCATCTCACTGCACTATGTATGGTACAGAGTACTATTTTTATTTTGATCTTGCTAACTTGACAAGAAAAAGAAAGTATCTCATTTTTATTTTAAATTTGTATTGCACTTATTACTACTAAAGCTGAGAATTTTTTACACATATTCTGGATACATATACTATAGTAAGCAATGATCTAAATTCTCTGCTTATGACCTTTGTTATTCTACTGGAGAAACCATTTAGTTTCCTACTTAGTAGCATCACTAATAAAGTACAAGAAAATTAGAACTAATAATTTCTGAATAATTTATAGATTTTTACTACTCATGTTTGTCCCTTACTAGGATAAAAATGTGATTATTCATTGCTTTTAGAAACATACTTTCTCTCTTTAAAAGTGATTATATGCATTATTTATCACATGAAATTGAACAAAAGTATTATACTAACTTTGTGATTCATGATTTTTCCATATGTCTCCACCAGAGATTCTGCATAAAATGGTGTTTCTCCATAAAGCATTTCATACATACAGACCCCCAAAGACCACCAGTCACATTCAGGTCCATATCTGCCTTTTCCATCTTCCATGGCTTGAAGGATTTCAGGAGAGATATAATCTGGGGTTCCTACAGCCACTGAGGACTGAACCTGAACAAATTTACAATTTTATTAATCTACTATATTAGAAACAATATTAAATTTAAAATAGTTACTTAAGATACACAATAGTATGATCTCATAAACACATCTTTGCCATTATCTGAATAATTATAATCCTTGTATATAGGTTAAATTTTATATTATCCCCACATTAATAGTTTTCCAGATTTCATAACATGAGAGAACCTTTGTTATAGCTGTTATTTAATTGACAACATTTAGAAGAACAATTTAAATCATCATATTCATTAACCACAAACTAAACATTTGGTTTAGAACATTCATTGTTGATAATTATCTGTCAAACCTAT
Source organism: Cebus imitator (assembly GCF_001604975.1). Classification (NCBI taxonomy): domain Eukaryota; kingdom Metazoa; phylum Chordata; class Mammalia; order Primates; family Cebidae; genus Cebus; species Cebus imitator. The sequence continues at coordinate 9,624,487 of NW_016107357.1, forward strand.
TTATGTTAAAAAAAAAAAAAATTGAAGCTGGGAAAATTTTACAATGAGATGGGGGAAAAAAGCTCCTAATATTTAGGACAACACCATGAGAAGCCTGGAGATTATGTTTAAACTCCTTAATAGACACCTAAGAAAATAAATGGCAACAGTGTACAACAAACTACTTATTAATTTTTAAAAAAAACTATAAAAGAAGAGGTATATCCTTCAAAAACTAAAGTTCCAATAGAGAAAAAAAGTTGAGTACACTGTTATAGCAGTTAAGATGCAATTAGAAAATAGGTAATTAAGGTTAGGCATGGTAGCTCAAGTCTGCAATCCCAGCACTTTGGGAAGCCAACATGGGAGAATCACTTGAGCCCAGGAGTTTGAGACCAGCCTGGGCAACATAACAAGACCCTGTCTCTATAAAAAAAAAGTAGAAGAGGCTGGCTGCAGTGGCTCACGCCTGTAATCTCAGCATTTTGGGAGGCTGAGGTGGGCAGATTACAAGGTCAAGAGATCGAGACCATCCTGGCCAACATGGTGAAACCCCATCACTACTAAAAATACAAAAATTAGCTAGGTGTGGTGGCACACACCTGTAGTCCCAGCTACTTGGGAGGCTGAGGCAGAAGAATCGCTTGAACCTAAGAGGTGGAGGTTGCAGTGAGCCGCGATTGTGCCACTGTACTCCAGCCTGGCAACAGAGCGAGACACCATCTCAAACAACAACAACAAAAAGTAGGAAAAAAAAGAAAATAGGTAACTAGAAAAGTCCTGGGTATATATATTACAAGGTACTTTGAAGTAAAAGAATATTGGCCTCTTACATGTTTTAAAAGAACCTATCCAAAAAATGAACATTCCTAAGGCAGAATACCAGCTAATATTCTGGATTTTCTAGACTACATTACTAATTCTTAATAATTAGGATAAACTTACATTTTAGCAATACTGAGATTAAATAACTTGAAAATCCTTCCATTACAAACTCTTAAAAATGCTAGATATAATAATTATTTGTATAAACATACAAAAGAACTTTTTACAAAAACATTCTTAGAGGTTAGTAATTTAAAAATGCTTGAGAATCAGAATAATAAGCATTAGAGCTGAGTGGAGTTGGGAAAGTTTTGGTGTTCATTTCCTAGGGACTCGAATTTTAACATACACAAAAGCAAAGACCTTACGCTTACATGAGGTGGGGAGTTTAAAGACAGAGACTGCCATATATATATATATATACACGCACACATACACACACACACCCTTTGCCCTAAAATGTATACTGTAAGAAAAATGGTACATTATAAAAATCTGCCACAAAGCAGAGAAGTATAACAAGACATAGACAAAATGTGTGTGATTAATGAAAAACATTGTTCCTGTAGAAATCTGTAACGTTATGTCACACAGTCTCAACATTTGGGATGTGAATACACACTGCTTCTGCGGTCCAAAAGTTCTCAAGCCAAGAAATTGGCATTAGCATTGATTAAAGGTTGCTTCTAGGAAGCAAAACAAATTCAAAACTACTCCAGAGGACACATGCTCAAATTTGGCCAAATATAATTCTTAGACATAAAATCTCACTGAATATGAGATCACAATGCAATAATATAAACCAAATGAGGAAACTGTCAATTATGAGTAACTGAGAAATCCCAACAAAGAGAACAATTAGATCCCAAAGAACAATCAGATCCACTCTATGAAATAAGTATGTTTAGAGAGAGAGATCCAAGATGGCTGATTACTAGCAGCTCAGGATTGTAGCTCCCAGTGAAAGCTCAGAGAACGAGAGGACGCCACACTTTCAGACGAATTTTTGTTGCTCACGGACCAGGAGATTCCCAGCGGAGGAGCCCCACAGGGTCGCCAGCGCGACTCTTGTGGCCAGCCGGGCAGTTTCGCCGGCGCCCCAGCGCAGCGGTTCCTACTACAGAGAAATGGGACTGGGTCCCCTTTTGGTCGGCGTTTGGAGCTCCGGGAAGGCAGAATCACCTATTCAGCTGATTGAAAAAGGGACTCAAGAAGGAAGCCAAACCTGAGATTCCCGGGCAGAAAAGCACCACGAATCTTAACGCCGCTGTTCTGGCCGGCGCAGTGGGTTGCTCAGATTCCAGGGCTGGGAATCAACAAGCTGGACATCCACTCAGAGACCTAATTTGAAACTCGGTAATTACAAAGACGACAGGTGGATAAATTTACAATGATGGGAAGAAACCAGCATAAAAAGGCTGAGAATACCCAAAATCAGAATGCCTCTCCCTCTACAGGTGATCACAGTTCCTCATTAACAAGGGAACAAGGCCCGATGGAGAACGAGTGCGTTCCATTAACAGATTTAGGCTTCAGAAGATGGATAATAAGAAACTTCTTTGAGTTAAAAGAGCATGTTCTAGCCCAATGTAAAGAAACTGAGAACCTTGAAAAAAGGTTTGACGAAATCCTAACAAGAATAGACAATCTAGAGAGGAATATAAGTGAATTAATGGAACTGAAGAATACAATACGAGAACTCTGCGAAGTATGCACAGGTTTGAACAGTTGAATTGATCAAGCAGAAGAAAGGATATCAGAGGTCGAAGACCAACTTAATGAAATGAAACGAGAAGACAAGGTTAGAGAATAAAGAGTAAAAAGGAATGTGCGAAGTCTCCAAGAAATACGGGACTATATGAAAAGACCTAATTTGCGTTTGATAAGTGTACCTGAATGTCATGAAGAGAATGAATCCAAGCTGGAAAATATTCTTCAGGATATTATTCAGGAAAACTTTCCTAACCTAGGAAGGCAGGAAAATACTCAACTTCAGGTAATACAGAGAACACCACAAAGATATTCCTCAAGTAAAGCAACCCCAAGACACATAATCGTTAGATTCACCAGGGTTGAAATAAATGAGAAAATTCTAAGGGCAGCTAGAGAGAAAGGTCAGGTAACCCATAAAGGGAAGCCTATCAGACTCACAGCAGATCTTTCAGCTGAAACCCTGCAAACTAGAAGAGAATGGGGGTCAATATTCAATATCCTCAAAGAAAAGAATTTTCAACCCAAAATCTCATATGCAGCCAAATTGAGCTTCATAAATTTTGCGAACAAGCAAGCACTCAGAGATTTCATCACCACCAGGCCTGCTTTACAAGAGCTTCTGAAGGAAGCACTATACACAGAAAGGAACAACCAGTATCAGTCATCCCAAAAACTTACCAAAAGGTAAAGAGTATCTCCATGATGAAGAATTTATATCAACTAATGGGCAAAATAGCCAGCTAGCATTAAACGACAATATTAAACTCACAAAAATCAATATTAATCCTAAATTTAAATGGATTAAATGCCCCAGAGACACAGATAGGCAAAGTGAATGAAAAGTCAAAACCCATCGGTTCGCTGTATCCAGATCCATCTCATAAGCAAGGACGCACAGGGACTCAAAACAAAGGGTTGGTGGAAGACTTGCCAACCAAATGGAGAGCAAAAAA
>NW_016107357.1:9629617-9637547 GCF_001604975.1 Cebus imitator
AAAAAAAAAAAAAAGAAGAAGATAAATAAAAGCAGATTCATGTCTGCAGGCACTGGAATTAAACTACAGAATACCAATGCCAAGATATTTTTAAAGCATTAAAGAATAAAGAGAGATTATCTACTAAGGAATGACAATTAGACCAACAGCTGAGTTATTAATAACTAACAATTACAGTCAGAAGAAAATGAAGTTGTACCTTCAAGGTGGTAAGACAAAATAACTGTCCATATAATATTACCTACCTACCTACCTAAATTATAATACAGAAATGATACATTTCCACTTAAGACTGAGTGAACTATCACTAACATTTCCTTTATGATAAACAAATACTAACGGGTATACTTCAGAAAACAAGAAATTTAACCAAGATGGAAGAATGTGACAATAGAAGCAATTGTGAAAAAAGATATTAGGAAACTTTACTAATACATCTAAATGGTGGTTAACTGGATAAAGTAATGATGAAGAAGAAGGAGGAGAACAAAGACTAGAAAAAGAGGCACAAGTAACTACCTTACTAAGGTAGTAAATTTACTACTGAAAAATAAATTTACCCCATAAATGTATACAACTATAACTTGTCAATTTACAAAAAGAAAAATAAAAATTTTTAAAAACCACCCACTTTGCCCCCCTAAAAAAAAAAAAAAGTTGGAAATAAAACACTGGGAAAACAAAATTAAGGAGGGTGTAAACAGGATTCAAGTATTCTAAATATCTTAGGTTTTTTAATTTTTTAATTATTATTTTTAATGGTGGTAAAAAATACATAACACAAAATTTACTATCTTAATGATTTTTTAAAGTGTGTAGTTCAGTGACATTAAGTACATTGACATTGTTGTGCAACCAGTCCCCACCATCCATCTATAGAATTTTTTCATCTTAGAAAATTTTACATCTGTACACGTCACTAATTCCCCCACTCCCCTTATCCCTGGCAACCACCATTGTACTTTGTTTCTTTGAACTTGATTACTATAGTTATCTCACATAACTGGAATCATATAATATCATATACTGGGCTTATTTCACTTAGCATAATGTCCTAAGGTTTCATCCATGTTGTAGCACGTCAGAATTTCCTTCCTTTTAAAAACTGATTAATATTCTATTGTATGTCTATATAGCACATTTTGTTTATCCATTATCTGTCAATGTACATGGGTTCCTTCCACTCTTTGGCTGTTGTGAACAATGCTGCTCTGAAAATGGGTATACAAATATATGTTCAAGTCCTTGCTTTCATTTCTTTTGGCTATATATCCAGAGCTGGAACTCTGGATTACATGGTAATTCTATTTTCAATTTTTTGAAGAGCTACGTATAGTGTTTTCCATATTTTTCATTTCCACCAACAGTGCCCAAGGATTCTAATTTGTTCACATCCTTGACAACATTTGTTATTCTCTGTTTTTTTCATAGTAGCCATCCTGCTGAGTATGAGATGATGTATCACTGCGGTTTTGATTTGTGTTTCACTAATGATAGTAATGTTGAGTACCCTTTCACGTGCTAATTGGCCATTTATGTATCTTTTTTGGAGAAATGTCTATTTAAGTTCCTTGTCCTGGCACTTTGGGAGGCTGAGGTGGGTGATGAGGTCAGGAGTTCCAGACCAACCTGGCCAACAGGGCAAAACCCAGTCTCTACTAAAAATACAAAAATAAAAAATAAAATAACATTAGCTGGATATGGTGGCCCATGTCTGTAATCCCAGCTACCTGGGTGGCTGAAGCAGGAGAATCGCTTGAACCCAGGAGGAGGAGGTTGTAGTGAGCCAAGATCATGCCACTGACTCCGGCCTGGGCAACAGTGCAAGACTCTGTCAAATTAATTAATTAATCAATTAATTTCTTGTCCATTATTTTTTTAACAGGGTCCTTTGTTCTTTGCTGTTGATTAGGAATTCTTTACATATTTTAGAGACTAACCTGTTATTAGACATATGATTTGCAAATATTTTCTCATTCCATATGTTGCCTTTTCACTCTGCGTGTCCTTTGATGCACAGTTTTAATGGAGATATTGCCCAATTTATCTATTTTTTTCTTTTGTTGCCTGTAATTTTGTGTCATTCCCAAGAAATCACTGCCAAATCCAATGTCATAAAGTTTTCTCTTCTATTTTTTTTCCTAAGAGTTTCATAGTTTTAATTTTTGCATTTAGGTCTTTGACCCATTTTGAGTTAATTTTTGTTGTATTGAGTTAATTACAGTGTAATCTAAGTTTCTTGTTTTGATTGGGAATGCAGCAGAAAAACTGATGAACTCTACACAGTAGGTAAACTATAAATGTTTAAAAATTTAAAGATAAACACTAAAATACTTAGAATCTGTAACTTCAAAAGAAAAAAGAGAAATTTAAAAGCTTAACTTGATCAAACCAATAGAAGGCAAGAAAGAAGGAAACAAACTCAAGCATACATGTAAAGAAACAAGCAAAACCTATAATAAACAGCACATAAGATACTAGAAATAAATATATTAATAACCACAAAATTCATAAATAGATTAAATTCACCTATTAAACAAAACTGTTGTACTGGACAACACACAAAACCAGAATGAACAAATAGAAAAAATATCAGCAATAATCTGTTTAAAAGGCATGTATGTACTTAAAACATAAGGACACAAAAAAGTTGAAAGTAAAGGGATGGAAAGGGATATATCAGGCATATGATAAAGAAAAGAAACTTAAGGTAGCTACAGTAATACATTAAATATATTCCAATGCCAAAATCATTGTAAGATTTTTTTAAAGTTCATTATATAATATAAAAGGAAATACCTTGGAAGAAATGTCAATTCTGAATAAGATATGCCTAACGGCACAGCTACAAAAGAGCTGTGCAAAACACTGATAATTACAAAGAAAAGTTAATAAATTTACCATTATAAGAATTTTTAAATAATAAATAGATCAGAGAAATAAAATTGTTAAGAACAACAAAAAAAAACACCCTGAATGACAAAATTAACCATTTTAATCTTACAGACATATATAACTGCACCCAAAAGTTAGGAAAAAATAGTATTCTTTTAAAATAAATATAGAAGATACAAAACTTGGCCTGTTACAAAATCACAAAGCAAATTTCAAAAAATGCCAAAAAAAACCCTGAATACCAAATAGACCCAATCTACACTAAATCAAAACCAACAATAACTAAGCAAATAAATGTATACTATGGATATTAAAAGGCACATCGCTAAATTATTAGTGGTCCACAGAAGAATTCTAACTCAAGTTGGAAAATATTTAGAATTGAACAGTAGAATGCTCTGTATCAAAACTTATGAAGGAAAAGACAAGCATAAATAAATAATATTAGGAAAAGGAGGGCAAAACTACACTGTAAAGGAGATATTAAAACTAGAAAAAAGGCAGTGTGAACTACTTTATGGCAATAAAATTGAAAACTCGGAGAAAATGGATAATTTTCATAGAAACGACTAACATACTAAAACTCAGGAAGAAACAAAATATCCAGCAGACCTATAATCATTTAAAAATCTGAATTAATAGTATAAAATCTCTCTGCAAAACAAAATTGAAGAAAACAAAACTTCACCCAGGTTAAAGTGATTTAAAAGTAAATTCTATCAATGATATAAGTTAACAGATAACTATATTATAAACTGTTCTATTGCCAAAATGGGTAAGGAGAGAATATGGGTCCTCTGCTTATTTTATAAGGCTAAAATGACCTAAATCTAAAAATCAGACAAGAACAATTTAAGAAAAAAAAATTATACTCCAATCTAAGATATGACTAACGTCATGTATGAATGAATGCCAGGTAACAATATTATATAAAATAGTAGCAGATTCAACTAGCAATCTGTTAAACTACTGCAATATAACTAGTTGATAAAGTTATGTTCACCCAAAGGATGAATGATTTAATAATGGAAAAGCTGTCATTCATCAGAATAACAGATTAAAGGAAAAACAACCTAATATCATCTTGATGGATGCAGAAAGTCATTTAATTACAACCAGAATCATAACAAAAAAATTACAGTAATGAGAAATGGGAGGAAATTTCTTAATTCAATAAGAGATACATACCAAAAGCTAACTGCAAACATTAAACTAATCTGAAGCTACAGAAACATCATCATCACACCTATTTAACATTGTACTGAAGATTATTAGACTCCACAGTAAGACAAAAATAGCACATATAAAGATTGTAAAGAAAAAAAAAAACAAAGTTTGTCATGATTTATGGATGACTGATAAATTATATGAAAAATCTAGAAGAATCTACAAATTAAAACAAAAAAAATTCAGCATGACTGCTAGATTCAAGATGAATATATAAAATCAATTCTAATCCTAAAGAAGGGCAACAAGCTATAATTGCAAATTTAAACAAGTATTTATAATACAGGTAACATTAAAAATCCACGAGTCGCTCAGGAACAAATTTAACTCATCTAGGTAATGGATTAATAGTGAACATTATGGAGCTGTATTAATAGACATAAAAGAAAACCTGAAACAATAAAAAGAAACACAACATTCAAGGATGAAAAGATTCCATGTTATAGACATAAATGTCCCCCAAATTAAGATATAATTTCAATGCAAGTCCTAAATACATAAGCCAGTGTTTATGAAGGATTGTTTACGTGTGTACACATATGGATATAAACCAATATGCTAAACCTAACAATCACACAGAAAAATAAAGGGCCAAGAATAGCCAAGATAATTTTCGAGCAAGAAAAGAATTATAGCAAACACTTCTCCACCAGAAATTGACTTCTTAAAGTAAAGTGATTCAGTTGGTATGGTTTTGACTGAGATGTAAGAGAAAATGCAAGTTGAAATTTAATTTGAAAGTCACAAACTTGGGAAAGGCTCTTAGATTTGAGGCACTGGTCCAGATAATAAATAATAACTCACACAAAGTCACACAATCATAACATTTCAGAACACTGGGAATAAATAAAACATTCTAAAAGCTTCCAGAGAGAGACAGAAAGGCTGTAATAAAAGGACTGAGACTCAAAATAGCATCAGATGTCTTAATAGCAACACTGCAAAAGACAACGTAATGCCTTCTAAATTATAAGAGAAAAATAGTTTCAAATCTAGAATACTAGGTCCAGACAAATTATCAATAAAATATGAAGCCATTTTTCAGACATGGAAGATTATGAAATATTTACTTCCAAGGGAATCTTCCTCAGGCAGCTATCACCAAATGGGATCCAGCAGAGTCTGATACTAGAGAACAACACCGTAAATTCCATGAAGACGATGAAAGGAGTTCTAGGATAGTAGCTCTGCAGTAGGTCTCTGGAACAGACAGTCCAGATTAGGAGAATGAAAGACTCCAGTATGAATATCTCCATGGGAAAAAAATAAACTGCTAAATTTCTTTTAATAAGTAATTTAACATGATAGAGAGTTTGAGGATAAATTGGTGATAATTAACATGGAAAATTAAGCAGAGCCAAGTGGTTACTATACCAGGAAGAATAAAAAGGTTTTGAAGAAAAGAAATGCAATTAAATAAACTGTATGACATGGCTATGAGCATTTGTATCTGTGACATTGGTCACATCAGGCTTGTATCATCATTAAAAAATAATGAACAGGATTTAATGGAGGATTGTGTGATAATTACATTGGGAGGATAGAGAGGAAGTATACTGGTTGGGCAAGAGCAGAGGAAGAGACCTGAATTCTCATCTTTGATGGTAGGAAATTAACAGATAGTATCGTAAAATAAATAATCAAGAGACAGCAGCACAACCATGGTTGTAAGTAAATGAAATGCTCAAAGCACCACTGCACTTGCCAGGGTGACAGAGCAAGACCCTGCCTCAAAAGATAAGACAGTAAAATCTAAAATTAATTTAAAAATCTGAAATAAAGTAAGGCTTCTTCATTATAGTGGGCTTTTCTTAAAATCTGTTGTTTTTTTTTTTTTTTTTTGAGACAGGGTCTTGCTGCCACCCAGACTGGAATGCAATGGCACCATCACAGTCACTGTGGCCTTAACAAGGTCCTATGCTCAATCGATCTTCCCATATCATCCTCCTGAGTTACTGGGACTACAGGTGCATGCCACCATGCCTAAATAATTTTTTATATTTTTTTCTAGAGATGAGGTTTTGCCATGTTGCCCAGGCTGATCTCAAACTCCTGGGTTTAAGCAATCTTCCTGCCTTGGCCTCCCAAAGTGCTGGTATTACAGGTGCAAGCCTATGGTTTTGAAAATGGAAGTCCAACATGATATTATGTCCAAGAAAACCATTTGGAGATCAATAAGTGGACTAGAAACAAAACATAAAATATTATCCTATTGTTCAGCAAAATCAGAATGAATGACTAGGAAGACACATCAGACTTTCAGGAACCAATATAACTGGAAAAAACTCATAGAGACAGAAATATTACTCATGAATTCTAAAATTTACATTTCAAATGCATTCAAAAGGAATTTAGAAAAGGAAACATCAGACTACAGCGACTCTAGCTCCAGCTTTCAGTCCACCAGGCTTGTCATATGCAGGACTGGAGAATCACTAGCTCACTCTGTGGAGTTATTTTTCCCTACAGCTCTATCTTCGCTGGAATGGTGGCCCCCAACTTCCAGATGCCAAAGCCTCCCTGATTTCAATCTGTGTTTTCTCAACTCAGCAAGACCACCATGCTATTTCCCTCTTCCAATGTCATACCAAGCACTACCCACTTCTCACTTTATACTTCATATATACAGTTACACTAGAGCAGTATAATTCCATATACACATCTTCCATTGTTTATGTGACTATTGTCATATCCTTTACTTCTACATGTCATAAACCCCACATTACAAATAATTACACATTTCATTATTTTTGCTTTTAACAGGTGCCTTTTATGTAAATTAAATAAGAAAGACAGTATAGACATTTTCTTTACCCACTTATTTATGCATATGATATTTTTTATGCTATAAATCCAAATATCCAAATGGTATAATTTCCTTTGCCAAGGAGAACATTTTTTAGCATCTAGGCTTACTAGAGATTAATTTTCTGATCATTTAACTGAAAATGTCTCTAATTCACCCTCATTTTTGAAGGATATTTTCTGTAATATAGAAATCTCAGTTCACATATTTTTCCCTTTAGCACTTTAAAGATATCACTCCATGATTTCTAATGAGGTCAGTAGTTCTTACCATTTCTTCCCTCTATGTAATATGTCTTTCCTTCTGGCTGCTTTTTAAATGTCTTTATCTTTAGTTTCCAGCACTTTAAGACATGGCCAGGTGTGGTTCTCTTTATAGGTTTGAAGTATGGTAAAATTCTTAGAGTTGGGTTTTTCATCACATTTGGGAAGCTTCAGCTATTACGTACACATTTTTTTCCAACATCTACCTCACTCTCTTGTTCTGTGTGGATCCCTAAGCCTCTATTTATTTTGTCTCAATATTTTTCTCTGTTCTTCATATTTGATAATCTCTACTGACCTGTTTCAAGTTCACTGGCTCTTTCTTCTCCCATCTCTAGTCCACTTTTAACCTCATCAGTGAATTTTAAATTTTAGTTACTGTGCCTTCTAACTGTAAAATGTCATTTATTTTCTGCTGAAATTCCTTATTTGTATAATCTTTAAGACTACATTTTCCTTTATTGTCTTAAGCATTTTTATAATCTTTTTTTTTTTTTTTTTTTTTTTTTTTTTTTTTTTTGAGACGGAGTTCTTTTCTGTTGCCCAGGCTGGAGTGTGATGGTGCAGTCTTGGCTCACTGCAAGCTCTGCCTCCACCTCCTGGGTTCAAGCATTTCTCCTCCTCAGCCTCCTGAGTTAAGTAGCTGGGATTACAGACATGTGCCACCACGCCTGGCTAATTTTGTATTTTAAGTAGAAATGGGCTTTCACTGTGTTGGCCAAGCTGGTCTCAAACTCCT
>NW_016107357.1:9639322-9658262 GCF_001604975.1 Cebus imitator
CCCCGCCCCCCACTGACACTCCCCTAGTCCCCCTCAACTGACCGCAGTGTGTAATGCTCCCCTTCCTGTGTTCATGTGTTCTAATTGTTCAACACCTGCTTATGTGTGATACCTTGTTTTTCTGTTCTTGTGTCAGTTTGCTGAAAATGATGGTTTCCAGATTCATCCATGTTCCTATGAAGGACATGAACTCATCGTTTCTTATGGCTGCATAGTATTCCATTGTGTATATATGCCACATTTTCTTTATCCAGTCTATTGTTGATGGACATCTGTGTTGGTTCCAGGTCTTTGTTATTGTAAACAGTGCCGCAACGAACATACGTGTGCATGTGTCTTTATAATAGAGCAATTTATAATTCTTTGGGTACATACCCAGTAATGAGATTGCTGGGTCAAATGGTATTTCTATTTCTAGGTCCTTGAGGAATGCCAATGATCACTTCTTTAAGTCTTTGTCTGCTAAGTCCAACATGTGTGCCAGCCAGGCCTCTACTGACTGCTTTTATTTGACTCTGTATCTCTATCCACATTCCCATTTTTGTTTGGTTCAGTGATTTTTTTTTTTTAACTGAATTTTGGCAATTGTGAATAAGATGTTAGAGTACTGATTCTGCTATCTTCCTATGAAGAATAATAATTCTTATGTAAGCACATAAAAATTACCGACTGATCTCCTTGACCATAAGTTGGCTTACGAACATACTCTGTGATTGTAGGTTCATACAAAAATCTAAGATTTGTCATAAGCCCCTCTACTTGGAAGGAACACTTCCAAACTCTGTGGATCTTATCAGGGCTTAGATTTAGGTTACAGACAGGTTTAGAGTAGGTCTTAGGTGATACAAAGGTATTAGCTGGCTCTCCGGGGCTGAAAATTCAATTTCCCCTAGCAATGTTTCTCACTAGGGGATCTGCTTGATCATTAGTATTCTGGTCTGTTTTCAAATAGTATCATCTACTATTGGCAAGCCTCATATGATCTTGTAGTACAATGTATCGCCCAATCTTCATGAGGTACTTTATGCCCTCTCTCTGCACAGTTCCCTCCTCTCAAAAGGCAAGGCCTGCAGATTCCAGCTGTTGCAGCTAGCCCGGCTCTGCTCTCACTCTAGCTTTCTGTATCAGGGTCAGGAACTGTCCCAGTCTTTGGGCAATTGTGAGGAATACCTCATGAGTTCATTTGTGTCAGGGATAATAATATTATGCTGCCTATTGTCCACTGCTGGAAAACAGTTGTTTCAAATATTGTATCCAGTTTTATAGTTCTTTACTGTGGGAGTGCTAATTTGGTACCAATTTAATCCTTCTATTGTGGCCAGAGGCAGAGGTCACAGAATCCTTTTTAACAAAGTTATCACTGTAGGATAAATTTTCTGAAGTTGGCCGGGCGTGGTGGCTCACGCCTGTAATCCCAGCGCTTTGGGAAGCTGAGCTAGGCTGATCACCTGAGGTCAGGAGTTGAGACCAGCCTGGCCAACATGGTGAAATACCATCTCTACAAAAAATACAAAAATTACTCGGGTATGGTGGTGCTTGCCTATAATCCCAGCTACTTGGGAGGCTGAGGCAGGAGAATCACTTGAACTCAGAAGCTGAGATCATGCCACTGCACTCCAGCCTGGGCAACAGGGGGAGACTTTATCTCCAAAAAAAAAAAAGAGAGAGAGAGAAAGAAAAAAAAATTCTGAAGTCAAAATTACCGATCTAGAGTAATGTGACATTTTCATGACTTTTGGAATGTATTATACTAAACTGTTCTCCAAAAAGTTTCTGCCAATTAAACTGATGTATTTTTGGACCTCTCCTATACAGCCAGAAAAATGAAGTTTAAAAAAAGAATAAAACTGGGGCATATAAACTTTTTTTTTTTTTTTTTTTTCTTTAAAATAGAGACAGTCTCACTATGTTGCTCAGGCTGGTCTCAAACTCCTGGGCTCAAGTGATCCTCCTGCCTCAGCCTCCCAAAGTGCTGGGATTACAAGTATGACCCACTATGCCCAGTCTTTTTTTTTTTTTTTTGGCGGGGGTCGAGGGGAGGTGTTGGGGACTGTCTGGAGACAGGATTTCACTGTTGCCCAGGCTGGAGTGTAGTGGTGCAATCTTGGCTCACTGCTACCTTTGCCTCCTGTGCTAAGGAGATCCTCCCACCTCAGACTCCCGAGTAGTTGGGTGTGAGGTGGGAGGCAGTGAGTAGTTGTGACACAAACCATATAGCCTACAAAGCCTAATATATTTACTATCTGGCTATTCAGAGAAAAAGTTTTCAAACCCCTATTGTAGATGACAGATGGCTGCTAAACAGAGACAGACACCATGCCCAGCTACTAAGTAAACAACAACAACAACAAAACAACTGAGGGCTTTAGGGTTAACAAAAGTTAAGCAAATGGGAACATGAAACTAAAAAAGGATTCATTTGTTGACAACTGTGCCTCAGAACCACTAAGCAATTAGGAAAGAAAGACAAAAAAGTAAAAGTGAGGACAAAGTTGGCATTTTCTTTTTCTATGTGAGACTCAGTTCCTTTACCCCTTGGTAAACTTTGAAATATCTAAAGTATAACAGAAGTCACCAACTAAAGAAGGAGCAAACAAGGGTCTCATAAAGGGTATACTATTATCAATCTGAAGATCTTTGATATAAGAAGCTGAAATGGCTAGTGACTTTTTAGACAAGCCCCATTATAAGCATGCCCAAATGCGTTTGTGGAAAGAGGTGGCACATAGACAGACAAATGGATGGATGGACGAGTAGATAGTATAAATAGATGGTTTCTAAAACAGATGTAAAAAATAAATAGTAGCAAGGGAAATGTCTGTGAATAAAATAATTTAGGATTTATCGTTATTTACCGTTCCATCTTCCATCAGCTTCAGACAAGAACCAAAATCTGCTAACCGAATGTGTCCATTCATATCCATCAATATATTGTCAGGTTTAATGTCTCTGAAAAAATAAATACATTCAATTTTTAGTGGAAAAGTAAACAATTTGTTGCTTGGTAAGATTTTTTTTTTGTCAGAAAAAAAAATCTCAACTTCTTTTAAAAGTAATATTCTAAGAATATCTTATTTACTTTAATTACTACTTAATTACTTTATTAAATAGACATTCTTAGACTATTACTTTTAGTAATAATTCAAATCCTGGCTCTGATTCATATTAAAATTTTCTCAAACACATGTAATTTCAGTATTATTCTAGAGATAAAAAGTAGTGTGGTAATTTTCATGCTGGTTAAATTAACCTTACTGTCTTTCCTTTAGATTTACACAGATTCCAAAGTGACTATGGCAGACTACTTTCTGCATACAGAGAAGAGTCATCATTACCTGATAACCACAAAAAAAAACAGTATTCTCTAGCCCATGAAATTAGATAGGGAAAAATATACTTTCTAGACCCTAAGATAACTGCAGGTAGATAAATTCTCAATTACTGCAGGTCATGACAACACAAAGAAATTGCTTCATAAAGTTGATTTTACAGAAGAACTAAAACAATTGCCTAATACATTGTCTATATTATCTAAAGCTTTCACTATCTTTGGATGTTAAGTCAATGGTGTATAAGATATTCAAATCTAAACTATATCATATACCAGTTCTTATATTTGTTTTTGCATGTGAATACAAACCTTGGAAAAATAATCATATATAAAATGGTTCTGTAAAGAAGATTCTCAGGGACTTAACAATATTAAGTTTCTAATCATATTAAAGGTTGTAATTGTAAATAACTAAGAGATTATACCCACCCAACTCACTCTACTTTTAAAGGAAGTAAAACAATCTCTGGTCAATCTATATACGTTAAAAAAATAATATTGCCATGTAAATAACAGGAATATGGTAGGGTTATTTTAACCTGAGTAATGCCATTTAAGATTTCTATGCTTCAGTTTTACCATCCATAATATGGGTTAATAGTATTACTTTGGTTACTGAAGCAATTTCTCTGAGTGTGTTATATATTACAAGTTAGCAAATTATGGCCCACAGCCAAATCTAGCTGCCTGATTTTGTAAATAAAGTTTTATTGGAACACAGCCATGCCCATTCATTTAGGTATTGCCTACGTCTGCTTTCACACTACAATGGCAAAGTGAGTAGTTGTGACACAAACCATATGGCCTACAAAGCCTACTATATTTACTATCTGGCTGTTTACAGAAAAAGTTTTCAAACTCCTATTGTAGATGACAGATGGTTGCTAAACAGAGACAGGCAGATTGAAAACAACAATCTGTATAAGGAATTAGCTTTATAATCCTCAACATGTGACTGTATCCTAACCTGTCAGAAAAGATCTGCTGTAGAGGAAACATCAAAGAAGTACAGTTCAGTTCTGGAAGGAAGCTTAGCAGTTACCAAGACTACTTTTAGATGAAGAAAAAATATTTTATTCTTTACCTTGAAAATTAAGCTCTACAGTCAGTACAAATTACTGCTACTGGTGTAGCATTTCTTAGATTGTTAAAGGAGAGTAAAGAAACTGCAAAGACAGAATTTATATGCACTGACAATAGCTTCAGTTATTTTATAGACAGTAAGTATAAAATATATACATAAAGCATATCAATGTGAATATATTTTATGCATAATACAATGTAAATTAGTAAAACAGAAAATACTGAAAGTTACAAGGATACAAGACATTACAGATAGTATTGGTATTACAGATAGTATCAAAAAACATAAGTATTCTATTAATATTCCTGATCTCATCCTCTCCCTCCACTACCCAGACACAGCCACTATCCTAAATTTGGTATTTACTGTAGCCATGCATATTTTATATTATTATGCATATATGTAATATCACAAAACTATGCGCTTTTTTAATGTCTTTAAACTTTGTAATTGATATAAAACTGTGTATTGCTTTTTGCAACTTGGTTTTATTCAAATATTATGCTTCATGAGCCTGGCATGGTAGCTCATGGCTATAGTCCCAGCACTTTGGAAGACCAAGGAGGGAGGATCACTTGAGCCCAGGAGTTTAACAGCAGCTTGTGCAACACAGTAAGACCCCTTCTCTACAAAAAATAAAAATAAAAAATTAGCCAGGCATGATGGCACATGCTTGAGGTCCCAGCTGCTTGGGAGACTGAGATGGGAAGATCACTTGAGTCTGGGACATAAAGGCTGCAGTGAGCTGTGATTGTGTCACTATACTCCAGCCGGGTGACAGAATGAGAAACTGTCTCCAAAAGAAAAAAAAAAAAAATTATATATGTTTCTAAAACTTATCTATTTTGGTACATACTGTTTTAATTCATTAATTTTAAATAATTTTAATTATACAGAATAGTTTCATATACATATCAGAATTTATCAATTCTCCTGATTACAGAATTTAGATTGTTTCCCATTTTTATTTTGTTAAAACAGAATGTTGAGATGAATATTTTAATAAATGTTTTCTAGTACTCATATGTGAATGCTTCTTCAGTCTATAGATGCAGAAGTGAAATTTCTGAGATGAAAGATATGGACATCTTCAACTTTGCTAGCATGATTACCAGTATAGTTGAGACTCCTTTTCATAACATCACTGGTCATCTTAGATTCATCTTCTATAAAATGCCTGTTAATATCCCTTGCTGTTTTTAAAAACTGTATATGCACTGTTTTTTTTTTGTTGTTATTGTTTAATCTTCAGGGATTCTACTTACTCAAACTTAGTTCCTTATATGTGTTACAAATCTCTTCTTCCTGCATGTGGGCTTGTTTTTCCATTGTTTTTAATGTTTTCTTATTTGTTGAAAAAAAAAAAAGTAGTAAATAGTAATGTAGTCTTGTAATTTATACTGTGATTTCTGTCTTCCCAGACATCCTAAGGACAGTGTCATAATTTTCTCTTGTGTAAGTTTTAAAGTTTTACTTTTCAAGTTTTTTAATCTACCTGCGATTAATTTTTTTTGTGTAGCGTGAGATAATGGGCAGTTATATTTCTTTCTAACCTAGCACCATTTACTGAATGATATCCTTTCACCACTGATATCTAATACCACATAGGTCATAAATTTAGTGGATTTGTTTCAGGACTCTCAAGAAGAGCAAAAATACTACTATATTACTCTTTTTTTTTTTTTTTTCAGTTGATAATCTTGAGAGTGAAAGAATGCCTATTAATTACCAGGACAACAGGCATAAAATGGAACTCTTCCACACAAACCAAGATGAATGGCCACCCTATCAATATGCCTCTACCTGCACCACCGTCTTAATTATAAAAATAATGAGCTCCATACCAGTAGAACACATTTTTTAATTGCCAGTAGTCTTCTAGATCAATGCTGGAATTAGCTTAATATGTTCCATAGTACATACTGAAATTATTGTGGGAATCATGATTTTATAGATTAATCTGAAGAGAACTGATATCTTTGCAATATGACACTTCCCAACTGTGTATACAATAAACCTTTAAGTCTTCTTTTTATATTCTTCAGTTACGAATTATTTTCCGTAGAGAACTTACACATCTAATCTACAGGCAACATAGTGAGACTCTGTCTCTACAAAAAATTTTTTTAAACTTAGGCATAGTTGTGCATGCCTGTGGTCCCAGCTACTCAGGAAGCTACTCAGGAGGCTGAGGTGGAAGGATCACTTGAGCCCAGAAGTTCAAAGCTGTTGCGAGCCATGATCATGCCACTGCACTTCAGCCTAGGTGACAGAGCAAGACCCTCCTATCTTTTTTTAAGTGCATACACACACACACGCACACAAACACACACACACACACACACACCCCCCTAAAGCTTTAAAAATTCAGACTCTGGAAACCATCTCCTAGTTTCAAAACCTTCAGTAAACTCTCAATAAATCACCAAAATGCAAAGGGTCCAAAATTATTCTTATCACTTCCCCTTTTCTTTCAAATAAATAATCTTCTTGTATAAATAATCTTATGGTATATATCAGCAGCTAAGAGAAAGATAGGTTTTAGGAAATCACATTTCAGGATCCCATAAGCATGTTGGGGGGAGACTGAGGCATGGGATAAGAATATAACAGCTGACAAAGTAAAACATTCCATAAGCATTAATTAAAAATTTACAGCATGCAACAGCACTGAATTAACTGTAATACTACATACTATGGGAGTACATAAAGGTATAAAACAGAAATTCTTTTTCTTATTCCCTCATCACCCCAAAAAATCTTCATGGGAGTACACATGTTTATCTCTATTCCCTCCAAAATCACAGTAAAATGACAATTACAAGAATTAAAAGGTAGAAACCCACAAGTGAATGTAAGAAAAAACAACAGAAGATGAAGAGTGTCAACACAACTTTCAAAGATGGAGAACATATGTGTGATAAATAATGTGGAGCCAAGGAAGCTGAATTATAACCACCCACAAAGCTGGGAGAAGGCAACTAAATTGACTTGATATATGATTTGATGTACTGGAATACTTGAAAATGTACTGTTAGGCATTTGGTACATATAAAAGGAAATTTTAAGAGTATTGACAAACAACTGAAAAAATTTTGAGCCTATTATTAGTTATAGGAAAAAACAGTTATATAAGGAAAAAATTATATTTCTTGGCTCAGCAATAAATAATATTTACAAAGTCTCAAAAATGCAAGCATTATCTACCAAGAAGAGAAAAATGTGATAAAATTATAGTGAGAGAATGCAGGAAGGCAAAGTAGAAAGAGGAATACAAACAGCTAAATCCTCCACTAGCACAGCAAGCAGTCAATAGAAGTCTTTACGAACTGTCCAAAATTTGCAAATCTAGAAATATCAGCATATCAAGACATTAGAGATATGGGGCTAAATAACTTTTAAAAATAGCTTTAGGGCCAGGTGCGGTGGCTCATGCCTGTAATCCCAGCACTTTGGGAGGCCAAGGTGGGCAGATCACGACATCAAGAGATCGAGACCATCCTGGCCAACATGGTGAAACCCCGTCTCTACTAAAAATATAAAAAATAGCCGGGCATGGTAGCACATGCCTGTAGTCCCAGCTACTCGGGAGGCTGAGGTGGAAAAATCGCTTGAACCCAGGAGGCAGAGGTTGCAGTGAGCCGAGATTGCTACACTGCACTCCAGCCTGGGGACAGAGCAAGACTCTGTCTCAAAAAAAAAAAAAGAAAGAAAGAAAAAAAGCTTTAAAGGAATTGAATATAGCTGCCACTAAGGAGCAGGCATAAGAAGTACGCTAGAGGGACTATTTGACAATATAACCTTTTTCATATTAGTTTTTTCTTTATTATTTGATTAAAATTAATTAAAAACCAAAAATACATGTGTAAATATCTGAATCATTTAATCGAAGAATACGAAAATGTTTTCACTAAGCCATTAGGATCATCTGTAGTCAGCAATATATTTTAGTCCAAACAGTTAATGGTTATCAATATCATAGATAAGCACCATGATGTTAAAATGACAATATTAATTGGTCTCTGTTTATCCAACAATGAATACAATTATACAATTATATATTTAATAAAGCATGTTGCCTACTGACTCACTCCACATCCTTATTCGTTTTATTCCATGGCTGAAAAAGAAGTCTCTCTGTTCTTAAAATGGTCATTATTTAGGCAGACAGGAACTCTCCTAACCTTTGAAATAATGAGACCTTAGAAGAGTGAGCTATTTATTCTCCCTGATCATCTGGTGTATTTGAAATATTTAAGTTTTATTTTTGTTTTGGGGGTGAGGCAATAGAACATATAATGCTGGTATGAGGTAAAATTTAAAGGACTCATAGGGTAGAAGAGAAAACAACTTTTCCATCTAGCTGGGCTGAATATTTCACTCAATTACCAGGCGAAAGCAAGGTGTAAAACTTACATAAATTCACATACTTCATCACCTCAAGAAAAAGACAACATGTTCTTTTCTCTTTTTTCCAACCAAGGCTACAGCTTGACCTTCTGTGGTTTCCTTTTTCCTTCAGCCTTACCTATCATTTTCATTTAGATCTAAATTTATAGCAGTCATTAAAAAAAAGTTTGGGTCTGGTTTGTCAAAGATCAGATGGTTGTAGATGTGTGGCATTGCTTCCGAGGCCTCTGTTCTGTTCCATTGGTCTATATCTCTGTTTTGGTACCAGTACCATGCTGTTTTGATTACTGTAACCTTGTAGCATAGTTTGAAGTCAGGCGGCATGATGCCTCCAGCTTTGTTCTTTTTGCTTAGGATTGTCTTGTCTATGCAGGCTCTCTCTTGATTCCATATGAAGTTTAAAGTGATTTTTTCTAGTTTTGTGAAGAAGGTCAATGGTAGCTTGATGGGGATAGCATTGAACCTATAAATTACTTTGGGCAGTATAGCCATTTTCACAATATTGTTTCTTCCTGACCATGAGCATGGAATGTTTTTCCATCTGCTTGTGTCCTCTCTTATTTCCTTGATCAGTGGATTGCAGTTCTCCTTGAAGAGATCTTTTACATCCTTTGTTAGTTGTATTCCTAGGTATTTTATTCTCTTTGTACCAATTGTAAATGGGAGTTTGCTCATGATTTGGCTGTTTGTCTTTTGTTGGTGTATAGGAATGCTTGTGATTTCTGCCAACCCAAATGCCCATTAATGATAGACTGGACAAAGCAAATGTGGCACATATACACCATGGAATACTATGCAGCCACAAAAAACGACCAGTTCGTGTCCTTTGTAGAGACATCATTGAATCTAGAAACCATCGTTGTCAGCAAACTGACACAAGAACAGAAAACCAAACACTGCATGTTTTCACTCATAGGTGGGTGATGAACAATGAGAACACCTGGGCACAGGGAAGGGAACAATGCTCACTGGGTAAAGTGGGAGGATGGAGGGGAGGGGAGGGACAGCAGGGGTTGGGAAGGGATAACACCAGGAGAAATGCCTGATGTAGGCAACAGGGAGGATGGAGACAGCAAACCACCATGGCATATATGTACCTATGCAACAATCCTGCAGGATGCAGGATGTGCACAGGTACCCCAGAGCCCAAAGTACAATTAAAAAAAAAATGTTTAGGGAGAAGGAATACATAGTATGATGTGAACTAAGCCAAACTCACACAGGGACAGCCCTTTTCTTTTTGTACTCTAAAATGTAAACAAAGTGAAGAGAAGCCACACATTCAAATTCCCATTAGTGCTCAATAGGAGAGGGTGGGGGGAGTGTTTCAATGCCTCTGCTGACCAAAATCCATCAACTGAGTAGAGAATGTTCTTAATTACTTCATAAGGATGTTCTCAATAGCTAGTATAACAAGCATAGATACTTCATTCAAACTTGGAGGAGGGGCGCTCAAGAGAGGAGGAACAGAAAGAGCTCTCAAGTGTCACCTGAATAGAAAGAAGGTTACACTTAATTGACAGCACCCACAAACCCAAAAGGTCCTTTTCTAAAATCTTGAAGAAGTAGGATCAAAGAAAAGTAGGTAGATAAATATCTACCTATTCTGTCTACAAATAATTCGATCACTTAGCTAAGGTTTTGGCATCTTACAGTATTACATAAGAATAAAAACTAGAGGCCTCCTAGAAAATGTTTTGCATTCAGCATTTGGTAAATTTTTTTAAAATCATTAATGTCACTGGCATAAAGTTATCTATCATGATTATACCTGCTCCAAGAAAATACAAATCTTTGTTCTTACATTACCACTGAAATGTATGATCAACTCTTAAAAGGAATTTGAGTGCTGAAAAGAAGTTGTCTAAAAGTTTTTTTGGCTTTCCCTTTTCTTATTCATTATGCAGAAAATACTCTTTAAGATGACAAACGATAGTCTCATTGCCAAATCCAGTAGTATTTTTTAAGTTTGAATCCTGTAATGACTTCTCTATGACATCTGACACTGCTGGTTATTCTCCCAACTATACCACTTCCTTCTCTATTTTTTCTCTCAACTAAAACTAATTCTTCTCAGTTTCCTTTCCTGGTTCCTCTTTCCCAAAAGCATAAATTCCGTTTCCCTAATGCCGTCCTTTCTTAATATGCATCTCTGCTCTTCTTTGTACCTCAATGATCTTTTCCTTGGAGGTACCTGTCATTCCTTAGATTTCAGGTTAGCTGGTTGCTCTATAATCTCTCATCTCTGATGAGCTCAAGACAATGTTTTAATTTTTGCTTTAACCAGTCATATGGTTTGTGAAGTAATAGGAATCAAAAATGTATAGTATGTATCTAGACATTTACAATTTTAAGAGCCTTGTATTCCTTCTGTAGCCTAAAGAACTTCCTTCAGCATGTCTTCTGGCAATAAATTCTTTTGTTCCTTTTTTTTTTTTAGATGGAGTCTCATACTCTGTCACTCAGGCTCAAGTGCAGTGGCATGATCTTGGCTCATTGCAACCTCCACCTCCCGGGTTCAAGCAATGCTCCTGCCTCAGCCTACAGAGTAGTGGTGCCCACCACTACGCAGGCTAATTTTGTATTTTTAGTAGAGGCGGCATTTCACCATGTGAATCAGGCTGGTCTCAAACTCCTGACCTCAAGTGAGCCACCCCCTTCGGCATCCTAAAGTGCTGGGATTACACGCCTGAGCCACCATGCCTGGCCTCTTTTTTCTTTTGCCTAAAAATATAATTTCACTTTTATTTTTGAAGGACATTTTCACTGGATATATAGAATTCTTGGATAAGTCTCCTTTAGTTTCCTTATTTTCTGATAAGAATTCATTTCTTAATGGAACTGTAGCTCCCCTAAATGTAATTTGTCATTTTTTTTCCTTGTTGCTTCCTAAATTTGCCCTCTGTCTTTGGATTTCAATAGTTTCACTATGAGGAACCTTTACATGGCCTTTTTCTTTTCTTTTTTTTTTTCTGCAAAGAATATTTTATACATCACTAACCACGAATTTTTGCCATTAGTTATTACATAAATGCTGCCTAGTACAATTATCCAAATGGCATGACCATTTTATGACCACAATTCACCTCCATAGTTGTAAGTAGAGCTTTCGTGACTTACATAAGTCCATCTATCAGTGAAGATTTAACACTGAGATGCGATCTAACATCTGTAATACACATGGCCTTTTTCATATTTATCTTCCCTGGTGTTTCTTGAGCATTTCAAATACATAAATTTGTATCTTTCATAAAATTTGAGGCCATTATTTCTTCAGGTATTTTTTCTGGCCCATTATCTTTTCTCTCCTTCTTGATCTCAAAGTACATGTACATAAAACCTTGTGATATTCTCTAACAGCTCTTTGGACTACTATTATCTTAATCTTTTCCTCTCTGTTCTTTACCTTCAATAACTTCTATTTATTTATCTTCAAGTCTTTGTCATCTCCAATAGGCTATTAAGTTTTTTGAGTGAAAATTTTCATTTCAGATTTTGTATTTTTCCTTTCTAGAATTTCCATTTGATTTTTTCATTTGTTTCTAGTTCTCTGCTGAGATTTCCTATTTTTTCATATATTGTGAGCAAATTTTATTTTCCTTTATTGAGAACAGTTTTAATAGCCACTTAAAAATCCTAGTTTGCTATTAATAGTTTCTACATCCAGCTCATTTCAGGGATACTATTTTCTCTTGAAAAGGAGTTACATATTCCTTTTTCTTTGTACTTTGGGCAATTCTGAATATTCCCTGAGCATAATAAATGTTAAATTTTTGAAACTTTGGATTCTTCAATTTTTCTCCAGTTAGCATTTTTTTTTTAATCAGATGATTAATCACACTTAAACTGCAAACTGTTTCTTAGGCAGAAGTTTCTTATCTTTTGTCTTCAGCTGAGCAGTTTTGAGTGAAGCCATCACTCAGTTATCACTGAGAACTGTCAGTAGACAGATTTTGGAGCCCTCTCTAACAAACATAGTTTCCCAAAACTCAGCTTTCACAGCCACAGAGACTAGAGTTCCTCTACTTAGCCCATGCCACAATATACACCATGCCATTTTTACCCAGCCCCAGGCTGAGAGCTCCAAAACATGAGATGTCATTTCACATACCCCATCTTCTCTGAAGATGTATTCTCAATCAGGTTCTCCCTGCTTCTGTTCACTCTTTAGTGCCTTTAGGATAATGGTCTTGTGCAATGCTCAGATTTTTAGTTGCTTCTGTGAGGGCCTTAGACCAAAAGGACTTCACTCAGTCACTACCCCTTCTCATACATTTGAACCACTATTAATTTGAATTTTCTAACAGATGTAGTCAACCCTATTTCTAATTAATGCACCCTGAACTTTTAAGTTTTATGAATGTAGAAAACCATATTTTTCAAACATGGCCTCAATAATATCTCTCACTCCACATTTTCATCTAGAACCTTGCCACTCACCTATCAAGAAGACTGTCTGTCCCTTCAGCTTGAACCTGGACAGACTCTTGTGACTGTGTCAATCAATACAGTATGACAGAATTTAGGTTGGCTATGACTTACAAGGCTAGCTCATTAAAATGTCATGCAATTCTGCTTTGTTCTCTACAAACCCTTGCTCTTGGAACATACTCACCATGTTGTTAAGAAAGTCAAGCAGCCCATATGTGAGGAACAAAAACCCCATTCCCACAGCTCTGGCTGAACTCCCAATTAATGGGCAGCACAAACTGGCTAGCTATGTATGAGAGCCATCTTGACAGTGATTCTTCCAACTGCAGGTGAGCTACTGCAACTCATGCTGCATAGGTAAGATACAATTAGGTCCTGCCTAGTCCTGCCCAAATTTCAGACTCATGAGCAAAAAAAAAAAAAATTGTTGTTTTATATTAGTCACAATGTTTCAGGGTGTATGGTAGACAGAGATGTGCTATCTTCTCCCTCAATGACGGGCTTTGCCCCAGATGTCAAAAGATAGCTCCCCACTGCCAGGCTCCTTCAGAGTTACAGAGAGCCTCTTTACAAAACTGTCTGTGTGTCTTGGAGAAGTTCATATGCATTGAATGACTGATAAGGAAACAAACACCATGCCATTTCTATTAAACTACCAACAACTCGGGTGGCCACAGACGCTGTAGAACTCCTAGTGGGGCTGACTGAAGCTTTGGCCTCAGTGCAATCTGACTTCTCCTTCCACCCAGACTTGCTTTCTACAATTCCCTTCTGCAGGTGTTAAGGGAACATTCTGTCTCAGTGCCTACTTCTGGAGAACATAGTATTTAACACAGCAATTGGTAAGTGGAACAGTAGTCCAACAAATTCCATTTTCTGAAAGCAGCAGCAAAATAACATCTGGCATTCAAAACCACTCTGAGTCAGTGACATCTTGCAAATAATGTGGCAGCCAGACAACCAGATACCAAGAATTGTCAATTAAAGGAGTGACAGGAAAGTTTAAGTAAAACATTAGTTCCAACTTTGATAATTCATGAAAACTGAGAAAGATATGGAAATGCTTAGAAGAGATAAAATCTCTACATAAATACTGCAAAAATATTATTCAAGTTTTTTTCATAATTTGAGTATTAGTCAAAACATGGTCAGTAATTAAAGTTTCTAAAATGAGTAATTTTCTTTGTCCTTAAAAAAAAGCAAATAAGATTAGATTAAAAGTTTTATTATTTTAAAACTAAAATCAAAATTAATATTTACAATAATATGTATTTTTTATTTATAACAGTTAAAAATTTTAAAAGCATTCTATGCTGGGCACAATGGCTCATACCTATAATCCCAGAACTTTGGGAGGCAAGGCCAGTCAATCAGTTGAGTCCAGGAGTTTGTGACCAGCCTGGTAAAACCTCATCTCTACAAAAAATACAAAAATTAGCCAGGAATGGTGGCACATGCCTGTGTTAGTAGTCCCAGCTACCCAAGAGGCTGAGGTCGGAGGATCACCTGAGCCCAGGAGGTCCTGAGCTGTAGTGAGCCATGATGATGCCACTACACTCCAGCCTGGGTGACAGAGCAAGACCCTGTCTCCAGAAACAAAAAAGGCATTATAAAATAATGATTATATTGAAAGGGCAACATTCTATGAGTCATTTTTACTTTTTTTAACTTCACTAGAACATCAGTACCAAAAGCATGATTATTACAAATATTATCCCTGTAAGGCTGAAATGTGGATACGACAGCATTAGTTAACCTACATAGTTTCAACTCTGGCTGGACACTGAAATCAACTACAGAGGTTATTTTAATTACAAGTACCTTAGACCCAACCCAGGCACTATTAATCAAAATACTGCATAGGGACTGGTCCCTAAAAGCCACTAATTTAAGACAGGCATTTCTCTTTCCATCAACAACATATCAATATCACCCATTTGGTTCCTTTTTATCATTTACCTAAGTTAGGAGAGTGGAATCTTCTACAACAATACTTTTATTTTCTAATTTTCCTACTCTTCCTTTTTAAAAATATATTCATATAAAAATTTTTTGTAGAGATGAGGTTTTACCAGGCTGGTCACAAACTCCTGGACTCAACTGATTGACTGGCCTTGCCTCCCAAAGTTCTGGGATTATAGGTATGAGCCATTTATATATTCATATAAAAACAGCATATTGCATTATATTAACACAATGAAACTGCTTTTTAAAATTGTCTCTTTTGTCAAAGAAGTATTTTATCAGTAATAAAGAGAAGAAAGTCCACATTGGTAAAATTATGTCACAAACAGCCTTTCTGACGTCAGAAATTAAAATTCTTCAAGGAATATTAATTTAGGGTTCATCTTACATTTGAGAAAACAGTTACTCAAAAACTTCTATTAGTAAACTGTTCTCAAACTAATCTTTTACATCACAGAGTGAAGCTATTATTTAAGAATTATGGGAATAATAAAAAAACTAATGATTATATAATTCCAGGTACTGCAAAGTAATGGTATACAAGTCATAATCTTTCTATGCATCTTCCTAAAAGGCATCCAGACACAATCAACAAGGAGAACGAGTGAAACAACCCAAAAACCAGACTTAAAATGTAATTCAAAGAAAGACTACTATGAAATTCAAATTATGTATAATTATGAAAATAAACATTCAAATTCAGCAAGTGGGAAAACGAAGAGAAAAGCGGGGAGTAAAGGGGCAATAAAATGCAGATTAAACCACTGCCCACTGTGATGGAAGGAAGAAGTCCTATCATGAGTAGGAGAGATGGCATAGTGGGGGAAACTGGGTGAAAAGTACATGGGACATTTCTGTACTACCTTCACAATTTCCTGTGATTCTAAACTTATTTCAAAATAAGGTTTTCTAAGCTAAAAAGCAATCATCTTGAGCAAATCTATAGAATTATTTTATGCCTCTCATTATCCTGTTATATATTAACATGTCTTTACACTTACTCTAACAAATACTTGTATTTAGATAAATATCACTAAAACCTTCTAAAACTATAGTACAGTCAATAGCATCTGATCTGAGAAATACTCAATGGGAGATTCAGTTAAAGGCACTTTGGACCTAATAAAATGACCAACCTGAGGAATAACTACATTTAGCTACCTATTGAGTAACTTCTATGCTAAATGGTTCTGTACAAGTACAAATAGTGACAGACAAAAGGAGGAAACAAGTAATTAAATTAGTACAAAAATGCGAAAATATACATAATGGCTTTATAGGATAGACCAGATATTTTGTTCAATTACCCTGCATTGTCTCCTTCAAATGACAGATACTGTATATTCAAACTGATACTATTGCTGTATCTGTCATAGGAACACTACACTAAATGGAGTACTCAAATATGATAGGAAAGCTTGCCTAAAGACCAGGGAATTGTCTGTATAGTGAAGACCTAATTTTGCCCAAAGAGAGGTCTGGCTTTTTTCCTCAGCTACTGGAAGATCATCTCCAGGCTCTTGGAATAGCACTACTGATAGGCGCATCTTTGGCTACTAAACAATCTACCAATGTAATTTATGATACATGTAATTTCTTTGGGTCATACTATGTTTTACCTCTAGAAAGGACTGGAGACTAGAGGTATCAGCCCAACGTTTGGGAAGGGCTGGAGACTAAAGACAATCACATAGGCAGTAAGTAATCGAGGCCAACTCAAAAAACTATAAAAACCAAAGGCTTAGGCAGGTTTCCCTGATTGGCAATACTTGGTGAACATTATCATATGTGTATACTGGGCTGTCCTAATTCCACAAAGAAAGGATGACAGAAGCTCCACATTTGATATTTTTGAACCCTACCCTATATATTACTACTTCTTCCTTTGGCTGATTTAAATCAGTATCCAGGTAATAAAATACAAAGTAGAAATAAATACAAAGTATAATAAAATACAAAGTATAATAGCATTCAGTGAGTTCTGCCAGTCTTAAAATTATCAAAACTAAGGGTGGTTTTGGGAACCCCTCGAACTTGCAATTGGTGTCAGAAGTGGGGGTGGTCTATTGGGAATGTTTCCTCTAACTTTTTAGTTGGCCCAAATTCCTTGCAGTTACTGAAATACCAACTGAACTGTAATATAGTAACTATATTTATATTTCAAAATTCCTAATTGTGCACATCCTGAGTTCACCTATACTCTAGTGTAATAGTTTTAAACTATAGATGCTCCCTAACTCACAACAGTTCAAATTATGATTCTTCAATTTTACGATGGGCTTACTGGAACACAGTCCACTGTAAGTGAGGGAGCAACTGTATAACAGTGCTGAAAACTATAATAATAGTTCCTCCATTAGTAATATGAAAAATTCCAATTTTGAAATGTGACTTAGGCCTGCAAGGGACTGAAGACAGTTCTGAGTAAGCCTTAGGCCTCCCTCAAAATATTTCTATGTCATTGTAAACGTAATGGTTTTACACATTCCAAGAGGATAACTGCCAAATCATACTCACAAATGTAAGCCAAAAGAGATAAAATCAGCCCAAAGCTCTGGTATAGGCAAAGCACATGCCAATCTTTCATGAAATTCTTACGGAATAAGAGAGGAAAAACTCTAGATATGAATTCTGTGGTAATTCTCCCTAACAAATTCTATTAAAATAGAATTGCTCTATTTCCTATATCAGTACACTTTACTCAAGTTAACGACATTATATAAAACACTATCAACATTAAAGAGATGAGGTTAACAAAAGCTATAATAAAAAAATCTTGACTATGAAACAAATTACATGAAGAAAACCACAAATAAGTTAACTGGTTTTTTGTTTTAGTTTTTTAGACTAGGGTAAAGAGAAATTACTTTAAAAATACATTCCATCCTAAGAATTTATTCAATCCAGTATTTAACATATAAAACAAAGACAGGAAAGCACATATATTCCACTAAGTTTCATAAAACCTACTTAATTTGCCTTCAGGGAGAAATTTATCCAACAAAAAGCTAGTGTACTTCAAGCATATGACTCGACTTCTGTTCATTATTTCTCCTTGGTTTAGGTTCTTCATTTTTAAATATAATTTCTATTTTGTGATTCCTTTTTCTTTTTTATATTTTACCATTGATTTATTGCATGCATTCTTATTTCTAATTCTATAAATCCATTATGGAACAAAGTGAAGATGAAAGGAATAAATGACTAGATAATTTGATTATGAGAAAATACATTCTAGTGTACACTCCATGTAATAATGACTGATATAACATTTTTGAAACTTATATAGAATTCACTGTCTAAATACCAAATATAACAGCAACTGTTCTACTGTTCTAAAATATGACTTGACAATGGTAGTGCTGTGTTGCAGCAATCTACTAACCTGCACCCAGAAAGAAGCCCTTGAAACCACAAGGCTGGAGGTCTAGATGAAGAAAACCTCCAGAGAGACATCATAAAATATATCCACTTAGCACATCCACTAAACTATCCACTTGGTAGTTTATCATATGCTGTGTTAAAGTATAGGATACTACCCATTATCCAGTTATATATATGTATATGTTAACATATAGGATGTATATGTTAAAGTATAGGATACTATCCATTATGCAGTTATATATACACATATACGTATATGTATATGTGTACATATACATATACACATATACGTATATATAACTGGATAATGGATAGTACACATACATACATACACA
>NW_016107357.1:9658502-9685770 GCF_001604975.1 Cebus imitator
TATACGTATATATAACTGGATAATGGATAATATCCTATATACCCTATATGTATGCATATAGGATACTACATATATACAGCATCCTATATATATATAGTACATATATATCTGTATATGTAGGACATATATATATACACATATATATAACTGGATAATGGATAGTATCCTATACTTTGACACAGCATATGATAAACTACCAAGTGATCGTTTATTTAATGTATTGTTCATATTTTTAATGCCTCTCCAAGGCACATTAATCACTGAGGCTGGTACAGGTGCTGTTTTGAATCCTTCAGACATGACCCTAAAAGTCATTGACAGCTTATTTGCTATTTGGTATGACAAGATATACAGGGCTCGTCTTGTACACTTCCTACCTAGATCTCAAGTCGGTAATTTATCCAAGTAGCCTGTTTTCTCTGCAGTATTGCAGGACAATAATCTGTCAAAAAAGGATGCTCATTGCTACCGTGTTGGTCACTGTATCTAGTTATTTTCATCACACAGAGCTGTATATATGGTGTATGGCTGTGTGTATGAAATATTGCAGAAGTTCATACTGATATAAAGTGCAGTGGTGTAATCTTGGCTCACTGCAACCTCTGCCACCCAGGTTCAAGCGATTCTTGGGCCTCAGCCCCCGAGCAGCTGGGATTACAGGCGTGTGCCACCACATCAGGCTAATTTTTGTATTTGTAGTAGAGATAGGATTTCACCATGTTGGCCAGGCCGGTCTCGAACTCCTGACCTCAAGTAATCTGCCCACCTTGGCCTCCCATAGTGCTAGTATTACAGTATTACATAGTAAGCCACCACACCTAGCCCATACTGATACTTTCAATTAAAATTCAAAACATTAGGGTTTTTAACAATCACTTCCATATTACATGAGCATCTCCTTTCTCCTACACCAAGAATTCTGATTCTTAACATAAAGGATAAAATTAGAATACTCCATAATCATTCTGTTTCATTTCACATTATAAACACAACAATCTCAAAACAATAGTAACTATACTATCACTACTAATTTTTTCTGCTTTCCTTCTAAAACTATTTAATGGGCAACATCAGTCCTTACACTGATATCTCTATAGCCATGTTAGTCATCTGAAGCTCACTTTCATTATACTAGAAAATGTATACTATACTAACCAGTATATATTATACTATACTAACCAGTAAATTAATATATTCTTCAAGAAGAATTCATGGGACCAACATTCCCCAAATTTCTGTAACTTGATAACATTTGAACGTGCCCCTTATATCTGAAAGTCTTTTTTTATTCACCTTTTCTTTGCTGGGGTATTATAAATCTTTATCATAAGGCTTCATCACTGGAAAGTCTAACAATAAACTACTTTTCTAATCCCTCTAACCCACTGGCTCTTTATGTTCCCCCGCCTTTTTTTTTTAACTTTAAAGGTAAATAATTATTCTAGAATTTGTTTATGCCCCACCTCTCATTATGTTATAGTTGTCATATACATTATGTATTCATTCATTGAAAACCCCACAAAACAATTTTTGCTTTAAAGTCATATATTTTAAAGATTTATGAGGAAAAAATCTGTAGTGTTACATATACACTGAGATTTTTACTATTTTTCTCTTTCTTCTTTCCTAAAAATCCAGGTTGCCTTCTGCTATCATTGGCCTACATTCTGAAGTGCTTTTATGAGCATTTCTTGTAAGGAAGGCCTGAAGGAATGAATTCTTTTGGGTTTCCTTTGCTGAAAATGACTTTTTTCCCCGTTCTTCATTACTGAAGAAAATGTCCCCAGATACAGAATACTGCATTGATAGTATTCTTCCTTTCAATACTCTGAAGATGGTTAATTACCTTTTGGGCCCCCACGGTCTTGATGAGAAATCTGGGATCATTCCAATTGTTTTCCCTATATGTGATATGTTGTTTTCCTCTGGTGCTTTCAAGACTTTTTCCTTTATTCATTGTATTCTTTACCTTGATTTTGATGTGGTAAGTGTGGTTTTCCCAGAATTTATGTTGTTTTGGGTTTGCTGAAATTTTTTCCCATGGGGCGGAGAGTGGGGGCAGGTTCTGGAGCAATTCTAAAAGAGCTGTAACACTATCCAATTTTTTTATTCTACAAATTCATGTATTTCTCCAAACATGGAAAGTTTGGAGCTATTACTTTTTTTTTTTAATGTCCTATTGTCTCTATTTTCCCTTTCTGGAACTTCAAATACATGTAGGTTATACCATTTCATTCCTGAGAATCCACTCATTTTCTCATGAGATAATTTTTATTGATCTATTTGTCCTCTCAAAGACATTTAATAAATTTTGATTAGCAATACTGTATTTTTCTATCTTAAAATTTCCATTTGTTTCTTTTATACTTTTTATTTTATTGCTGAGATACTTCCATCATGTCATTCATTTGGAAGAAAACAAATGTGTTTTTCTTTACTTCATGGAACATATTTAAATTAAATGCTTTGAAGTCTTTGTCCAATAATTCTTATACCTGGATTTTCTTGACTTGCTGATCTGGTTTGGCTCTGTGTCCCCACCCAAATCTCATCTTGAATTGTACTCCCATGATTCCCACAAGTTGTTGGAAGGACCCAGTGGGAGATAATTGAATCACTGGGGCAGTTTTCCCCATATTGTTCTCATGATAATGAATAAATCTCACAAGGTCTGATGGTTTTATCAGGGGTTTCTGCTTCTGCGTCTTCCTCATTCTCTCTTTGCCTGCTGCCATCCATATGAGATGGAACTTGCCGCTCCTCCTAGCCTTCCACCATGATTGTAAGACTTCCCCAGCCATGTGGAACTATAGGTTCAATTAAACCTCTTTCTTTTGTAAATTGCCCCCAGTCTTGGGTATGTTATTATCAGCAGCATGAAAACGGACCAATACAGTAAACTGGTACCGAGAGTGGGGTGTTGCTGAAAAGATATCCGAACATGTGGAAGCAACTTTGGAACTGGGTAACAGGCAGACACTGGAACAGTTAGGAAGACACAGAAAAAGAGATAAAAATGTGGGAAGTTTGGAACTTCCTAGAGACTTGTTGAACGACTTTGACCGAAAGGCTGATAGTGGGCTGGATAAGATTGTTGAGGCTGAGGTGGTCACAGATGGAGATGAGGAACTTAGTGGGAAGCGAAATAAAGGTGACTCTTGTTATATTTTAGCAAAGAGACTGGCGGCATTTTGCCCCTACCCTGGAGATCTGTGGAGCTTTGAACTTGGGAGGGATGATTTAGGGTACCTGGCAGAAAAAATTTCTACACAGTAAAGCATTCAGGAGGTGTCTTGGGTGCTGTTAAAAGTACTCAGTTTTAAAGGAAAACAGAGCATAAAAGTTTAAAAAATTTGCAGCCTGACAGTGTGATAGAATTAAAAATCCCATTTTCTGAGAAGTTCAAGCTGGCTGCAGAAATTTGCATAAGTAACAAGGAGCCAAATTTTAATCTCCAGGACAACGGAGAAAATGTCTCCAGGGAATGTCAAAGATCTTCATGGCAGCCCATCCCATCACAAGCCGAGAGGCCCTGGGTCCCCATGCTGTGTGCACCCTAGGGACTTGGTGTCCTGTGTCCCAGCCACTCCAGGCATAGCTGAAAGGGGCCAACATAAAGCTCAGGCCATGGCTTCAGAAGGGGCAAGCCCCAAGCCTTGGCAGCTTCCATGTGGTGTTGAGTCTGTGGGTGCACAAAAGTCAAGAACTGAGGTTTAGGAACCTACACCTAGATTTCAGGGGTATATATATGGGAACTCCTGGATGTCCAGGCAGAAGTTTGTTGGAGGGGTGAGGCCCTTATAGAGAACCTCTGCTAGGGCAGTGCAGAAAGGAAATGCAGGGTCAGGGCCCCCCACCTCCAGAGTCCCTACTGGAACACTGCCTAGTTGAGCTTAGAGAAGAGGGCCACCATCCTCCAGACCCCAGAAAGACAGATCCACCCACCGACAGTTTGCACCGTGCACCTGAAAAGGCTGCAAACAGTCAACACAGCCTGTGAAAGCAGCTGGGAGGGAGGCTGTACCAGGCAAAGCCACAAAGGTGAAGTCGCCCAAGACCATGGGAACCTACCACTTGCATCAGCATGACCTGGATGTGAGAAACAGAGTCAAAGGAAATCATTTGGAAGCTTTAAGACTTGACTGTCCTGCTGGATTTTGTAATTACATGGGGCCTGCAGCCCCTTTGTTTTGCCCAATGTCTCCCATTAGGAATGACTGTATTTACCCAATGTCTGTACCTCCACACTGCATCTAGGAAATAACTAGCATGCTTTTGATTTTACAGGCTCAGGCGAAGAGACTTGCCTTGACTCAGATGAGACTTTAGATGGTGGATTTTTGAGTTAATGCTGAAATGAGTTAAGACTGTGGGGAACTGTTGGGAAGGCATGGTTTTCAAATGTGAGAACATGAGATGTGGCAGAGGACAGGGCTGGAATGATATGGTTTGGCTCTGTGTCCCCACCCAAATCTTGTCTTGAATTGTATTCCCATAATTCCTACGTGTTGTGAGAGGCACCTGGTGGGAGATAATTTAATCATGGGGGCAGTTCTCCCTATACTGTTCTCATGATAATGAATAAGTCTAACAAGATCTGGTTTTATCAGGGGTTTCCGCTTTTGCATCTTCCTCATTCTTTCTTTGCCTGCTGCCATCCATGTAAGATAGGACTTGCTCCTCCTAGCCTTCCACCATGATTGTGAGACTTCCCCAGCCATATGAATCTGTAAATCCAATTAAACCTCTTTCTTTTGTAAATTGCCCAGTCTCAGGTATGCCTTTATCAGCAGTGTGACAACAGACTAACACAGATGCCATCAATTGATGACTTTTTCTCTTGAGACCGAATCATAATTTTCTGATAAACTGAGTAATTCTGGACTCTACTGTGTATGCTGTGAGTGTGTACACTTTTGGTTCTATCTCAAAATTCTGGAAAATGTTGGTGTTTTAGTCTTACCAGTTTAAGTCTACCTGGTTGAGATCATATGTCCTGACATATCCCAAAACATAACTGAATCTTGAAAACATTATGCTAAGTGAAAAAGCCACTTAGAAAACAGCATGTTATATGATTTCATTTATAGGCAATGTCTGGAATAGGCAAAACTACAGAGATAGAAAGTAGACTAATGGTTGCTTAAGGCTGGGGAAATAGGGAAACAGGATGTAGAGACTTAAGATATAGACTGTCTTTCTGAAATGATGAAAATACTCTAAAATAGATCACAGTAATGGCTGCACATATCTGTGAATACACTAAAAACCACAGAACACATTAATGAGTGAACTGTATGGTATGTGAATTTATCTCAAAAACCTATTTCAAAAGACTATGTACAATTTAATCTCAATAATTTCTGATGAGGATCTACTGAATATCACTGGCAAGGTATGCAAAAAGTAGAGATCTTTCCTCTGAAGGGTGAAAAAGTTTGAAAAGTCTTAAGAACCAGTCATATATAAATGACTACTATCAATATTAACTATCAAGGATAATATCTAGTGCTATTATGATTAAAGCTAATAAAGAAAAGTTCAGCATTTTTAGATCATTTTTTAAAACTGCCTTTGGGCCAGGCATGGTGGTTCACACCTGCAATCTCAGCACTTTGGGAGATCATGGAGGGCAGTTCACTGGGATTAGAAGTTCCAGACCAGCCTGACCAACATGGTGAAACTCTATCTCTATTAAAAATACAAAACTCTCCTATTTGTTTGAGCAGTGGCTTGTAGTTCTCCTTGAAGAGGTCCTTTACGTTCCTTGTTAGTTGTATTCCTAGGTATTTTATTCTCTTTGTAGCAATTGTCAATGGCAGTTCGTTCCTGATTTGGCTCTCTTTAAGTCTGTTATTGGTGTATAGGAATGCACGTGATTTTTGCACATTGATTTTGTATCCTGAGACTTTGCTGAAGTTGCTTATCAGTTTCAGGAGATTTGGGGCTGAGACGATGGGGTCTCCTAGATATACAATCATGTCGCCTGCAAATAAAGACAATTTGACTTCCTCTTTTCCTATTTGAATACCCTTTATTTCTTTTTCTTGCCTGATTGCTCTGGCTAGAACTTCCAGTATTATACTGAACAGGAGTGGTGAGAGAGGGCATCCTTGTCTAGTGCCAGATTTCAAAGGGAATCTTCCAGTTTTTGCCCATTCAGTATGATATTGGCTGTTGGTTTGTCGTAAAGAGCTTTTATTATTTTGAGATATGTTCTGTCAATACCTAGCCTATTGAGGGTTTTTAGAATAAAGGGCTGTTGAATTTTGTCAAAGGCCTTCTCTGCATCAAGTGAGACAATCTTGTGGTTTTTGTCTTTGGTTCTGTTTATGTGGTGAATTACGTTTATAGACTTGCATATGTTGAACCAGCCTTGCATCCCCAGGATGAAGCCTACTTGATCATGGTGGATAAGCTTTTTGATGTGCTGTTGCAATCGGCTTGCCAGTATTTTATTGAAGATTTTTGCGTCTATGTTCATCATGGATATTGGCTTGAAGTTTTCTTTTCTTGTTGAGTCTCTGCTGGGTTTTGGTATCAGGATGATGTTGGTCTCAGAAAATGATCTGGGAAGGATTCCCTCTTTTTGGATTGTTTGGAACAGTTTCAGAAGGAATGGTACCAGCTTAACAGATGGAGAAACCTTCCATGTTCATTGTTAGGAAGAATCATTATCATGAAAATGGCCATACTGCCCAAAGTAATTTACGGATTCAATGCTATCCCCATCAAGCTACCAAGGACCTTCTTTACAGAACTGGAAAAAAACACCTTAAACTTCATATGGAACCAAAAGAGAGCCCACATAGCCAAGTCAATTCTAAGCAAAAAGAACAAAGCAGGAGGCATCACACTACCGGACTTCAAACTATACTGCAAGACTACAGTAATCAAAACAGCATGGTACTGGTATCAAAACAGAGATATGGACCAATGGAACAGAACAGAGGCGTCGAAGGCAACACAACATATCTACAACCATCTGATCTTTGACAAACATGACAAAAACAAGCAATGGGAAAGGAGTCCCTGTTTAATAAATGGTGTTGAGAAAACTGGCTAGTCATGTGCACAAAGCAGAAACTGGACCCCTTCCTGACACCTTACACTAAAATTAACTCCAGATGGATTAAAGACTTAAACATAAGACCTAACACCATAAAAACCCTAGAAGAAAATCTAGGCAAAACCATTCAGGACATAGGTGTAGGCAAGGGCTTCATGACGAAAACACCAAAAGCATTGGCAACAAAGCCAAAATAGACAAATGGGACCTAATCAAACTCCACAGCTTCTGCACAGCAAAAGAAACAGTCATTAGAGTGAATTGGCAACCAAGAGAATGGGAAAAAATTTTTGAAATCTACCCATCTGACAAAGGGCTGATATCCAGAATTTACAAAGAACTAAAACAGATTTACAAGAAAAAAACAAGCCCATTCAAAAGTGGGCGAAGGATATGAACAGATACTTTACAAAAGAAGATATACATGAGGCCAACAAACATAAGAAAAAATGCTCATCATCACTGGTCATTAGAGACATGCAAATCAAAACTACATTGAGATACCATCTCATGCCAGTTAGAATGGTGATCATTAAAAAATCTGGAGACAACAGATGCTGGAGAGGATGTGGAGAAATAGGAACACTTTTACACTGTTGGTGGGAATGTAAATTAGTTCAACCATTGTGGAAGACAGTGTGGCAATTCCTCAAGGACCTAGACATAGAAATTCCATGGGCCCAGCAATCCCATTACTGGGTATATATCCAAAGGATTATAAATCGTTCTACTATAAGGACACATGCACACAAATGTTCATTGCAGCACTGTTTACAATAGCAAAGACCTGGAACCAACCCAAATGCCCATCAATGACAGACTGGATAGGGGAAATGCGGCACATATACACCATGCCATATTATGCAGCCATCAAAAATGATGAGTTTATGTCCTTTGTAGGGACATGGATGAACCTGGAAACCATTATTCTCAGCAAACTGACACAAGAGCAGAAGATCAAACACCACATGTTCTCACTCATAGGTGGGTGTTGAACGATGGGAACACATGGACACAGGGAGGGGAGCACTACACACTGGGGTCTGTTGGGGGGAAATAGGGGAGGGTCAGCGGGGGGTGGCGAGTTGGGGAGAGATAGCATGGGGAGAAATGCCAGATAAAGGTGATGGGGAGGAAGGCAGCAAATCACACTGCCACATGTGTACCTATGCAACAATCTTGCATGTTCTTCACATGTACCTCAAAACCTAAAATGCAATAAAATAAACAAATAAATAAAAATACAAAACTTAGCCGGGCGTGGTGGCATGCACCTGTAATCCTAGCTACTCAGGAGGCTGAGGCACAAGAATCGCTTGAACCTAGGAGGCAGAGGTTGCAGTGGACCAAGATCACTAATCTTGTCTGGGCAATAGAGTGAGTGAAATTAGTCACGAATCAATCAATCAATCTGCCTTTGAAGGGTTAAAAATAAAGAAGGAATTCTCAAGTTTTCCCAAAAAGCTGCTAAATATTCTACTATTTCCACTAAGAACTTTTTTAAAAAATTAAATTCAAAAATTTCCTTTTATGAAATGACAGATGATCTAAGAAAAGAAACTGTTATCTTCTCTAATCTACAATTTTAAAGCATTATATACTTTACAACAACATGATTATCTTTAACAGACCAATAAGCCAAACAGCAATGACCCTTCTCAATCAAAATACCTTCTACTAGGGTCCTTCCAGTTTGAATGCAAAGTGCAACATTAAATGATGATATTGTAGGAAACTATACCACGAACAGAATCAACGTAAGATCTAAGTCACTGAAGGACACACAATATCAGCTGGTAACATTTTGGTGTCACGATCAACATTCTGATTATCTGTGTGGTGCTGAAAAACACCACAAAGTTCCTCATCGTCCCATCTTTTTCATCTAAAACTGAACCACATGATAATCAAACATAACATTCTAATCAGATCAAACTTATTTTTTCTTTCTTGTTCTAGTAGGATTCTGTGTCTTTAATTATCCCCATTTTTGAAGTTATAGATTACAACCTAAATACCAAGTCTAGTGCTGAGTTTAAACATGGTTAGAAATAACTTGGGTTGTTTTTTTTTTCCAACCTGCAATTAGGCCTTATGTTACCACAACCCAACATTTGGCATAAACTTTAATCAACCTTAGTCAGACATACCACATGATGCTGTTAAGTCATTAGAAATAACCTCTACTCCCAAACTTTGTATTTGAACAAATAAATAATTGAAAAGAAAGGGCACAGCCTATAAATGCACACTGCCTATGTAGCAAATCAAAAACAGTAATGCTGGGATTCAAACTTTAAGTTGAAATTTAAGTGCATCTATTCACTTTATAGATGCACAGTGCATAGATGCACAAATCTGAGTTCACAGATAATTGAAAAAAAAGATATGATTGCCAAGAATAGTTCAATTAACACAGAGAAAAAAAACCACCATCATTTTGTTAAAAGCATAAAAGAGATGGACATACTTTCGTAACACGAAGATCTTTATATTATATTTTTCTATGTATTCAAGTGACATCTTTAACATTAAAATAATGAAATATTATGTCTGAACCTCAATGGTCATTTTTTGTACATCTTACTTAGTCCTCCTTTAAGCTATTTCAATTTTTTAAAGTATCTTCTTCCTATGATAGACATGGCTTTTGCCAAGAGATCTTCCTGATTCACTTGTTCATCTACTATTCTTTTATTTTACATGAAGATGTAAAGGTAATTTTTACAGCTTTCTTTTTTTTAACCTGTTTTGGTCGTCGCTTAGTCTCCATCACATCAGTTAATCTTTAAGTATGAGATGAACGTCTGTCCAATTTGGGCACAATTATGAAGCAGAAGTATTCTCTTAAACTTTTATCTTTTCCCCAAAGACAGTAAATGTATGGTAAAAAGTATATTACTTACACAAAAGTAAGCAATAGCCTATAGCTTTCGCTACTTCATCCTCCAACACCCAGGACACTAGTATCCTCAGGAAAAACATATATGTTTTTTTGAAATGCATCAGTTAAGACATCAGTGTAATTAAATACAAGGGGAAAATGATTACTTTTATTTTCCATAAGACATTGTAGCTATGCTCTCAGCTATCATGATTTTCCTCCTAACCTCTGACTCTTCCTTCTTAGTTTTCTTTATTGGCTACTCCTAATCTACCCAGTCTCTAAAATGTGGCTCCTCAAGGATCATCAGTCCTGCACTCTCTTCATTACCTACTTTGTTTCACTAAATGAATTCAGCTTATCCCAAGATTTGCATAGCACCTACATACTAACAACACCCAAATGTCTGAATTGCAGATCCCAGCCTTACAGCTGGTAAGAAAAATCACTTCCTGGCAGGCCAAAGAACCTAAGCAAATTTGGCAATCTTGAGGAATTCATCAAATTTATATGCACTGCAGGTGAAATACAATGTACAGAATTTCTTGGGCTTGGTTTCCAGATTTCAGAAAAGCAAGTCATAGAGGCCCTTCTTTTTCCTAAAAATTTTTATTTAGAAATAATAAGCTCACAGGAAATTTAAAAATCGTTGAAAGAATCCCCTGTACTCTTCCACCAGCTTCCCCCAATGGTAACATATGATAATTGTAGCACAATATCAAACAAAAAAATTGACAAGGGTACATTACTGTTAGACTAGTCCTTATTCAATTTTTACCCTGTGATAGTTAATATCAGGTGTCAACTGGACTGAAGGATGCCTATATAGCTAGTAAAATATTGTTTCTGGGTGTTTGTGACAGTGTTATCAGAGGAAATTGACATCTGAATCAATGGACTGAAAGAGGAAGACCCACCCTCAAGTGGACAAGCAGATGGTAGAAGGTGAGAAAATTCTGCTTGCTGAGTCTTCTGGCTCTCTTTTTTTTTCAGGGCACGAAGCTTGCTTCGACTTCCCCTACCCTGGGACATCACCAGGTTCACCAGCCTTTGGACTTGCACCAGCAGCTTCTCAGGGACTCTGAGGACTTCGGCCACAGACTGAAGGCTGCACAGTCAGCTTCCCGGATTTTCAGGTTTTCAGACTTGGACTAAGCCACTACCAGCTTCTCTCTTTCCCCAGCTTGCACATATCCTATCATGGGACTTCACCTTGTAATATATGCTTATATTCCTGCATTTCTTAAATAAAATTTTAGCACATGCAAAAGCTTATGAAAAATGCTGCTCAAAGAAAGAAAGGAAGGGAAAATCAGAAGTGAAAACTAAGGAAAAGTAAGAAATATTCTCAATAGATAAAGAAACAGATTTAGAATTATAGAACTGAAGGATAAAACTGTCTTATTTATAACAATTTTAATGTCTCAAATTTATAATTCAAAAAGATGTTTCCCTAATTGCAATGGCATATTTTCTACACTGTCAAAGCACTTTCATATATATACTTCATCTCACCTTTCCAATAGCCTGGCAAAACAAGCAGCGTAAATGTTATTTATTATCCTCCTTTAACAGATGGGGAATCTAACAGGTGATGGCATTAAATCTTCTGATTCCTAGTCCAGTGCTTTTTCACTACTCAATGTTATTAGAAAATATCTTACTTTAATTATTCCTACCATTTGCTACTTTCCATTGCTCTTGTTAAACCTTTGTGCAAATTTTTTCATATGCAAGTTTTTGTGCTGATAGAAGACAAATAACATACTTTTACAAGTCTAGAAATAAATCTACTTAAAAAGAACACAAAAAAAGGGAGTATTTCCTTCCTTAAACACATCTACTCTATTCCCTTCTTGTATTTTCCACTTCTGTATATTTGAAGTTCATGAATTATAAAACATTAGGAAATTTCATAAGACATGAAGTTTACCACAAAATAACTTAACATTTTCTTGCCTAAAATTCATTGTAGCTTATTAGCTATCAAGATACAAAGTCTGTAACATTTAAGAGTTTCATGTTAAGAACCAAAATCTGTCTTTACAAATTAATCTCCTACTAAACTCAACATGAACTCTTTTCTCCAGCCAAACTAGTCTATTAAGTATTTTCCAAAACTATCATTTGCCTGCTTATGTGCTCTTCTACCATTCACTTATCTTGAACGCCTACATACAGTCTTCTCATTCTTCAAAACCCCACCATTAAAGTCTTCTCCTATGAAAAACATGATGTTGTGTAAAGAACATTAATCTGGAAGACAAGCCTGACTTAGATTTTAATCTAGGCTATGCTACTTACTGGCTAATGTCTCTGAAGCTGGGTTTCCTCATCTAC
The DNA here is from genome assembly GCF_001604975.1 of Cebus imitator. Lineage (NCBI taxonomy): Eukaryota > Metazoa > Chordata > Mammalia > Primates > Cebidae > Cebus > Cebus imitator. The sequence continues at coordinate 9,670,796 of NW_016107357.1, forward strand.
AAAATGGGGCAACATCCATTTTAGATAATCATAGAATTTGTGTTAGAATACAGTGAATAGCACAAAGAGTTAAATGAGGATTCAAACTGGTCATCAGAAATAAACTTACTATTCATTTCTTGAGCTCACTGTAATTTGCTTATGTAACTTATTTGGCAATCTACAGTTTGGACTTACTCCATCGTCTCTTATACTTTGGCCCTAAATGATTATTTAACTTGTGGGTATTTTAAGTTTTATTTCTCTCTTATGTTTTGTGTCTCCAAACAACTGAAACCTTTTTAAAAGCCACAACTATATGCTGTACTACTTACTTACAATTCCAAATAGTTTAGCACAATGTTATTTATAAAAGAAGACTCAAAAAACATTTCCTCAGTAAAGCATTTGATGAAAATAGTCTACCCAGAAAATGAGAACAACATTTTAAGAAGTGCATTAACACAACGGAGCATCCACAGAAAGGTAAAAGGAGAGGAAAGGAGGGAGGAAGACGAGGTGTGGGAGTGGGCACAGGTGTGTGGTGGGGGATTCAGACAAGGAAGATAGGAAGTGTATACAAATTGTGATAACAGAGAAACTAGAGATGTTTAGATGTTTAACCTAAAGAACACTTCGGAAAGCATGAAAACTAGAAGTTAAATAAATTATATGTGACTCTAAAAGCAAAACTAGGACCAATGACTAAAATAAAAAGAAATTCGGCTTAATATAAAATTTTCTAATATTAAAGCTGCCCAACAATGGAATAAATATGATTCATTTAAAAGTAAGTACCTTGTAAAATCAGATTTACTTAACTAGAGCTCAAGGTTGAAATGGTTTTCAGTCCACATAACAATATCTCTAACAAGCCTGGCAGAATGAAAGATACTACAAATACCTCATATTTACTATCACCAATCTATGCATATAATTATCAAAAGTATTACTCCTTGTCAAGAATTACATATAAACTGGGTAAAGTCTCTCTCAATTCCACAAGCCTAAGACTCTATGTTTAGTAACTAACATTCTTCAAATATTCAATGAAATAGTATTTTCTATAAGTATTTTTAAATGATAGTCCTCAGCTAGGATTTTGGGTTACCATTTAAGCCACAAAAAAAGCACTGTGGTTTCTCATCCTATAATTGACTCTTGAGGCCACAATACCATCTTTAAGGCTACAGGGTGGCTATGAGTGGCGGTTCATGCCTGTAATCCCAACCCTTTAGGAGGCTGAGGTAGCAGGATCACTTGAGTCCAGAAGTTCAAGACCAGCCTGAGCAACACAGTGAGACCCCCCATCTCTACAAAAATTTAAATTAAAAAAAAAAAAATAAAACGGCATTGTACTTTACAATTTTGAAAGCATTTCCATATCTTTATTTTCATTAAAAATTGTGATAATGACATACCCACAGAGAAAAGCACATGAATAGGCAAAAGCCAAACAGAGATCTGATAAAACACAAACTGTTTATTCTTCCTTTAATAATGTCTTAGAACTTCATTACTAATTAAATGAAACAGCAATTAAGACATCCACATCTTAAAAAGCAAACACTGAAACAGAAACATTCTATTCCTGCCACATTCATGTTCTTCTCAGAGATCACTCTCATTACCCAGAACTTAAACAGTCACTGCTCTTAGAGCAGTGATTCTCAAAGTGTGGTCACTACACCAGCAGCAGAGCAAACCTCCAGCAGCAGTAGCATCACCACCTGGAAACTTGTTGGAGATAGCAACTCCCCAGCCCCACCCAACCCACTGAATCAGAACTTCTGCAGCTGACTTCACAATCTGGTTTCAACCAGCCCTCCTCCATAGGATTCAGATGCATGCCAAAGTTTGAAAATCAGTCTTAGAAAATGGTTTAGTTTATTTCTAACTCAGCAGTATCCCTTTACTTACTTCTCTTCAGCATCTTTCTCTTTCTCACATTTTGCACAATCCAAAGATATTCTCATTTGAATGATTAATTCACCAACAATATTGTGTTTCCTACTTTCCTCTTAAAATGAGAGGGTACCTTTTAAATGATCCAATTTATTCTTAATTTATTTCTTATTTTTTGTGTGTCCTTCCAAATTCATGTAGGTACTTTTAAATTTTTTAAACATAAATTATTAATAGTTTAAAATAAATTACTCCATGTACATCAAAATTATCACTTTTCTACAAAAAAAAATTTCTTTTGACACATATAATCCTTGAAGGCATTTTCTTGAGAAACATAAAATGATACAGGACTTACTTAGCAAATGAACCTACGATTTATGGTCTAGAATTCCAGCTAATTTAAATATATAAGACTCAACTATAAGGAAACTCGCCAATACATACTCCTTTTGAGATGGAATTCATATGCACATTTAAACAAAAGTAGTTTTCTTAAGAAGTGGTTTCTAGAAATGCTGACTAGAAGAACTTTTTTAAAAAAATAGATTGGGGGGTACAAGTGCAGCTTTGTTACATGGATATATGGTATAGTGGTGAGGTATGCAATATAGTGTACCTATCACTTGAATAGCGTATCTTGTACCCATAGGTAATTTCTCATTGCTCACCTCCTCCTACCTTTCCTGCTCTTCAATATCTATTACTCTGGGAGTGGGAACTTTTAGATAGTATACATGTACATGTATGTATAAGCAGGTACATCGGTTCTGAAATGCTGACAAATAATAACAAAGCAAAACAACCAAACTCATCTGAAAATAATTTTTTTGGTTGATGATAAACGTATCTAAGACCAAAATCAATAAATCGGGCAAGAAATAGACCTCTGTTGCTAGATATTACATGGTAACTAACAGCCAGGTACAATGTCTTACCTGTGTACATAATGTAGCTGATGAACTGAGTCAATTGCTATCACCATCTCAGCCAAGTAAAATCGAGCCATATCTTCAGGCAATCTATCTTCAAATTTGCTGAGTAGAGTAAGCAAATCCCCACCAACATAATAATCCATAACCAGGTACTGTGAATGAGAAAAATAAAATGTACTCAGTAAATAATATGGTTGAAAAATTAAAATAATGTATCCCAAGGTCAAACAGGACTGGGTCAGATATTCATGCAGTTAATTACATATGCAGCTAATTAACAAGAAACTGTGTAAGATGATGATCAGCAGTCATTACAAAACTTCAGTACTTTGGGAGGGAGGCCGACGCGGGTGGATCATGAGGTCAAAAGGTAAAGACCATCCTGGCCAACATGGTGAACCCAGGCTCTACTAAAAATACAAAAAAATTAGCTGTGCCTAATAGTGCATGCCTGTAGTCCCAGCTACTCGAGAGGCTGAGGCAGGAGAATCACTTGATCCTGGGAAGCAGAGGTTGCAGTGAGCCAAGACTGCTCCATTGCACTCCAGCCTGATGACAGGGCGAGACTCCGTCTCAAAAAACAAAACAAAACAAACAAAACACCTCTAAATATCATATAGCAGTAAAACAAAATGTTTAAAGACTGAGGCAGAAAACAACACAGGGTTACCATTGTTGTATTTTGCAAAATACAACAATTTTATTATTATTATCATCTTCACCTACAACAATGGAACACAACTCTCCAAGATTTTAGAAGAATGAACATTTGAATGCCCCACCAAAAAAGAAAAAAAAAAGAAAGAAAAGAAAAGAAAAAAAGAAAGAAAAAACTCAGAATGCAGGATAGTCCCTACATTGAAAGAAATCCATGTTCATCATCATTATGTTCTCCTTATTTCACCTTGGATCAGTAAGAACTTTATGAGAACCAGCATTAGCCTTAGATCAGCATTTGGAAGCCACTACTATTAGAATAAAGCAATTCTCACCATATGTTTCTCTTCCCGTTTTTTATACTGTACAAATATCAGAATAGGCTTTTCTCAGGTGTATATAATAAATAGAAGCCAACTAATTTTAGATATGGATCCTTATTGGCATGTGGATCACAAGGTCAGGAGAGCAAGACTATCCTGGCTAACATGGTGAAATCCCGTCTCTACTAAAAATACAAAAAAAATTAGCCAGGCGTGGTGACATACGCCTATACTCCCAGCTACTCGGGAAGGTGAGGCAGGATATTTGCTTGAACCAAGGAAGCAGAGGTTGCCGTGAGCCGCGATCATGCCACTGCACTCCAGCCTGGGCAACAGAGTGAGACTTCGTCTTAAAAAAAAAGAAAAAAAAGAAAGAATGAAACTAATTTCACATATTAAAGCCTTGAAAATTAGGGAAGCTGAATATATTTAAAATCCTGGTCTACGGCCTACTTGCTATATTTACTAGGCCTAGCGGGGTTTTTTTGTTTGTTTTTAGATGGAGTCTTGCTCTGTGGCCAAGCTGGAGTGCAGTGGCGCAATCTCGGCTCACTGCAACCTCTGCCTTCTGGGTTCAAGCGATTCTCGAGCCTCAGCCTCCTGAGCAGCTGGGATTACAGGCATGCTAATTTTTGTATTTTTAGTAGAAACAGGGTTTCACCACGTTGGCCAGGATGGTCTCGATCTCCTGACCTCATGATCTGACCACCTTGGCCTCTCAAAGTGCTGGGATTACAGGCATGAGCCAGCGTGCCCACTGGCCTAACATTTAACTGACACTGTCCTAACGTTTAACTGACACTGTCCTGATAATTTACTTTTGATTAAAGTGTGAAGACTATTTTCTTACTGACAGAGTCTATAAGACTAAATAGACAGAGTGTATTTTAACTAGTCTAAAACAACTAAATAATCCATTCTCCTCAATTCAAATGAACCGTCCCTTCATCATATTTTAAGATCCCAGATATACTCATATCTGTTTCTAGATAATCTATTCTGCTACAGTTACCTATTCCTGTATTATTATAATATCACATTGTTCTGATTGGTTAATTTTAAAGTAAATTTGAGAATTTGGTATTCCTAATCAAAAACTACTTTAAAAATATTACCCAATGTAGCTAAGGTATCTTTAAACAACGTTTTAAAAAAACATAGACTGAGGGGTAATATTCATAATAGGTCAAGGAGATAATCCTAAAATAAAGAGCCCCTTCCAATTGTTAAGAGACGGACAAATAATCCAACAAAACTGGGCTAAGAATATTAACAGATAATACACCAAAGAGGAAACACAATCAGCAAATTAATACATGCTTAACTTCAACAGTCATTAGGGAAATGAAAGCCAAAGCAACAATCATTGATTTTAGTAATCACTGGTCAGATTACTAAAAAGACCATGACAGCTTTGGGGACAGTGACTTGAAGCAATCCTGCTTTTGGAAGGATGATATACTATAACCTTCTGGGATCAAAGTAACTACTAAAATTTAAACTGTACATACCCCTTAGATCTAGTATTCCCATTCTTAAGAGTTTCGTCAATTATAACAGAAGCTCCAATATATAAGGAATATGGGCAAGTATATTTACTGTACAGAACTATTAATAACTGCAAAAAATCAAAAACAATATGAATGGTGATCAAGGAAACTGTTAGTTGAATTATGACATATCCATTATATCAACTACTATACTATCCAAAATAAAGAAATAAAGATCTGTAGGTATGAATATATACACCATAAAACTTCCAACTCTGAGTTTCTAAAAAAAAATCACTTTGAAACTATTTCAAAGTTTGTAATTTTTTTTAAAGAGCTCCAGTCCAAGGAAAGAATGCTAAAATATATGAAAACATGCAATGAGTTATGTGTCCAAAAACGAGCATTTTAAAGAACAGATATGTTTCTAGAAGTCTTTGTAAGAATATCAGGAAACCCTTCTAATTCTCATATTGACATAACAAAGAGATTAACAGTCAATCTTTAGAGCCTCACCGTTTAGTTATTCTTCCTTGCTTTCATTTGGTTTACTATTAAAAAATACTTTTCTAATTAAAAAGTATTTTTAATTTTAAAAATTAAAAGTATCTTTACTATTAAAAAGATACTTTTCTAATAATTTCTGTCTTAACAAATTCGATTCCTATAAAGGATTTAGAGTTCACATGAGTTATTACAATTAATTTAAAATTCAAGTATCTCTCACCTTTTAAACAAGTTACATATGTCAATTCAAGAAAAATACTTTTGCTCTAAATATTTTCCTGTGTTTTTTTTCTCAACCACAAAATAATTAAACAGAAAACAATGAATAAGAAAAGACAGAACAAACAAATTTCACTGGTTCATTATATTCTATTGTTATCTGATAAAAATTTTATGTGTCACTGTTGATGTAACTAAGCAACTTTCTATTTAATGCGTTTTTCTTAAACAATTATCTAATCACATCTTAATAACAACCATCATTAAAGTATGTGCCTTTTTCTCAAACACACAAAAGGTCTACTTGATATCACAGCACATTTTTTCATAAACTATAGTGGTAAGTAGCTTAGAAATGAAGGTCAAGTTATTTGCCACAGCTTTCTTGAACTGTACAGCATTATAAATTATGTTCTTTACCTGGCTATTTAAAAGCTATCAGGATTAAAAATTACTTTGAAAAATAATTATACATAATAAAATTTACTTTTCTGGTATCTAAAATTAGCGTTGTCAACATTTTTTAATGATTTTATTTTCTAATATTTTATAAATATTCAAAAGATAATCTTTGATGATAACCAAGACCTCTGACTCTTGAAATGAATATATGATGAAGGCTCCACTAAACTAAAGGAAAACTGGCAAGTTATAGGAAATTTGACTATTAGAGTGTTTCATTCCTCCTCCAGTTATGTTTTTAATTCTATTTTAGTAATTATTGAGAGGCATATCCAGAATATTTTTCCCTGAGAAATGTCTTTGAAAAAGAAACATTAATCCCAATGTCAAATACAAAGAATGCAAATAAAACTAAAGAGGAGAGAGATAAATCACAGTTCAGGCTTTTTTCTCGTCAAAGTTTTGGGAAACTTTTGTTATATAGAATTTGGTATTTGGGTGCTTTATTTCTATTAATATATCTACAAAATTATATAATTATTTCTATATTTATACCAAAATGTCAAGTTTTAAGCAATGCACAAATTTGCAGTGTTACATTTCTCTACTACAGAATACACTGTAATTGTGGGTTTTATTCACTATTTAGAAACATTTTTAAAATTTTGATACACTGCTATAATTTTCTAGGCAAAGATGTGGGATATGTTTTAATTTCCTTTAAAATGTTGTTAACAAAACCCACGCAGATTATATTTGCATGATACAACCATTTCTAAAATTTTTTATATTATGTATAACAAATCCAGTTAAAACATCATTCTATTCAATTTAACAACTGTGCAACTAATACATACAAAGCTCTATGTTATGGCTTTTAAACAATTCTCACTATAACCCACAATTATATATAAAGCTTACATGATAATTTGGTATATCATAAAAGAAATGTGTCATGAGACCATATGCACTCTTACTACTTGTCATGAGTTCTGTCATTTTCTATTCTATTTAATTTTTTAAAATGTAGCTTATGGCTGGGCATGGTGGCTCATGCCTGTAATCCCAGCACTTTAGGAGGTCAGGCCAAAAGGATCATTTGAAGCCAAGAGTTCAAGATGAGCCTGAGTGACAAACTGAGACCCCAACTTTACCAAAAAAAAAATTTTTTTTTTAAGTTACTGGGGCACAGTGGCACACACCTATATTCCCGGCTACTCAAAAGGCTGAGGCAAGAGGACTACTTGAGCCCAGGAGTAGAGGCAGCAGTGAACTATGGCTGGGCAACAGAGTAAGATGCACCCTGGGCAACAGAGTAAGATCTTGTCTCTTAAAAAAAAAATGCTGCTTGGCCTGGCGCGGTGGCTCAAGCCTGTAATCCCAGCACTTTGGGAGGCCGAGGCGGGTGGATCACGAGGTCAAGAGATCGAGACCATCCTGGTCAACATGGTGAAACCCCGTCTCTACTAAAAATACAAAAAAGTAGCTGGGCATGGTGGTGCATGCCTGTAATCCCGGCTACTCAGGAGGCTGAGTCAGGAGAATTGCCTGAACCCAAGAGGCGGAGGTTGCGGTGAGCCGAGATCGCGCCATTGCACTCCAGCCTGGGTAACATGAGTGAAACTCCGTCTCAAAAAAAAAAAAAAAAAATGCTGCTTGTAGCCAACTTAATTGATTTTATTACTCACTAATGGGTCACAATCTGTAGTATAAAAAAATTACTATGCTCTGTAAGTATATATGGGATGTAAAGGACAAATAATATAATGAAATTGTTTGAACACCTAGATCTGGCCTGCAATCAGATAAATCCCATGACTATTAAGAGTTATATAAACCTTGAGGGATCTAAGATGGCCGAATATGAACAGCTCTGGAGTGCAGTTCCCAGCAAGAACCATGCAGAGAGTGAGTGATCACTGCATTTCCAAGAGTTATTACTGCCCACAGACGAGGAGATTACCAGGCTGAAAAGCACCAGGAGTTTCCAGCACAGTTATTTCAGCCAGTAGAAGCGCGGTCTCTGCACAAAAACTCACACAAATCTGGGTGGCCGTTTCAAAGGGCGCCCAGAACACCTGGGAGACAGAGCTGTCCATTCTACTGAAAAAAAGGGGGCTGAAACAGGGAGCCAGTTGATCAGGCTTGGCAGTTACCACACCCACAAAGACCAGCAATCTGAAACTCTGGATTGAGAATTTCCCAGCAAGCACAGGCGGTCCAGCTCTATGGGGGGAAAGACGTACACCATTACCAAGGCAGTCTGCCACTACCGATGCAGTCTGCCATTACTGAGGCAGACCACTATTACCAAGGCAGTTCTAACTATTCCTCTGTAAACAAAACCACAAGGAAGTTCACACGGCACCCAGGCAGAGCCCACGGCAGCTCAGCAACGCCTCTGCTGGCAGACTGTGGCTAGCCTACCTCCTTGCTAGGCAGGGCATCTCTGAAAAAAGGCAGCAGCATGTCAGGAACTTATAAATAAAGCTCCACTTTCCCAGGACAGAACACCTGGGAAAAAAGGCAGTTATGAGTTCCACTGCAGCAGACTTAAACATATCGGCAGAGCAGCTCTGAATGCAACAATGGACCTCACAGCTCAGCACTTGAGCTCCTATAAGGGACAAACTGTCTCTCAAGCAGCCCGCGGACTCCCATATATCCAAAGAGATACCTCATAAAGGAGAGCTCAGGCTGACATCTGGCGGGTATCCTTCTGGGACAAAGATGACAGAAGAAACTGGAACCACTACAGGTGATTCCCTAGGCCAGCAGGGTCTGGAGTGGACCTCCAGCAGTCCTACAGTAGAGGGGCCTGACTGTTAGAAGGAAAATTTAAAAATGGAAAGAAATAACTTCAACAACAACAAAAAGGACATCCACTCAGAGACCTCATCCAAAAGTCACCAACTACAAAAACCACAGTAGATAAACCCATAAAGATGGCAAGAAACCAGTGCAAAAAGGATGAAAACACCCAAAACCAGAATGTCTTTCCTCCTCCGAGGGATCACAACTCCTCACCAGAAAGGGAACAAATCTGGATAGAGAATGAGTCTGATAAATTGATAGAAACAGGGTTCAGAAGGTAGGTAATAACAAACTTCTCTAAGCTAAAAGAACATGTTCGAACCCAGTGCAAAGAAACTAAGAATCTTGAAAAATGGTTCAACAAAATGCTAACAAGATTAAATAGCTTAGAGAAAAATATAAATGACTTAATGGAGCTGAAAAACACAACATGAGAACTTTGCAAAGCATACACAAGTTTCAATAGCCAAATTGACCAAGCAGAAGAAAGGATATCAGAGATTGACAATCAACTCAATGAAATAAAATAAGAAGGCAAGATTAGAAAAAAAAAGAGTGTAAAGAAATGAAAAGAGCCTCCAAGAAATATGGGATTATGTGAAAAGACCTAATCTATGTTTGATAAGTGTACCTGAATGTGACGGAGAGAATGAATCCAGGGTGGAAAACGCACTTCAGGATATTATCCAGAAGAACTTCCCCAACCTAGCAATGCAGGCCAATATTCAAGTCCAGGAAACACGGAGAGCACCACAAAGATATTCCTCAAGAAGAGCAACCCCAAGACACATAATCGTCAGATTCACTAGGGTTGAAATGAAGGAAAAAATGCTAAGGGCAGCCAGAGAAAGGTCGGGTTACCCACAAAGGGAAACCCATCAGACTCACAGAGGATCTCTCAGCAGAAACCCTACAAGCCAGAAGAGAGTGGGGGCCAATATTCAAGATCCTTAAAGAAAACAATGTTCAACCTAGAATTTCATATCCAGCCAAACTAAGCTTCATAAGCAAAGGAGAAATAAAATCCTTTACAAACTAGTAATTGTTCAGAGATTTTGTTACCACCAGGGTGCCTTACAAGAGCTCCTAAAAGAAGCACTAAACACGAAAAGGAACAACCAGTACCAGCCACTCCAAAAACGTACCAAATGGTAAGAGCATCAACACAATGAAGAAACTGCATCAACTATGGGCAAAACAACCAGCTAGCATCAAAATGGCAGGATCAAATTCACACATAACAGTATTAACCCTAAATGTAAATGGGCTAAACACAGACTGGCAAAGTGGATAAAAAGTCAAAATTCATCAGGGTGCTGTATCCAGGAAACCCTTATCACATGCAAGGACACACACAGACACAAAATAAAGGGATGGAGGAAGATTTACCAAGCAAATGGAGAGCGAACAAAAGCAGGAATTGCAATCCTAGTCTCTGATAAAATAGACTTTAAACCAACAAAGATCAAAAGAGTCAAAGAAGGGCATTACATAATGGTAAATGGATCAATGCAACGAGAACAGCTAACGATTCTAAGTATATACATACCCAATACAGGAGCACCCAGATACATAAAGCAAGTTCTTAACAATCTACAAAGAGAGGCTCCCACACAGTAATAGTGGGATAATTTAACACTCCACTGTCAATATTAGCCAGATCAACAAGACAGAAAATTAACAAGGATATCCAGGACTTAAACTCAGGTCTGGATCAAGCACACCTTAGACATCTACAGAACTCTCCACCCCAAATCCACAGAACATACATTCTTCTCAGCACATCACACCTACTCTAAAGTTGACCACATAATTGGAAGTAAATCAATCCTCAGCAAATGCCAAAGAACAGAAATCATAACAAACAGTCTCTCAGACCGCAGTACAATCAAACTAGACCTCAGGATTAAGAAACTCACTCAGAACTACACAACTTCATGGAAACTGAACAATTGGCTCTTGAATGTTGACTGGATAAACAATGAAAGGAAGGCAGAAATAAAGCTGTTCTTTGAAACCAACAAGAACAAAGACACAATGTGCCAGAATCTCTGTGATACATTTAAAGCAGTGTCTATAAGGAAATTTATAGCAATGAATGTCCACATTAGAAGCAAGGGAAGATCTAAAATCGACACCTTGTCATCAAAATTGAAAGAGCTAGAGGAGCAAGATCAAAAAAACTGAAAATCTGGCAGAAGACAAGAAATAACTAAGATCAGAGCAGAACTGAAGGCGATAGAGACACAGAAAACCCTTCAAAAAAATCAAATCCAGAAGCTGCTTTTTTGAAAAGATCAACAAAATAGATCGCTAGCCAGATTAATAAAAAAGAAAAGAAAACAATCAAATAGATGGAATAAAAAACAATAAAGGGGATATTACCACCGATTCCACAGAAATACAAACTACCATCAGACATTACTAAAACAATTCTATGCACATAAACTAGTAAACCTGGAAGAAATGGATAAATTCCCAGACACTTGCACCCTCCCCAAGCCTAAACAAGGAAGAAGTTGAAACCCGGATTAGACCAGTAAAAAGGGTCGAAATCGAGGCAGCAATTAATAGCCTACCAACCAAAAAAAGCCCAGGTCCAGATGGGTTCACACCTAATTCTACCAGACATACAAAGAGAAGCTGGTACCATTCTGAAACTATTTCAAAAAATCCAAAAAAAGGGAATGCTTCCCAAATCATTTTATGAGACCAACATCATCCCAATACCAAAACCCGGCAGAGACGCAACAAGAAATGAAAACTTCAGGCCAATATCCATGATGAACACAGATGTAAAAACCTTCAATAAAATACTGGCAAACTGAATCCAACAGCACATCAAAAAGCTTATCCATCACGATCAAGTAGGCTTCATATTGGGGAGGCAAGGCTGGTTCCACATACACAAGTCTATAAACGTAATCCACCACATAAACAGAACCAAAGACAAAAACCACATGATTATCTCACTTGATGCAGAGAAGGCCTTTGACAAAATTCAACTGCCCTTTATGCTAAAAACTCTCAATACACTAGATATCAACAAAATGTATCTCAAAATAATAAAAGCTATTTACGACAAACCCACAGGCAGTATCATACTGACTGGGCAAAAACTGGAAGCATTTCCTTTGAAATATGGCACTAGACAAGGATGTCCTCTCTCACCACTCCTATTCAACATAGTATTGGAAGTTCCAGCCAGAGCAATCAGGCAAGAAAAAGAAATAAGGGGCATTCAAATAGGAAAGGCGAAAGTCAAACTGTCTTTATTTGCAGATGACATGATCGTATATTTAGAAGACCCCATCGTCTCAGCCCAAAATCTCCTGAAACTGATAAGCAAGTTCAGCAAAGTCTCAGGATACAAAATCAACGTGCAAAAATCACAGGCATTTCTATACACCAATAACAGACTTAAAGAGAGCCAAATCAAGAACGAACTGCCATTCACAATAGCCACAAAGAGAATAAAATACCTAGGAATACAACTAACAAGGGATATAAAGGACCTCTTCAAGGAGGACTACAAACCACTGCTCAAGGAAATAAGAGAGGACACAAACATGGAAAAACATTCCATGCTCATGGTTAGGAAGAGTCAATATCATGAAAATGGTCATACTGCGCTCATGGTTATAAAGAGTCAATGTCATGAAAATGGCCATACTGCCCAAAGTAAGATTCAAGGCTATCCCTATCAAGCTACATATGACCCTCTTCACAGAACTCGAAAAAACCACCTTAAACTTCATATGGAACCAAAAGAGAGCCCGCATAGCCAAGACAATCCTAAGCAAAAAGAACAAAGCTGGAGGCATCATGCTAACTGACTTCAAACTATACTACATGGCTACAGTAATCAAAACAGCATGGTACTAGTACCAAAGCAGAGATATGGACCAATGGAACAGAACAGAGGCCTCGGAGGCAACGCCACACATCTACAACCACCTGTACTTTGATAAAACTGACAAAAACAGGCAATGGGGAAAGAATTCCCGTTTAATAAATGGTGTTGGAAAAACTGGCTGGACATGTGCAGAAAGCAGAAACTGGACCCCTTCCTGACACCTTACACTAAAATTAACTCCAGATGGATTAAAGACTTAAACATAAGACCTAACACCATAAAAACCTGAAAAGAAAACCTAGGCAAAACCATTCAGGACATAGGCATAAGCAAGGACTTCATGACTAAAACACCAAAAGCATTGGCAACAAAAGCCAAAATAGACAAATGGGATCTAATTAAACTTACCAGCTTCTGCACAGCAAAAGAAACAATCATTAGAGTGAACCAGCAACCAACAGAATGGGAAAAAATTTTCACAATCTACCCATCTGACAAAGGGCTAGTATCTAGAATCTACAAAGAACTAAAACAGATTTACAAGAAGAATACAAACCCATTCAAAAGTGGGCGAAGGACATGAACAGACACTTTTCAAAAGAAGACATATAATGATGCCAACAAACATATGAAAAAATGCTCATCATTACTGGTCATTAGAGAAATGAAAATCAAAACCACACTGAGATACCATCTCATGCCAGTTAGAATGGCAATCATTAAAAAATCTGGAGACAATAGATGCTGGAGAGGGTGTGGAGAAATAGGAACACTTTTACACTGTTGGTAGGAGTGTAAATTAGTTCAACCACTGTGAAGACAGTGTGGCGATTCCTCAAGGACCTAGACATAGAAATTCCATTTGACCCAGTAATCCCATTACTGGGTATATATCCAAAGGATTATAAATTGTTCCATTATAAAGACACATGAACACATATGTTCACTGCAGCACTGTTTACAATAGCAAAGACCTGGAACCAATCCAAATGCCCATCGATGATAGATTGGACAAGGAAAATGTGGCACATATACACCATGGAATATTATGCAGCCATAAAAAACGATGAGTTTGTGTCCTTTGTAGGGACATGGATGAATCTGGAAACCATCATTCTCAGCAAACTGACACAAGAACAGAAAATCAAACACCACACATTCTCACTCATAGGCGGGTGTTGAACAATGAGAACACATGGACACAGGGAGGGGAGCATCACACACTGAGGTCTGTTGCAGGGGAATAGGGGAAGGACAGCAGGGGGTAGAGAGTTTGAGGAGGGATAACATGGGGAGAAATGCCAGATATAGGTGACAGGGGATAGAGGTAGCCAACTACTTCACCATGTTTGTACCTATGCAACAATGTTGCACGTTCTGCACATGTACCCCAGAACCTAAAGTGCAATTTTATATATATATATGCATGATTTTTTAAAAAGCTATATAAACCTTTAAGTTTTTTCCTTGTTTCCGGTGGGGTTGGAAAAACTTTTAATTTCATTTTAGCTGAAGATGTAAATGTTTTTTGAAGTTGTATTTAAAAAGTCAGAGATATATACATACATACATGTATTAGTTATGTAATATTAATAATTTTAAAATGTAAAGTCAGAATGAGATGAGAAAGATAAATTTCAATGGGCAATTCTGGAAATGACTATTTTAAGATGAATTTGGGCACAGTTTAAAAGTACTAGCTGGACTTTAATAGGAACAGGGAAGAGGAATGGTACTGGTATTAAATGTATCACAGACACCAAAAACAAGGGCAAAATGTAGAGTACAGAGTACGTTTGAGAATGAAGGATATTCCCCTGAGGCTGAAATGTAGGAATTGTAAGCGAGTACAATATTTCCTACTTTTTTTTTTTTTTTTTTTTTTTTT
>NW_016107357.1:9686040-9696155 GCF_001604975.1 Cebus imitator
TTTTTTTTTTTTTAGTGACAGGGTCTCCAACCCTGGGTGGAGTACAGCAGTGTGATCATAGCTCACTGCACTGCAGCTTCAACTTCCTGGGCTCCAGTGATCCTCCTGCCTCAGCCTCCCAAGTAGCTGGAACTACAGGTGTGTACCACTACACCAAACTTTTTTTGTAGAGAAAGGGTCTTGAAGCCAAGTTGGTCTTGAACACCTGGACTCAAGCAATGCTTCCACCTCAGCCTCCCAACATACTGGGATTACAGGCGTGGGCCATCACGCATGGCCTATTTTCACATTTTACAAGCACTACTCAGTTATTCTCATTTACTCCTTTTATTCACTGTTATTTACAACAGGAGTTGGCCAACTTTTTTGTAAGGGACAGGTAATAAACACTTTAGGCTTGGCAAGCAAAAAGGTAAAATCAGGGATATAATGTAAGTACTTACATAATAAGAAAAAAAAAATATCCACACATTTCTCTGGTTTTATAATCAAACGTTGATGTGCTAGTAGTGCCCTCAATTCTTTGAGCAATTGTTATCACGAAAAGGCTCATACATAGTCTTAGACAAGTTTATTTTCCCTGGGCATGTTTTCTCAGCTGCTGCAATCAAACATGATTTAATTAATTCTACATCAGTAAGTGGCGTTCCTTGCTTGGCTAACAAATGAGCTACTCAGAAACTTACTACAGATACACTCATTTTCATTTTTATTTTTATGAAGTTCTGCTGCGATAGATACTCTGTGAGTTGGGAATGTGTGATGAATGCTTAGTCTGGAAATGTAGATGTATATTGTATTAGTATTATTGTAGTGTGGTTGCATAATAAACACAATACTCTGCCATTTAATCCATAACAAAATAATCCACACTACCGTGCCTAAAAGCCTAATATCTGAAGACTTCTTGCCTTATTTTGTCATGATGAGTATGCACTATTAAGAAAAATAATAATAAAATGTTATGGGGTACAGCAATATGCATAGCATTCAAAATACTATCAAGTTATAACTATGTGTCACTGCAATTTATAGCGTACTAAGCAGCAGTACAAAATGAGAGTAACACATATACTGTGTTACCCTTTGTCACAGTGCCAGTGTCTGTCACTAGTCAGCTCTGCCATTGTACCACAAAAGCAGCCACAGACAATACATAAATCTGTAAGTGTAGTTGTGTTAAAATCAAATTTTAGGGAGAATGAAATTTGAATTTAGTATAATATTCATGTGCCAGAAAGTATTATTCTTTTGATTTTTTTCAACTATTTAAAAATGTAAAGAACATTCTTAGCTTGGAGGCTCTAGAAAAACAAGTGGTAGGCCAGATTTCAGCTGCAGCCCACAGTCTGCCAAAACCTGACCTATAAAATAGGACTCAAAGATGTGCAGTGCTATTCACTCTATATATAGAGCACCAGACTTATATATCCAACCCAGTGAATGGATCGCACTACAATTCAAACCAAACATCTACCAAATTAAACAAATCATTTTCCCCCTACTCTAAATCTTCTCTTCCTCCTCTATTCCCCAATTCAATTCAATGACCACTGAGTCCCATAAGTCTGGCATTGGAAACAACGAGAATCATTATGGCTCCTCTCTCCTCCATTGACATCCACTCAAACACATAAAGTTCTAATTATTTTACTTTCTAAATAGTAATGTGAAACCATCCTCTCATCTTCATCACTACTTGGATATTATCAACTTTATTCAAGTCTTCCCCATCTGTCACCTGAATTTGTAAAAGTCTCCTAACCAGTGTCTTTGCCTCTAGTTTTATCACTGAAATCCATAATCCACAATGTTGTCAGCATGTTCCACGTAAAATGTAAAACTGATTATTTCACTCTCCATAAAACTCTTCCTGAAATTCAAGTAAAATCTGACTCCTCAGCATGATCTATATGACCTATGCTCTCAAAGGCTCGTTTTATACCTCTCTTTCCTTGGTTACTATAATCACACTGGCCTTCCTCTCATCTCTCAAACAACCCTAGTCCTTTCCAGTCACAAACCTTCCTATAGTCTTAAAACAGTAGGTTTCATACTTTGATCTGTGAGGAACTCCTGAGAAACCATGAAAAGTAGGAGGAGGAAGGCAACAGATCAGTCTGGGCAGTTTTATTGTAACATGCTATATTGTCTAGGCTCTCAGATATAATGAAATTTAAAAACATACACAAGAGTTTCATGACGACCCCCAATCAAAAAACATGGTTGCAAAAGTCTAATTTGCTTAGCAGAACATATAAGAACATGTTAGCTATTTAAGTTCCCCCTCCTGCCTCCCTTCTCCCCAAGCCTCTTCAATCAATACAAACAAGTATTGACTTCAAATCTCTATACTTTTGCCTACCAAGCCCTCACTCTCCATCTTCTTCTTGGTTTAGCTAATTACTATTTGTCTTAGAAGAGTCTTTACTGACTTATCTTTGAATAAAAGTAGTTATTTTCTCCATTTGAAATAATCTGAAAATATTACTTGATTTTGGATTTACT
This sequence comes from Cebus imitator, assembly GCF_001604975.1. NCBI lineage: Eukaryota > Metazoa > Chordata > Mammalia > Primates > Cebidae > Cebus > Cebus imitator. The sequence continues at coordinate 9,688,549 of NW_016107357.1, forward strand.
GTCTGGTTCCCCTCATGGGAATGTAAGAATAAGAAAAGAGACCCTGGCCAGGCGCAGTGGCTCACGCCTGTAATCCCAACACTTTGGGAGGCTGAAGCAGGTGGATCACTTCAGCTCAGGAGTTTGAGACCAGCCTGGGCAACATGGTGAAATCCCATCTCTACCAAAAACACAAATAATTAGCTGGGCATGATGACATACACTTATAGTCCCAGCTAGTCAGGAGGCTGAGATCAGAGGATCATTTGAGCCTGGGAGGCAGTTGCAGTGAGTTGAGACAGCACCACTGCACTCCAGCCTGGGTGACAGAGGGAGACACCATCCAAAAAGAAAAAGAAAAGAAGAAGAAAGAAGAAGGAGGAGGAGGAAGGAGGAAGGAGGAAGGAAAAAGGAGGAGGAGGGGGAGGGGGGAAGAAGAGAGAAGAAAAAGAAGGAGGAGGAAAGCAGGAGGAGGAGGGAGAAGGGGGGAGGAAGGAGAAGGAGGAGAGAAAGAGAGAAAAAGAAAAAAGGGAAGGAGGGAGGGAGGGAGGGAGGGAGGGAGGGAAGGAAGGAAGGAAGGAAGGAAGGAAGGAAGGAAGGAAGGAAGGAAGGAGGGAAGGAGGGAGGGAAGGAAGGAAGGAGGGAGGGAGGGAGGGAAGGAAAAGAAGTAGTAGTAGTAGAAGGAAACGGAAAGGGAAAGGAAAGAAAGACACACATCATGAAAGAAGGTAGAAGGGGGAAAGCAACAGGTCAATCCAATAACTATTTGTCAAATGACTGAAAAATATCCCATTAATTTTTATATCTCAGTGTTTGGTGTAGTGTGTAACACAGGAGGATTTCAATACACGTATGCTAAAGAATAAACCTGGAAATAAAAATCGGGGTCAGACAATGTGGAGCCTCGAATAGCAGGCCAAGCAGTTGCATCCTCAATTGTGATAGATTTAATCTTATTTTCCTATTCATTCATTTATCTCTTCATTCTTCTTAATTCTCAATTGGCAGTGTTTCTAATATTTTGAATTTTCCTCCAAGCTCTTTCTCAACTTTTGTGAAGTGTCTTATCTCAATATAAAATCAGACATATCCTATGTTTTAAATGTGGCTCTATTTAACATAGCACATAGCCACTTAGAAAAATATGTAAAATTCTAAAAAGCAATAGAATACTATGAATAAAATATATTGGGAAAATCATTAAAAACTCCTGAAGACCTTGTACGGAACTTAACTAATAGAAATTAAATGTCTGGATTTAGCTTTGACTTGCTTATTAGCATAAAGAATTCCAATGAAAAGGTATCAAATTTCCAGAGAGGAAAAAAAAAAAACATGTATCAAGTGAACAACCTACTCTGTGTGAAATGCAGTAATTTTCTATATGAAACCTACATTTAAACAATGCTTAAATAAAAATAATGCTAATTCTTCCAACAACAACAAAAAATAGTACATAGAAATACAAAAATGATTCTTACTAAGTTATTGTCATCCTGGAAAGCATAGTGCAAGGTTGTAATCCATTTATTGTCTCCATTCACTAATACATCCCTTTCTTCACGAAAACATGCAGTCTGAAAAGCAAAAAGAAAATTTTTAGAGCATATTTTATGTAAAACTAAGAAATATGCAAAGAATTACTTAGTATGTTTATATTATTTCTGTTCTGGAAAAGGAATACACTTGGTTTTTATAAGACTTTTCAATAACACAAGTTTCAAAGAACCCTCAGAAACTGGGCTACTGGAATAATACCTTTTAAAAATATACTTTATATTAACAAATACTTTTATAGTTCAAAACTATCAGAAAAATGCGCAGAATAATTTAAGAACCATGGACCAACCCACCATCCAGATACTATAAATGTCTACATTTTGCCATATTTACTTCTGATTTTTTTTAAAAGAAATAAAATATAAATTGTGATCTTCCTACTCCTACTCCAATCAGTGAACCCATTGTCTTCCCTTTTGCACATGTTGTAACCAATAATCTGAAGTCAGTGGATAGTCTACCAATAACATGCTTTGATCTTACATCTCTATGTCTATAAACAATAGATTTGCTGGTGTTCTGAAAATTTTCATGGGCTGGGTACAGTGGCTCATGCCTGTAATCCCAGAGCTCTGACAGACCAAGGCAGGCAGATCGGTTGAGCTCAGGAGTTTGAGACCAGCCTGGGCAACATGGTGAAACCCTGTCTCTATCAAAAATACAAAAATTAGCCAGGTGTGGTATCATACACCTGTAATCCCAGCTACTTGGGAGGCTAAGGCTGGAGAATTGCTTGAACCCAGGAGGCAGAGGTTGCAGTGGGACAAGATGGCACCACTGCACTCCAACCTGAGTGACAGAACAGAGACCCTGTCTCAGAAAAAAAAAAAAAAAAAAGAAAAGATTTATGTGAACGGTATAATTTTATCTATCCGTTTTTTTTGTTTGTTTTTTTCTCAAGAATGACTGTTCTTCTTTTAACTGCTATGGCATACCATTGTTTGAATGCACTAGGATTTATTTATGCAACACCCAACCATGGAAACATAGGTTATTTCCAGTTTTGTATTATTATATACAATGTTGCAGTAAACATATTTGTACAAATGTGTAAGAGTTTCTCCACTGTATAGGCTTAGAAATAGAAATACTAGACTCTTTTCCCGGCGCTTGGGCTGCAAGCAACCAAGCCCGCTGGCAGCGGCAGAGGCAGAGCAGAAGGAATGGGATGCAGAGCACCAGGCCTTCTGCGACCTGGGGCCCTGGGTGAAATGCTTGGCCACCCTTGCCTCCAAAATCCCTGCCCAGAATCCAGTGCCTGCTTCCTGTCCAGGATCACCTTCTGGTGGATCACAGGAGTTGTCTTGAATCTGCCTGAGCTGGCCATGTGGTCTCAGAGACACCAACTCTGTCCTGCAAGTTTATCACCTTGAATGTGATAAACACAAGAGCCATGAGCAGCTTAAATCTCTGCAGACGGCTTGGCTGGGAAAGCCATACACTGGACTGCTCTTGCTTTAGCTTCACATTTGGCCATCCAAAAAGCCATTTTACCTTTATGATCCAACAGAATGAGCTGTAATAACCTTGTAAGATGTGCAAATGTCTATCCACATTCAGACATCCTCAGCTATGTGGCTCCTTTCATTCGCAAACAAAAACAAAAAGAGCTAGAGGCATCATGCTACCTGACTTCAAACTATACTACAAGACCACAGTAATCAAAACAGCATGGTACTGATAGAAAAACAGAGATAGACCAATGGAATAAAAGAGAGGCCTCAGAAGTAATGCCACACATCTACAACCATCTGATCTTTGACAAACATGACAAAAACAAGCAATGGGGAAAGGATTCCCTATTTAGTAAATGGTGTTGGGAAAACTGGCTAGCCATCTGTAGAAAGCTGAAACCACATCCCTCCTTACACCTTATACACAAATTAACTCCAGATGGATTAAAGATTTAAACATAAGACCTAACACCATACAAACCCTAGAAGAAAACCTAGGCAAAACCATTCAGGACATAGGCATAGGCAAGAACTTCATGACTAAAGCACGAAAAGCAATGGTAACAAAAGCCAAAATAGACAAGTGGGATCTAATTAAACTTAACAGCTTCTGCACAGCAAAAGAAACAATCATTAGAGTGAACCAGCAATCAACAGAATGGGAAAAAAATTTTGCAATCTACCCATCTGACAAATGGCTAATACCCAGAATCTAGAAAGAAATTAAACAAATTTACAAGCAAAAAACCCTATCAAAAAGTGGGCAAAGCATATGAACAGACACTTCTCAAAAGAAGACATTTATGCAGCCAACAAACATGAAAAAAAGCTCATCATCGCTGGTCATTAGAGAAATGCAAATCAAAATCACACTGAGATACCATCTCATGCTAGTTAGAATGGCGATCATTAAAAAATCAGGAGACAGCAGATGCTGGAGAGGATGTGGAGAAATAGGAACGCATTTACACTGTCGGCAGGAGTGTAAATTAGTTCAACCACTGTGGAAGACAGTGTGGCAATTCCTCAAGATATAGAACTAGAAAATACCATTTGACCCAGCTATCCCATTACTGAGTATATACCCAAAGGATTATAAATCATTCTGTTATAAAGACACAGGCACACATATGATTATTGCGGCACTGTACAATAGCAAAGACTTGGAACCAACCTAAATGCCCATCAATGATAGACTGGATAAAGAAAATGTGGCACATATACACCATGGAATACTGTGCAGCCATAAGAAAGGATGAATTCATGTCCTTTGCAGGGACATGGATGACACTGGAAACCATCATTCTCAGAAAACTGACACGAGAACAGAAAACGAAACACTGCATGTTCTCACTCATAAGTGGGTGTTGAACAATAAGAACACAGGGAAGAGAACATCACACACCAAGACCTGTCAGGAGGAGTGGGGGATAAGGGAGGGAAAGCAGGGGGTGGAGGGACTGGGGAGGGATAACATTAGGAGAAACACCTAATGCAGATGACGGGGGATGGATGCAGCAAAAACACCATAGCACATGTATACCTATGTAACAGACCTGAATGTTCTGCATATGTAACCCAGAACTTAATTTTTAATAATAAATCAGATGCAAAAAAAAAAAAAGAAAAAGAAAAGAAATAGAAATACTCAATGCTAATTTCAACTTTACCAGAGACAGCCAATTTTCTTTCCTGAGTGCTAGACCAATTACTCCTCCACCCAGCATATGAAAGCTCTGCTTTTCCCCACATCCTCAACTATATGTGACATTATTAGGCTTTTAAGTTGTTGCCAACATGATGGATGTGAAATATATTCCTTTAATTAATAACATATTCCTAATTACAGGTGCAGGTAAATAACTTTATATACACTTATCTGACACCCGAACTTTGTCTTTTGTTTACTTCCTTTGTCTATTTTCTCTAATGAATTGTTTTTTCAAATTGATTTTTTAATGTTGTAGTTTATTCTGAGAATACATTTCCATTACTATAAAAGTATATCCTGGAGAACCTAGAAATGTATGATCAAAAATAGAAAATAATTTTCTTACTTTCCTTTTTGAGATGGGATCTCTATTGCCCAAGCTGGAGTGCAGTGGTGCAATCACAGCTCACTGTAGCCCAGGCTCCCGAGTTCAAGTGATCCTTCCACCTTAGCCTCCTGAGCAGCTGGGACTACAGGTGCACGCCGCTATGCCCAGCTAATGTTTTTTTTTCTTTTTAGAGAAGAGGTCTCACTATCTTGCCCAGGTTGGTCTCAAACTATTGGGCTTAAACAATCTTCCAGTCTCCCAAAGTGCTAGCATTATAAAAATGAGCCATGAGCTACCATACCCAGCCTAAAAATGAATTTTAAGTATCATTTCTGTAATACATTATCTTTAAATTTTTTTTTTTTTGAGACAGTTTCGCTCTTATTAACCAGGCTGGAGTGCAATGATGCAATCTCAGCTCACCGCAACCTCCGGCTCCTGAGTTCAAGCAATTCTCCTGCCTCAGCCTCTTGAGTAGCTGGGACTACAGGCGTTCACCCCCATGCCCAGCTAATTTTTATATTTTTAGTAAAGATGGGGTTTCACCATGTTGACCAGGATAGTCTCGATCTCTTGACCTCGTGATCCACCCGCCTCAGCCTCCCAAAGTGCTGGGATTATAGGCATGAGCCACCGCACCCAACCTATCTTTAATTTTTAACTAAAAAGAAACAAAAAAAATAACAACACTATGACAGAAACTTCAAAGATAACTCTAAGAAAATAAGTCTCCTTGAGTCACATTTCCATAGTTTCAATGCCCAATTGTTGTGTCCAGTACTATTAAGTCTTTGTTCAGAATCCTCTCAAAAAATCTGTGTCTATATAAGCATGCATGCACACAAACACACACAACACATTACACATTATATATTCACATCCCACCTCCCCTATATTAGTTGGTCTTTATACAAATGAGTTTATATTTATAGTGCTCTGTAAGCTGTTATTTTCAAGTAACAATGAATTTGAAGATCCTTCTGTATCAATACATAAAAATCTACCTTTTTTCTTGATGGCTATACTATATTCCAGATACACTATAAAATTAATACTCCGTATTATACAGATATTAAGTGCTTAATTATTATATCCCACAAGGTAAATTCAACAGCCATGATCTACAAAACAATCAACATTGTAATTCATTTGGCCCTAACATTTTCTATGCATGTATACCCACAAATCTTATTTAACCAAATAGAATTTCTAAAGTTGTGCATTAAATAACAACATAATAAACATTAAAACAAATAAAGCTTGACCAAAACAAATGGGCAATTTTACCTTCAATTAAATTACTAAAATCTGCAACACTATACTTTGGTTCACTTTAAGGGGAAAAGAGAAATCACTTTACATACATACTACTAAGTCCTGTTTTATAATTTAACTGTAACTCGAGGTTACAGTTTACTGCTAACATTTTAGAGAGTTTGTAAAGACTGTCAGAGCCTAGGAGACTACCTTCTCCTGGCTGTCTCACTGTAATGGAAATCTGAAATTTTATAAACATTCTAGCTAGAATTTAATAAACATTCATTATTTCATTTGAGTGATAACTCAAAACTAAAAAAAGCTCCAAAGATTTTAGTCAACAGAACATATTAAGCTTTGAGTTCTAATCTATGCTAAACTGTTTAACTACAAAAAAAATTATTTAAAAATTTATAGGCCAGGGGCAGTGGCTCACATCTGCAATCCCATGCGTTGGGAAGCTGAGGTGAGAGGATCGCTTCAGGTCTAAAGCTTGCAACCAGCCTAAACAAACACAGCAAGACCCTGTCTCTACGGCGGGGCGCGGGGAATCCCAGCCAGGCTGGTGGCATGCACCTCTGTAGTCCTAGCTACTTGGAAGGCTGAGGCAGGAAGATCACATGAGCCTAGGAGTTTGAGACTGCAGTGAGCTAAGATCACACTACTGCACTCCAGCCTGGGCAAAAAAGGGACTCTGTCTCTTAAAAAAAAAATTAATTAAAATAAGAAAATAAACAATATAAACTATGATATAAAATTTCAAACATATACAAGGGTAGAGAAAGTAGTATAAAAACCCCTCCTCCTAACGTATTCAACTTATACAATTATTTTCTTGGTCAATCTTATTTCATTTACACCCTTACTCACTTACTACCATCCCCTAGCATCACATACACAGGTGCATATACATATTTTTAAGCAAACCCTAGACATCTAAGATTTTATCCATAAATATTTAGCTATTAAATGATTCCTATCAACACCTTGAATCCTGAGTCTAGATATAAACCACAGGCTACATTTTGCTTCGGTATATCACACTGCTCTCAGTTGCTTGTCACAACTGGGAAAGGATGGGTTCTGCTGGCATTTAGTGGGTAGAGGCTAGGGATGCTGCTAAATAACCTACAATGCACACAACCACCCTTACAACAAAGAATTATCTGGCCCCAAATATCAATAGAGTCCCTGCTGAGAAGCCCTGCTCTAGATCAATATCATCTAAATCATGACGCACATATACCCAGGGTACATATATTCATAGAGATGCTCTGAGGATTCACCATGCTTAAAGGCTATAGTAACATCTACTTCA
>NW_016107357.1:9696186-9780683 GCF_001604975.1 Cebus imitator
CCCCTTTAAAAACAGAATATTTGATATCTAAGAATGTGTTAATAACAAACATGTAGGAAGGGTTACTGTAGATCATATCACTTCCTCAGATTCATTCACTTCTCAACTAAATTTTCATCCAAACATTCTGCTTGCCACTGTGATGTTTTCAACTGCTACAGTTTTCCTTTTTAAAAAAAAAAAAATTCAGTCATGTATTATTTAAATTTTATTCTTAATGGACTATTGGGATAAAGAGAAACAGAAATGCCTATGCTGAAACAGAAGTTTGTAAGGACTACATACATAAATGTAATTCTGGAAGGCTGTCACAGGATTCCCTTCACCATATTCATAAGATGCACTCGTCAGATTAACAATCTTATACTGCACATCAAAACTGCAGATACTTGGAGAGCATGAGTTAAAAAGAAAAAAAATCCACTGATGATTTTATCTACTTTGGCTTATCATATACTAGGAATAAAGACTTCTCTCTTCCATAGAATACTATCACAGAGAAATTCTTTCAAATAATAATTGAATCTTTCTCTAATATTTGAAGGAAAAAACATTTTTCATTTTTAAAATCTAAATGAGTGAAATTTTAAGTTGCAAAATATAATTCTAAATATCACCATGACATCAATTCACTTTTAAGTCTTCATTGTAATATATATGTGATGTCCAAATCAAACACGAGACGTATCATTTTTAACTTATTTTTCAGTAAAAAGTTTTTAATATAATTTTAAAATTAGAAATAACTTGGTAACGTCCACAACTGGCATGTTTACATACAATGAGTGCAAAGACAATAGTGGTCCAACTTTTATAGAAGATAATTTTATTGCAGTAATAGCTATCAAAGTTTAAATGTCTCCCCTCCCCTCCTAAAATCCCAGAGTTCGACAAGCAAGGAATTTAATTTGAGAAGTGGGTAAGTTCTAGGTCAAGTATAAAATGATAATCCCTTCAAGTACAAATTATCCGTGAAATCATTTCAACTTCAGTATACACAAGCTGAAGTGCCTCAGGGCAGCCCACAACAATATCTCTGAGTAACAGCATTTCATAGTAAAACTGTTTTAAATTTTACTGGGATCTACTTCTTGAGTAGCATGACTAGTTTTGATGTACTAGTTTCTCTCCTGTTTTGAAATTTCTCTTGGCCAAACACATGCAGCTAGTTAAATGGTAAAATAATGAAATGTATTGACTGTTTGACACTTATCTTTGTAAGAATTCAAACTACAGATAAACTCACAAAAGTACTCCAGTATACATAACATTTTATTGCAACATGGTTCTAAATAATAAAACTAAGAAAACATTTGAAATTCCCATAAACTTTTTTTTAAAACTCAGCCTAATAAAAAATATAGCATTCATGCAGGGTGCGGTAGCTCACACCCATAATCCCAACACTGTGGGTGTCCAAGGCAGGTGGATCACCTGAGGTCAGGAGTTCAAGACCAGCCTGGCCAATAAGACGAAACCCTGTCTCTACTAAAAATACAAAAATCAGCCGGGTGTGATGGCAGGCCCCTGTTATCCCAGCTACTCAGGAGGCTGCTGCAGGAGAATCCCTTGAACACAGGAGGAGGAGGCTGCAGTGAGCTGGGCCAAGATCATGCCACTGCACTCCAGCCTGGGCAACAGAGCAAGACTCTGTCTCAAAAAATAAATAAATAAAAAATATATATAGCCATTCAGTATAATGAAGCTATTAATAAACAATGAGATATTATAAATATATTAAATATGGAAGTGGAAAAATCTAATACATATTTTAAGTCAAGAAGCAATATGAAAATTCAGCCTTATAATATGATTTCATTATAATAAAATTTTCTGTTAAGGATAAATAAGAAACCCTAGAAAAGCTGTTTGATCTACTTAAGACAGAATGATCTACTTAAGACAGAAGGACTGGGGGTATTTGAAGGAGAAAAGGAACTTGCATTTGTTCATTTTTTACTTCCTGTAGTACTTACATTGTCTTTTTAAATGCAGGTGGCAGGTCAGGTGGTACAGGTAGTTCAAATCTAATTAACTCAATTCATTAACTCGATTCATTACTACTATTACTAATAGTAACAATTATAAAAATAACCAAACAAGGATAACAACAATAGAAAAACTAATAAAACAATAGGCATAAATCAGCACTGTCACAGATAAACTAAAATATACTGTTACCCTACTTATGAGACCTTATTATCTTCAGTTTATACATGAGAAAATGGAGCCTTAGAAAGGTTTAATTCTCAGTCCAGTGCAGTGGCTCGCACCTGTAATCCCAGCACTTTGGGAGGCCAAGGCAGACAGATCACTTGAGTCCAGGGGTTTGAAACTAGCCTGAGCAACGTAGTGAGACCCCCATCTCTACAGAAAATACAAAAATTAGCTGAGTATGGTGGTGTGTGCCTGTAGTCTCGGCTACTTGGGAGACTAAGGTGGGAGGATCCCTTGATCCCAGGAGGCAGAGGTGGTAGTGAGCCAAGATCAAAACACTGCACTCCAGCCTGGACGACAGGGCAAGACTCTGCCTCAATAAATAAATATAAATATTTTTAAAGTATTTTTTACAAAAGGTTTAAGCATCAAGACAGAGTGTGTTCTGTAAGCTATACTTCATCTCCCCATGAAATGAGTAAGGACATTTCTTAATGAGCAAAGTCAGTACTCAACTGAACAAATATGAAAAAGTAAAATTTACAGAATAGATTGGGAGCAGTAGTTAATTAATTAATTTAGGAGGCTGTTGATAAACTAGCAAAGTCTGTAAATTATAAACCTGTAGAGCTATTGGTGATAAACTAGCATAGTTTGTAAATGATAAATCTGTAAAATTATTGGACAATGATTATATTAGTATACTATTCTGCCCAGGTATAGAAAGAGAGGAGGCTTCCTAGCACCTTTCAGTAACCCGTATCTCTTTAACTATACATTTGACATATGGTTTGAAACAGAAATAAATAAGGTAAATAAGTTGGATGTAAACTTTTGAAAAGTTGTTTTAAGGCATCAACAATACACAAATAAAAAGTTTTGCTGCTCATTTGTAATTTATTATGTCTAGTTTTCCAAAGCTGGATAAGTCACGGTCAGAAGAGTTTTTATAAACGTAATGTTTTTTTTTTTTTTTTTTTTTTTTTTTTTTTTTTTTTTTTTTTTTTTTTTTTTTTTTTTTTTTTTTTTTTTTAATTAGTTTTGCTTATTCAAGCAGAGAAATATAATTTTACTTTTAAAGTGAATTCTTCTTTAAAAGTTTCACTGAAGGCTGGATGTGGTGGCTCACACCTGTAATCCCAGCACTTTGGGAGGCTGAGGCAGGTGGGTCACCTGAGCTCAGGAGTTCAAGACCAGCCTGGCCAACATGGTGAAACCCTCTCTCTACTAAAAATACAAAAATTATCTGGACACAGTGGCTTATGCCTGTAATCCTAGCTACTTGGAAAGCTGAGGCATGGGAATCACTTGAACCCAGAAGGCAGAGGTTGCAGTGAGCTGAGACTGCACCACTGCATTCCAGCATGGGCGACAGAGAGAGACTCCATCTCAAAAAACAAAAAGTTTCAATGCAGAGTTTCTGCCTAAAAGATAAAAGTTTTCTCAAATAGTTCGAGGAGTGTACCTTTCAATGTGGAGTCAGTCCTGCATCTCCACAATAAACCATACTTGGACATCATATATAATTCTTTTAACATACTGCTGAATTGTATTTGCTAATATTTTGTTAAGAATATTTGCATCTATATTCATGAGGAATATTTATCTTAAACTTTGTGTGGTCCTTGTCAGGTTTTTCTATCAGTGTAATACTGACCTCCAAAAAATTGAAAGAGTACAGGCGTGTGCCACCATGTCTGGCTGATTATTTCCTATTTTATAATAACAGGATTCATTGCTCCAGCTCCTGGGAATGCTGTCACACCTTCAGTGTTCGCATCCGCTGAAGAAAGCCTACCAGTCTAAGGTCATGTCCTTCAGGGGTAGCTCATGTCCACTGTCTAATGGGGGCAGGTGTATAAAGGTCTAGACATTCTGACCCAATGTAGGACACTTCTCAAGGGCCATTTCTGCTACAGAGCTCCCAGTGGAATCAACTGAGGCTGATGGGACAACTTTACAAGTCCTATTTCCCTCCATTCCCTTCTACAGGTGTTGATCTCAAAAGAAATCCCTAACAAATAACTGCACAAGTAGCTCAATCTTGGTATTTACTCCTTGAGAAATCCAACCAGTTACAGTCTTAAGGAAATTAAAAGTAAAAACTAAGGTTGCTGAATATAATGGACACTGGCACATATCCCGGTGATACCTGTGACATTAAAGCTCCCAGGTACTTTGTCAAACAGGATATTACTACACCATAATGACCTCTCGGGGATGCAGAGAAAAAAGGAACAATTATACACTTAATAGGAATGTAATTTAGTACAATCTTTATGGAAAACAGTACATCAATTTCTCAAAGAACTAAAAATAGAACTACCACTCCATCCTGCAATCCCACTACTACTGGGTATCTACCCAAAGGGAAAAAAAATCATTATATCAAAAAGATACCTGTACTCAAACATTTATCAGCACTATTCACAATAGCAAAGTCACAGATTCGAACTTAGTGCCCATTAACGCAGGACTGGATAAAGAAAATATGGTGTGTGTATACATACATGTATGTATGTGTGTGTGCATACATATGTTAAAATATATATATATATGGGAAATCTTATCTTCTGCAGCAAAATGAATGGAACTGGAGGCCATTATCTTAAGTGAAAAAAACTCAGAAACAGAAAGCCAAGTACCACATGTTCTCACTTATAAGTGGAAGCTAAACCATGAGTACACATGGACATACAAAGTGGAATAATGCATTGCAGACTACAAAAGGTGGGAGGGTGGGAAGGGTGTGAAGGTTGAGAAGTTCCCTACTGGGTCCAATGTTCACTATTTGGGTGACGGGTTCACTAGATGCGTACTCCACCATGATGCAATATATGCATGTAAGAAATCTGCACCTATATCTCCTAAATATACAAAACCAGAAAAGTGTCTAATGAATAAATAATACTTTAAAAGTAATAATTACTTCTGGGAGGTAGAGAAAGGATGGACTTGGGCGGTAAAAGAACATGTTAGCTTTATCAGTATATGCTACTATTTGTTTTACAAAGAATATATTTGTGCTTCTCTTCAGAGGGTTTTTTCCCCCCCGAGTTTAAAAAAAACCTAGAAGCAAAAACTTGACCAAAATGTTATTAATTTTGGGTAAAAGAACAAAAGTGATTATTAGTTTCTTCTTTGTGTTTTCAAATTTCTCCAAAGAAATAAATAATGAAGTTTTTACTTTCAATGCCACCGTATCTGTCATCATGGGAACTCTTTTTGCTTTTCCGTATTATGTCTGTTCATCTTTGGGTTGCTACAAGTGCTGACGGATAAACAAAGATTTCTAAGGGCAAATTTCTCTTTATTCTCTTACAAATCTTGCCAACTTCCAGGGCTAATATTCAGCCTGCTCATCAGTATCACCTTTTACCAGTTAAAATACTGACAGAATTCTAAACCAGTTAAGTTCTGCTTCCTTGAAGCCCCAGAATGCCTACCCCATGCAACCATTCACCATGACACAGGATAGCAGGGGACCCCTAGAACTTCACCCCAAATCTATGTATGACATCAGTTCTGACCAGGCCATACCAGGTGCTGGATATTTTTAACATCACTCCAGCCAATCCTTCCCTCAAATCTACATTAAAATGCTGGCAATTCTTGCACTAATAGATTTTACTATAACTTCTGTAACATAAAACAAAATATAAAGCGACTGCATAATCAGCATTAAACAGAATTCCTAGAGGGCATGTTCAAAACTCCTGCTGACTTTTGCTTGTAACAGAATACAGATAAATACAAAATAATATATACAAGATACAAGCAATGTCATATTAGAAATTAATCATTACAAAATGTCTTTCTAGAGTGTAGTCTGCACCCATCCTTTAATTATAGCTGCATAAGCCCCACATTACAAGGGTTTCCATTTAGTATCCCACTTATATTAAATTAGCATTATGGATTGTAACCTTTATCATATCATAATTGTGTTGAACTTGTCTTTTATGCCTTAAAAATTCACCATAAATGTTACCAAATAATATTTAAGGAGTTCTATGTAATTATATAGTTCCTGAAAAATATTTCTAAAATACTTATATATTCTAGTACATAAGACTCTTACCTCAGCTCTTTTCAGCATTTCCCATTTATTCAATATTTTCATGGCAAATACTTTATCTGCATTTTTTAGTTTTACTACAGCAACCTAGAAAAGATAACAGAAATATAAATTTTAAAATGACAAATTTTTTTTCAGCCATCCATTTTCCTTTTTCCTCTCTGCAAAAAAGTAAGTACCAATTATCAATTATTTCAATGCAGTTCAAATTCTAAGATCCTAAATTAAATAATGTTGTCAGATGAAAAAGTTAGTGAACACATGCCAAACCAATAACTGTATTTGTGAACACTGTATTAGTTGGTAAGTATACATTATATCCCCCTTTTCAAGTTTTCTGCTCTGAAATTTAAACTCAGTATCTACTATCATTAGAAACTGAACAAAATGTTCAACAGGAAAGAACTAGAGCTTATTAAATAATGCATGCAAAATTCCAATACCATGTTACAAGGAAGGCCTGCTGCCAAAACAAATATGTTCTGAAGATCAAACAATATGAAATAAACTGAAAACAATCCTATTTTTCATACCACATACTCTTAAATACTATACCATAATCCACATACACACATATACGTACACATACCTAGAGAGCAATTAAAACTAATAATTTTACAAAAACTAGACTTTACACATCCCTTCCAAAAAGGAACATATATTTCTGTATTTTATATTTCAATTGTGGATCAAAAACTATCAAATGCATAAATAAAATCCCTTTCTCACTCTCAACAAACTGATGACATTTCTATTTCTATCTCTCTACTTCAGTTTAACCAGATAATTTCTAAGTGCACTTCCAGCTCATTGGATCTACCATAGGCCTGAGGCTCACCTACAAAAGAGGAAGACAAAGGTTGAGCGAGACTGTTTCCAGTTACTGGAGGTGGGTGGGGAGGAAGAGAAATGCTACCCTAACATGCAGAAAGGGAGGTCAAACTATATGCAGCAGATCTTCCAACTGCTGTTCAATGGGATATTTCCAAAATTAGAGAATAGGTTTAAATTCAAGTGCCAAAAAAAACCTTAATAGCAAATGTGCCTATCAAGGTTATTTAATAAATTTATATTTGAATGAGACTGCAATAAAAATAATATGACCATATAATTACAATAAGTTTATAAATACTGAATATTTTTTGGTAATTGTTTATAAGTGGTTAAAATGACTGTGATTATAGTTTTTCATCAATCAAAATGGTGAGAAAGAAAAAGAAGTATCTCAATTTCAAACACAATCACTTTAGTCTTCTGTCATATTTGGAGAAATGATGGGTCAATTACTGTTCTCCCAAAGGGCTCATACTTAAAGAAGGATGTAATGAAGAATAAGGAAAAACCTGAAACATTGTTTCACTAAGATCTCTAAAAGGATGAAAATAACACTTGAGCTATGGCTTAGACTCTAAAATCAAACCCTGCACGATTGGGAGTGCACTTGGACAGAGGAACAGGAGCACTAAGCTATACAAGCCTAAATTTAGGGTGGGGAAAACACACAGAATGCTATCGCTTACAGCTGCTCATTCTGATTTAGGCAAGAATAGCTGAAAGACTCCAAAACTTAGGTATCTTCCCCTCCTAAGGTCACAATGTGAGAAAAGTGCCAGCAGTACTCTACAATTCACCAATTTTCTATATGTTTAAGTATGTAAGCGTTTGATGATAACTACTAATAACAGTAGTGGTAAGCAGTAGTACCCACTCAATACTACTAGCATAAATCTAGCAGGAGGAGAAGTGCATTCTAAATGCCAGGTACTATGCTAAGAGTTTTATATAAGTCCATAATCCCTTATGTGCAATTCTAAAAGACAAAAGGTTTTCATAACTCATTTGGCAGCATGTAGTGACATCAGGCTATTGATATTCTTGTTTTTTAATCTCACTTAACATAAAAGCAAACACGCTTCACTGAAGAAATGTGAATATATCTGTTTATGAAGTGCTGCTCCAAACCCCAATGGGAATGTTATATAAAATAGAGTGTACACACTAAATTACCCTTCTAAAATCCAGAAATATTGGAACCAAAACAACCTCTGGATTATACAGCTTTGCAGTTGAAATAATGATAAGCCTAATATTTACTGAACACTCAAACATTTAGCTAGCATTACTGTGGCTGTTTTGTGGAGTGGTGATAGCATGGATTCTGAAGCCAGACTACTTGGGTTTGAATCCTGCTTTTTACATTAGCTGTGTAACTCTTGACAAAAAGCTTAATCTTTTAATACTTCAGTATCCTAATTGATAACGGGGTTAATAACAATACTTTATATAACTGTGGTAAAGATTTTTAAAATTAATAAAAGTATAATCCTTGTACTTGGGATTACTGACCACTAATTATTGAGGTGTAACTGATCAGGGCCAAAATGAGATCCATTATACACACCTGCACAGTCATCAGGGATGCCGTACTGCCGCAGGGTGAAAAACATTTTCAAGTTTTTCAAGGGCCTCGTGCTTAGTAAGCATTCAATAAGTGTTAGCTATGATTATATGCCAGGCATTGCACTAAGCACAGTATAGCCCAATCTCTTCACTGCCATTTACTCTACCTCTAATATGTGGCAAGGAATATAACTCTCAATTTCTTCAGTTTCTTCAACTACCAAAATAAAAAACCTTTCATCTCTTTAATTTCTAACTTTCTATAATTTTATACTTATGACATACATATTTACATAGAAATATGGATAGAAGTACCCTCAAATTGAGTATATCTATCTACAAATAAAAACCAAACCACAATAATCACCGATGTGGTTTTCAATAGTAAAATACTGAAATGAACTTAAATATTCTAAATTATCATTTTGACTAAATATGACATATCACAGTATGAAAATTACTCATACACTTGAAAAAATTTACTGAGGAATGTTAATAGGGAAAAGTTCACAGTATAATGTTAATGAAGTTTATTAAAGTGTGTACACTGTGACTTTTTTCTCTCTGTATATATATATACACACATAAAATATGTACCATAAATTTCTATGCTTTATGTATTAAGAAAAGAATCAAAATATTAGAAGATCAGGTATTTCTAGGTGATGTAATTTCTACTTGCTTTTCAACATTTTCCATATAAAACATTTAAAATTTGAAGCATGGAATGAAGTAGTACAATATACCACAGCACATCCTGGTCATGAAAGGACCATAAATTATCACGGTACTGTGGTGTAACTGATAAGGGCTAAAATGAGACCCGTTCTACACATCTGTGGTCATCAAGAATGCCTGCTGCTGCCAGGTCAAAAACATTTCAAAGCTGTCTTGTAACAGTTTCATGAGCTACCTAAAATCTTTTCTGGAATAAGGTGAGTGTGGTAAAATAAAAGTCACTTCCGGAAATATTCTTGAATTATCAAATTGATAAATGATGAGAAAAGAATATGAAGCTTACAAAGTAACAAAATAAAATCAAACTGATGTTGGTTTTCTCCTTTAACACTGCAAGTCATATTCATATTCATTTCAGGAGCTGAAAATCAAGAAGAGGAGGATTCTCTTAGAACTCTAACTTCAGGGCCTATATTTTCAAGAACCATAGCTAACATATAAGAGTGTAGTATGTTAAAACGTCCTTTCTTGTTTAGCTTGATCAAAATTAAAAGTACATTTAGTATGAACTGCAAGACTATAATTCAACACAGAACAAAGACATATTTTTAAAAATACTAGCAATATCTTGAAAGACTTAGCAATAAAAACATGATGTTAATCTCTAAACACTACAGAAATAATCACTAAGTGACAAATGTACACAAGTCAGTTCTTAAACACAATGTACTATCATTTGAAGCTACAAACTGTAGTTACAAATTGTAGTTACAGAATGCTGTAACAATATTTCATGTTCATTCTTAACTTACAGGTTGTAGAATACAGAAACTGTTGCCATGAAGTTCTATAAATCTAGTCTTCCTGCATATAGCAAGAATTTATTCACCATACCTCCTCTGTTCCAACCCATTCCAGGCTACCATTATATCTTGCCTGGGGCTGAGCATGGTGGCTCATGCCTGTAATCCCAGCACTTTGGGAAGCGGAGGTGGGTGGATCGCCTGAGGTCAGGAGTTCAAGACCAGCCTGGCCAACATGGTGAAACCCCATCTCTACTAAAAATACAAAAATTGGCCAGGTGTGGTGGTGGGTGCCTGTAGTCCCAACTACTAGGAAGGCTGAGGCAAGAGAATCACTTGAACCCAGGAGGTGGAGGTTTCGGTGAGCCACGATCGTGCCACTGAACCCCAGCCTGGGCAACACAGTGAGACTCTGTCTCAAAACACACACACACACACACACAAACTTGCCTCAATTGTCCTACCTGACCTCTCTACTCCTGCCCTCTCATCCCACAATCCAATCTAACCTCAACACTGAAGCCACAGTTGGTCCTGCTGAAACGTAGCTCAGATCATGACACTCTGATCATGACATTCCTCTGCTCCACAGCTTTCAATGGTTTCCCATCTCTCTCCAAGAAAAAGTGAAAATCCTTACTATGCCTTATAGGGCCAACATGTTCTGGCCCTCCACCCTCTCTGACCTCATACTACTTTTCCTCTGGTTCACTCGCTTCAACCATAATGATCAACTTGCTCAATCCCAACTGATAGCCTTTGTACTTGTTGATCCCTAGGCCTGGAATACTCCACCCCTACAAAGCCACACAGCTTTCTCTCTCACTCCTTCACTGAAATGTTACTTTGCCCTTGACATTTTCTATTCCATTTCTTTGCTTCCCTTTCCCATTAGTTCTTATCATATTTCATGAACTATATATTCTATTTATGTATTTTGTTCATTGTTTGCTTCATTCACTACAATATTAGCTAATGAGGGCAGGGATTTTTTTTTCCCCCTATTTGTTCACTAGCACATGCCTAGTACTTGGGAACCTACAGGTACTCAACAAACATTGGCTGAATTAATGATGAATGATTGGTAATCTATGTTGGTATACATATATGCAAAGTTGAACAGCACCAATATTCTCAGCTCCAAGTATACAACTAAACTGATACTAAAACTCAAAAATAATGTATTATGACAAAAGAGATACAACTGTCATTTTGTGATTTATTAAACGTCTGTCAGCTTATTCCAGCTTATTCTGCTCTCGTAACAGGCATCAAAGTCTTGACTTCACAACTTTGTCTTCATTATCTTTCGTCTGTTGCTGCTCCCTATTTATTGTTTGCCTTTGTAACCTTTTAATTTCCCCCATATATCATCTACTATCATTTATGATTAATAACAAAAAACAACTCTTATTTATAGAAAGCTTTGCCTATGCCAGGCGCTGGACTAAGCATATTACATATATTACCCCTCATTTAATCCTTACACCAATCTAAAGTAGTTTCTACAATCCCCACTTAAATTAGTAAACTAATGTTTGCAGAATTAACTTACTAATAGTGACAAAATTAATAAGTAATAGAACCAGAATATGTATCCTGGCTATCTGATAAGACAGCTAATATACTTTACTATTCTAAGTACTGAATAGTTGTATAGGTACTGAGGAGTCCTTTCCATTCATCACACCTATAATTCTGACACCTATTGACACGTGTTAATGATGATCATTACAAAATGTGTTGAAATCACTGTATATGTGTTTTTAAAAACTGATCTGTGAGTGAACAATTTGTGTTCAAAATATTTATTAAAAAATTGCGAAGGGGGCCGGGCGCGGTGGCTCAAGCCTGTAATCCCAGCACTGTGGGAGGCCGAGGCGGGTGGATCACGAGGTCGAGAGGTCGAGACCATCCTGGTCAACATGGTGAAACCCCGCCTCTACTAAAACTACAAAAAATTAGCTGGGCATGGTGGCGCGTGCCTGTAATCCCAGCTACTCAGGAGGCTGAGGCAGGAGAATTGCCTGAACCCGGGAGGCGGAGGTTGCGGTGAGCCGAGATCGTGCCATTGCACTCCAGCCTGGGTAACAAGAGCAAAAAAAAAGACAAAAAAAAAAAAAATTGCGAAGGGAGCTATTATCTTTAATAAACAAACTAAAAACACTAAAGAGCTTATTAAATCAGCCAGAGATACCCTTTCTATGGAGATACAATTTATATATTCAGTAGCAAAAGTCAAAATATTTTAAAATTGGGACAGCATGGGCATCAATCAGAACAAACACTGGCTATAAAATACACTATGCCCATACCAGTTTGTCCCTAAAGACTGAAGACTAGCACCATCAAAGATGGATCATGCAATGTAACTTCAAACGTCTTTTACTCTCTCATGAATGCCACGAGAGCCAGAATAAAAGAGTTTTTAAAGAAGAATGAATGGCTAAAGGTAATTCTCCTTTCAGACCCTAGAACTGGATTATGCAGACATAGTAAGGGTCTAGTTATAGTAATTAGAGGAAGCAAGCTAATTAAAAGCTTTTGACACCTGAAGCAGGGGTAGCAGGCCAAAGCAGCAAGCTTTCACAACAAGCTCTGAAGCCCAGAAGCCTTGAAGCTGCCGGAGCAAGGCTGGAGCAGGCAGAAGCGGTGAGCCACCAGGAAACTGTTGACAGGCAACACCCAGGGCGTAAGTTAAAGGTTTTCCTGAAAGCAAAAAGGAAAACCCAGCGTTAAGTTAAGCAGTAACTAACAACAATTGAGTTGTAGAGAGAAGGTTTGTAATTCACTGAGCTGCTGAATTTAAATTATATCTTGCTCACTGTTTCCCACAATGTATGCATTTCTTATAGGAATTACATAAATGATGCATTTATTTTCATGGATTTTTTTTTTTAAAAAGCATAACTGATAGAAATGCTCCTATCAAATATTCACGCAGAGGCAAACCTATCTACTGGGGCTATATATCTATTGACACATTCCTGGTAGAAGACAAAACAACTGGGAGGAAATGATTATCTCTTTAGGGTCTCTTCATTTCTAAACCTACTAGTTCATAAACACTACAAGTTATGTAAGCCCAGCAGAGATATTTTCATCTGGAATGAATAAGCAGTAAAGCTCATAATCCAGCCAATACTAAATTTCTATACAAAATTAATTCTGTCTTAAAATAACAGAGTAAATTAATAGCAACCTGTTGTTTTTATTTTACATATTTTAATCAATACACACATAGAGCAAGAACGTACCAAAAAAAAAAAAAAATTTTTTTTAAAGACATTTCACACTAAATCTCAAATATTATCAGTCACATATAAAGTGCTCTGACTTGATACTGGATGTTTAAATGGCACTGGCCTGTGACCAGGCAGGACTTGACTGATTGCTGTACTGCTATCTGCTGCCACCAACTCCCCAGCCCTGTACTCCATTCTTGAATTCAAGTATTAGGACAGTAAAGCAAATTTGGCTGTCCTTAACTAACTGCCTTACTTATCCTAACAAGCAACTGCAAGTAATTTTTCAATTCCGTCTTTTTCTTTTCAGTCTCTTAAAAAAAAAAAAAAAGTCATAAGATATATATATATGGTCCTTAAGTCTTTATCATTGCTTTTTTTTTCTATAGCTCAATCTCAGCTGAGCCCTCAAATTGACCTGAAGTCCTGAGATTCTTTCACTCTCAACAGAACTTTACCAATCTTCCAAAATGTCCTGTATCACCCTGCCATGACAAACTATCCCACTTCTGTCCTATCTATTCTCCACCAGCAATTAATGACCTGCTTCCCTACTGAACAGATAACAGACCTTTCACATTCCCTCATGCCATCTCTAAATGTTTTTGCACTTCCATATTTCTTTTCCTTTTGAACCCTGCCACTTTTCAGGGCTAACAGTATCATCTGAGATCTTGATCCCAGACCCTTTCCCTCCTTCCCTTCTTGTTCTTATTCCATTAAAAATATATGTCCTGCTCTCAATCCCCCTTTCTCCTGGATATCAATTGAAAAACTTTTCCAAGACCATTCCCCATCCAAGAACAAAAATATAAACAAAAACATCACCCCCATTTTACCTTTTCCTCAAGGAACATTTACTACATCCCTTTCTACAACATATCATTTCACCAAAAGCACATTTTGAAAGAGTAGTACGAGCTTGCTTTTTCCATTTGCTCATCATTTGCTTCTCAACCTCTTTCACCTATTTCAAACTATTTTTTATTTCACTCTACTAGACTGAAATTATTCTCTCAAAGTTCAATAATAACTTTCTAATTTCCAAATAAATTGTTCTGAATTCTCATCTGCTTTACCCTCTTCATTACTGGACACTTCTGATAATTAATATACTATTAATTTTTCTTTTGCTGTAACCTGTTAAATACTGTTCCCCAAGGATCTCTACTCCACCTTTTTTACATCTCCTCTTCTTCCTGCCTTACATTACCTATTCCAAAGCCTCAGTGAATACCAACCTAAATCCCTATCTCTTACTATCTAGACCCTTATTTCTAGTTGCCTACTGATCATTCTCCCTAGCGTGTTCAGCAAATGTCTTAAATTTAAGAAGTCAAAAATCTGTATACCAAATTCACTCAAGTTGCAAATCTCATCATCTATGAATTATACTTTTATCACTAACATTCAAAGTTGACTTTTTTGAATGTTTCTCCCACCCACCCTTCTTTCCCACTATCACTGGCCTAGTTCAAGCCCTCATGATTTCAACTTAAAAATGCCATGGGCTCCTTTTTTACCACCTTACTATATGCTATACATTATGCTAACTGCTGAGAACACAAAGTTGAATACAAAGTTTGCTGAGCTCGGAAAACAATACTCCAAAATGAAGAACTCAGCAGCATTAGAAACAGAAGGTTTTTTTTTTGACCTTCTGCTCTCTCAGTCCCATTCTCCCCCAAGGTAAACCACAGAAACTAGAATCCCTCTTCTCTAGGTCATAGAAACTAGAGCCCCTCTTCCTGAAAGCTAGCTATAAAACCTAAAAATATTACTCTAGTTTTCCCTCAGACTTTCAGTATAAAAACTGACCGCAAGGAAATTACTGTCAGGCATGGTGGCTGATGCCTGTAATCTCAGCACTTTGAGAGGCCGAAGCGGGAAGATTACTTGAGCCCAGGAATTTGAGACAAGCCAGGGCAACAGAGGGAGACCCTGTCTCTAAAAAAAGAATTTTTTTAATTAGCCAGGCATAGTGGTGCATGCTTGTGATCTCAGCTACTTGGGAGGCTGAGATGGGAGCTTGGTCAAGACTGCAGTAAGCTGTGATTGCACAACTACATTCTAGCCTGGGGGACAGAATGAGACTCTGGCTCAAAAAACCTGGCCAGGCACAGTGGCTCATGCCTGTAATCCCAGCACTTTGGGAGGCCCAGGTGGGCAAATCACTTGAGGTTAGGAGTTCAAGACCAGCCTGGCCAATGTTGTGAAACCCCCTCTCTACTAAAATTACAAAAAATTAGGCAGGCATCTGTAGTCCAAGCTACTTGGGAGGCTGAGGCAAAAGAATGGCTTGAACCTGGGAGGCAGAGGTTGCAGTGAGCCAAGATCTCATCATTGTACTCCAGCCTGGGGGATATAACCAAGACTCCATTCTCAAAGAAACAAACTAACCAAAAAAAAAAAAAAAAAACTATCAGATTTTACCTGTTTCATTGTAGGTCATCAGACCCCCATTCCAGAGAGGATCCTGCCCCACACCTGAAAGGAAGGAATGCTGCACAGAAAGGCCAAGAAAACTTTAGACAGACAGGCCTTGCTGGGTTTCCTACTCAGTCTGTTAGCATTACATCATACCCTTTTTTTCTCCAATCATATTTCTACACAACCGTCTACATTTTATTGAACCTAAGCATAAAAATGGACAATTCCCCCTATATTTTGGGGTCTTCATCATAAAGGTTCCCATGGATACTCATTAAATAAATATGTATGCCTTTTCTCCTATTAATCTGCCTTTTGTAAGTTAATTTTTCAGCAAACTTTCAGAGAGCCAAAGTTTGGAACAATAACAAGGATTGGACCCTTGACCCCCCCAAGTTCTTGTCCCCAAAATTCTCATAGTCCAGTGTGGAAAATACACCTAAACAGTACTGCATAGAGAGTACAATAACAGTACTACAGGCAGAGGAGAGAGAAAAATCAGGGTCCTATAAAAAGCAGAGATATCCTTGACCCCCAAGTGGGAATAGAGGAGGAAAGTGTGAAGTATGTGAATATGTATGTTAAAAGTTTTTAAATGAAGTGACTGACACCTGAGTCTTACATAGTGAACTCCAGAAAAAGGGGACTGACATGAATGTGACTGAGGACAAGGGATAGTTTGGGAAGTAGAGATAGCATAAGCAAAGCACAGAGGCATGAAATAGTGTGTGTATATGCAGGACAATAAGCAGTTTTCTTTCCTAGGAACACAAAGAGTACAACAGGGAGTAGCAAGAAATGGTGCTGAGTGGTCCAAAGAGTAGAGAAGCTTGCATGTCATCTTAATAAACTAGAACCTTAAAAATATACGTAACGGGAACCACTCTGCATAGTTGGTTTTAGCTAGATCATTCTAGCAGCTCTGTGAAGAATGGTTTTAAGGCAGGGAAAGAAATTAGAAAGTTATAGCAGTAATTGAGGTGAGAGGATCTAAGTAAGAAAAAGAGGAAGAAACTGAAGAAATACTAAGGATATAAAAGGTGGTGAGTAGTGAGATAGGAAGACCAGAGAGTAAAAAATCCAGAACTCCCTTTTGTCCCCTTCTCTATCCAATCCTTCCTCAACACTATCACAATTATTACCTTTCTAAAAGAGTTCCAGTTACACCACTAAAGATGGTCTCCACCCACAATGGTTCATCTTAAGATTTTTCAATTTTTTGACTTTACAAAGGGTGCAAAAACAACATGAATAGAAAGCCATATGAGACTCTTTCAGGATGCTGGGCAGCTGCAGTGAGCCACAGCTCTCATGCAACCATGAGGGCAAACAACCGATACTCTACACTGTACAGTATTGCTAGACTACTGTACCCCACTTGGAGGCTAACAACATAAGTGTTCTGAGCACATTTAAGGTAGACTAGGCTAAGGTATGTAGACTATAATGGTTAGCCATATTAAATGCATCTTCAAGACTTAAGGCATTTTCACGTTACAGTGGGTTCATTTGGGACACAGCCCTTTCAAAAGACAGGTGGCATCCCTACTCTGCTTTTATTTTTTGTTTTTATTTATTTTACGAAGTTTTTGTATGTTGCTTATTAACATTTTATAGGACTCCAATTCCTACAGAATAAAGGTCCTTATCGTAGCATATCAAGCCATTCGTTGCTTTGTCCAAGTGACCTTTATTTATTTATTTATTTTTGATGGTGTTTCACTCTTGTTGCCCAGGAGGGAGTGTAATGGCACAATATTGGCTCACTGCAACCTCTGCCTCCCAGGTTCAAGCAATTTTCCTGCCTCAGCCTCCCCAGGTAGCTGGGATTACAGGCGCATGCCATCACACCAGGCTAATTTTATATTTTTAGTAGAGGTGGGGTTTCACCATGTTGGCCAAACTGGTCTCGAACTTCTGACCTCTGGTGATCCACCCACCCCAGCCTCCCAAAGTACCGGGATTACAGGCATGAGCCACCATGGCCAGCTTTTCAAGCCTCATCTTTTACCACTACCATCATCAAAAACCTTATATTCCAGTCAGAAAATCATTCTCTGTTCTCTTAATAAACAGAAAAGCACTTAAAGGAAAAACAACAACAACAACAACAACAAAAAAACTCTTTTGATCCTAATAGAATATGCTATAGAAAATTTATAAAATTAAAGTATGAAGAAAAACAGCCACAGATAACATTATTTTGGATTACAAAACTAATATGAAATCATACAACCTTTTATATGTCTTTTCAACTTACAAGTCCTCTTTCAGAAATTTATTCTTAGAAAATCATTTGACGTATAGTGAAAGCATTAGATACAAAAAACGTTTTAGAAGGCATTCATAATATAGAAAAAAATACAGCACATTCTTTCACTCAAGCTACAAATATATATTGAGCACCTGCTATGCACTAGATACTGTGGCAGATGCTGGAAACTGCAATGAGCTAACAGACCAAAAAAAAAAAAAAAATCTTTATATTCATGGAGCACACATTCTAGCTTAATAATATGGAAATGGTTAAATAAATTATCAAATATCCACATAATGACTTTTATGGGGCCATAAGAAATCAGGTTTACAAAGAAATATTTCAATACATAGGAAAAAGACAAAATATTTGGTAAGAAAAAAGTTCATTATATTTTTATAAAACGACATCCATTTTATTACCTGTGAATAGAAAGAAAATTGGAAAAATATTCCTCAAATTACAGAAGTGGATATCAATGCTGTGTACCTCTCCTTCTTGGTGATTAAACTGTGACCATACTCAAGGGCATGTAAATTACTGGCTTATAGTAGATAATTAGTAAGTATTACTTTCATTAGTCAAAACAGGGAAGCATGAAAGAAAAAAAGAGCTCCATTTTCCTATGTTTTTAGCCCCAGTAAGGAAAATTACATTTAAAAGCACTGTGCTAAGTAGGGAATAAAACGAATAAAAGAAATTCACTCCCTGACCTCACAGAGATTGTACTTTATTGGTGAACACAAACATTAAACACACGAATAAGGAATTTAAACAGTTTTAAGTGTAAGTGCTAGGAAGAAGTTGTATAGGCGTTTCCATCTCCCCATTAGAAAGATAAAGTATCTTACATCTTTATTCCCATTTTCATAAACTCATTCATTTCCTGACTTCATTCTTGTATTTAGTTCCTTCGCTGATTTCTTTCTGCCATCTCAATTCTTTCAATGATTTCCAAATATGGAATGATTTTAAAGAAGCAATAGGTAATGACAAATACATTTAGTGAAGCAGGGAATACCTCTGATTTCCCTGAAAACACAATAATTAGTAATATTGGCCTTAAATATAATGCATTAGTCATTTCAAAGTATCTGAAGAAACTGTACCAAAGGAGATGAGTGCTTGAGCAAATCACACTGCTCTGCTTCTCTTTTCTGTAAAATTTATCCTGCTACCTTTTTCTTCCTAGAGTTCAAGTTACAAGTATGTGGAAAAACATCCTGCCTCACAAGCAAGAGAGGCTCCACCCTTTATCTTAGATTCAAGAGACAAATGTTGAAAAACAAAAATGAGTCATTCCCTTTCACTTCACTTCTCTCCTTGTAATAAACTCAAATGGATAAAGACTCAAGATTTGTCCTCTAGCAACTGGCCTGGATACTCATATTTCAATATTGTTCTCTGTTCCACTAGCCAATTAGTTGGAAGGGTGGCTGGAAACCTCAAACCTCAAGTCAGCTATCTGGATACATATACTTGGAGTCTACTCTGAGATCCCAATTTAGAACCAGACTTTGCATTTAGGAGAAAATAATTAGAAGTCCAGTTTGGCTCCAAATTTAAGTCTTGATTTCTTTTAACAGAAAATCCAATAATTTTGAACCTTATCTAGCTCTAGCATACTAGTTAAAACACAGAAGCAAAGAGAAGAGGTTTGAACCTCACCTCCTTGCACAGCTCTAACAGGATGCAATTATGTCACAGCCCATAGATCAAAAGTATCAAAAATTCCAGGATCTATGGTACAAGGAATGAAGACTTACATCAGTGACATGTAGAGGCAGAAATAGGGATGATTTGGAATTCTCAAAGGATGGAAACATTGAAGTAGTATAAAAAACCTCAGCAGTGAAGACCAGCCAAGAAATACCCAATTACTGAAGAGTAAGAGCCAGGAACATTGACTTTTGTTGATGTTTTCTCTTTAAGTTAGTATTTAAATAGTCTAAATAGACACTGTTTTGAGATGGCAAACTAGGTACACTCATATACTTCCCTCACACCTTCAATCTCATGAGATGAGAGGCGATATAAGTTGCTAAAAGTAATAAACCATAATACACTGGAAAGTAGTAAGAGTAACATCAGCTGATGAGATACTTTAAAGAATTCCTGAAATCTAAGATAAACAGAATAGGGTTAAATGGAGAGAAAAGAAAATGGAGATACTACACTGCAGAATAAAATTAATGCACAGGTAAGAGCGATTACATAGAGAGTTAAAGCTGAAAATCAAAACCCAAGGAGTCAAGACAGGTAATAGGGAAGTTATCAATGTATAGACTCCAAATTTTATTATTTTTGGTATAAGATACAATTGGTATACTTAAAGAAAAGTATAAAACAAAAAGGAAACTGCTAGAAACAAGGTAATCTGATAAGGTAGCTGGTAACAAAAGATAATTAATATTAATGAAACAGGATATATAAACAAATACTTTTCATATTTTTTAAGAAAAAGGGAAAAAAGTAGAAAATATCCTATCAACAGCTACAAAAAAACTAGTAAGGAATGTAAAATGCGAGTAAAAAGTTTATAAAACTGGCCACCTCTCTTCTCTGAAATTATAAATCTTCTTTTGTAACCAAAAGAAGACCGGGCTTCAAGGCCGGGCGCGGTGGCTTAAGCCTGTAATCCCAGCACTTTGGGAGGTCGAGGCGGGTGGATCACGAGGTCAAGAGATCGAGACCATCCTGGTCAACATGGTGAAACCCCGTCTCTACTAAAAATACAAAAAATTAGCTGGGCATGGTGGTGCGTGCCTGTAATCCCTGCTACTCAGGAGGCTGAGGCAGGAGAATTGCCTGAACCCAGGAGGCGGAGGTTGCGGTGAGCTGAGATCGCGCCATTGCACTCCAGCCTGGGTAACAAGAGCGAAACTCTGTCTCAAAAAAAAAAAAAAAAAAAAAAAAAAAAGACGGGGTTCAATTCTCCTCTAACTGTAAATTTCACATTATCCCAATGAAAATAACACTTTTTAAAGTAGACAAGTTGAGACTAACGTTCATATGAAAAAACAAAAACTTTAATTTCTGGCAATATGGAAGATTAGATATGTTGAATTACTTTCCTATGTATCATAAATGTGAGAAACTGTTAAAACAACCGTTTAAACACATTTCTGAGTGAGATGAAAGAAACTGCATCATCAGCATCAAAATTAAGCACATCTAAGAATACTAAAGGATAAGCAGGCATCATAGCTGGCTTTCACTCTGATGGTTTCTGCCAAACTTTGGAGGCTTTGAATTTTCCCTTTGGTAACCATAAAAGACAGGACAGGTAAAGACAGGGAATAAAGGTTAGATAACATAGAAAGTGGAAATCTAACAGGGAACCATATACAAAAACTGTGTCCTAAAACTAAGTGGACTTACAATAGTTACAGTATACGAGGTCCATATACCAAAAAAAAAAAAAAAAAAAAAAAAAAAAAAAAAATCAACTGCACATCTATACACTAGTAAATGGTAAATGTTCCACGTGTACTCAACAAGAAACAAGTAGTCATCAGTGTGATTCAGCATAGTGCACTATGTCAATTATGTTGAGGTTGTTCACATCCTTTATCCTTAATAATTCTTGCCTACTCGTTCTATTGGCTAACAGAAACAGAAAACCAAATATCACACGTTCTCACTTGTAAGTGTGAGCTGAACAATGAGAACACATGGATGCAGAGAGGAAAACACCACCCACTGAGGCCCATGGGTTGGGGAGGTGAGGGCCAGGGGAGAGAGAGCATCAGGATAAACAGCTAATGCATGTGGTGCTTAATCACCTAGGTGATGGGTTGACAGGTGCAGCAAACCATCATAGCACACATTTACCTATGTAACAAATCTGCACGTATTTCATATAAATGGAATCATATAGTATGTGACTTTTTGTTCTGACTTCTTTCACTCAACATGCTTTCAAGGCTCATCCATATTGTAGCATATATCAGTACTTCTTCATTCCTGTGTAGCTAGATAATATTCTATCATATGAATATATATTTTGTTTATGCATCAGTTGATGGACAATTTGAATTATTTCCACTTTCTAGCTGTTATGATTAAGGGTGCTATGAACATTCATATACAAGTTTTTGTGTGTACCTACATTTTCAATTCTCTTGGGTTTGTACACATCCAAGAGTAGAATTGCTGGATCATATGGTAATTCTATGTTTAACATTTTAAAGAACTCTCAAATTGCTTTACAAAGTGGTCACGCTATTTTACATTCTACCAGCAACGCATAAGCTTTCCAGTTTCCCTTCATCTTCATCAATACTTGTTACTGTCTTGCCTTTTAATTACAGCCACCTTACTGGGTGAGAAGTGGTATCTCACTGTAGTTTTGACTTGCATTTCTCTAATGACCAGTGGTGATGTGCATGTTTTCATTTACATAGTGTCCATATGTATAACTTCTTTGGAGAAATGGCTATCCAAGTCACTTGTCAATTTTTCAATTAAGTTGTGCTTTTATTGCTGGGTTGTAAAGAGTTCTTTTATTATAGACACTGGGCCCTCATCAGATACATGATTTGCAAATATTTTCTCCCACTCTGTGAGTCGTCTTTTTGCTTCCCTGATGGTGTTTTTTAGAGGTACAAAAGTTTTTAATTCTGATGAAATCTTCTTTTTCCTGTTTTTTCTTTGATGCCTGAGATTTGGTGTCATATTGCCTAAGCCAAGGTCACAAAAATTTACACCCATGTTTTCTTCTAAGAGTTTCATAGTTTTATCTCTTACATTTATGTCTATGACCCATATTAATTTTTGTGTATGATATGAAGTAGAGTCCAATTTCATGTGGATATCCAGTTGTTCCACATTGTTTGGGGAAAAAAAAAAAAAACTGTTTTACCTCCTTGGTCTCAGCACCCTTGTCAAAAACCAATCATCCATAAATGTAAGGATTAACTTATAAACTTTGAATTCTTTTCTATTGATTTATATATAATCCTTATGCCAGTATCACACAATCTTGATTTCCACTTCTTTGCAGTAAGTTCTGATATCAGGAAGCGTGAGTCCTCCAACTTTGTTCTTTTTCAAATTATTTTGACTATTCTGTATCTCTCAAATTTCCACATAGATTTTAAAATCAGCTTGTCCATTTCTACCAGAAAGGTACCTTGAATTTTCATAGCGATTTTACTGAATCTGTAGTTTAACTTGGGGAAAACTGCCATCTTAAAAATATTGTCTTCTCATGGATGAGCCTGGAAACCATCATTCTCAGCAAACTGACAGAAGAGCAGAAAATCAAACACCGCATGTTCTCACTCATAGGTGGATGTTGAACAATGAGAACACATGGACACAGGGAGGGGAGCACTACACACTGGGGTCAGTTGGGGGAAAACAGGGGAGGGACAGTGGGGGGTCGGGAGTTGGAGAGAGATAGCAAGGGGAGAGATGCCAGATATAGGTGATGGGGAAGAAGGCAGCAAATCACACTGCCACGTGTATACCTATGCAACAATCTTGCATGTTTTTCACATGTACCCCAAAACCTAAAATGCAATAAAATAAATGGAAAAAAATATATATATATATTGCCTTCTAATCCATGAATAAGCAATGTCTTTTGATTTGCCTAGGCCTTCTTTAATTTCTTTCAGCAATATCTTATAGTTTTGCTTTCATTTAAAGGTACTGCTGCTGGGCATACTGAAAGAAGATCGGTTTTCTTCTTTCAGTAGTTTAAAATGCCATTTTCCATTATCTTCAACTTCCATCATTTCTGTTGAGAAGTGAACTGTCTTACTGCTTTCTGGAAGTTACATGTCCTTTTTCCTCTAGGATTATTAAAATTTTCTACCTCTGGTTTTCAGAGTTTTACTGATATGTGCCTGGGTGTAATTTTCATATTTATCCTGTCATGGAGTCTTAAGAATGGATTTGATTACAACTGAGCTTCTGTCTTATAATAGCAGACTCATTTCCATTTGTCCTTACACCTAAAGGTGACAGGCCTTCAAGGATCTAAACTGATTACCTAAGATACTTAACACAGCCTTACTCTTTACTGAAACCTGAACTCCAAGTTATGTGTTTCCTGCTTATGAGATTTCTAGCTGCTCTGCCACTGCCTAGGTAGTAGCAACTGGCTAAAAGAGAAAGGTAGGGCTGAATGTTGGTAGTTTACCTCTCAACAGCTTATATCTGCAACTCTTTGCCCCTTGAGTCTTACTAATTTCACAGCTCTTATACCTTCAAACAGATAAATTTATACTTTAGTCACAGTTTTCTAGTTGTTTTCAGCAGAACAGTTGGTGTGATGTAAGCAAGGGTGTCATAATCAGAATCAGAAGCTCCATCTAAATTATTTAGTGGGTCAAATTTCTCAAAATACTCCACTGGATTTTGATTGACATTTAATAGAATTTACAAATTAGGGAGAATTGACATTGTTACAAATATGTTGTACCATCTTTGAATATGGTGTATTTTGTTTTCAAGTCTTATGAATAATACTGTAACAGAGTTTAAAATTTATTCCATGTAGATCTTATGCATTGTTAGGTTAACTCCTAGATCCTAGAGACATGGCTGTTTTTCTTATTGTAAATGACACCTTATATCATCATCTCTTCTAGTTAATTATTTTGAATATAGAGGAATTCTACTCATTTTTGTAAAATGATCCTTTGAGAAATACTCTATTATCTTATTAATAGATATTGTTATCTATTAATTCTATAGATTTTTATGTGTAGGTGATCTATAAATACTTACAGATTTATCTCTTCCTGTCCAATCCTGCTAACTGATTTCTACTGCTTTCTTTCTTTCTTTCTTTCTTTTTTTGAGGCGGAGTCTCGCTCTGTTGCCAGGCTGGGCTCGAGTGCAGTGGCGCAATCTCAGCTCACTGCAATCTCCACCTCCCAGGCAGATTCCCCTGCCTCAGCCTCCCAAGTAGCTGGGACTCCAGGTGCGCACCATCACACTCAGCTAATTTTTTTTTTTGCATTTTAGTAGAGACAGTTTCACCATGTTGGCCAGGATGGTCTCAATTTCCTAACCTCATGATTCTCCTGCCTCAGCCTCCCAAAGTGCTGGGATTACAGGTATGAGTCACCGTGCCCAGCCTCTATTTCTTTTCTTAATGCACTGTCTAGCACATCTTGTAACATATAAAGCTGTAACAGTGTTAACCATCTTTGTCTTGTTCCTGATCTTAGACAGAATGCATCTAAAGTTTCTCCATAAAAGGTTTGCTTTAGGTTTTTGGCATGAATCCTTTATCAAGTTAAGGATATTCCCTTTTATTACTATTTTCTGAGTTCTTGGAACATATACCTATCAAAATTATGTTTTTTCTGCATTTATTGAAATAATCATGTGATTTTTCTCCCAACTCCCCAACAATTTTTAAATACTCTATTAACCCTTTCAAAGAGCCATTTTGGGCCAGGTGCAGTGGCTCATGTCTGTAATCACAGCACTTTGGGAAGCTAAGGTGTGCAGATCACCTGAGGTCAGAAGTTCAAGATGAGTCTGGCCAACAATGGTGAAACTCCGTCTTTACTAAAAATGCAAAAATTAGCCAGGCGTGGTGGCAGACGCCTATAATCCCAGCTACCTGGGAGGCTGAGAAAGAAGAATCACTTGAACCCAGGAAGCAGAGGTTGCAGTTAGCCAAGATCACACCACTGGGTGACAGAACGAGACTCTGTCTCAATTTTAAATAAATAGAATGTGCTAGATAAAAATGTGTAGTCTCTGCAACATGCAGAATTCCATATTTATCTTTTAGGTTCAGCAGATAACATGTCATTAAAGTATTTTTTCTGTTGTTCAAGAAGCAACAGTGGTGGAGGTGGGTTCCAGGAACCAGGTATTAGGACTGGACATGGCAACTGCTGGCTCAGGGTTATCTGCGGTTTCAATAAATCGAGACTCCAGAGCCCAAAGAGTGGGTCTGGCCCTTTTCTGCCTTATGGGGCTGAATAGTATCCCAAGCAGAACCTATTTCACACCCTGCAGATAAACTGTTCAGTCTCCATAATGCCAACATGAGTATGCAAATTAGCTATTGGAAACTTTCCCGGATAGACCCAAGCTGCCTCAGAGAGTACAGTTTATTAAGAAAATGGATCTACCCAAAAAAATGCTAATACAGGAACAGTGGCCAAAATGTCTAACAATTAAAAAGACATCATCGGCAGAGTTCCCGTGGCTCTTTCTGGACATCTGGGGCCATGAACACCATTTCTGATCAGGTGTACATTTAGACCAATCAGAACACCAACGTAGAGATGTCTGCTGAAACTTGCTCACCTACTGTGTAGTATACAGATGACTGTATGGGGGCTTTCCCTCTCAAACTTAAGAATTTCTGGACCAAGAAAAGCCTGTTCTCTCTCAGGTAGCTTCTACGACTCCCATGTAGCCTGAAGACCCTATTCTATCCCCCACCATGTTAAGCACCATTTCAATATGGCTCTCAGCTCCCAACTGACAGAGGTGGACAGACATTCCCAACTACAAAATCTGTAAGCCTGGCTATTCTCTTTCCTACAAAGATGACAAGCACTACAGCAACAATTTTTACAGCAAGCTTGCCCAACCCATGACCCACAGGCCTCATGTGGCCCAGAATGGCTTTGAATATGGCTCAACAAAAACACATAAATTTTCTTAAAACACTATGAGATTTTGTGATTTTTTTTTTTAAGATCATTAGCTATCGTTAGTGTTCGTGTATTTTATGTGTGGCCTAAGACAATTCTTCTTCCAATATGGCCCAAGGAAACCAAAAGATTGGACACCTCTGTTTTACAGTGAGCTTTCAAGTATAGAGATCATGGCTGAAATTTACAAGAATGGTCCAGCAGATGGAGCCTTCTCTGTGTATGCCGATTTCCAGCAGTCAAAGTCTGAGATGTCCAACATGACACCAAAGAAATGAGGAAAATCTACACCATTTGTATCCTGGTCTGCAGAATGAAGACTGCCACCCACTACTGGCTGGCTGTCAATTCTTAGAAAACTGACTAGGGTGACAATGCCTTCTTCGAATTCTCTCAGAAAAATGCCACTATGGAATCAAATCAGAAATCCTGGTTAGAAATCTCACACACTGATCAGTACTAGAAAAAGTTTCAGCATGCTGTAGCCTGTCCAGCCAGCCCTGCAAATGTTTTTTCTTAAATATGGTGAGCTGAATACTTTTTTAAACATGGCAAGTTGAATATAGCAAGTGGGGATGGGTGGGAAGTCCTTTTATTATTTTTTTAGTATGTGTGCTGCCGAAGCGAGCACAGTCCTTTTATTCTTTTAGTTCAGATATAATTCAAGAGTTTAGACAATGGCTAACGTACTTCGGGGCCTGAAGGACTAGGCTAAACCAAACTTCGTGCATTATATTGAATTATATTTAAATAGTATACACAAAGTTTGGTTTACTCTTAACTTAGTTAGCTCTCTAACATGGAAAATAACTCCAAACCTAGCTACCTCTCAGCCTCCTTGGAGGACTGATTTTCACAGATGACACGGCAAAGTGAACCCTTCAAATTTCCTAATAAGGACTTTCACTCACACTAGCGTTCTACACAATGCTTGCTGCTCCAACTCCTACTACAATCAACCTCACAACCAGAACATCTCCAGAGTAAAACTCTGTGATAAAGGGTTTCATTTCAGGTTTTCCAAAAGAATTGCTAAAGTGGTTTATTTCAGGTTTTCCAAAAGAATTGCTAGTGGAATTCCTAACAAGGAGGATTTAAATTCCCATTTATCATCAGTATCTCTTAGCAAGTAGTTACTTTCCAGATTTGGAATAAAAGGAAAAATGCTAAGCAACTTTTTAAATGAAGAAAATCACTTTCTCCTGGGGTCCTTGAATCAGCTGAGTCTTCCAGTGTTGTATATATATCCTCTCTGTTCTTTTCTGTAGCATAATTCTTTTAATACAAGCTTTGTTTGCTACATACCTGGGCTGACTCTGTGCATGAACAATATTAACACTTGTTAGAAATGCTGTATTTGTTGCAGACTACATATCTGAACAGACTAGTCTAAAACAAAACTGGGTGGTCCTTACTGGATACAGAGATTTGACTGAATGACACACTAACCTCTAATCCCTTGGGGAAACTAATTTGGGAGAAACTAGCTTTTGACATTTTAAAAATCACTACTTTACTAATTATCTTAATATGGAATTGAAATAACTGTGCCATTAAAAGTTTCTCCCTTCAAAAAAACAAAAAATACCTCTATGTCTTGAATTTTTTATCTGCTTGATTGTCAATTTCTGATATAGGATCATTAAAAATGTAACCTTAAACTGTTCAAAGTTTTTGTATTTTCCAATGCAAGTTCCATGTATCAAGTGTTAGTTTATATATTTTTAAAATAATTTGTATGACAAACATATGTTCCATTATTATTAAACCTTTAGAAATTATTTTATAACATTTATAATTGATTATAAAATGCCTACATACAACTACACAACAAATTATGTTTATACAGTGTTAAACAACATATAACTAAAACTCAGAACAAGAAATAGAACATGCAACAGAACCCTGCCCCCACAGCCCTACCTGACCATAACCCCCACCTGTGCAACGGAATTAATCATGATCCTGACTTTTGTGACAGAGGCATATCACAAGAGGCCAGGCACAGTGGCTCATGCTTGTAATCTCAACACTTTGGGAGGCCGAGGTAGGCAATAGCTTGAGCTCAGGAGTTTGAGACCAGCCTGGGGAATATGGCAAAACTCCACCTCAACAAAAAACATAAAAATTAGCCAGGTGTGGTGGCACATGCCTGTGGTACCAGCTATTCAGGAGGCTGAGAAATGAGGATCAACTGAGCCCGAGAGGCAGAGGTTGTAGTGAGCCTTAATTGTGCCACTGCACTCCAGCCTGGATGACAGAATGAGACCTCATCTCAAAAAAAATAAAATAAAGGCATATCATATGTATTCTTTACTATGTAGCTTTATGTCAGAAATGACTTGGGCAATGGTCCTCCTTTTTCTTTCTTTTTTGAGACAGAGTCTTGCTCCGTCGCCCAGGCTGGAATGCAATGGCTCCATCTCAGCTCACTGCAACCTCTGCCTCCCAGGTTTAAGTGATTCTCCTGCCTCAGCCTCCTGAGTAGCTAGGACTACAGGCACCCGCCACCACGCCAGGCTAATTTTTATATATTTAGTAGAGAGGGGGCTTCACCATGTTAGCCAGGCTGGCCTCAAACTCATGACCTCGTGATTCACCTGCCTTGGCCTCACAAAGTGCTAGAATTACAGGCGTGAGCCAGGGCACCCAGCCAGGTCCTTCTTTTTCTATTACCTGGGCAAGTTTAAGTTTAGAATTACTTCTTCCTTAAATTATTCATGAAACTTGCAAATGAATTCATCTCAATCTGGAAAAGTTATTAAATGATATCTTAAAATGAGTAATATAGTTATATGCTTAAAAAAAATCAAAACAAAAATAAAAAGGTTTCCACTTAGAAGTGTCACTCCCACTCCTATCGGCATGTACCATTCCCTCGACTCCCCTTCTATTTTTACTGTCCAAAAATACAAGTGTAAACAATATTTCTACCTACCTCTGATTAGCAAAAAAAGACATACTTACAAATATTATCCTGCATCCTATTTTATTCACTTTACAATATTACCTGGAGATCACTCTACATAGGTACAGTGAAATTTCTTGACTACCACTCCACAGTATTCTATTATTTCAGTATACCATAGTTTATTCAAAGAGTTGCCTACTGTTGGATACTTGAGTTGTATTTATCTTATTTTTTTACACTTAAATCTTTGATTCATTTGTGGTTTGTCCTGGAATATGTAAGAGTTTTAACTTGTTACACAAATTGACTTTTCCAAATGGTTATCTCCAAGTGTTTCAGGACCTTATTAAAAGTTTTATTTCTAGCGGAATACAGTGGCTCATCCAACACTTTGGGAGGCCTAGGCAGGAGGATCATTTGAGACCAGGCGTTCAAGACCAGCCTGGGCAGCAAAGTGAGACCTTATCTCTATTAAACAAAAAAAAAAGTTTAATTAGCTAGGCACGATGGGGCACACCTGTAGTCCCAGCTACTTATGAGGCTGAGTGGAAGATGGCTTGAGCCCAGGAGTTTGAGGATACACTGAACTATAATGGCACCACTATACTGGTGAGAACTTGTCTCATTAAAAGAAAACCAAACAGACAAACAAAGAAACATCTAAACCAAGTTTCAGCAAACTATGGCCTGAAGGTCAAGTCTGGCCCATCACCTGTTTTTATAAATAAAATTTTATTTGAATACAACCACATCCATCATTCATTTGCAAACTATCTACAGCTACTTTTCACACTACAATGACAGAGAAGAATAGGTGCCACAGAGAACATATGAACTGTGAAATCTAAAATATTTACTGTCACTTTACAGAAAAAGTTTCCTGACCCATAGTCGAAACAGCCCAATTAAAATATACAGATTATCAGAATGTATAAAAAATACAAAAACCTAACTATATGAAAAGGTTATCATAAGAAAGCTGGCTATACTGAGGGCAAATCAGACAACACAACAAGGAGTACTACCTTAAAGGGAAACAGTCTATGATTTAAAAACTCAATGTATAAGAAAAATGTAACAATTTGAACATGTATGCACCAATTGTATAAAATAAAAAGTGAGGAAACTACAGAAAAATATAGACATACCCACAATTATATTTTAAAACTTTTAATAGCCTTATTCTCAGAACTGACAGAACTAAACAAAAATTAGGAATTTATGAAAGAGCTTAATGACAGTATCAACCATCTATAGCTAACCAACATGTAAAATACAACAAGCAATAAATGTAGAAAAAACATTATTTTCAAGTGTACACGGAGTGTTCAATGCACACAGTGTTTCTAGACAATGGAATATTATTCAGCACTAAAAAGAAAACAGCTATCAAGCCATTTAAAGACACAGAGGAACCATAAATGCATATTACTAAGAAAAGCCAATCTGAATAGGCTACATACTATATGATTCTAACTATTCTGGAAAAGGCAAAACTATGGAGATTATTAAAAAAAGACGCATGGTGGTCAGGAGTCAGTGGGGAGGGAGGAATAAACAAACAGAGCCAGAAAATTTCTAGTGGAAACTACTCTGATACTACAATGGCAGATACGTGACATACATTTGTCAAAACCCACTGAATATACAACATAAAGAGTGAACCCTAAGGTAAAGTACAGACTTTGGGTAATAATAACATGTCAATGTAGTTTCCTGGGTTGGAACAAACGTACCATTCTGGTTCAGGGTTCTGGGGGACAAGGGTTGGGTACGTGTGGGAACAGGAGGTCTATGGGAAATCTGTACTTTCTGCTCAGTTTTGCTGTGAACTTAAAACTGCTCTAAAATATAAATTTAAAAATTAATCAAAGTAACACATTATGTCAAGTAATTAAAAGAAAAAAAATCCATATAATTATTTCAATAGATATAGAAAAAGCATATGACAGAATTCAGCACCCATTAATAACTATATTTTTTAAATTCTCAGCAAACTTTTATAGTAACAGAAGACAATATCTTCAATCAGATAAAAGGCACCTACCAAAATATTGCCTACCAGTGAACAATTTCACCACACTTGGTGAAATACTGAATTCTTTCTCCCTCAATTCAAGAATATCGTTAAGATCTCCACCCTTGTGACACCAATTCAATATTGTATTAGCGGTCCAAGCTAGTGTGGTAAATCAAGACAAAGAAATAGAAAGTCTGCAAAGTAAAAAGGAAGCTGTCCCTATTCTGAAAATCCTATTCTGAGACAATAGGACTGCTTACACAGAAAAACTAAGAAACCAGGGACCAAAACAACAATGAAACTATTAAAAAATAGGATCTCAGGAAATAGTCTGATATAAAAATAAACTGTATTATCTAAATATTAGCAACATAGTGTTTGAATGTAAAAATTTTAAATATATCATTTGTCAGAGTCAAAAAACTTAAATACTTAGGAATAAATTTAAGAAAATATGAAGAAGATCTATACATTAGAAGTATAAAATATCCTTGAGAAAATTAAGTTAGACCTTAATAAAAACAAA
The DNA here is from genome assembly GCF_001604975.1 of Cebus imitator. Lineage (NCBI taxonomy): Eukaryota > Metazoa > Chordata > Mammalia > Primates > Cebidae > Cebus > Cebus imitator. Next base: position 9,728,331 of record NW_016107357.1, read on the forward strand.
GAGAAATACCTGCTTCATAGACTAACAGATTCAACACTGGTAAGATATCGGTCCTCCCAAAATTTATCAATATACTCAGTGCATACTCAATTAAATCAGTAGGCTTTTACAAAAATTGATACATTGATTCTAAAATGCAAAAGTCTTAGAATAATTAAAACAGTCTTGAAACTTTGGGAGGCTGAGGCAGGTGGATCACGAGGTCAAGAGATCGAGACCATCCTGGTCAGCACGGTGAAACCCCGTCTCTACTAAAAATACAAAAAATCAGCTGGGCATGGTGGCGCGTGCTTGTAATCCCAGCTACTCAGGAGGCTGAGGCAGGAGAATTGCCTGAACCCAGGAGGCGGAGATTGCGGTGAGCGGAGATCGCGCCATTGCACTCCAGCCTGGGTAACAAGAGCGAAACTCCGTCTCAAAAAAAAAAAAGAAAAAAAAAAAAAAAACAGTCTTGAAAAAGAACAAAGTGGGAGTCCATACACTCTGAGTTCATTACACAATCTCAATGTTACTATAAAGCTACAAGAATCAAGACTGTGGAATTAGCATAAAGGCCAACAATGAGAAAAAGAGAATAGAGAGCACAGCTATAGAACTCATGGTCTTTTTACCAAAGTGCTAAAATGACTCAATAAAGGGAAAACAGCCTTTTCAACAAATAGTGCTGAAACAACTGGCTACAAATATGAAAACAAAAATGAATCTCAATGCCGATCTCACATCATACATGAATTTGAGATGGATCACCAATCTAAATATAGCAGCTAAAATTAGAAGACTTTAAAAAAAAAAAAAATAGATATCTTTGTGTCCTGAGTATAAACAAGGATTTCTTAGAACACATAAAATACTACCCATAATAGAAAACAATTAATAAAATTATACCTTCAAAATTGAAAACTTCTGCTCATTAAATAACTTTTTTAAAAAATGAACAAACCACACAGCCTATGACAAAATATTGCTAAAACATCTGACAAAGAACTCCTACAGCTCAACAATAAAAATACAAACATTTCAATTTCTAAAGACTCAGCAAAAAATCTGAACATACACCTCACAAAGGAAGACATAAGAATGGTTAACAGGCACACAAAAACCCCGTTATTATGCTGATATATAACACAAATGCAAACAACAATGAAAATTAAGACCACATGATACCACTACATATCCACTAGAATGGCTAAAATTAACAACAAAAAATATTGGAAGTAGGAATGTAAAATGGTATAAACCAACTGGACGTAGTATGCCAGTTTCTTTTAAATTTAAACATGCAACTACTATTTAGCATTGTACTTCCACTTCTAGATATTTACCAAATATTTCCATAAAAACTTGTACAAGAATATTCACATCAGCTTTATTGGGAATAGCAAAAAAAATTGGAAACAAATTCATTCTCCAACAGGAGAATGAATAAACTGTGGAACGCTGATTAAATGGTATACTGCTCAGCAATAAAAAGAAAGGATTAATACATGTAATTGCAAGGATGAATCTTGGACATTAGCCTGAGTGAAAGGTGGACACAAAAGAGCACATACTGTATAATTCTATTTATATGAAATTTTCAGTAAAAATTAATCTACAGTGAAAACTCAGAACCATTTGATGAAAGTTATGGGGAACCAACAAAGAAGAAAACTTTCTAGGGTGATAGAAATATTCTCTATCTTAATAAGGGTGATTCATTTTCCAAAAACTCAAGGAACCGTACATATACGATTAGTGTATTTCAATGTACGTAAAATTTACCTCAGAAGATCTAAACAAACAACAAAAAGATTTTGTGCTCCTCATTCATATGGCTTCACCAGTGAGGTCTTCTAGGCATATTAAAAAGAAGTAACACCAATCTTACACAAATGCTTTCAGAAGATTGACAAGAAACACTTCCCAAATTGTCTTATGAGCTAAATACATCGTTCCAAAACATAAGGAGATAATAAAATAGACAAAGGCCAATCTTTCTCATGCCCATAAACAAAAAAATTATAAATAAAATGTCAGCAAATCAAACCCAACTATGTATTAAAAGGCCACATCAGGAACAACTAAATTTCTATAGTATTGAAAAATTACTATCTCAATATTAGCCAAATACCATAGTAAAATCATATCAAAATAGATACAAATGAAGCTTTTGATAAAAATTAACTCCTATTAATGATAAAAGCTCTCTACAGACTAGGACAAGAAGGAAAAATAATAACAATTTTTTTAAAAAGTAGTAGTAGTAAACGTCTTACTCAATAGTAAAATGGTAAATACTTTCCCCTGAATTCACAAACCAGACAAGGACGCCCAACTTTCAGTACTTAAATTCAACATTTTATTAAAGATCTTTTCTATTACAATAATACAGGAAAAAGAAATAAAAGGAATAAAGATTGTGAAGAACAACTGTTATCATTATTTGAAGATGCAGATGAGTATATAGAAAATTTAAAAATTTATGTACAAACTAGAATAAGTTAATATAATCAAGTTCCTTAAATTTAAAAAAAAAAATCAATATTTTAAAAACTTACTGGGATAGACTGTATTTCTATCCCAGCAAGAAAATAAAAAATAGAATTCTAAAACTATCATTTACTAGCTTACCCAAAAAAATCAGACTAAAAAAAAAATTAAATAAAAAGGAATTGGGTTGGGGCAGGTAAAAAAAAAAAAATCAGACTCATAAATAAATTTAGTGAAACATGAACAAGACATCTACATTAAAAATATTTTCCTCAAAAACCAAAAACAGAAATACCATTTGACCCAACAATCCCATATTTGGATATATACCCAAAGGAATATAAATTGGTCTGTTACAAAGACATATGCACGTGTATGTTCGCTGTAGCACTATGCACAATAGTAAAGACATGGAATCAGCCTAAATGCCCATAAATGGTAGACTGGATTTTTTTTAAATGTGGTACATATACACCACAGAATGCTATGCAGCCACAGAAAAAAATTAGATCACGTCCTTTGCAGGGACATGGATGGAGCTGGAGGCCATTATTCTTGGCACACTAACACAGGAACAGAAAACCAAATACCACATGTTCTCACCTACAAGTGGGAGCTAAATGATGAGTACATATGGACACACAGAGGGGAAAAACACACACTGGGACCTACTGGAGGATGGAGGGTGGGAGGAGAGAAAGGATCAGGAAAAATTAACTAATGTGTACTGAGCTTAATACCTGGGAGATTAAATAATCTGTACAACAAATGACCAAGACACAAGTTGACCTATTTAACAAACCTGCAAGTGTACCCCTGAACTTAAGAATATTTTTTAAAAGACTTCTACATTGAAAGCTGTTTTTAAAAATTAATAAGTAACACACATGGGGCTCCGACTTAAGACAAAAGCTCCTTTGCAATTAAATGTGAAAAAGGTAGTCTTTACAACAAGCAATACTCAGAAACCACAAGGAATAAAATGAACTTTGACATATACCTCAAAAAACACAGACTATACCAGATGGATGAGACAGATGGATGAGACAAAATATGTTCATGATCTCAAGGTTAGAAAACAATTTCTTAAAAACACAAAAATCACTAATTATAAAGCAAAGTTTAACTAATTAGACTCCATTAACCTTAAGATTTTCTGCTTAATACAATATCTTTGGAGAGAGGGAAATGCCAAATCACAGAAAAGATTTGTCAGTCACATACATACACACACACACACACATGTGAGTGTGCATCTCCAACAACAGACTTGAATCTAGAACATGACAGGAAGTCAGACAACTTACCCATCCAACTCCTACTTCCCAACTCCAAAATGTGCACTTCACGAAAAGGATATCTAAGTGATGTGAGGTGATATGAAAATGTGTTCAAATGTAGGCGCTATCGAGAAATGCAGAATGAAATCACACGACAATAACAGCTATTCACTCACAAAAAAAAAAACTAAACTTAAAAAAAAAAAAAAAAAAACACCCATGTTAGTAAGGATATAAAGCAACTGGGACCTTTATACACTGTTGATGGGAGTATAAATCATTAACCACTTGGAAAGTTATTTGGCATTACCTACTAAAGCTAAATATGCCTACCCTGTGACCCAGCAATTTTAAATTTATATCAAACACAAATAAGTGCTCATATCTCCCAAAAGATATGCACAAAAATGTTAATAGCATTATTCATAATGGCTAAAAACCATAAACAACCTGAACACCATTAATAACTTGTAGCATATTCATTAAGAAAAATACTGTGAACCAATGACAAACGAAAATGAATTATAAAAGTATACCATTCAGCAAAAGAAGCCAGAAACCAAAGAGTATATATTATATAATTTCATTAATATAAAACTCAAAAGCAAGCAAAAAAAAAATCTAGAGTGATAGAAGTCAGAATAGTTAACAGGGAAGTGATTATTCACACAGGGGGGCAATGAGAGTCTTTCAGAATGCTAGATATGTTCTATATCTTGATTTGCATGATGGTTTACAGAAGTTCACACAAATGTAAAAATCTGGCTATGGCCAGGGGTGAAGCAAGATGGTGAAATAGAAGCCTACACCATTCATGCTCCCCATTTTAAAAACTATCTGCAAAGAGAAAAGCACTATTACAAGAACCAAAACCCCAGTAAGCAATCACAATACTGGTTTTAACTTCGTATCTTGGAAAAAGGCATTGAGGAAGACAGGAGAGACAGTCTTAAATCATGGATGCCACCCCTATCCCCTACCCCCTTGGCAATGGCCATGAGGTATAAAGAGAGAATGAATATACTTCAAAGAGAGAAAGTGCAGGGACTCAGTGCTGCCCTGTCACAGCAGAGGATGAAGTTCTACTGGGCTCAGCCAGTGTTCATGTTTGGAAGGGACATATGACTAGCCTTAGCCAAAGGGCTAGTCAAAGCCCTATCCCAGCAGTCAACTAGAGTCTCCCAGCAAGCATCACCATTGCAACCTGAAGTGCTCCAGGGTCCTAGGAAAACTTCAAAGGCAGTCTAGAACACAAGGACTCCAATTCTTAGGCAACTCCTAATGCTTAGAGCCAGTGAACTAGGGTGGCACATGACCTAAGGAGACATCAGATGTCCATCCTCCCATGTGACAAGAGTTAAGACTCCATCTCAAAAAAAAAAAAAAAAAAATTAATAATAATAATTTTTAAAAATCAGGCAGAAATTCTACTGTTGAAAAATGCAACTGACATGTTAAAGAATGCACCAGGGTCTTTTAGTAGCAGAACTGATCAAGCAGAAGCAAGAATTAGTGAGCTTGAAAACGGGCTATTTGAAAATACACAGTCAGAGGAGAAAAAGGACAAAGAATGAAAAAGAACGAAGCACATACACAAGATCTCAGAAACAAGCCTCAAAAGGGTAAATATAAGATTTATTGACCTTAAAGAGGAGGCAGAGAAAGAGAGAGGGGTAGAAAGTTTATTAAAAGGATAATAAAACAGAACTTTCCAAACCTACAGAAAGGTATCAATATTCAAGTACAACATAGTTCTTTAAGTAGTAGCTAGAACAATCAAACAAGACAAAGAAAGAAAGGGTATCCAAACTGGAGAGAAAGAAGTCAAATTATCCTTGTTTGCAGATGATATGGTCTTCTATTTTGGAAAACCTAAATACTCCACACATACACAAAAAAAAATCTTATTCAAACTGACAAATTCAGTAAAGTTGCAGTTTACAAAATTAACATACAAAGATCAGTAGCATTTCTCTATTACAACATTGAACAACCTGAAAAGAAATCAAAAAAGTAATATCACTTACAGTAGCCACAAATAAAATTAAATATCTAGGAATTAAATTAGCCAAAGAAGTAAAAGATGTTTACAGTGAAAACTATAGAACACAAATACTATGGTCAAACAGCATAAGAAAAATGTTCTTGTTTCTTTGTCCCCTAAAAAAATGTAAAAATCCATCAAGTTATGTATGTGTGTATTTTTAAAAACTGAGGTATACAAACACATATATGAGATATATATAGAGAGAGAGACATCTACACATACACACACACCCCTCAACATACTGATGAAACACTGATGAAAGAAATTGAAAAAGGCACAAAAAACTGAAAAGATATTCAACGTTCATGGATTAGAAGAATCAATACTGTCAAAATATCCATACTACCCAAAACAATCTACAGATTCAATGCAATCCCTATCAAAATATTAATGGGATTCTTCATATAAATACAAAAAATAATCCTAAAATTTACATGGAATTACAAAAGACCCAGAATAGCCAAAGCGACCTCAAGTAAAAAGAACAAAACTGGAAGAATTATATTACCTGACTTCAAATTATACTACAGAGCTATAGTAACCAAACCAGCATGGCACTGACATAAAAACAGACACATAGATTAATGAAACAGAATAAAGAACCCAGAAGCAAATCTACATACCTACAGCAAACTAATTTTCAACAAGGATGCCAAGAACAGTAGGGAAAAGGCAGTTTCTTCAATAAACGTTGCTGGGAAAACCAGATTATCTATATGCAGAAGAAGGAAACTTGATCCCTACCTCTCACCTCATATAAAAAACAAATCAAAATGTATTAAAGATTTAAGTCTAATATATCAAAGTATAAAGCTACTAAACGAAAACATTGGTGAAAATCTCCAGGACACGGATCTGCACCAAAATTTCTTGAGTAATATTCCAAAGCACAGAGAACCAAAGCAAAATGGACAAATAAGATGACATCAAGTTTAAAAGCTTCTGTACAGCAAAGGAAACAATCAACAAAGCGAAGAGACAACCCACAGAATGGGAGAAAATATTTGCAAACTACTCATCTCACAAGGGATTAATAACCAGAATATACAAGGAATTCAATCAACTCTATAGGAAACAATCTGATAATCCAATTTTTAAAATGGGCTAAAGATTTGAATAGACCTTTCTTTCAAAAAGACATACAAGTGGCAAACAAACATATGAAAAAAGTGCTCAACATCACTGATCATCAGAGAAATGCAAATCAAAACTACAATGAGGGATCATCTCACCTAAGTTAAAATGACTTTTATCCAAAAGTCAAGCAATAACAAATGCTGATGAGAATGTGTAGAAAAAGGAGGAGATGGAGATGATTAATGGGTACAAAAAAAAAAAAAAATAGAATGACTAAGACCTACTATTTGGTAGCAAAACAAGGGGACTACAGTGAATAATAATTTAATTGTTCATTCTGAAATAACTAAAATAGTACAATTGGATTTTCTGTAACACAAAGGACCAACAATAATTTAATTGTCCCTTTTGAAATAACTAAATGAGTACAACTGGATTTTCTGTAACCCAAAGGATAAATGCTTGAATTTCCATTTTGAAATCACGTGGATGTCCAATTTTCCATGATGCAATTATTAAGCACTGCATGCCTGTACCAAAATATCTGATGGACTCCACAATACATAAACCTAGTATGTATCCACAAAAATTTTAAAAATAAATTAAATAAGGTCAGGCATGGTGGCTCACGCCTGTTAATCCAAGCACTTTGGGAGGCCAAGGTGGGTGGATCAACTGAGGTCAGGAGTTCGAGGCCAGCCTCACCAACATGGTGAAACCCGGTCTCGACAAAAATACAAAAATTAGCCAGGCATGGTAGTGAGCACCTGTACTCCCAGCTACTTGGGAGGCTGAGGCAGGAGAATCACTTGAACCCAGGTGGTGGAGGTTGCAGTGAGTCAGGATCATGCCATTGCACTCCAGCCTGGGTGACAAAACAAACTCCATCTCAAATAAAAAAATAAAAAATAAAATAAGAATGCTATGGTCAAATGGCTTAAGAATAAAATGCTATTACTTGTTTTGTACCCTAAAAAAAGGTAAAAATCCATCAAGTTATAGATGGGTATTATTTTTTTTAATTGAATGTGTGTGTGTACCACAATATACTTCAATTTCTTTTTTAATTTTAGGACCTCAATAAATATATTTTCAGACAAATAAAATCAGATAATTTATCATCAGCAGACTTACACTGAAGAAATACTAAAAGGGGCCAGACACAGTGGCTCACACCTATAATCCCAGCAATTTGGGAGGCTGAGGCAGGAGGACTGCTTGAGCCTAGATTTTGAGACCAGCCTGGGCAATATAGCAAGACCCCATCACTACAAGAAAATTTACAAATTAGCCAACCATGCTGGGCATATCTATAGTTTTAGCTACCCAGAATGCTGAGGTAGGAGGATCACTTGAGTACAGGAATTCAAGGCTGCAGTGAGCTATAATCATACTACTGTATTACAGCCTGAGAAGCAAAGCAAAACTTTGTCTCTAAATATAAAAAAGAAATACTAAAGGGAATTGTTAAGTCAAAAGGATAATGATCCCAAAGGGAAGTACATGAATGTGAAGAGCAGAGAAAATATAAACATGTGGGTAAATCTACATGAATAGGTACACTATATCCTTTGGGGTTTCAAATATATATGGAACTAAAATACATGACAGCAATGACCAAAAAAAAAAAAAAAAAAAAAAAAAAAAAAAAAAAAAAAAAAAAAAAAAAAAAAAAAAAAAAAAAAAAAAAAAAAAGAAAGAAAGAAAGAAAAAGAAAATAGGATAATTGGGAATTGGCAAAATATAAATTTACCAAGGATACATGTGGTAATCTCCAGGGTAACCCATAAAAGAAGATAAAATTAAGAAATTCATTGAGAGGGATAATTTAAAACATTCCATTAATCCAAGAAAAAGCAAGAAATGAGAGAAAAATAACAGAAAATGAGCAAAACTAACATAAAAAAGTAGTAAATAATACAATTACATGTCAACTGATTAAAAAACAAAACCTAATTATATTCTACTGAACAGCAAACACACCATATGTTTATAGAAAACTAAAACTAAAAGGATAGAGTAAGATATTTAATGAAAATATTAATAAAAAAGAGCTGGAATAGTTTTACTCATACCAGATTTTTAAAAATTTAAATCACAAAACACTATAGAGATAATGGGAACGTTCCATAATGATGAATGAGTTAATCAGCAGGAAGATATAACAATTGTACATTTGTTATCAGCAACAACTGAAAAAAATGAAGACATCCTCTCTCAAGAAATGATAGATAAAGCTGAAAAAAAAAGAAGGTAAGAATATAGAGGACTTAAACTAGATTTTGAACTTGACCTACCTGATATTTACAGAACACTGCACAGCAAATTTCAAAGGATTCTAATCACATACAGTATGTCTTTTAACCACTTTTAAATTACATTATAACTCAAGTAAAAACTTAGAAAATTTTCTAAATGTTTAGAAGTTTTTTTAACATTTAGAAATTTAAATTCATAGATCAAAAATTAGAAATATAAAATCATACTGTATTTTGAGCAAAATATATATAAATAACATATCAAAATATGTTTGCTATAGCTAAAACTGCTTACAGGAAAACATACAGCCTTAAACACAGATTTGAAAAGAAGGGCTAGATATCAATGCTATTTCAAAAAATTAGAAAAAGAGTAGCAAGCTAAAACCAAAGAAAACATTATAAAGTGCAAAAATTAAAGAAACAGAAAACAAATCTACAATAACAAAATTCAAAAGGCCAAAAGTTAATTCATGGAAAAGATAATAAACTGATAAATCCCTAGTAAGAAAAATTAAACAATGAGAGAAATGATCGATCTAGTAATAAGTTTTAAAAATCAGATGAAATGGATAAACCTAGCAAAACTAATTCATACATAGAACTAGTAATTTTATCACCATTAAAGAAATTAAACATATTATTTTAAACTTTTTCACTAGCAACCTCTGGTCTCAGATGGCTTCACCAGTTAAATCTTGTAAGCATATGAGGAAAAAAAATAACAATCTTCATTAACTGTTCTGCAGAACAGTAAAGGAGGGAACATTTTCCTCTTCTTCTAAGACGAGCGTAACAAAGATACCAAAATCTGATCAGAACATTAGAAGCAGGAAAATTACAGGCCAATTTATCTCAAGAACATAGGTACAAAGATCCTAACAACACACACACACACACAAAAAAAGCACACAAAGCCCATTGGTACATATAAAGGGGTAACACATCACAAGCCAACTGGGCTTATTTTAGGAATGCAAAGATTGTTTAACATCTGAAAATATAGCGCCTAATTCTACACATTAACAAAGTAAAAAAGTAAAACCATGAGTGTCCCAAAAGATGCAGATAAAGTATTGACGAAATTCAACAAAATTCCTGATTTTAAAAGTATAATAAGGTTGTTGGGTATAAGGTCAATAAACAAAATTAAATTCTACTTCTAACTACTACCAAGAAAACAATCAGGAAATGAAATTTCACAAAGAATTCTAATTAAAATAATATCAGATGTGGAGGTCTTCTATACTGAAGGAAAACTACAAAATGGTATTGAGAGAAATTTATAAAGTCCTAAATAAATGGAATAATATACTATGTGTATGGATTAGCTGACTCAGTTTAAGATGTCAGTTACCTGCTAACTGATCTCCAGTTTCAATACAAACTTAATCCAAATTCCTGGAAGCAGGGGAAGGGGGAGAGAGAGAGAGAGGGAAAGGGAAAGGGAGAGAGGGAAGAGAGGGAGAGGGAGAGGGAAGAGAGGGAGAGGGAGAGGGAAGAGAGGGAGAGGGAGAGGGAGAGGGAGAGAGGGAGAGGGAGAGGGGGAGAGAGGGAGAGGGAGAGGGAGAGAAAGAGAGAGAGAAAGAGAGAGAGAGAGAGAGAGAGAAAGAGAGAGAGAGAGCGCGCGAGCGCGAAAGGGTGAGAGAGGCTGCGTGCACGCATGCAAATCTGTATATTTACAAGTGAGTCAAAATTGAAAAATTGATTTTAAAATACTATGCAAATATCCTTTGGGAGGCCAAGGTGGGCAGATCATTTGAGGTCAGGGGTTCGGGACCAGCCTGATCAACATGGTGAAACCTCGTTCCACTAACAATACAAAAATTAGCTGGGCATGGTGGTGGACGCCTGTAATCCCCACTACTCAGGAGACTGAGGCAGGAGAATCTCTTGAACGGGGGAAGCAGAGGTTGCAGTGAGCCAAGATCACACCACCACACTCCAGCCTAAGGAAGCGTGGGAGACTCTGTCTCAAAAATACATACATACATACATACATACATACACACATACATACATACATACAATACTATGAAAATATCAAGGGAGAAGAGATGAGGGGGAGAAAAAGGAAGTCAGAGTATATACACTACCAGGTATCAAGATTCCTTATAAAGTAGAATAAGACAAATAAATAAACGAACAGAACAAAAGAGAGTCTAGAAACACACACATATTTTCACTGATATCTGAAGTACATGTGAAAACATGAATTAGAAAAAAATTCCAAGTAGAAATATTTCATTCAACACTTTATTTTCTGAGCAATCATATCAATCACAACAGCACAATCACATCGATCACAACTTAACCAATATTGTTTAACAAAGTAATAATACTTGTTAAATTATCTCACAACTGTGTTCAACAGCTTCCAAACAATTAGCAGATCTATAAAATCTTAATCTCTTACCTCCCCAAAAGCTCCTCGACCAATCACCTTTAGTATTTCAAAGTCTTCTCTATGTAATCGCATTTGTTTCACTTTAGAAGTAAACGGTTTAGCTGAAACGAAAGAGCAATATCAATTATTTTCTTAATAAAATGTGATACAAATTAGATATAAATAATAGTTTCTTATTTACAAAAAAATTCAAATTATGATTTAAAAACTGTCAAAAAGAGTAAACAGATTTAATTTCCCTAAGAAAACAACGTTATTTTCTTTTATTTCTTATATATAAATTACATTTTTGGAAAGAAATGTATGTTTAAACTCCAAATAACATATGAAAGAAAGCAAAGCAAGAGGGATGTAAAAATGAGACCAGTTTTAACATTCTCTCAGCATTAAATGTATATTTTAACACAAAGGTCTAAAAAGTAAAAGCACATTTCATGGCACCAGACAGCTCTTCAGCAATTCCCACCAAGTAAATTCGTATTTCTTTCACATTCATTCATTCTTTTAAAATGCTTTAGCAAATGTCTACAGCATACAAAGCATGGTGGCAATAACTGGAGTTTTTAAAAAGTTGATTACAATACGGTACTTTCCTTCAAGAAGCTCTCAGTCTTCATTCAGAGACAAGTATGCATATATGAAGACACAAAATTTAATAATATGATAAAAAATGCTTCAGAATTAGTGGGAATAGAACACTAATTATGTGGATACTAATGCTTCACACAAAGGCGATAACACATAAATTGAACCTTGAAGACTAAATAGAATCTTGCTCCTTTGCCTGGGTTTGACAGAGTAGATAGATACTCCAGGCAAAAGGGAACAAGATAAGCAAATGAAGGGAGGCAAGGAAGTGAATTTGGGGTGCTAATGGTAAATAATCCATGGTTCAGAATTGTGAGAAGAAATGCAAAGAAATAAGAGCAAGAAAATGGAAAAGGCTTTGAATGTCATTAAAGGAATTTAGATGTAATCGTATTCATATTTTTAAAAGGTAAATTAACATTTTTTAATGATTAGAGCAATTATATATTCTGCTGCCTCTAAGAGAAGTTTAGACCTGTCTCCTTTCCTCTCCTCAGGTCCCTCTTTATGCTTTTTTTTTTAAAAAAAAAAAAAAAAGGAGTTGATAGGATTAAAAGATCGTAATACATGGGTGTAGCTGTGCTCTCCTCTCTCCCTTCCATGGAGCCAGAATGTGATAAGATCAAAGATACATATTTGAGCATTAGGAGAGTGAAACAGATAGGTCATACAATTTGCTTTGGTTTAAAAGTATGCATTTAGCCCTAACTAGCTTGGAAAAAGGGTACTCTGCACTGCTTAGCCAAGTCTACTAGAGATTTCTGTATCTGTGTTTTAGATTGTAAGGAAAGGAAAGAGATAGGATTTCTATCTGGGATTCACACAACAGAGAAGACAAAGAGAAAAAAATTAGCTGGACGTGGTGGCACATGCCTGTAGTCCTTAGCTACTCAGGAGACTAAAGCCAAAGGATCACTTGAGCCAAGGTATTCCAGGCTGCAATGAGTCATGATCACACCACTGCACTCCAGCCTGGGCAAAATAGCAAGATCCTGTCTCTTAAAAAGCAGTAATAAAAGAATAAATAATAACAAATTTCATTTGAAATAGCATCCAAAAGTATATAGTACTTAAGGATAAATTTAACCAAAGAGGTGAAAGACTTGTACAATGGAAACTTTGCTTGTACAATACAAAATGTTGCTGATAAAAAATAAAACTTTATTCATTTATTAAATAAATGAAAAGGCATCTAGTATTCTGGATTGGAAGAAGATTTAATATTGTTAAGATGATAATAGTACCCAAAGCAATCCACGGATTCAATGCAATCCTTATTAAAATTACAATGGCATTACAAAAATAGAAAAATTCATCCTAAAATTCATATGGAGAGAGAGAAAAGAATGGGAAAAGTAGTTGCAAATCATGTATCTACTAAGGAATTAATACAGAAATATATAAAGAACTCCTACAACTCAACAACAAAAAAAACCCCAATTCAAAAATGGACAAAATAAACATTTCTCCAAAGAAGACATATAAAAATGAAATAAACAATGAGTTCATGTCCTTTGCAGGGACATGGCTGAAGGTGGAAGCCATCATTCTCAATAAACACACGCAGGAGCAGAAAACCAAATACCACATGTTTTCACTCATCAGTGAGAGCTGAACAATGAGAACACATGGACACAGGGAGGGAAACACCACACACCGTGGCCTGTCCGGGGCTGGGGGTCAAGGGGAGGGAGAACATTAGGACAAATACCTAATGCATGCAGGGCTTAAAACCTAGATGACAAGTTGATAGGTGAAGCAAACCACCATGGTACATGTATACTTATTTAACAAACATGCATATTCTGCACATGTATCCCAGAACTTAAAGTAAATTATATTTATATATATATAAATATATATAATAAGATACATAAAAATGGCCAATACGCATATGACAAGATGCTCAGCATCACTTATCATTAGGGAAATGCAAACCAAAAACACAATGAGTTATCACTTCACAACCTCTACAATAGCTGTAATTTTTTTAAGTTAATTAAAATAAAACAGAAAATAGCAAGTGATAAAGAGGATGTGGTGAAATTGGAACCTCATACATTGCTAGAGGGGATGTAAAAAGTTACACCTCCTTTGTAAAACAGTTGGGTAGTTCCTCAACAAGATAAACATAGATTTACCAACATATCCCAGCAATTCCATTTCTATGTACCCAAGAGAATCAAAAGAGGAGATTCAAACAGATATCTGTGCAATGATATTCATGACAGCATTGTTCACAGTATCCAAAGTTAGTAACTATCCAAATGTCCATCAAGATATGAACAGATAAACAAAATGTGGGAGATATACATATATATACACAGATATATGTATATGTGCATACACATGTATACATCTACACACATAAATCCATACGTGTATACACATGTATATATATACACGTATATATGTATACATGTATATGCACACACACACCCCAGTGTGTTAAGTAGCCCTAAAATGAAGTTAAAGTCTGATACATGCTACAATGTGGATGAATCTTGAAAACATGCTAAGTAAAATAAGCCAGGCATTAACAGAAAAATATATTATTTCACTTATATGAAATATCTAGAATAGGAAAATTCATAGAGACAGAAAGTAGTTTGAGGTTACTAAGGGCTGGGGGACAGGAGAATGAAAAGTTATTGCCTAATGGTTACGGAATTTCTCTTTGGATAATGAAAACATTTTAGAAACAGATAGTGATGGTCATTATATAACATTATAATTTAAACAATGAATTGTACATGTAAAAGTGGTCAAAATGGCAAATTTTATTATATGTATTTTACCACAATTTTTAAAAATTAGTAAGATACCATTGAATTGTACACTTCAAATGTATGAACTGTTTTGTACGTCAATCATGTCAGTAATGCTGTTTTAAAACAAAATAGGAAGATGCTGGGCACAGTGGCTCATGCCTGTAAGCCCAGCACTTTGGGAAGCCATGGCAGGTAGATCACCTGAGGTCAGGAGTTCAAGACCAGACTGGTCAACATGGTGAAACCCCACCTCTACTATAAATACAAATATTAGCTGGGTGTGGTGTTGCATACTTGTAATCCCAGCTACTTGGGAGACTGAGGCAGGAGGATCACTTGAACCCAGGAGGTGGAGGTTGCAGTGAGCCAAGATCATGCCACTACACTCCAGCCTGGGCAAAAGAGCGAGACTCTGTCTCCAAAAAAGAAAAAGAAAAAAAGAAAAAAAAAAGGAAGAAACCTTTTCCAAAAATTACACACAAGTTTGACAAGGTGGGTGATACATACATGTCTATTAGAACTAAAATGGGGCCAGGAGTGGTGGTTCTTGCCTGCACTTTGGGATGCCAAGGCAGGTGGATTGCTTGAGTCCAGGAGTTCAAGACCAGCCTGGGCAACATGGTGAAACCCTGTCTCTACAAAAATACAAATAGAAAAATTGGCTAGACGTGGTGGTTTGTGCCTGTAGTTTCAGCTACTCAGGAGACTGAAGTGGGAGGGCCACTTTAATCCAGGAGGTGAAGGCTGCAGTAAGCCGAGATGGCAACACTACACTCTTGCCTGGGCCACAGAGCGAAACTCTGTTTTAACAACAAAAACCTAAATTGAACTAAAAATGGGAGCCTGACTATGCCTCCAAATAAATAATTAAACACCAACTTTCTATACTTAAAAGAAGCTTTGATTTCTACTATATCACAAAAACACAAAACAAAGGTATCATTAACCCGTAACTTAGTTCCTCTGCAGGCTAAATCAGAAATCGAGCAAAAGTATGCTGCAGAGCTGACACTTCAGGTAAATTATAACTGACTATTCTAATTTGGGGTAAATATGAACAATAAACAATAAATATTAAGAATATTAAGTGTCTATAGAGCAGTATACAGTTATCTTGTCATATGACGATGCCCTAAGTAATATAAAGAAAATGAACCAAAACAAAGCTAAGGGTTACACAAATCATTACTGAGCACTCCCCATCCATAATGTCTGGGACAGTTTAAAAGGTGACAGTTTAACAAGTGATAGCTCAGAGTTCAGAAATTCAATGATAGAACCAAAAGAACATGTAACAATTAGTTAAATATTTCTTATTTCTATTTTGCATTTGAAAAAACTATTCATTCAACTGATTCCCGAAAAAAGTTCATGAGCAATATTTAACAAAAGTGTTTTCATACAAAGGTATGTTCTTAAAAATTATATCCACTAAAAAGCCCATTTCAAGCACACTGTATGATTAAAATAATTTTGAATATAAAAGACAAATTGCAAGAGACTTTATATTCATTACAACAATTGAAAAATATTTAACAATCACTATACTATTGCTCCCAACAAAAATCAAGGACATAAGAGGTATCAATCAGATCTGTTATACTGGTAAATAAATAACATGCTATTCTAAATAGATGCTATTAGTGACATTTCACAAAGTACTACGTACATCATCTAATGATGACAATACCTTGACTTTCTTCAGTGCTGTATACTTAAATGACTTCATTTGTGGCACACACTTTCTGAGGTACCTCCCTCCCATTTTTCTGAAAATCTCCCTGTCAGTTCTCAGGGGTGAGCCAAGTGCATCTTGTGAGGCCTCATTTAACTAGCCAGAGTTAAGTACACCAAAGTGGAAACCTGACCTAAGTTAGGGGACAAACAATTTAAAACCTAACTCAGGGGCAGTCTCTGCAGATGATTACAAAAATTAACATACAAACTCAGCAAGTGTTGCGGCAAACATCCTACTATGAGGCTAAAAGCAAAAGAGAAAATCAGTTCCACATAATGAAAGAGAAAAAACAGATGCACAGATAAAGGCAAAGACAATGAGTAAAGGCTTCCTTACTCCTGGGGTTCCAGTGATTCCTGACATTTGATTGCATCCATGCCTTGGATTCCCCGAACACTCCTGAATCTTATGCTAACTACTTAGTTTTCAGCTTACAACTAGACACAGTTAGCTTCCAAACTAATACATAATTTAGTTATCATAAAATTCCATAAGGTATATATTATTAACCCTCATTTATTAATATTATAAGGCCTAAAGATAGTACGTGACTTGCCAGCCAAAACCTGACTAGTAAGTCACAGTACTACTGTGACACAGCTAGCTCAGAAAAGGACACACCAACTTGGAAGTAATAGCTTGGATGTAACAGTTTTATGTAAATTATGACTTGTCCTAACTTCAAGAACATGATGTAAAAATAAATAAATAAAATAGAATCCTTTAATCATTGTCTTAATGTACTCCATCTTTAAAAGTGCTTCTTGGCAAAAAAAAAAAAAAAGATTTAGTAATAACAAACTTTCTGTGTGATAATAACAATCTTAGCAGGCATTATTTTATTGGGAGCCATCTAAGCCAAGTACCATACCAAGAACTTTCCATTTTACAGAATAAAAAAAAAAAAAGGTTTAGAAAGATAATATGAATTGCTGAACATTACATACCTAGTAAGTGGCAAAGACAGGATTAAAACTCAGATCTATCAGGCTCCAAAAGCCTTTCTAATATAACAAGTTGCCTCTTTATTCCCAAAAGCATTGAGATAAACACAGATGCTGAAATTAAGAGATCCAAAAATGAAATAATTCTAAGTTAAATAAAAAAGATCTTTTTGAAACTGAAAAGAAGAAAGTATATTTCTATCTGAGTTCCTAACACACTGCCTGGGGTTCATTGTATACCGTGTAATGAACACATAAATGAATAATTCTAGAAGAAAAAGAACTCAAAGTCCCAATATGAAATGCCAGGTATACCTTGCAAGGTCCATCTTTCTCCCTGCTCTATGTAGCCCAAGATCCAAAAACAGAGTCTCCTTCAATTCTCCCATCCAACCTCCTTCCTCCCCACAACTACTGGCCGGGTGGTAGGAACACAGATTGCAAGCCACTAGTGATAGCTACCATGGTGTAAGAAGGAAAGTCCAATAGAAAGAAAGGGTGGAAAGGCAGAGGCATAAGTGAGAAGATGAGGAATAAAGACAGAGTCTGAAGGAGTAATGTAAGAGACCTGGAAGAGAACAGAGTGCTGGAGCAAGACATTTTAGCCTTCCTTTCACCCATTATTTTCCTTCTTCCCCTTCTTCTCGAATTTCTTCCGTGGGTTTCCATTCTACCATTCTTCCTCTTCCTTATCCTTTCTACTGATGCTAATCTGTAGTGGAGTAACAGAAGAATCTGGAACCAACAGTAGGGCAGGGAAAGAGAATAATTCACACAAAAAGACTAGAAGAGATTAGGTAACAATGAGAAAAAAGTAGTTGCTAAAGCCATGTTAAAATTGTTATCAATTATATTAGGCTCTATGTCTAAATTCTGCAAATAAAATACACTACGTATTTTTAAATTGATATATAGTAAAAGATTATGAAACAGTCCGGGCGCAGTGGCTCATGCCTGTAATCCCAGCACTTTGGCAGGCTGAGGCAGGCGGATCATGACGCCAAGAGATTGAGACCATCCTGGCCAACATGGTGAAACCCTATCTTTACTAAAAACACAAAAATTAGCCGGGCATGGTGGCATGCACCTTTGGTCCCAGCTACTCGGGAGGCTGAGGCAGAAGAATCGCTTGAACCCAGGAGTTGGAGGCTGCAGTGAGCCAAGATTGTGCCACTGCACTCCAGCCTGGCGACAGAGCAAGACTCTGTCTCAAAAAAAAAAAAAAAAAAGACCATGAAATATACCGTGACCATAATAAGTTACACGAAGAACAAAGTTAAAGGTGGTACATTTCTAAGACTTTTAAAAATCACAGACGCATGAAGATAAATACAGTATTATTCACCTTTAAGCATCAGTATCTTTCATATTAAAGTTTTTTAACTTTAACAATTTTCCTCAAATCACTTTTGGCCGGTGTAGTGGCTCATGCCTGTAATTCCAACACTTTGGGAGGCCCAGGTGGGCAGATCACTTGAGGTCAGGAATTCAAGACCAGCCTAGCCAACATGATGAAATGCTGTCTCTACTAAAAATACAAAAATTAGCCAGGCATGGTGGCACACATCTGTAATCCCAGCTACTCAGGAGGATGAGGCAAAAGAATCACTTGAACCTGGGAGGTGAGGCTGCAGCAAGCCAACATCGCGCCACTGTACTCCAGCCCGGATGACAGAGTGAGACGCTGCCTCAAAAAAAATAAAAAAATAAAATAAAATAAAATCATTTTCTAACACAGAAAAGCTAAAATATTATAGTTTATATAATATAGTAGTTTATATAATAATTTTTTAATGGTTACGCCTGTATGGTATCAATTAGTCTGCAAACAACTGGAAATTTATTTCAACCAAGGTTCTCTTAAGTCTTCATTATTTGTGTGCAACTCCAGAGAAAGTTAATTTACATCAATTTACAGTTTAGTGGTCACGATCAGGGAAATTGATACTCTCCCCCACTGACTATAACTCATTGCAGAGGCAATTTAGAACTTTTCTTTTATGCCCACAATACAAGATAAACCTTGCCGACATCTCACTACCTCAAGAATCAAATTTAAATGAAGTATCCAGGAGTAGCCTAAAGAATGAGTGTAATATGGATAGATCTTGGTCTAAATTTACACCTCGCTCTGCAGTAAAGTATAGTAACTCCAGATACATGTTCCACAAATGCAATAATTTCTATTCTTTGGTTAGTCAGTACAGAATATAATTCATACTTCCTGAAAGCAACTTTGTCTATTCATGAAGACAGTTGCTTTTTATTTGCCTTTGTCTTATTTTGAATACATAATCCACAGGTTTACAGACTTTTTCAATGAATACATTTCAACTTGTATTTCATCAGCAAACATTTGAGAGAATGTTATTTCATAGGTTAACTATTTTTAATTCTCTGTTGGTCAAGTTAGTAGTAGAGGGCAATTTTCTTATAGAAAGCAATTCCAAACATAATAAGCAGATGCTTGCCAGCATCAATAAGCTATAAGCCTTGTCCTTCTCCTTATATCTGAGGATCACATACTGCTTTAATGTCCATGTCCTCAAACAACAGACACAAGGGCTTACTGGAAAGAAAAAGATTACAGGGTGAGATTCGTCATTCCCCCACTCCAAAAGGTAAAAACGTTTCAATGGCTATGTTTTCAAATAAGATTTATACCCTGGCCGGGCGCGGTGGCTCACACCTGTAATCCCAGCACTTTGGGAGGCTGAGGCAGGTGGATAACAAGGTCAAGAGATCGAGACCATCCTGGTCAACACAGTGAAACCCCGTCTCTACTAAAAATACAAAAAATCAGCTGGGCCTGGTGGCGTGTGCCTGTAATCTCAGCTACTCAGGAGGCTGAGGCAGGAGAATTGCCTGAACCCAAGAGGTGGAGGTTGCGGTGAGCCGAGATCACGCCATTGCACTCCAGCCTGGGTAACAAGAGTGAAACTCCGTCTCAAAAAAAAAAAAAAAAGATATACCCTACAGTATCCTTTGAGGTTTTCTTAATAGAATAAAACATATATTTTAGGAGAGTTAATGATTTAGTTGGAGTGGGGAGAAACAAGTCACAGAATTTTCAAAAAGTGTAACAATCCAGTTAAGAGTATACATTAATTAATGTTGCCCTAAGTTTTATCAGTTTTTAAAATTTGTTCTTAATTTCAAGGGAAGAGGCTTTAACATAAGAAATAAAATATATGCCAGTCCATTATCTACATATTCTTCATCGTGGCCATGAGGTCTTTCAAGCTTTCACCAGAATCTTCCACTGTTACCTCGGTGACAGAATCTTCTTGCATTTTTGGAATTGTGTATGTCACTGTAATTCCTTCAGGTTAGTCTGGAACTGGACCTGAAGAATTGTTCAACTCTTCTTCTGAAACCTCAGATACCAGCTAATTACCCCACTCATTATCTTCATGGATTATCTCTTCCTCTTCTTGTATAACCTCTTGTTTGGGCAATCCTGTAACCTTTTTCTTATATTACTCCTGCTGCTTCCTGCAATTTCTGTCACCACACTGAAGATTTGGCTTCACGGACATAGCAGGAAAAAAATCCTGCACTGCATTATATCCAAGGTAAAGCTAACAGTACCAAAATTTAACAGAAACTTTAACACGCTTTGTACTAAGATCCCAGGAACCACTTCCATAGTGGAAGGATGACTGGCTACACAAACACCAAAGCATGCAAATGCTGCACACTTTGGCATCCATCAGCCCTGAGGTGTTGGTTTGATTGCTGCTGAGTAGCTCTGAGACCTTGAGAAGTTATTTAAACAGAAAAGGCTTAATTTCCCTACCTGTACAGGTACCTACACCTCATAACCCTCACAGGGTCATAAGGATTTTATAAGCCAATTTATGGAAAGTAGTAAGTACAGTACATGGGACATTAAAAAGATTCAAAAATTATTAACTTATATTACAATCAGAACTTCCCATCTATTTGATCTTGGGTATATTGTCCTTTAGACCCCAGTTTCTCCTTCTCTCTGAAACTAGAAATACTTATACATAATAGTAAGAATAAAACATTTTAAGTGAATGCCTTTCTTCTAAGGAATTTTTTTTTTAAACTGATGGTCCAAAGAAGGTCTCCCTTTGAGCTCTAACACAAGCATTCAGGAGACAAGAAAATGCCTAATAATATCCCAACAAAAATGCCATCTCTTAAACAGAGAAAGAAAAAAAAAATCCTCAAGAATTCAGGGGATTAAGTCCACTTTGTTCACTACTTTAAACCCTGTTACTTTGTAAGCTACTTTTAAACAAATGAATATTGTAATGTGGCAGACTGCCTAGTTACCTAACGACTATTCTTCCCTTCTTCCTCACTGACAGACCCTATTTCTGCGTAGTGGCAATTTGTTTTACCCCAGATGATTAATTATAATTGGTATATGCCAGTCATTGTAAGCCCTTTCCCCTTTTCCATTGTTTGGTCAGGCATCTGTGTGAAAGTTGCTTTATATTATTTTGACCAATAATAGAAAGGGCCTGAGAGCTTCTGGAAGGGTCTTTTCCTTAATGAGTAAGGAGAACAAAACGGAAGCCCTTTCTCAAATGCTCTTTCTACTCTAGCTATTAGTACAATGATATTGTCTTTTAGGAGCTGGCTTGTACCATGAAAGGAAAAACAGGAGAGCTTCAGAGGCCTGCCAATCTAATACTCTGACACTGCTGAGCCAGAGAACCAACTTCAGGATTGCCTGCCTCAACACTTCTAATTTGGTAATAAATGTTCTTGTGTTTTTGGTCACTGTTAGTTGTATTCTCTGTTATGGCCAAGCAAATGCTGTTAAAAATATTAAGCATAAAGCCAAATATAATTCCTTCCAGTGGAAAGATAATCTTACCTGGAAATTTTGCTCACTAGTCTATAACTTATCTCCACATCTGTAAACTGAAACTACACGTGTTTGTGGCACTTTTTCTCAATTAGGCTATCAGAATAGAATTCATAATCTCCAGATAAATTCCATTTGACAAGCTTGGCATTTTATGTTTTGCATACCAACTTGTCCAAGACGCACAACAAAGTATGAAGATAGGTAGCATTACTAGCTTCATTTTACATGAGAAAACAAAAGAATTTAAGTTATATGACCTAATTTACTGGTTTTTTTGTGGTTTTTTTTGTGTGACATAGCTTCGCTCTTGTTGCCCAGGCTGGAGTGCAGTGGCACAATCTCAGCTAACCGCAACCTCCACCTACCAAGTTCAAGTGATTCTCCTGCCTCAGCCTCCTGAGTAGCCAAGATTACAGGCATGCGCCACCACACCCGGCTAATTCTGCATTTGTGGTAAAGCCAGGGTTTCTCCATGTTGGTCAGGCTGGTCTCGAATTCCCGACTTCAGGTGATCCACCCACCTCAGTCTCCCAAAGTGGTGGGACTACAGGTGTGAGCTACCGTGCCTGGCCATATTTATGTTTTTAAACTAATTTCTGACAATTTTGCTGGCCCTTAAATACTCAAATAAATAAAAGAACTAGGATTCACTACCAGACCATCTAGTATACACTCTTTAGCATGAGATCAGAAAGAGCAGGAAAATATTAAAGTTGCTGGGGAAGGAATAAAGAAGTAAAACTTTAAATGTCTATAGAAGGATATTACAAGATTACGAAAGAAAAGTTAAGTCACTCTAATGTATCACATAAAGTTTGGTCCTACTAAGAAAATGCTTAATTTATACATTTTTATAACAAAATAGATTTTGTTTACGTAAGCTCCTTCAGCCAAGAATTCACATTTAAGTGTTGAATGACAAATGATTCATGAATTAAATCTCTACTATATCCATCTCAGTTCTAATCAGTTACTAAAATATATAACAGAATACATAATTCTACACAATGAAATCACTTTGGGAATCCAATGGTCTCCTAAAACTTAGATGGGATCATCTACTAGAAGGCCTGTGAGGGAGGGAAGGAATAGTATTATAATATTATAATGTTTCAGAAATATTTGCTGACCCTTAATCATTTAAAAAATGACAGACTAATCTATTATCATCTGTCATGTATGCAACTTGCATAGATGCCATCAGATAAAAGGCCACAGATACCTGTTAATGAATATCTATACCTGTCAGACAGGCGATTCTCCAGGATATTTTAGTCCGTTTTCACACTGCTATAAAGATACTACCTGAGACTTGGTAATTTATAAACGAAGGCAGTTTAATTGACTCACAGTTCCACACACCTGGGGAATCTTCAGAAAACTTACAATCATGGCAGAAGGTGAAAGGGAAGCAGGCACCTTCTTCACAAGGCAGAGGGAGAGCAAGCAAGTGCGGGAGAAACTGCCACTTTTAAAACCATGAGATGTCATGCGAAATCCCTCACTATCACAAGAACAGCATGGGGGAACTGCCCCCCATGATCCAATCACCTCCTACCAGGTCCCTCCCTCAACACCCAGAGATGACAATTCAAAATGAGATTTGGGTGGGGACACAGAGCCAAACAATATCACCAGGAAAAGATATGGCAGAAAGAATCTTGGACCATTCATACTAACAGCATGTATTGTACACCTACCATGTCCCAGACACTGAAACTAGTACTGATTACTTAATCAAGTATGTCAAAATGGCCAAATTGTAGGCAAAATGTATCTAATCTCTGAAAAGTAACATTTATTTTAAAGTTTTTCTTAAGAGAAACCCTAATGTGATACTTGAAGTTAACAATTGTTTCTGAAGTTCAGATGCAAAAGGAAATGCAGAATAATCAAGAAAAAATTTTAAAACACAGGTGTTTTTATTGGAACACAGCCCCATCCATTTTTTTATGTGTTGTTTTCAATTGCTTTCATGACATAAGGGCTGAGTTGAATAGCTGACACAGAGACTATGCAGCTCACAAAGCCAAAAATATTTACTGTAGCCATTATAGAAAGTTTGCCAATTCTGTATTAGTCAGTTTCTTCACCAATACCAGATTATATTTTTACTATAATTTATTAGTTTTGATATCTGGCAGGTAAGACCCATCCCCCACCAGGGTGTATATAAATATAAAATAATAAATAAAACAGTGCGATACGGGGAAAGAGACATACCCATTAATACATATTTATATGTGTATTTTGTATGTGTGGGTGTACGTGTGTGTGTGTGTGTGTGTGTGTGTGTGTGTGTGTGTATTTTTAAGACAGGGTCTTGCTCTGCCACTCAGGCTGGAGTGCACTCATGTGATCACAGCTCACCACAACCTCAACCTCTTGGACTCAAGCGATCCTCTCACCTCAGCCTCTGAAGTAGCTGGGACCACTGGCACACGCCACTACACCTGGCTAAGTTTTGTATTTTTTGTAGAGACAGGGTTTCGCCACATTGCCCAGGCTAGTCTCAAACTCCTGGACTCAAGCGATCTGCCAAACTGGGCCTCCCAAACTGCTGGTATTACAGGCATGAGCCACTGTGCGCAGCCCATATTTATATTTTTATTTTTAAAAAGTCTGAAATTAGGAAAGAGACTAATTCAGGGGTTGGCAAACTTCTTCCATAAAGGCCACAGTAAATATTTTAGGCTTTATGAGCTCTTTAGTCTCTGTGCCAATGACTCAACTCAGCCCTTGTATAATCAAAGCTAAAAAAACAATAGGTAAACAAATGGGTGGGGCTATGTTCCAATAAATCTTTGTTTAAAAAAACAAGGCAGTAAGCTAGATTTGTCTCGTGTGTCAGTCTACTGACCCCTGAACCAAGAGAACAATAAAGCAGAAATGGGCTCAGATATAGATATTTTAAATGGGGAAAAGATGAACTATTTGGAAAAAAAGCTTTAATTCATAACTCACATAACTCAAAATATAATGCCATAATTAAAGAAATTTTTCTTAATCTATAGTAATATTAGGAAAAAATAATGGAGCATATTCACACAATATTGAAATGAAAAAAGCTGTTTTAGCAACACAAAGCCTTGGGCCAGAAGTATTAACAATAAAAAGATTTGCCTATATAAAAAACAAGTTTCCTATAAGGTAAAAGATAACACAGCAGCTCAGCAAAGCCTCTGCAGGCAGACAGTGACTAGGCTGCCTCCTCGATGGGCAGGGCAGCCCTGATAAAAAGGCAGCAGCACAACAGAAACTCATAAATAAAGCCCTAACTACCCGGGACAGAGCACCTGGGGAAAAAAAAAAAATAAGGGGCTAGGGGTGGGGGGTTTATGAGTTCTGCTGCAGCAGACTTTACCTGCCCAGCAGCTCTACATGAACAACAGAGATCACAGCTCAGCACTTGAGCTACTATAAAGGACAGACTGTCTCCTCAAGCAGCTCCCTGACCCCCGTATATCCAAAGAGTCACCTCATAAAGGAGAGCTCAGACTGACATTTGGTGGGTATCCTTCTGGGACAAAGATAGCAGAAGAAGAAACTGGCAGCAACCCTTACTGTTCTGCAGCCACTACAGGTGATCCCCAGGCAAGCAGGGCCTGGAGTGGACCTCAGCAGTCCTACAGCAGAGGGGCCAGACTGTTGGAAGGAAAACTAAGAAACAAAAGGAAATAACTTCATCATTAAGAAACTCGACGTCCACTCAGAGACCCAATCTGAAAGTCAACAACTTCAAAGACGACAGGTGGATAAATCCAAAAAGATGGAAAGAAACCAGCACAAAAAGAATGAAAGCACCCGAAACCAGAATGCCTCTCCTCCTGCAAGGGATCACTACTCCATACCAGCAAGGGAACAAGGCTGGATGGAGAACGAGTACGATGAATTGACAGAATCAGGCTTCAGAAGGTGGGTAATAAGAAACTTCTGTGAGCTAAAAGAACATATTCTAACCCAATGCAAAGAAATTAAGAACCTTGAAAAAAGATTTGATGAAATGCTAACGAGAATGGACAACTCAAGAGAGGAATATAAGTGAAATGATGGAGCTGAAAAACACAACACGACAACTTCGCAAAGCATGCACAAGTTTCAACAGCCGAATTGCCCAAGCAGAAGAAAGGATATCAGAGGTCAAAGATCAACTCAATGAAATAAAAAGAGAAGGGAAGATTAGAAAAAAGGGTAAAAAGGAATGATCAAAGTCTCCAAGAAGTATAGGACTATGTGAAAAGACCTAATCTACATTTGATAGGCATATCTGAATTTGATGGAGAGAATGAATCCAAGCTAAAAAATACTCTTCAGGATATTATACAGGAAAACTTCCCCAACCTAGCAAGGCAGGCCAATATTCAAGTCCAGGAAACACAGAGAACCCCACAAAGATATTTCTCAAGAAGAGCAACACCAAGGCACATAATCGTCAGATTCACCAGGGTTGAAATGAAGGAGAAAGTGCTGAGGGCAGTCAGAGAGAAAGGTCAGGTCACCCACAAAGGGAAGCCCATCAGACTCACAGCAGATCTATCAGCAGAAACCCTACAAGCCAGAAGAGAGTGGGGGCCAACATTCAATATCCCTAAAGAAACAAACTTTTAACCCAGATTTTCATATCCAGCCAAACTAAGCTTCATAAGTGAAGGAAAAATAAAATCCTTTGGAACAAGCAAGTACTCAGTGATTTCATCAGCACCAGGCCTGCTTTACAAAAGCTCCTGAAAGAGGCACTAAACATTGAAAGGAACAACCAGTACCAGCCACTCCAAAAACATACCAAATGGTAAAGAGCATCGATACAATGAAGAAACTGCATCAACTAACGGACAAAACAGCCAGCTAGCATCAAAATGGCAGGATCAAATTCACACATAACAATATTAACCCTAAATGTAAATGGGCTAAATGCCCCAATCAAAAGACACAGACTGGCAAATTGGATAACATGCCAAAACCCATTGGTGTGCTATATCCAGCAAACCCATCTCACATGCAAGGATACACAAAGACTCAAAATAAAGGGATGGAGGAAGATTTACAAAGCAAATGGAGAGCAAAAAAGAAGCAGGAGTTGCAATTCTCATCTCTGATAAAACAGACTTTAAACCAACAAAGATCAAAAGAGACAAAGAAGGACACTATATAATAGTAAAAGGATCAATGCATCAAGAAGAGCTAACGATCCTAAATATATATGCATCCAATACAGGAGCACCCAGGTACATAAGGCAAGTTCTTAACGACTTACAAAGACACTTAGACTCCCACACAATAATAGTGGGAGACTTTAACACCCCATTGTCAATATTAGACAGATCCACGAGACAGAAAATTAACAAGGGTATCCAGGACTTAAACTCAGACCTGGACCAAGCAAACCTAATAGACATTTACAGAACTCTCCACCCCAAATCCACAGAATATACATTCTCCACAGCACCACACCACACCTACTCTAAAATTGACCACATAATTGGAAGTAAATCACTCCTCAGCAAATGCAAAAGAACGGAAATCATAACAAACAGTCTGTCAGACCACAGTGCAATCAAGTTGGAACTCATAATTCAGAAACTAACTCAGAACCGCACAACTTAATGGAAACTGAACAACTGGCTTTTGAATGTTGACTGGATAAACAATGAAATGAAGGCAGAAATAAAGATGTTCTTTGAAACCAACGAGAACGAAGACACAACATACCAGAATCTCTGGGACACATTTAAAACAGTCTCTAGAGGAAAATATATAGCAATAAATGCCCACATGAGAAGCAAGGAGAGATCCAAAATTGACACCCTATCGTCAAAATTGAAAGAGCTAGAGGAGCAGGATCAAAAAAAAACTCAAAACCTAGCAGAAGACAAGAAATAACTAAGATCAGAGCAGAATTGAACGAGATAAGAGACACAAAAAACCCTTCAAAAAATCAATAAATCCAGGAGCTGGTGTGTCGAAAAGATCAACAAAATAGACAGACCACTAGCCAGATTAATAAAAAAGAAAAGAGAGAATAATCAAATAGATTAAATAAAAAATGATAAAGGGGATATCACCACAGATTCCACAGAAATTCAAACCATCATCAGAGATTATTACAAACAACTCTATGCACATAAACTAGTAAACCTGGAAGAAATGGATAGATTCCTGGACACTTGCATGCTCCCAAGCCTAAACCAGGAAGAAGTCGAAACCCTGAATAGACCAATAAAAGGTCTGAAGTTGAAGCACCAATTAAGAGCCTACCTACCAAAAAAAGCCCAGGTCCAGATGGGTTCACAGCCAAATTCTACCAGACATACAAAGAGGAGCTGGTACCATTCCTTCTGAAAGTATTCCAAATAATCCAAAAAGAGGGAATCCTTCCCAAATCATTTCATGAGACCAACATCATCCTGATACCAAAACCCGGCAGAGGCTCAGCAAGAAAATAAAATTTCAGGCCAATATCCATGATGAACATAGATGCAAAAATCTTCAATAAATTACTGGCAAGCCGACTGCAACGGCACATCAAAAAGCTTAACCACCATGATCAAGTAGGATTCATCCTGGGGATCCAAGGCTGGTTCAACATGCACCAAGTCTATAAATGTAATCCACCACATAAACAGAACCAAAGACAAAAACCACATAATTATCTCAATTGAGGCAGAGAAGGCCTTTGACAAAATTCAACAGCCATTTATGCTAAAAACGCTCAATAAGCTACGTACTGATGGAACGTATCTCAAAATAATAAAAGCTATTTACGACAAACCAACAGCCAATATCGTACTGAATGGACAAAAACTGGAAGCATTCCCTTTGAAATCTGGCACTAGACAAGGATGCCCCTTACCACTCCTATTCAATATAGTACTGGAAGTTATAGCCAGAGCAATCAGGCAAGAAAAATAAATAAAGGGTATTCAAATAGGAAGCGAGGAAGTCAAATTGTTACTATTTGCAGACAACATGATTGTGTATCTAGAAGACCCCATCATCACAGCCCAAAATCTCCTGAAACTGATAAGCAACTTCAGCAAAGTCTCAGGATACAAAATCGATGTGCAAAAATCACAAGCATTCCTATATACTAATAATAGACTTAAAGAGAGCCAAATCAAGATTGAACTGCCATTCAAAATTCCTACAAAGAGAATAAAATACCTAGGAATACAACTAACAATGAACGTAAAGGACCTCTTCAAGGAGAACTATAAGCCACTGCTCAACAAAATAAGAGAGGACACAAACAGATGGAGAAATATTCCATGCTCATGGTTAGGAAGAATCAATACAGTGAAAATGGCCATACTGCCCAAAGTAATTTACAGATTCAACGCTATCCCCATCAAGCTACCAATGACCTTCTTCACAGAACTGGAAAAAAAACACCTTAAACTTCACATGGAACCAAAAGAGAGCCCGCATAGCCAAGTCAATTCTAAGCAAAAAGAACAAAGCTGGAGGCATCACACTACCAGACTTCAAACTATACTACAAGGCTACAATAATCAAAACAGCATAATACTGGCACCAAAACAGAGATACAGACCAATGGAACAGAACAGAGGTCTTGGAGGCAACACAACATATCTACAACCATCCGATCTTTGACAAACCAGACAAAAACAAGCAATGGGGAAAGGATTCCCTGTTCAGTAAATGGTGTTGGGAAAACTGGCTAGCCATGTGCACAAAGCAGAAACTGGACCCCTTCCTGACACCTTACACTAAAATTAACTCCAGATGGATTAAAGACATAAACATAAGACCTAACGCCATAATAACCCTAGAAGAAAATCTGGACAAAATCATTCAGGACACAGGCATAGGCAAGGACTTCATGACGAAAACACCAAAAACATTGGCAACAAAAGCCAAAATAGACAAATGGGACCTAATCAAACTCCACAGCTTCTGCACAGCAAAAGAAACAGTCATTAGAGTGAATCGGCAACCAACAGAATGGGAAAAAAATTTCTGCAGTCTACCCATCTGACGAAGGGCTGATATCCAGAATCTACAAAGAACTAAAACATATTTATAAGAAAAAAAACAAACAAGCCCATTCAAAAGTGGACGAAGGATATGAACAGACACTTTACAAAAGAAGACATACATGAGGCCAACAAACATAAGAAAAAATGCTCATCATCACTGGTCATTAGAGAAATGCAAATCAAAACTACATTGAGATACCATCTCATGCCAGTTAGAATGGTGATCATTAAAAAATCTGGAGACAACAGATGCTGGAGAGGATGTGGAGAAATAGGAACACTTTTACACTGCTAGTGGGAGTGTAATTTAGTTCAACCTCTGTGGAAGACGGTGTGGCGATTCCTCAAGGACCTAGAAACAGAAATTCCATTTCACCCAGCAATCCCATTACTGGGTATATATCTAAAGGATTATAAATCGTTCTACTATAAGGACATGTGCACACGAATGTTCATTGCAGCACTGTTTACAATAGCAAAGACCTGGAACCAACCCAAATGCCCATTGATGATAGACTGGACAGGGAACATGTGGCATATATACACCATGGAATATTATGCAGCCATCAAAAACGATGAGTTCGTTTCCTTTGTAGGGACATGGATGAACCTGGAAACCATTATTCTCAGCAAACTGACACAAGAACAGAAAATCAAACACTGTATGTTCTCACTCATAGGCGGGTGTTGAACAATGAGAACACAGGACACAGGCAGGGGAGTATTACACACTGGGGTCTGTTGGGGGAAAATAGCGGAGGAACAGAGGGGGATGGGGAGTTAGGGAGAGATAGCATGGGGAGAAATGCCAGATATAGGTGAAGGGAAGGAAGGCAGGAAATCACGTTGCCGTGTGTGTACCTATGCAACAATCTTGCATGTTCTTCACATGTACCCCAAAACCAAAATACAATTAAAAATAATAATAATAGTAATAACATGAACAAAGTTTAAGAAAAATAAAACAATGCTGGAAAAATATATTTGCAACAAATATTTACACAACAAAAAATTAACACATAGAACATATAGTTTTTATAAATCACTAATATTAATATTAGAAAAATAGGCATTGGCAATTAAAAAAAGAAAATCATATGGAAAATGTCTAACATCTAGAAGTAAATCAGAAATTTTTATACTAATGTAAAAAGTATCAATTACTGACCATGGGATAGGCAAAAAACACTGATAATATTCTGTTCCTAGGAAACAAGGACTCTCATACCAGTGTTAGAGGTTTAAACTGGTATCCTTTGTGAAGGAAGAAATATTATATTGCAGTAACTTTAAATATTTTAAATGTACATTCCTTTTGCCCAAAAAATTCACTTCTGAGCATATGTACAAGTCCTGAAACACTGTATGTTAGAATGGAAAACTGGAAACTACCTAGGAAATACCAAAATGGTATATAAATTATAGGACAGCCACGCCATGAACACTATACCCACATATATTCACACCACAAAATACATGTGGCAAATAAAATGAAGTAGACCTACATGAATTAACAAAAGCTTCGCTAATGCATACTGTAAAAAAAGCATTCACATAAACAATTTTAACAATTATGCCATTTATGTAAATTAAAGAAAAAGTTGTACACATATGTTTATGTACACAAATACTTAAGTGAATGTATAGGAAAAAGATATGTGTCAAACAATTAAGCAAAGAATCAGAGGTAATTTCTGTGCCAAAGAATGGAAATAAATAATAGGAAAGAAGGCACCTCCACTTTTATTTCTGAAAGCAGAGAACCACCTAATTAAAAATATGGAATCTGGGATCAGACAAACCTGAGTCAAGTCTAGACGCTTGCCACTTAGCTACATAAACTTATACTAGTTACTTATTTCTTCTAAACCTCACTTGAAAAATGGTGAAAACAGCAGAACCTAAGTCATGACTTGTTTGGATTTTTTTTAACTTTTATTTTGTGGAAAAATATATATAACAAAATATGCCACTTTATTGTTAAGTGTACATCAGTGACATTACTTACATTAAATGTTGTACAAACATTACCACTATTTCTAAAACTTCATCACCCCAAACAGTAACTCTGTAAACAGTAAGCAATAATTCCCCATTCCCTGCCCTGCCCACCACCACATCCCATGCCTGGTAACCACTAATCTACATTCTGTCTCTATAAATTTGCCTATTCTACATACTGCATATAAGTAGAATCATATATGTCTGGTTTATGTCACTAGGCATGTTTTCAATGTTCAGTGATGTTGCACAGCATGTGTCAGAACTTCATTGTTCTTATGGCTAAATAATACTCCATTGCATTCTTATGCCACATTCATTTTATCCATTTTATCCATTTATCCAGTTAATGAAGACTTGGGGTGTTTACATTTTTGGCTATTGTGAGTGGCTGTTATATGCCAGTGCTTTGAATTCTGGCATGGAAGTATCTGTTCGAGTCCCTTAATGGGTTAAAAATGGGTTTTTAATTAAATAAGAATACACAATACGTAATGTGGTATCTGGTACACAAAATGGTTCAATAAATGTTCATTATAGGCCGGGTATGGTGGTTTGCACCTGTAATCCCAGAACTTTGGGAGGCCAAGGCAGGTGGATCATTTGAGGTCAGCAGTTTGAGACCAGCCTGGCCAACATGGTAAAACCCCAACTCTACTAAAAATACAAAAATTAGATAAGTGGTAGTGGCGTGGACCTGTATATTGTTTTTTAAATAAATAAAATAACCATATATTCATGTACAACTTGTGTATTTTCTTTTAAATGATTATGCCTAAATCACAAGATCTAACGATGAACTAATGACACAACTAACGAAAGTGCATGGCCAGGAGGCAGATATTATCAGTAGAGAGTATCTGTGAGTGAGAAACTTGGGTGGCAGTCTTTTGTGCACAGTAGAGGGGTATATTTAACACTGGGAAAAAATACTAATCTACTTGGCACATCATTCCTATTATATGCTATCAGAACTTAAATTCATTGAAGTAGCTATCCTTATACCAGTTTCATTCTTCAAGTAAACTTTTTCTTGTAGAAAAAGAAAAGCAGTGGTGAGAATGATATAAATGGCTCTGATAGCTAATAGATACATTCTTTACTGTAAATTGCTAACTGGCATTCTAGCCCATCTACTTTGCCTCCTATAAATAAGATTGCTGAATATACTTGTACTCTAATCAATTCTTTAAGGCTGAAATTGAAAGCTTAATAAATTCACCCAAAAAACTCATTATTCACACAACTCTTCACATATTTAACCCTTTACTGAGCATCTATTCAATTTCAGCTACTGTACTAGAAAAGGGAAACATTCTGGATAGTTACCTAGACAATCTTCCCATGGCAACAATTTAATCTCATTATAAGCCTTCTTTCAAGCATCCTCAGTTATTAAGCCATTAATAATGTATAAATCAACAACTGGTTAACAATAAATTTTACATAGTAGTTTCCTAAAAGATAAATTACAAAGAAAAAAATCAGTGTAGGTACTATGTAAATTTATTTCTATCCAGCTCGTAAGAACACTATTATAAATTAATGTTTCTTAACTATTTTGTACATTTAAAATACGACAAAAGTGAAAAGCAAAATTTGGCCACTTTGCTTATCTTTTAAAACATTCTTCCAAGTAAGATTTTGGAGAAAGAAAGAGA
The DNA here is from genome assembly GCF_001604975.1 of Cebus imitator. NCBI lineage: Eukaryota > Metazoa > Chordata > Mammalia > Primates > Cebidae > Cebus > Cebus imitator. Next base: position 9,762,418 of record NW_016107357.1, read on the forward strand.
ATATAAGATAATTCTAAGGTCACCTATAAGAACAAATGTAGGAGAAAAGCCAAGAAAACATTTTAAAAGAAATAATAAGGTCCTTACTCTACCAGCTATTAAAGTGTGTTCTAAAATTATCAGTTCAAATACAGACAATCTAAAAAGTAACCTATATATACCACAGGTATATCAGAATTGGATATTTTTATGTTCTTTGGATGGGGAAGAAGTTTTCTAATCAGAATACCAAAAGAAAAACCCTAACGGAAAAGATTTAACTAAATGAAAGTTACCGTTTTCTTATGTACTAAAATTATATTTTTAAATATAATCTAAGTTCAAAAGAAAAAATATGGATGGGCGCAGTGGCTCACGCCTGTAATCCCAGCACTTTTAGAGGCCAAGGCGGGTGGATCACGAGGTGAAGAGATCGAGACCATCCTGGCCAACATGGTGAAACCCCAACTCTACTAAAAAATACAAAAATTAGCTGGGTGTGGTGGCACACACTGGTAGTCCCAACTACTCAGGAGACTGAGGCAGGAGAATTGCTTGAACCCGGGAGGCAGAGGTTACAGTGAGCCAAGATGGCGCCACTGCACTCCAGCCTGGCGCCTGGCGCCTGGCGACAGAGGAAGACTCTGTCTCAAAAAAAAAAAAAAATACTCTAAGTTCAAAAGAAAAAATACAAATGGGGGACATATCTGTCATCTATGATGGTCAGAGGGTTGCTATCCCTAAAATTTAAGGAGCTTTTGCAATATAGTAAGAAATAAAAGAACATTATAATAGAAAATTGGGTAAATGCGTAAGGTGTTTTTTGTTTTAGAGTTGGGATCTCAAAATGTTGCCCAGGCTAGTCTCAAACTCCTGGCCTCAAGTCACCCTCTGCCTCAGCCTCTCTAGTAGCTGGTATTACAGATGTGAGCTACTATGCCTGGCCCTGTAACTTCAAAAATAAATTATAAATTTTAAAACACATTTTTAAAGTCATAAACCAACAGTATAATGAACAGAATAATGTTTTTATGAAGTATATCAAGTAGTTGAGAGATCTGGTTTCAGAGTCAGAAAAACTTGACTGCAAAACCTGGCTCCATTATTAAATAAGTTACTTAACCTTTCTAATTCTCCATTTCTTTACGGAGACTATTTACTAACTCAAAGGTACTGACAAGATAAGTATTTTATAAATAAATGAGATAAAAACTTCAAAGAAGGGCTGGGCACAGTAGCTCATGCCTATAATTCCAGCAGTTTGGGAGGCCGAGGGGGGCGGATCACCTGAGGTCAGGAGTTTGAGACCAGGCTGGCCAACATGGTGAAATCCCATCTCTACTAAAAATAAAAAAATTAGCTGGGCATGGTGGTGCATCCCTGTAACCTCAGCTACTTGGGAGGTTGAGGCAGGAGGACTGCTTGAACCCGGGAGGCAGAGGTTGCAGAGAGCCGAGATTGCACCACTGCACTCCAGCCTGGGCAACAGAGGGAGACTCCATCAAAAATTTAAAAATAAATAAATAAAAATAAAAAAACTTCAGAGAGGCAAGACCTTGCTGTAAGATGACTGATAAAAAATAGGGAGGAGTTCAACTTATAAGGCAAAGAATGATGCTAGTGGAGACTTCAGGAGAATATTTTAACCTGCTAAAATATCTGGGTAAGACTGAGACAGGTAGCACACATGATCTGTCCATGGTCCTGAACCTCCATGAACTGTTAGGACATAGCTCATTCTAATTGTGACTGATGACACTAATACTGATGACACTTCTTGAAAGTTCCCTAGGAATTCTCCAACAGATAAGCACTAAAGGAAAAGAATGGAAGAAACAAGGAAAAAAAATAACCCAAAGCTTTTGAAACAGCTTACCTACTGAAAGATGACATGTTTGGGATTAGAAGGTGGCAGTGGGGGGCTGGGGCGGGGGGGTGGGGAAGGTCCAGGTTTGACGGTTTTCAAATATTCATATATAACAAAGACAGAAAAGGAAGACTATTTCCTCCACTCTGTAAATTTGTGAGAAAAAGTCTTACAGAAAGACTATGGAATTACATATATTTGGGTTTGCAGCAATTCTGTAGTATATACCTCCTAAAAAAGCTGATAAAAGTCAACAATATACAGTACATGAAGAGATGTAAGGAGTAAAGGAAAGGAATCTCCCAGTGGCCACATCTCCACAAAAATTCTCCACCTTCCACACCTTATAATAGCTATGAACCAAAAGTAGACACCTGTCCCAAACTATTCCAATTGGGTTCTCTTTTTCTAAATTAAAAGAAACAGAGACTACAAGTCATAGGAGAGATCCTTGGGAAAAGCATAAAAGAAAGTGACTATATTCATAACTTAAATGTGGAAATTTCAAATGGGCAGTCTCAAAACGAAGAGAAATGAAGTGATGTATCTTCTAAACAAGCAGAGGGGAAAATTAAATCAGGCAAATATACTGAATTAATCTAAAAGACAGTGAGAACATATGGAAAAATAAATACAGAAAAAGGTTTTTAAATGGTAGAAATACATCCAAATAAATCTGTATTTATAATAAATGTAAATGGCCTCCCTGCTCTGTTAAACTGCAAAGATTTCACACCATGGGAGAAAAATCCAGTTATATGCTGTTTCCAAAAACTATCCAAACACAAGACTACAGAAAGAAGGAAAATGAAAGGATGGACAAAGATAAACCAGGTAAATAATATCCAAATAAAGGTATATTATTTACATGAATATGAAGAGAAGAGGGGAACTTTAAGGCAAAAAGCTTCACTACAGATAATGACTGCAACAGAGAAAGGTGCAATTCATCAGGAAAACACAGAAATTCTACACTTTAGATACCTAACTGACCTAGCCTCAATGTATAAAATGGGCAAAAACTGACAAGAGTTACACAGAAAAGTTGGCAAAACTGCCACTAAGTTAGGTAATTTTAACACCTATCTCAGTAATTGATAAGTGAAGCATACAAAACTTTGACAATCTAAATAATAACCTGAATCTAGTAGACACAAATGCAATACAACTACAGAAGAAATACTATTTTGAAAACCATACAGAACATTTCTAAATGTTAAGCAAATGCTGAGGTATGACACAAAAAATATTTTAAACTAATGGCTTTTTAAAAAAAGCATTGGAAATTAAGACTGAACAACTCATAGGTCAAAAATAGAAATAAGAAAGCAGAAAGCATTTAGAATGGAGCAATAATGAAAAGACAACATATCAAAACATGAGATGCAACTAAGGCGATATTTAGAAATCTAAAGTCTTAATACTTACATTAGAAAAGAATAATGCTAAAAATTAACAAGCTAATCACAGAACTTTACAAGATGGAAAACTGAAAAGTAAATGAAAGATAATACAGATGAGAGTACATGTTAATAAAATTAAAACAACTATTAGAGAAAAATCAAAATTACAAAAAATTCACAATTGATAAACCTCTAAAAGGAGTGATAAAGAGGTGATACAAATAAACAATATTAGAAATGAAAAAAAAAGTATGCAATTATGGACATTAAGAGAGTAAACAGAAAAACAATTATTGTGAAAAAATTTATGCCAATAAGCTTTAAAATTAAAAGTGAGCAAATTCATAGAAAAAGTCAACTTGCCAAATGACCACGAAGAGAGAACTTGAACAACCCTATTTCTAGTAAAGAAACTGAACCCATATTTAAAATCTTTCTAGAAAGAAAACTCCAGAATGAGATGGATTTATCACTAAATTTTTCCAAACATCTCAATACTGAATGTAGAAATGGCACCAACATTCGAAGGAATACACTTCATCCTTTTTTATGAGGACAGCATAATGTTAATACCTAAAACTTACAAGGACAGTATTACAAATACAGAGTAATCTCTCTGGCAAACATAATCCAAAAAAAAATCCTAATCAAAGCATTAGTAAATCAAATCCAGAAATATGTTACCCATCACAACCAAGATGAGTTTAATTCAGGTATTTAAGATTAATTTAATAGTCAAACTTCAATGTTAATCACCACATACTGGAATTTAAAAACTGAAAAATCATAAGATCATCTCAGTAAGTGTAAACAATTGATAAAATTCAGTAACTATGTCTATTAAAATTTAAAATCTTATGCCAGGCACAGTGGCTTACACCTGTAATCCCAGCACTTTGGGAGTCTGAAGCAGGTATATTACAAAGCCAGGAGATCCAGACCACCCTAGCTCACATGGCAAAACCCCACCTCTACTAAAAATACAAAAATTAACTGGGCGTGGTGGCGAGCTCTGGTAATCCCACCTACTCGGGAGAATCGCTTCAACCTGGGAGGCAGGGTTCCTGAGGATGCAGGTCCCTGAGGTTGCAGGGACCTGAGATCACACCAATGTACTCCAGCCTGGGCAACAGAACGAGACTCCATCTCAAAAAATAAAAAATAAAACCTCTTAGAGAACTAGGTATAGATATACTGAATAAAACTCTTAAGTAGTTTTTAACTTAACTTCTAAGCCAATATTGCCAGAAACAAGAGTCAAACTAGGGCACTTAGATTGACTTTAGAGCCCATGCTTTCTCCACTACACTACAGCAATGGCTGTGAAATTTTAATACTGACTGAAGTACTAAATTGAACAAGGTCAAAATACTTTGTAGTACTAATCCCAATTAACTTGATCCCATGCAAAAAACCAAAGGGATTTTTAAAGGCTGTTTTGGAATTCGAGAATATTGGTTCTACCTTAATTTCCCTAGTATTTTTGTTGTTGTTATACTGTCTCTACAAAGCTTTTGAAAAGCAGTGTACTGCCTTGAACACTTTTAAATTATAGCTCAAATGTTTAATTATAGGTTTAAATAGTTGCAAATGAGGTAATTTCCAATATGTTTCAGATTGCATATGTGCTTTAAATAGAATTCCATCAAAATCTGGCATTTATGAAATTTTATGGAAAATGTCCACCACATAATCTAATTGGCAAAGCCAGTCCTCACTGTCAAAATGGCAAAAGTAAGACTTGTTCTCTAACACTCAACTGAGACTTGAGGGGAATACTAGGGAAATTAAGGTAGAACCAATATTCTCAAATTCCAAAACAGCCTTTAAAAATCCCTTTGGTTTTTTGCATGGGATCAAGTTATTGGGATTAGTTGACCTTGTTCAATTTAGTACTTCAATTAGTGTTAAACTTTACCGAAAAGTAAACCATACTCCAAACTGTATATCCCTAATTGCATTATGGGGTTCTAGGTCATCAGTTCTTAAAAATAATAGTAGTACTTGAAAGCACATGTTATTATAATTACAATCAAATTTAGCTTATCAGGCTAAATTAAAGGGGAACATGACAGGCAACCATAAAGTCATTTGTATTTGACTTTGATATTTATTATTGTACTTTATTTTGAATATCAGTTTGTCTGACATTCTTGGAATTTTTAGCACTGTTAAAGCATTAACTGATTTAAATTCAAATGAGCCCAATACAAAGATGTGGTTTTAGAGAGGCAGGACTTCCATTCTTTCTTCAGGCTTAAAACCAATAACATCACCACTTAGGCTTAACTAGGCAAGCTGTGCTCCTAGCCTTTTGTTTTTAAGCTTAGTGTCTTGTAATTTTTTTTATTTAATGAAGTATTTTCTGTAGTAGGTTATTTCCTGAAGGTTAAAGTTGGATGTAAGACAGATCTGCAGTTCTCTCTTCCATTACATCTTTGGTCTTCATGGATGTGAGGAATGAGGATTCTGCTGCCTTGATGGCGTTAGTTGGAAACCTATATTCTCCTAACTCCACAAACTCTTCATTAGCTCAATTTTAAGATAATGAAAAACTGACTGGAAATTCAAAATTCAAACTGCCATCTTTAGATAAATTCTGGTAATTAAAATTTCTCTTTTGAAATAAGTTGCTGTGATGGAGGTAATACTTTCATAAAAGTTTTTTCAGTATTTTGACAATTTCTATACTAATTTTAATAACAGAACACTTAGTAGATTGCTACTGTTTTATATCTTAAAGTTAAAATAGCATGGAAATATTTGTAAAAGGTCTGACCATACCAGAAAATTAAAGTTGAGATATTTAACTATCATTTTCTTATTTCATATATTAAAGTAATATAATTTCCATTATAAATCAAATGGTTTAATTCTTTGTTAATTCCAAAAGACATATTTAACTGGAGGCTTTATAGCTGGAGACATTTAATTAAATATGTTGCCTTATCAGCGCAGAAATTTATCAGTAATGTAAGGCTCTTTGTGGATACATAGTTTTTTGCAGACTTAAAATAATTGTATTCACACACACACACACACACACACGCACGCACGCAAAATTTAATTTAAAATACTGTACTAAGGCTGGGCATGGTGGCTTACACCTGTAATCCCAGAACTTTGGGAGGCCAAGGTGGGCGGATGACCTGAGGTTAGGAGTTCAAGACCAGCCTGCCCAACATGGTGAAACACCATCTCTAATAAAAATACAAAAAATTAGCCAGGTGTGGTGGTGTGTGCCTGTAATCTCAGCTACGTGGGAGGCTGAGGCAGGAGAATTGCTTGAACCTGGGAGGTGGAGGCTGCAATGAGCCGAGATCACGCCACTGCACTCCAGCCTGGGACACAGAACAAGACTCCACCTCAAAAAAGAAAAGAAAAGAAAAAGAAAAATATATAAATAAAGCACTGTACTACATGGAATTAAAACCTTGTTTAAAAAACACTTGTTTTCTATTAAAATAAGTATGACTTTAATTTTTAATTCAAATCAGTGTATTATTACATAGCCTCATATCAACCATTTTGCTTCAGAGTTCTCAGAAAGAAGATGGATAAGAATTTTGTCACTGGTTTGTAAGCTAGTGAAATAAAATACCTCTTCAATACTTGCCATAGAAAACTATTTTTCTTTTGTCCTCTTTCAAGAGCCACACAATCCCAAACAGTCCCTTTTGTTTTACACCTAACAGATTTTCACAACATAAGACAAAGTACCATATGAACATTTGAGATGGGTAGGAAATATGCCTTTATTTTATAAAAATGGGTCACTGTGAAATGAGAGTGGAAAGAAAATTAACAGGCTTCAGACTGTTCTCAAACAGACAGATTTTAGAAGACTCATTAGGGAAGTTAAAGACCTGGAAATTGATTCTCTTAAAACTATATGCATCCACATATCCCTTGGGAAGTCTTCATGCACCACGGATACAGATACCTCAGTTTGAAGGCTATTACACTAAATTATCTCCTGAGCTTTAGTAGATCTTTTAAAAAATAAAATTGCCAATTTACATTTTAACAAAAAAAAATCTGATCTTAACTGACTCTCAGGTATAAATGAATAATAAAACCTGAAAAACAGACTGCATTCTGGAAGTTCTATTTTCTAATAGAGATCATCTGCAGTATATGAGAAGGATTGTTTTAGCTGAGACAGAGATCAGTTTCTTAGCCTGTTTCTCTTCTAAGGTAAGCATGCCAAGCCAGGGATCCCAGCACAACAGCTCAGGAGGTCAGAACTGCTTCTCAGGACCTTTGCTTCTCTGGGACAGACCTGCCACTACTGGTAGCCAAGACTCCATCCGCTGCTATGCAGTGCCTGTTCCATAGCCCAGATACTGCACTAAGTCAGCTGTCTCTCTCCTCATCACCTTCTCCCAAATTCCAATCCTCCATCTCCACAAACACCATGGCCCATGTGAATGTGAAGAATACTGAGCCATATGAAAATCTAGTCCAAGCCAAACTGAGAAAGTCAGCCTGATGCCCTAACAAAACCCCTTTATTGCTCCAGTTTTTTTTTTTTTTGAAAAAAAAAAAAAAAAAAAAAAGCAGTCCTTTTAACCAATCATTAGAACTCTTTTTCCTCGTTGCCTGCTCTAGTCTTGTGGGTTTTGGTAGATTCAGTGCCCTAACCCTGAGAGTCACGTTTTTTCCCCACTCTCACCCCAAACATGCCAGGGAAACTCCAAAGCTCCTCAGAGCACAGCTCCTAAAGGGATTACCAGGCCCAGTTCTCCAACCTGTACAACAGAGGCAGTGGCTACCAGCCCCACTTCAGGTCCTGTGATTTCAGGCAAAGGCTCTTCTCTTGGATCCCATGATCCAGTAGACATGAGTCCCTCAGAAGGAGCTGCCCTAGAGCCCCTGGCACCCCATGCTTTTCGATCTCCAGCTGATGAGTCTTCTGTGGCTGGTTCCCCAAGCCTGTACTGAGCCAGAAGTAGTGGGACCTGGAGGCCCTGAGCACTAGGCAGCAATTAAGTCTCTGAGCATCCTCTCAACCACTAGCCAGAGACAGAGCTTTTGCAAGTGCTCCAACTCAAACAATTAAGTTTGAAGACGAAAGCATGAGCCTGAGTAGAAGGGTGGGATCAGCACTGCCCAGAGATTCAGAAGTCCTGAGCCTCTGCTCTGGCCCTGCCAGGAACTTATATATGATCCTGAGGAGCACATGTCCCTTAATAACAAAAGGGGAAGGGGAAAACCCAACTGGCTCTTGGTAAAATCAGAGCAATCAGAAAAAAAGTGTTCTAATAATTAAAAGGAAAAGAAAAATTTTAAGTGAACGAGTAAATATTGCTTAGAAAGGCAGGATTAATATTCTTAGGGTGAGAACAAAGATTACCTTAAAGTTATTTTATGACTCCTATTCAGTACTGTTAAAATGTGATTTCATCACTTCCTAGGAGTTTAAACCGAAATTAAGCAGTTGTTTATAAAATACTCTAAAATGTCTGTATAGACAATAGAATCACTTCCAGTGTTTACTGTTATACATGTGGCATGTGAGGACTGTGATGGCAGATAAGTCAAAAAGACGGAATTCCTCTAGCACACACTATAACAGCAACAGGCTCTCTGGTATTACCTGCAGTTATCTAAGATACTGTTTAATATCATGTTGTTTATTAAATGCAGATAAATAATTTTTTTAAGTATTTAAAAACAGTAATACTGTTTGCTTAGGAGCAGGTAAAACACAAACAGCAAAAAAGCACAGCTCTACCTCACTCTTCACTAGTGGTTCTTATATTTACTCAAGTGCACAGCCAGTGAAATAAGCCAGTCAAAAAAGAACAAATACTGTATGATTCTCCTCACGTGAGGTACTTAGAGTAGTCAAATTCATAGACAAAAAGTAGAATGATGGTTGCCAGAGGGCAAGATATGGAAAGTAGGAGTAAAGTTATTTTTAATGAGTACAGTTTCAGTCTGGCAAAATAAAAAATGCTCTGAGATGGATGATCACGATGGTTCCACAACAATGTATATGTACTTGATGCCACTGAACTATATACTCAAAAAAGATTAAAATGTTAAATTTTATGTTATATATATTTTAACACAAATTTTTAACTGCATTTTAGGTTTTGGGGTACATGTGAAGAACATGCAAGATTGTTTTATAGGTACACACATGGCAACATGATTTGCTGCCTTCCTCCCCTTCACTTACATCTGGCATTTCTCCCCATGCTATCTCTCCCCAACTCCCCACCTCCTGCTGTCCCTCCCCTATTTCCCCCCAACAGACCCCAGTGTGTGATGCTTCCCTCCCTGTGTCCTGTGTTCTCATTGTTCAACACCCGCCTATGAGTGAGAACATGCGGTGTTTGATTTTTCTGTTCTTGATTTTAACACAATTTTTTAAATAACGTTTTAAAATTCATGGGATGAAAAACTTTAAATTGAGAAAATTCTACCCACTGACTTAATCTTTCCTAAAAATTAAAGAAAGATTTCGATTATTCTATTTTAGTGGCAGAATACACTACTCTAAGGAGTATGACTTAAAATACATATGTTGATACAACAGTATGTTCCTGAAAAAGTATATATAAATTAGTCTCAAATATTTTTGTAAGCAAACATTTATAAATCTTTTGCTATTAAATGCTGCACAAAGTTGTATATAAGCTTTCTATATATACATAAACAAGAGAAATATAAACAAGTGAAAAGTACTGACCCACCAAAAAAATGGCAGGTTTACTTCATATCTTCATATCCTATGAAAATACTTTACTACAACAATATCTACTAATGGCTTATGAAACGTTATCTTAATCATTCGCTACTCTCTCCACCTAAAAAAAAAAAGAAAAAGAAAATGAAAACCAGGTAGGAAGATTCCATATGTAATGAAAATGATTACGTTTTAAGTATATTTATTTTCAAAATGCTTTATAAGTGGAAGCTAAACAAAGGGTAAATATGGAAATAAAAATGGAGGAAAAAACTTGAGACTCCAAAGGGAAGAGGACAAAAAGTAGGGAAGGTGAAAAAAATTACCTATTAGATTGAATGTCCAGTATTTGGATGATGAGTATAGAAGCCCAACCCCTACCATTATGCATGTAATAACCATGTAATAAATAAGCACGTGGATCCTTGAATCTAAATTTATTGTTAATGCTTTACGAGGCCAGCCATGGTGGCTCACACCTGTAATCTCAGAACTTTGGAAGGCCAGGGCAGGCAGACCACTTGAGGCCAGGAGTTCAAGACAGGGTTCTGCCATGTTGGCTGGGATTTTGCCCCAATTACCTGCACACGGTGGCGCATGCCTATAATCATCAGGAGGCTGAAGCAGAAAAATTGCTGGAACCCAAGTGCACTGAGCCAAAATCATACCAGCACTCCAGCCTGGACAACACAGCAAGACTCTATTTCAAATATCTATCTAACTATCTACCGATCTATCTATTTGTAGACAACTTTTTTTAAATTAAATGCTTCACTAGATTGTTTTAAATAACTAATGCACAATCCATAAAATATTTCTCTTCTATTAATGCTTTGTTTTGACACATCAAATATCATGTTAGTATGGTTTGATGAGTACTAATAGGATATTTTGATATTTTATAACTAAAAATATAAGAATTTTCATTTCCTAAAAGTAATGATTTGATTTTTATATTTTATTATCCTCAAAATGAAAAGCTGAACTTAAAGCAATTTACAGCTTATGAACTAGTCATAATCTAGAAATTTATTTACAAATAATTAACTTGGAATTTAGAATACATTACCTCAAAGAATATGTTATAAATACTGATTAGTTTTCCAGTGAACCACATGTAAGTCTGTAAGCTTTAAACTGAGGCCCAGCAGGTGATTATCAAGTATTCTACCCACCATAATCCCCAAGAGAGGGCCTGAACTTAATACTAATACCACTGGAGAAAATGTACATATTTTCTCAATCTATGATTCCTAAAGAAATACAAAGTTGGTCCGTAAACCTAGACTTCAGAGCAACATTTGGTTGAATTTCTCTCTTGCTGGAAGCCCAAGTTCCCCTAACTGTTAGATATCCACTTTGTTCTAGGCGAGGCACAGTGGCTCACACCTGTAATCCCAGCATGTTGGGAGGGCAAGGCAGGTAGATCACTTGAGCTCAGGACTTCGAGACCAGCCTGGGCAACATGTCAAAACCTCATCTCTACCCAAAATACAAAAAATTAGCCAGGCATGGTGGTACAAGCCTGTGGTCCCAGATACTTGGGAAGCTGAGGTGGCAAGATCGCTTGATTCCAGGATAAGGTTGCAGTGACCCAAGGTCATGCCATTGCAGTCCAGCCTGGGTGACAGAGTGAGATCCCATCTCAAAAGAAAAGAAAAAGAAAAGGAAAAAGAAAAGGAAAAGGAAAAGGAAAGGGGAAAGGAAAGGGGGAAGGAAAGGGGGAAGGAAAGGGGAAAGGAAAGGAAAAGAAAAGAAAAATCCGCTTTGTTCTGGATTAAGGCATTCTCTGGTACATGCCTCTGAATAGAGAAACCTGGTCCAATGTTCTCCAATCTACCCAAGCCAGACACACACCCAACCTGACAAAATTCTCATTTCTTGGGCAAAACGGGGAAGAATACAAACTATCTACAGTTTTATTAATGGAGAGTCCGAAACTTATAAAACGACAAAGCTAACATTATCTGGTCTGGAACTATGATTCTTAATCAGAAGAACACATTGTAATTAACAGAGAAGGATTTAAAAAATTCACATACCCTGACTTTCATCCTGAGTTAACTGAGTCATAATCTATAGAGGTGAGTAGCAATGATACATTTTTTGAAAAAGTCACGTAAGTTATTTGGATGCATATGCCAAGTTAAGAACCACTTCTTCTGAGGACTTTACATCTTACATAATTATATGATAACCACAAATTGCCTATGAAAAGCAAACAAAAATTTACATTGTTGGTTCTATCCATATGCCCCTGAAATAACAGACCCAAATTCCATCCATCTATCCAGGAAATTACTAGGCCAAAACCAAGCCAGGTAATGGCATCCCATAAGAAGTCACAATGAAGGACTGACAGTATCTGATACTCTGCTTATCTTGACAGGTTATTCCATACAAATTATATCCTCTGTGAGTCTCAGATGGTCCTGTCACTAGAAAGAGGATCATTTAGGGTTTATCATGGGATTATCAACTGAGAATAAAATCCACAAAATCTCTCCTGTTTCTCTGCCTCAGGCTACTGTAAAAAAGGAGCCACTCCATTTTTTAACAAGTCAAATTACATCTGCAAACCCTAGTTAAAACTGTAACTCTGCCTACTCCTGAACACTTGAATACAGGTAAAGGGAAAAAAAAAAAAAAATCACAATCATGCTTTTATTAATCCAGCTGGAGCCAAAGAGAAGAGCAGCATCCTGAGGCAGCACAAGGCCGTGAAACTCTGGGCCTGGCCCCTTGAAATCATTCAGTCCTCCTAAGCCTCTGAGCCAATAACAGGAGGGAAAGCCTGGAATATTTCTGAAATACCTTAAGGGCCTTTTTCCCACTGTCTTAATATTACCTACTTTTTCATTACGCTAATCTCTCTAGCAAGTGGTTGCCCCACAGCCCCCTTGGATTCCTCTCCTGAAAACACTTCTTCCTTTTTTACTACTGCACCAGACTGAGATTTCTCCAAAATTTTGTGTTCTTTTTCCCTTATTATTATAAGCTCCAACTTTAAGTCATTCATTTACTCCCATATTTGATCACATGCTGTTAGAAGCAGCCACACCATTCTTGAATGCTTTGGTGTTTAGAAATTTCTTCTGCCAGATAGTCTAGGTCATCACTCTTAAGATCAGTCTTTCATGAAGTCCTAGAACATGAACATAATGCAGCCAAGTTCTTTGCTAAGATGTAATAAGGGTGAACTTTGCTCCAGAATTCCTAGTAAATTCCTCATTTTCATCTAAGACCTCATCAGCTTAGGCTTTGCTGTCCATATTTCTATCAGTATTTTTATTAGAGTCACTTAATCAGTCTTTGGTAAGTCCCAAACTTTCCCTGTCTTCCTGTCATCTTCTTAGCCCTCCAAACTCTCCAAACCTCTATACATTACCCAGTTCGAAAGCCATTTCCACATTTTCAGTTATCTTTACAGCAACACTCCACTCCTGGTACCAATTTTCTGTACAGTATATTAATCCATTTTGAACTGCTATAAAGGAATATCTGAAAAGCTGAGTAATTTACAAAAAGACTTATTTTGGCTCACAGCTCTGTGAGCTGTACAAAAAAGCACAGCACCCACCAGCACCTGCTTATGGTGAGGGCTTCAGGAAGCTTTCATTCATAGTATTAGATTGGTGGAAAAGTAATTGCAGTTTTAGATGGAGCAAGGAAGCTGGCATGTCACATGCTAAGAGGGAGAGCAAAAGAGAGAATGGGGAGGTACCAGGCTCTTTTTAACAATCAGATCTTGGGAGAACAAATACAGCGAGAACTCACATATTACCACAGGAAGGGCACCAAGCCATTCATGAGTAATCTGCCACCATAATCCAAGTATCTCCCAGTAGGCCCCACCTTCAAGATTAGGGATCACATTTCAACATGAGATTTGGAAGGGAAAACGTCTAAACTATATCAATGCTTGCTAATAAAAGTTACCATCACACATTTTACATGAACACAACATTCCTGACAATCTCAATACACTCTCCTAGAATGGTCTCTCTCCAATCCTCTGAAAGTACTGTTTCATACTGTACGGAAAAGAGTTACATCATAGACATGAGACTGCTAATCCTTAGCAAGGCCTATATAGAAGGTTAGTCTATGGCTGGCATCTGGGAACTTGGATTTTGGAAGTGTTCCCACAATCCTAACTGATAAGAATGGCTCCCTGTACCTGAACTATTTCTACAAACAATATAATTTATGCTGAAAATCTATCTTTCTGGGAGTCTAGAATTTCAGTATGTGCTAGGCAGAGGGTTCCTACCTGACTAGCCACCAATAAAAGAAATAAACTCAGTGCCCAGGGTTTTTAATTGACAAATAATTGTACATATTCATGGAGCACACAATGATGTTTCAATATATATGACATACGGTGATCAGATCAGGGTAATTACAACATCCATCATCTCAAACATTTATCATTTCTTTGTGTTGGTAATGTTCAACATCCTCCTATCCAAAACTGTAGAGCACTGACTTTCTAATGAGTTTCTCTGGTTGACAACACTTCACATTATTTGTGAAAATTCATTACTGAAGGGATTAAACACAACCTGTATGATTCCAATGGGAGAGGATCCTTGAAAGTACGTGCTTGGTTTCCTCTGGCTTTGCTCCATTAGGCTTTTTTTTCCTTTGTTGATTTTGCTTTGTAGCTTTTCACTTGTAATGAACACTAAACTATGAGTATCACTGTATGCTTCTTCCACCAGTCCTCCTAGTAAAGCACCAAACTGGGGATGGTCTGTTGGACCCCAAACACACACAAATCTTCTCTTCTCTCATTAAATGTCTAATCATCCATTATTTCCTAGTAATCTCAGCTGATTATATTTTATCAACTTCATTGAAATAACAGAAGCAATCAGAAGTGAATGGGAGGCAGAGGTGGGAGGATCACTTGAGCCCAGGTCTAAGCTGCAGTGAGCTGTGATCATGCCACTACACTCCAGCCTGGGGAACAGAGGGAGATCCTGCCTCAAAAAATTAAAGAAGAAAAATCTTAAAATTAAATTGATCTTGGCCAGGTGCAGTGGCTCACACCTGTAATCCCAGCACTTTGGGAGGCCAAGGCGTGTGGATCCCTTGAGGCCAGGAGTTCAAGACCAGCCTGGCCAACAGGGCAAAACTCCATCTCTACTAAAAATACAAAAATTAGCCAGGCGTGGTGCGCACCTGTGGTCCCAGCTACTGGAAAGGCTGAGGCAGGAGAATCACTTGAACCCGGGAGGTGGAAGTTGCAGTAAGCCAAGATCACACCACTTCACTCCAGCCTGGGTGACAGACCAAGATTCGGTCTCCAAAAAAAAAAAAAAATTTTAAGGCTGGGGGCAGTGAATGCCTGCAATCCCAGCACTATGGGAAGTTGAGGTGGGTGGATCACCTGAGGTCAGGAGTTCCAGACCAGCCTGGCCAACATGGTGAAGCCCCATTTCTACTAAAAATACAAAATTAGCTGGGCATGGTGGCATGCGCCTATAATCCCAGCTACTTGGAAGGTTGAGGCAGAAGAATCGCTTGAACCCAGGAGGCAGAGGTTGTAGTGAGCCGAGATCACACCACTGCACTCCAGCCTGGGCAAAAAAAGAGCAAAACTCTGTCTAAAAAAAATAAAAACAGTAATTAAAATAAAAAATAAACAAAATGATATCATAAATCTCCATTTCCCCTACTATAGCCCAAGTTCAAGGCACTACTCTCTGTCTCACTTGTACTGTTCAAAAGTCCTAACTGGCATGATTTTATTCACAAGGCAACCACATCACTCTTCTGCTCAAAACTCTGCCATGGCTTCCCTTAGAGTAAAATATAAACTCCTTTCCAGGAGAAACCCCATACCCTACCACTGTCCCCTTCACTCACTCTGATCCAGCCACATTGGTCTTCCTTCTGTTCCTGTTTCTACATTAAGGACCCAGCACTTATTGTTCCCTCTACTTAGGGTGCTCTTACCCAAGATAGTCACATGGCTGGCAGCTTCCCATCTAACATCAGTTGAAACAACTCATCAGAGGTCTTCCCTAACCAACCCATCTTCATTACCACCCAAAACACTCAGTCACATCATCATCTTATTTTCTTTATAGCTCTTAACATTATCTGAAATAATCTTATTTACATTTATTTCCTGACCTCCCCCAAATTATAATGTAAGCTCCATGAGAGCGCAGACCCCGCCTGACTTGTTAACTGTTATATCTCCAGATTTTGATGTCTATCACATAAGAGATATGCAATAAATGTTTGTTAAAATAAATGAATTAATTAATGTACGTACTCCACAAACATTATATCATGGCAAAAGACAATAAATCTTAAGGGTACTTCTGTTTCAATAGAAAACAATTTCCAAGTCTCCTTGCTTTAAGAAGAAATACATGGGAGGCCAAGGTGGGAAAATTACTGGCGCTAGGAGTTCCAGACCAGCCTGGGCAACATGGGGAGAACCTGTCTCTACAAAAAAAAAAAAAAAGAAAAAGAAAAAAAATTTAGTCAGGCATGCTGGTATGCACCTATACTCCCAGCTATTAGGAAGCTCACTTGAGCCCAGAAGTTTAAAGCTGCAATGAGCTATGACTGTACCACTATACTTCAGCTTGGGTGACTGCAAGACTCTATCTCTAAAAAACAAAAACAGATATATAGTCAATGGCTTCCCACTGTCCACAGAGTCAAATTCAAATTATGTAGTAGTTAATAAGCCTTTGGAAATGGGCCAACCCACCATTTCAACTTTATTTCCCGCTATGCCTCAACTGCCCCCAAGTACGTCGGTCTAAGCACAAGCCTTTGAGTTTCCCTTCCATCTAAAATGTCCCCTTTTATCTCTGCTTCACAAAACATTAATTCCTTAAGAGTCGCTCAAAATGTTGCCTCCATGATTGACCCTTTCCATTCCCCATACCAAAGTAATCTCTCTCCTCTGCCTCCTTTATTACATTTAATTGTTTAATTCCTGGAGGGCAGGAACCACATGTTGTTCATCTACATTGTTGCTACACTCCATTATAGATATAATACTTTACTGTACATTTAAGAAACTTATTAGATTGACTTTAAATAGATCTTCTCTTAATGACACCTTCTGCAGTTATCATTAACAACACAGATATAATTTATTTGTGCTGGATAAGAAGTGATCCTGGTATGACATACATAAAAAGACAATTAATAATCCAAGATTCATATTGGTTGCCAAATGAGCACTATAAACAAATCTTATAGGCATTCAGAGGAGGGATACGCCAACAAAGGATGGCATGGCTGAGAAAGGTATTATTTTAATGACTATTTGTAATTTTTTTTTTTGAGACTGAATTTCACTCTTGTTACCCAGGCTGGAGTGCAATGGCACGATCTCGGTTCACTGCAATCTCTGCCTCCTGGGTTCAAGCAATTCTCCTGCCTCAGCCTCCCGAGTGGCTGGGACTACAGATGTGCATCACCATGCCCAGCTAATTTTGCCCAGCCTGGGCAACATGGGGAGATACAAAATTTTTGTAATTTTAGTAGAGACGGGGTTTCACCATGTTGGCCAGGATGGTCTTGATCTCTTGACCTGATGATCTACCCGCCTCGGCCTCCCAAAGTGCTGGGATTACAGGTGTGAGCCACTGTGCCCGGCCAACTATTTATAATTTTAAAATTAAAAATTAATTACAGATATCATGCACTCTTTAAAATTAAAATACAATTACAGATATAACGCACTCTTTCCTCTCTTACGCACAGTAACACTGGCCCAGGAAACCTAAATCCAAACACATTATTAGAGAAGGTGTTAGTTACAGGTGGTCCCTGAAGAAAACAAAGTATAGCATAAAGTTTTACTGTCGCACTAAAAATTCCTTTCAAAAATGCTAAAAATAAACTGTAGGCCACAATGCCAACTATAAGAGACTGTAGTCTAGGCAGAATCCTAATTTTGTTAAGATAGCTGCACTTCCCTTACATAGCCTATATAACTCAATAATCTTATTGCCACCAATACAATGACTGGTTCACGAATGGATGGGAGACCTAATTTTGGCCACTGAGAATGGAGGGAAGATTTTCCAGGTGCTTCCATGAAATGAGAAGGCTACAGGAAGTCTCCTTCTTTCCTCTCCACCTGAACAAGAAAGCATGTTGCTCCAGTGCCATCCTATAACCTTGAGGAAAAACACTGTTAAAAAAGAAGCCTACACTTGGGCGCAGTGGCTCACGCCTGTAATCCCAGCACTCTGGGAAGCTGAGGCAGGCAGATCACTTGACGTTAGGAGTTTGAGACCAGCCTGGCCACCATGGTAAAACCCTGTCTCTGCTAAAA
>NW_016107357.1:9781163-9782391 GCF_001604975.1 Cebus imitator
TATTAAAATAATTTGTTCAAACTTTACTTATGAAGAATTTAATTATTGAAAAATAAAGAAATATGAAGAAATTATTTAAAAATAATTTAACAATAATTAAAATAATTTGTTAAACTTTACTTATGAAGAAAATTATCAGAGTAAGAAGTATTTTAATTGAATTATGAGAAATATGTCTTACTCACCTATCTTCCACAACTATCCAATAGCTAGCACAAGGTAAACATTCAATAATTTGTTGAATTTAATTACTGTCATCATTTTAATGACCATCCTTTGACCGCTGACCCATATTTCTGTCTCCTGAACATTCTACCTGGATGTTTCCACTACCACTCAAACAAAATCAAAACCCTAGACTTAAATATTTGATCTCTGTATTTCCCTCCTTGTTATATTTTGTTACATTTCCCCTCAAATCTCTGTAGAATTGTTTGTAAAGTAGGAGTTTTAGATGTTATTTCTTCGTTGTAGCTACTGACTCAACATTGAGATTTAACTGTATCAAAACATTTTATTCTCTATTTATTCGCTTAACTCCATTGTTCACTCAGAAATTCTTTCATTCATCAAATAAATATTTATTGAGTGCCTACAATGCACCAATTACTTATGTTAGGTATTGGGGAAGAGGCGATAAGCAAAACAGACACAGTCCCTGCTCTAGTAAGAAAGATCAATAATAATCAAATAATTGCAAATACATATAATTTAAAATAGTGATAAATGCTGTAAAATAGTGACTATGGCATATTCTTAATCACCTAACACTTAAATGTTTGTAGTTTCTAAAAATTATCACAAAAAGAGAATTAAACCAAACTAAATCATCAAGCTTACAGAACTTATAATGTGTTATCAGAACCAGCCATACAATCTATGACTATTATTTATTGCAAAAGATATCTACATCCCCAATAGCCATCAGATTCATATACAAGGCTACTATGGTAAAGTCATTTAAAAAAAAAATCTATTTCACATTTTATTCTTTACCTTATAAAATAAGGGACAAATGCTGCTTTTAAAAGTGTTTCTGGCTGGGCGCGGTGGCTCAAGCCTGTAATCCCAGCACTTTGGGAGGCCGAGGCGGGTGGATCACGAGGTCAAGAGATCGAGACCATCCTGGTCAACATGGTGAAAACCCGTCTCTACCAAAAATACAAAAAATTAGCTGGGCATGGTGGTGCGTGCCTGTAATCCCAGCTACTCAGGAGGCTGAGGCAGG
>NW_016107357.1:9784439-9809946 GCF_001604975.1 Cebus imitator
AGTAGCTGGGCATGGTGGTGCGTGCCTGTAATCCCAGCTACTCAGGAGGCTGAGGCAGGGGAATTGCCTGAACCCAGGAGGCGGAGGTTGCGGTGAGCCGAGATCACGCCATTGCACTCCAGCCTGGGTAACAAGAGCGAAAACTCCGTCTCAAAAAAAAAAAAGTGTTTCTAGCTTGTAATAAAATGACATTTAGTCATAAATCAGCTTATAATAGCATTATTTGTAACAGCAAATAAACTGAAGTAAATTAAATGTTTAAAAAAGTTAATATCTAATAAATAACTGTATAACCATTTAGTGAAATAAGCAGACTTTGAAGAGGGTAATTATCAAGATTTTACAATAATTAGAAAAAGAGCTTAAGATCACAGGATATTAATAATGGTACTGGTAACTAACATTCATTGAGGGCCAGGCATTCACTACATGTTGGGCACTGATCTAGCCCTTTACTCCAATATTTTATTTAATCCTCACAACAACCCCATGAGGCATGTATAACTATTCCCATGTTTAGAAAGGAAAAAACTGAAGCAAAAAGAGGTTAGATCACTTTATCGTATTAAGAGAAAAAAAAAAGCAAGGTATAAAAATACCAGAAATGTTCCTAGGTAGAAAACTAAATATGTATATACAAAAAATTCAACGGGTTAGCACAAAAATAACAAATCTGCTGTTACAGTAGTAAAAAATGTTTCTGCTTTAAAAAAAAAATGTAGAGGCTACATATAAGTTAAAGAACATTTTAGTATTACACACTAAGGACAAATAATTTTAAAGTCAAACTCACAATACATATACATGAAATACAATTTTTTTTTTTTTTGGATACGGGGTCTCACCCAGGCTAGGGTACAGTGGCGTGATCTTGGCTCCTTACAACCTCCACTGCCCAGGCACTAGCAATCCTCCCACCTCAGCCTGAAGAGCAGTTGGGACTACAGACATATGCCACCACATCAGGCTAATTTTGTCATTTTTATAGAGATGGGGTTTCACCATGTTGCTCAGCCTGGTCTCAAACTCCTAGTCTCAAGTGATCCGACCACGCCAGCCTCCCAAAGTGCTGGAAATACAGACATGAACAACCATGCCACCATGCTTGGCATGAAATAAATTTGTTTTTTTGTTTTTTTGTTTTTTAAGAAGGGGTTTCACCATGTTGGTCAGGCTGGTCTTGAACTCCCAACCTCAGGTGATCCGCCCGCCTTGGCCTCCAAAGTGCTGGATTACAGGCGTGAGCCACTGCGCCTGGCCCAATAAATTTCTTAAGTATAGTTCCAGCAATTCTGGTAATATATTATCTTCCTCCCTCCCTCACACAGTACACACATAGAAGAGATAACCAAGTTAAATGTAGTAGGAAAAGTGTATCAGTTAAGTTTAGCTGTAACAGAGAACTCAACCCTAACTTAAACAAAATAAAAATGTATTTTTATTTCAAGTAAAAGATATTTGAAGGTCCAGTGCTGGTAAGGTAGTTTAACAAAGTGTGAGGAATCCAGGATGCTTCCAGCTCACTGCTGGGCCATCCTTGTAGCATGGCCCTCATGCCCTCATCATCACAGTCCAAGTTCTGAAAACATCACATGTGTCCTGTGCAGCAGAAGGGAATAAAGTGGGGAAGCCTCCCTTTTTTTTTTTTTTTTTTTTTTTTTGAGACGGAGTTTCACTCTTGTTACCCAGGCTGGAGTGCAATGGCGCAATCTCGGCTCACCGCAACCTCCACCTCCTGGGTTCAGGCAATTCTCCTGCCTCAGCCTCCTGAGTAGCTGGGATTACAGGCACGCACCACCATGCCCAGCTAATTTTTTGTATTTTTAGTAGAGACGGGGTTTCACCATGTTGACCAGGATGGTCTGGATCTCTTGACCTCGTGATCCACCCGCCTCGGCCTCCCAAAGTGCTGGGATTACAGGCTTGAGCCACCGCGCCCGGCCAGGAAGCCTCCCTTTTAATGAAGCTTCTGGTAAGCATCATACATCACTTCTTACATCAATCAGCCAGAACTACTAATGTGACTACACCTAACTGGAAATAAAGCTAGAAAATAGAGTCAATTGAGTTTTGTTAATAAAGAAGAGCCCTATCAAAATTCCAACAGTCTTTTTTACAGAAATGGAAAAGCCAATCCTCATACTAATATGGAACTGCAAGGAGCCCCAAACAGCCAAAATAATCTTGAAAAAGAAGAACAGTTTAAAGGACTTACCCTTTTCCATTTCAAAACTTACTACAAAACTATCCAGGCTATATGGGACTGGCATAAGGACAAACACATAGATCAATGGAATAGAACTGAGAGTCCAGAAAAAAATCCAAACATCTATGGCCAGTTGATTTTCCAAAAGGATGCTGAGTCCATTCAATACAGGAAGGAAAAATCTCTTTTCTGTATGGGAAATGATGCTGAAACAATTGGAATTTCCACATGGAAAAGAACAAAGTTGGATACTTACTTCAAATAAAATATAAAAATTAACTCAAAATGGATTCATAACAAATAGAACTGAAACACAAAATTTTGGGGAAAAAACAGGCCGAGGGTGGTGGCTCACACCTGTAATCTCTGTACTTTGGGAGACTAAGGTGGGCAGATCACTTGAGGTCAGGAGTTTGAGAACAGCCTGGCCATCATGGTGAAACCCCATATCTACTAAAAACATAAAAATTAGCTGGGCGTGATGGTGCATGCTTGTAATCCCAGCTACTCAAGAGGCTGAGGCAGGAAAATCGCTTGAACCCAGGAGGCACAGGATGCAGCGAGCCAAGATTGCAGCACTGCACTCCAGCCTGGGCAACAGAGCAAGACTCTGTCTAAAAAATAAATAAATAAAAATTACAACATTGGATTTGGCAATGGATTCTTAAATATTACACCAAAAGCACAAGCAAGAAGGAAAAAAAAGGGACAAACTGGACTTCATCAAAATGAAAACCTTGTATGTTAAAGCATATTATCAAGAAAGTGAAAAAACAACCTACAGAATAGGAGAAAATACTTGTAAATTATATAATCACATACATGACAAGGGATTAATATCCAAAATGTACGAAGAACAGTAACAACAACAAAAGATGAACAACCCAATTTTTAAACAGACAAAGAATGGGTGAGACCATACATATGGGGAGACTGGAAATCTATTAGAATTTTCTATACATTCCACTCAATTTTACTGTGAATCTAAAACATTTTTTTAAAATAGTCTGTCTTCTAAAGTGGGCAAAGAATTAAACAGACATTTCTCTGAAGAAGATATACAAATGGACAGTAAGTACATGAAAAGCTGCTCGATAAGTATTAAGGAGGTGCAGATCAAAGCCACAATGAACTACCTGCCACTTCATACCTACTAGAAAACAGAAAGTACCAAATGTTGGCAAGGATGTGGCAAAATTGAACCTTCATACATCACTGGTGGGAATGTATGATGGTGCCACTGCTCTGGAAATCAGTTTGGTAGTTCCTCAAAAAGTTAAACAAAGAATTATTATATGACCCAGAAATTTCAATCCTAAGCATATATGTGAAAGTTAAAAATAGGGACTCAAACAGATACTTATACGTCAATGTGCACTGTAGCATTATTCTAATAACCAAAAGATGGAAAAACCCAAGTATCCATCAACAAATGAACAGATAAACAGAATGTGGTATATCCACACAATGGAATATTATTCAGCCATAAAAAGGAATGAAGTTCTGACAGATACTACAACATGAATGAAATATAAACAGTATACTAAATGAAATAAGCCAGACACAAAAGAATAAATATTAAATGATTCCACTTATACAAAATATCTACAACATGTGGAAGTTCAGAGAGATAGAAGTAGATCAGAGGTTTACCAGAAACTGGGGGAAGGAGAGAATACAGAGTTGCTGGTTAATGGTTACAGGGCTTCTACTTGAGGTGATGAAAAGGTTTTAGAAATAGATAGTGGGGGCCGGGCACAGTGGCCCATACCTGTAACCCCAGGACTTTGCGAGGCCAAGGTGGGTGGATCATGAGATCAAGAGATGCAGACCATCCTGGCCAACATGGTGCAACCCTGTATCTACTAAAAATACAAAAATTAGCCGGGTATAGTGGCACATGCGTGTAGTCCCAGCTACTCGGGAGGCTGAGGCAGGAGAATCGCTTGAACCTGATAGGTGGAGGTTGCAGTGAGCGGAGATCATGCCACTGCACTCTAGCCTGGGGGACAGAACAAGACTCCAATTCAAAAAACAACAACAAAAAGAAATAGATAGTGGTAATGTTATATAACATTGTGAAATGTAATTGTTGCAAATGAATAATATAAAGTGGCTAAAATGGCGAATTTTGTTTACACACACACACATACACACACACACAAACAAAAGCAGACTGAGAAAGCAGTGTGACTATATACAATGTTTTTCATCTGTCTCAAAAAAAATCTCTCTCTTAGTGTAGTAGGTAAGAATTTCATGCATCTGGCATTTTCCGGAGTATCTCTGTCAGCAGAGTTGTGCCACAATTTCAAATTCATAAATATTGCCAAGGTACTAAAGACAAGGAACATTTAAAGCACATCCAAGAAATATACACACACAAACACACAGAAAATAATAACTGAAATTATGACAAAACAATACTAGATATTTGGCCACCATTATAATTGCCCTTACTCACTTTGAGGTATTCTTTTTGTAATAATACCATCAGGAAAATAGTCCTCTTTACTTTTCATAATTTGGCTAAACACATAAACTAGCTAGTGTCATTAGTATGTTGATGCTATAACCTAAAAACTCAGAAGAAAATTAATTAAGGAGGGCACGGAAACCTTCCCCCATACTCCCTTACCCTCCTTACCCTATGCATCACTTCCATTTGGCTGTCTCAGAGTTTTGTCCTTTATAATAAACTGGTAATATGGAGTCATACTTCTCCAGCAAAAACATGCTTCTTTTAAGAAAAAAAAAATTTGAAGTTACACAACAAAAACCTTGCTGCTTTCTGGTGAATGAAAGCCAAGGACTATCAGGCATAAACGGGGAAGATAAGCAGATAGAGACAGTAGCAGCTCAGTGGCTTACAGGTTTCAGTGACAAAAATTGAGAATTTTACAGAGAAGAAAGCACATGAAATATCTCAAATACAGCCTTTCCCTGA
The DNA here is from genome assembly GCF_001604975.1 of Cebus imitator. Taxonomy (NCBI): domain Eukaryota; kingdom Metazoa; phylum Chordata; class Mammalia; order Primates; family Cebidae; genus Cebus; species Cebus imitator. Next base: position 9,789,593 of record NW_016107357.1, read on the forward strand.
ATTAGAAAGATAATCCAATATCCATAAAAAAGGAAAATTAGTCAAAAATAAACTGAACAAAACACATTGGTCATCTATAACTTCATCTCAATATGCTAGAAAAGAATCATATATAGCTCTTCATATTCTGGAGGCTGGTTACTTTCAGAAATGGACAGCTGTAGAGTACAATAAATAGAAATCAAGTGAAACAGTTAAATAAAGTGTAAGTCCTTCTATGAAAGAAGAGTAAATTTAAACTAAACATTTTCTTGGCATTTTTTTTTATAAAGCATTCTGGATTTTCAAAAGAAATTCAGACTCAAATACAGCTTGAGCCATGTGCAGAGATTTTGGAAAGAAAGTGAATCTTGACTTTTTAACTAATATTTAAGCAGCTATACGAGAAAATTCTTAGGGTTAATAATCACTAAACAATTAGGGTTTTTAAAACCTAATTTCAGTTGTCTGTTAAAAAACTAACATACTCTCACAAAAATCATCTTTGTATATCTGAAAACTGAAACATAAATTACAAACACTGTTGCAAAGGAAATACTACTGCAGCTGGGGGAAAAATTCCTTTGTCATTTCCAAATACTATTTACATTACATCATCTCCTTTTACTTTTTTTTTTTTTAATGGGATGGTTTACATATTTTTTAGCAATATATCTAATTGAAAACAAAACATACTAAACTATCATAAATATTTCATCCTAATCCTATTTTAAGCTATGAATATATAATGCTATCTAAACACACTGATTAGTACCTGCTTTAAATTCTATTGATTCTCAGTAAAGGCACTGAATTTAGAAACATGATGATTACAGATTTAGCATGTAAATTTTTTATGGCTTTGCTACTATTTTGAATATTTTTCCCTTTCAATATAATGCAAGATAAATTTTTAAGTATGTAATCACCCACAAAATAAATGACCAACAGTCTGGAAAATAAAAATGACCTTGAGCAACAGAAGTAGTCAACAAACTAAATAATTTCTAATACAAGGAAGCAAAGTATTACATAATTTAATAATTTCTTTTAGGGTATGTTTTTCAATATGCAAAAAAAGTTATAATGTTAAAATAAATAAAGATGGCACCCTCATCCTCTGAAATCCTGACTGGGGAGTAGTTAGAAAGCTGGCCAGTTTTCTCATAAAGAGTCCTACGGCTCAGCAAGCCCCTGAAACAAACTTCTCTTAACCCTACCCTAAAACAGACATGTAGGGAAGAGCTGGTCAATTATTTAGATTTTAAAGGGATTTTCTCTAGGAAAAGCTGAAATTCATTAAAAGAGGAATTAAATTGAATATAAGGCATTTCTCATTATTGAAAAGTCAAAAACAACAGATGTTGGTGAGGATCTGGTGAAAAGGGCACACTTATATACACTGCTAGTGGGAATGTAAATACAACCTCTATGAAATAACTGTATGGTGATTTTTTAAAGAACTAAAAATATCTACCATTTGATCCCACAATCCCACTACTGGGTATCTACCCAAAGGAAAGTAAGTCATTATATCAAAAATACACCGGTACGCATATGTTTATTGCAACACAATTCACAATTGTAAAGATACAGAACCAACCTAAGTGCTCATCAACCAATGTATGGATCATGTGGTATAATATATATATATATATATATATATATACACACACACACACACACACACACACACACACACACACACCATGGAATACTACTCAGCCATAAAAAAAAACCAACAAAATAATGTCTTTTGCAGCATCTTGGATGGAGCTATTATTCTAAGTGAAGTAACTCAGGAATGGAAAACCAAATACCACATATTTTCGCTTATAAGTGGGAACTAAGTTATGGGTACACGAAGGCAGGCAGAGTAGTGCAATGCTCTTGGAGAATCAGAAGGGAGAGGGAGGAAAGGAGGGTGAGGGGTAAAAAAATAATACAAGGTAAAATGTGAACCACTCAGGTGATAAGTGTACTAATCTTGGACTTCACTACTATACATTTCATCCATGTAACCAAAAACCTCTTGTACCCTAAAAGCTATTGGAATTTTTAAAAGATATATGTAACATATACACACAAATATACATATACATGTAGCATTCCTTTGCATTTACAAGGATCAACCTGGACTTCAGAAGAGCAGGTAACACCTGCTAAACCAAAGCTACCTTTGCAGTTCTATAGTTGACATGTATTCTGATGCCTCCGCATAGCACCTGGCAGCTCCTTAGTTTAAATAAATAATAATCATATCCATCATTTGCATCATTTACATCATTTGTGCAATTAATTTCGTCTTCACTGCTTTGTTAGCGTTCTTTTGCTGTGTGTTCAATTCCATAAACATTGAGTAATATGGGTATGTCTTGTGTAACTTTAGAAGTATCTGTGTATCATTAATGAATTTAACCTATATAGGTTTTTCAGGAATCAACTAGCCTCCTAAGACAGATAAAGACTATTTATAAATTGCCATCTATAAGAACAGAGAAATAACTAAAGAAAAAGACTGATCTACTCAAAAATATACTCATAAATTCTAACACAAATTTCCCATTTGCTGTATCCAGTTTTGAGCTCCTCGATTACAGGACTTAGAAATACCTCAAAAAGAAAAACACAAGTTTGAAAATAAGATCAATGAAGTAGGATTAAAGGATTTAGACTTTTTTTTTCTTTTTTGAGACAGAGTCTTGCTCTGTGCCAGGCTGGAGTGCAGTGGTATGATCTCTGCTCACTGCAACCTCTACCTCCTGGGTTCAAGCGATTCTCCTGCCTCAGCCACTCAAGTAGCTGGGACTACAGACATGTGCCACCACACCCAGCTAACTTTTGTATTTTTAGTAGAGATGGTGTTTCACCATGTTGGACAGGATGGTCTCGATCTCTCGACCTCACCATCTGCCTACCTTGGTCTCCCAAAGTGCTAGGATTACAGGCGTGAGCCACTGTGCCCAGCCAGATTTAGACTTTTTAATTCTGTAAAAACTACAGCTATTTTTTAAATTTTCATTTTTATTATTCATAAATATATAATCAATCAGCACTTATGATTTAGGAAAAACATTGGGCCTCGTACCTATTATCACTTCCACCAAAAAAAAAAAGTCCCTTTCCATACCATACTCCCAATATAGCTATAGCATAATTTTAGTTAGATAAATATTAACTGTTTCCATTACTATAACCACTTAAATTATTACTTTTCCTTTCCCAAACAAATTTCTATTTTTCTTAGTAATTGTTTTCTCATTTGCTTCATTTCCTAAGCAACCTTAAACTCTCCCCACATTTCCAAATCTCTTCTCAAGATGTTCATTCATATCAGATACTGCAGTCAGTCCTGGAACCTATCCTGTTATCTATCCTCTCTCTCCTGAACTGCAACCTGTTATGGTTCACTATATGCTTGGTGCAAAGTTGTCACTTTGTATTTTCTAGGACTACAGTCCTAGAAAATCCTTTCTGCTGTCTCTTGCATTGTATTTCCTGCTTCCTATATCCTGTTACTTCTTCATTAGCTCCTTTATGAATCAACTCATTCCAGTTTGCCTAAGACTTTCCCTGGTTTTAGTACAAGTCCCATATCCTGGGAAACTCCTTAATCCTGAGTAAAGCATTTGTAGCCCACAGGTTACAGAATTTTTAACACCTGCATGCCTAAAAATGTCCCTATCCCACTCTCAGACTTGCTTAAGAATTTGGCTGGGTATAGAATTTCAGTTTAGAAATCGTTTTCCTTCAAAATATTAACACTGTCTTCTAGCTTCACAGTGTTGCTGCTGAAAAGGCCAAAGTGTTTCTGATTTTTATCCTTCGTATTTGTACTCTTTGGAAACTTCTTGGGTCTCCCACCTACACTAAAGCATTTCAAATTCTTTTTATTTCAACCTGTTGTAAGAAATATAAGAAATACAGAAAAACTCAATGTTTTGTACAACAATACTTATTCCTTCTACATTTGATGTACTTTATATTTTCTATTCTGGTCTTTAATTTTTTAAATGCTGGTTAGACTTAGTAATTGATTTTAAAACCTATCACAACAAGCAGGAGAAAGACAATGAGCTATATACATAACATACTGTCAATAAATGTACCAAATAAAAAGTCATGGAACAAATTTTTGACTGCCATATGAGTAGTAAAATAAAATATTAATCTGAGCTATTTTATCCTAAAATAGCCTGAGCTTACTGTGTAATAGTATTCAAGTCCTAAGAATTATGGGACATTTCATAAAATTTCCAACATACTGCACTATTTATTTTTATATACTGCTATGCTGAGGCATGCCTTACATTTCCATATAAAATAAACATATTTCTAAAATTCCTAAAGTGTTAATCCTGACATCCTGTTCTCACTTATAAAGCAATATATTCTTTTTTTAAAAAAGCTGGGTATGATGGTGCATTCCTGTAATCCCAGCTCCTTAGGAGACTGAGGTGGGAGGATCTCTTGAACCCAGGAGTTCAAGACCAGCCTGGGCAACATAGTAAGACCCTTGACATGGCTTGGACTTACGCCCTCACCCAAATCTCATGGCGAATTGTAATACCAGTGTTGGAAGAGGGACCTGGCGGGGGGTGACTGAATCACAGGGGCAGGCTTCTCCTCTAAGTTCTCATGATAGTGAATGAGTTCTCAAAAGATGTGCTTGTTTAAAAGCATGTAGCACCTCCCCCTTCCCTCTCTTCCTCCCTCTCCAGCCACACAGGATGGGGTCTGCTTCTCCTCCACCTTCAACTACCATTGTAAGTTTCCTGAGGCCTCCCAGGCATGATTCCTGTATAGCCTGCAGAACTGTGAGCCAATTAAACCTCTTTTCTCTATAAATTACTTAGTCTCACGTTGTTCTTTATAGCAATGCAAGAACAGACTAATACAAACCTGTCTCTAAAACAAATCAATAAATAAAAAGGGTGATGTTCCTAAAAACAAAAAAATTACTAATGAATATCAAGTATTTCAAAGACTTTAGGGGCTGACAGCACTCGTTCATTATATCTAAGTTCACTCTACTTCATAGGTCTTTTTTCCTAGATGCAATTTTATCAACAGCAACACTCTTATGCTATTCCACCATGAATGCCAGTAACCATTAGCATTCGGCAACTACTTCTAAGTGTAATTTCTCTTCAAAAGAGAGAGACAAATAGGAATGTTATAATAATAGCAATTACTTATTGAACATGCTTCTACCATGTGCCAGCATTGTACTGGATAAAATAATTGTACTTACTCATTATCATTCCTAGAATAGAATATTAGGTAGCTAGTATAAAGGAAGTAAGTGCCCCACCAATACTGCTGATTATCCTAGTTGAGGACTTAAATAAATGTAATCATCTGTATTAAATGAACATTTTAATACTTCAGGCTGATTAATAAATTCTACTCAGGAAAAGCTAACAATGAGGAGTAGCAGACATGAAGAACAAAAGTATCCTAGAAAAGATTCAGATCCATCAACACCTCACTTAATTAATCCTTGGGTAAAAACAACAAAAAAAAAGGTGAACAGCTTTAAAACTATTCTAATAAAAAGAAATGCTTAAAGCATAGTACCTGCTGATATGCTCCAGGTACAAATTTATTAAACAGACTATTCTCTATGTATATATAAAATCTGAATAAGCTATAAAATTACTGTTATTTAGTGACAATTTCTGTATGTCACAAAGTCTGAAATTCAAAAAGCATCAAAATACAGTTATCCACATACAGCCTTGCATATTTCTTTCATATTAAGTAATACTATCTTACATTTATTAAGTAAATTGGTAAATAATTCCCTAAAATTCCAATTTCCCATTTCAAATTAGGGTGTGGTCGATTTAATGAACGATGTACTAATTCAGTCATTAGAAGCAAAGTAGTTTACAATCTGAAAGTTATTTTTACTTCTACAACTCTACTGTAATTTTTTCTATAGTTATACTGACATCCAGACTATTACTATATAAACAAACATACAAACCATAATCGTTTCAACAACTTAAAACAACTAAGGAGACAAAAAACAGTCTTTCAAATCTTACTTACTATAAATGAAAAATAATACATCTTTTTAAATTTAAACGTGATCTATAGTCTTAAGGCACTTTTATCTCCTTGCTCTAGTGCTCATTGGTTTAATCCTCTCTTTCTCTTTCCCATTCCACTTATTTCCTCCCTCAAGCCATCAGCGCCAAAAGAAATGCTGTCGAAGAAAAACAACATATCTGAATTTGAATTGTCAGTTTTCATATTGTCATACTGCTATGAACAAAACATTAACTGTACCAGTATAAAAATGAAATGGACCAAAACTTGAAATAAAATGAAATTGATGGAAATGAAGTAAAATCTTGGCTGACTCCATTCTAAGAGTAATCTATCATCAGCATAAAAATAAGTAGCATTTAGCTGACACTTCACTAATATAAATAAGAAACACAAATATATAACAAATTGTATTATTTATACTGTGTTCCTGTTGCAAAGTCTTTTAAAGATTTAAACAAAACACCCAATATTTTTTTAATTATTAAAAATCAAACTTAAAATTACACTATAAGGTAAATCTCAATTACCAAATTTAACCCCAACAACAATCCCAGTAAATTTCCATCAGAGTCCCAAATAATAATGTTTAAAACACTGAACTGAGGTCAATTCACAATCTGGAAGCAGATCTTAGTTTTAATTGATTTTCACACATTGTCAGGTGGTACAAATAAAACAGGACATTCCCCAAAATGTAGTAATCAATTCATATGAAGAACATCTGATCTATTTCAATACTTAAATAAAGAGACTGGCATTCTTAATCTAAATTCTCAAATAACTTAAAAATAGTGAATACTGCTACTCACCACACAACTCTTGACAGTCTTTTCCATTCTTAACTTTCTTTTCTTACTCTGTATCCAAACTTCTGTGGTTGACAACCCACATTTTCAAGAACTCATACTCTGACTTAAAAATGCCTGAGACTTAACAGACACTGCCTAGCCCCAGAATGTACAAAATAATTCCTTAAAAATAATATTATCTTGTTCTCTATTACTGAAAAATAACATTTTACTTAAGAGACTGTACATTTTTGATAGGTCATATATTGGATTTCCAAAAAGACAAAATGTGAACTAAAGTATTACTAAAACATATTTTAAATTGTGAAAAGAACCTCATTTGAAATTATGTAAAATATATTAATAAAAATATTATTTATTCAGCCAAATACTTATTTGATATTTGGCTTGACTTATATAAAAATATACATAAATGAGGTGTTTTTATACATATATAAGAAACAACATCCAATAATACATATTTAATGGAAAATATATATAAATTATTCTAATACAGCAAAATATGTCATAGCATAAAACTACTTACGTAAACTCTAATAATCAGAAGGCAATGGAGGCTATGGTTTTCCCTTTATCATAAATCATTTAAAATTATATTTACTAGTGGTACATACAGAGTTCTCCCATAGCTTCGCAGATAGGAAAGAATATTAAATGACAAAGATCACAGACTAGAGTGTCACTATGGAACCATAACTTAAGAGCTCAAATTCCAACTCTAAAAGTACCAAAACCCTTTACGTCTTAAAAATAAAATTAAAGAACACTACAGAATGTCTCAATTTGTGAAACATGGAATGTAAAACTCATATGCTTTACAAACTATTTTATTCAACATATAAAAGACACATACTCACAAAACCAGTACCAAAGTCAAAACTGACTCACTCTTAAGTGAGAAGTTACTGGAAAGATGGTTTAGATTTCTTACATTCCCAGGATGAGTCTGGCAGTCTGTTTTTAAGTCATTCTATTCACATTTACATATTTTTTTAAACCTTGTGACATCACATTGCTAGAAATCTTCTGATACTGGCAAATTGAATAATTAAAGTTATTATGTGCAGGCATTCTTGGATCAGTGGTTTACCTGAGAAACTAACTTTAAATAAATTTCAAATCAAAAAAATATATATACATGACACAATCAGCACTTGAATTTTACTTCAGGAAAATAAAGCTTTACTTGGGACCAAAGATACTTCAGCATAAGAACTTTCCGACAATCTAAAATGGTTAGTATTCCAAAGGTACAAAATACTATTTGGCCAAAATGCTTCAAAAGCCAACATACCACTACTATACAGATCTACGTGAGGATACATGCTTATTCCAACAATGAACTTCTGAACGTTAGAGTGCGCCCTGTATACCACAGGTGACGCTGAAGAACTTAAGCCAAGCAAGCCTTCAAGCTTGAAGGTCACGGCACGTTTGCTCACATCATTATCTATTCCACTACAGTGGGTCTTCTAAATCACGTCTATATTTAGAAAAATGAAGCCAAAAATCAGATTTAAATTAAGAGTAAAATCTAACTTTCAAGTGGAAGCTGCCACCAAACATTCTCCATCAACTACTATCACATTTATGTCATTTAATCTTACAAATATAATTTTTGGAAAGTCCAGGTTTAGCAGTTTCCTTTGCTTGCACTATACAGAGGTGAAACAAAACCCACTGATCACCACCTTCAACTTCCTGTTGACCTAAGATAAACACAGATATTTTAATATCTCCTCCCATTTTGAGAATAGTTGACATAGTCTGAATGCTTCCACCAATAAATACCTTTCAAATGAAGGGCCGTGTATTAGGCAACTGTAACCAGTAATCCACTTTTGCCCATCACAGAATTTATGTAAAATCTCTTGCTGTTGACCTAAAAACATAAGTTACTCATCGCCAAATTCCACATTAGCTAGGCCTTAAATCAAGGCAACAATTGAGCAGCACAGTTTTACCCCTGGGAAAATATTTACCAAAAACTAACGGAAAATCTTGAATAACTAGTGTCTATTCTTTTACTGAATTTTTCTTTCATTACCGAATATACTCATAACTCTCTATACCAATAAATCATAATGAACAGCTAAAGATTAAAAGTTTCTTGAAAAAATACAAACTTACCCCATTCTAGGTATTCGAGAATGTTCTTCTCTCTTCTCAATGGTGAATTATTGCATTCATCATAAAGGCAGATTAGTATATCCAGTAACGTCTCCACACTGAAGCACTGCCCATTGGTCTGAGCGGGCCCGTCCAAAATAAACTGCTCCAACTGCCTCAAACGCACTTCTCCAGACATGTTTGCTTCGGTTTCTGCTGGTTTTCCTTTAAATTATTATGATGATTTGTACTTTTATTATCTGAACCTAAATTTTAAAAGATGTGGTTTTAAAAACAAACCACTTGTTATTCAAACAACTGTCATGCAATGCTGGTGCTGAATTAAACATCCAACACACCAGTAACCTCACTTAACTGAAGCGTCTTCAATTTCACCCACATATTTTGAGGGTAAATTACCATAAAATATATACTTAACGCATTTTAAAAGAATAATGCAATTAAATCGTATATTTAAATAAAATAATTAAAAGTACAACGAACTAAAGAGTCAACACTTCTTAAAAAAAAAAAAACTCTTCTTCATTCAAAATTCAACTCGTGCAACGTAATCCTGAAACGAATCCGGTTGCATCATTAATGAATAAAGTCCTATTTGCATCAGCAATTCACTTCCCGGGAAGAAGAAAAACAGAAAAGGGAGGAAAAAAACAGAATGCATAGAAAGGGGAGGGAAAACTAAAATGTTGCTGCAAATCCTCCCAACCACCACTTGGATAATGCATCAGCGGTAATTTCTCCAGCGGGAAAGGGAGGGGGCAAGGTCCCTGAAGCAGCCCCTCGGCTTGGAGCACGCCAAGTCTTGCCCGGAGGAGGCTTTTCGTTTCTCACCCCGAGGTCCTTCTTTTTTAAGGCTTTGCAGTTAGTCCTATTTTCAACAGATTCCGGTGAAAACTCTTCATTTTCCTCCCGGCTTCTCCCAGGGGCCTGACCGGCTGCGCGGCCGGGGGTGGAAGGCGGGCTGCGGGAGGCACTGGCAGCGGCTCCGGAGCAGCGGCTACTCGGCCGCCCGAGCCCGCTCCATGTCGGTGGTCGCTTGTGGGCCGCGCCGCGCGGGGCAGAGAGCCCGGTCTCCCCCACACCCGCACCGCGGCCGCCGCTCCGGAGGCTCGCGACGCCCCAGGCGAGGGGGGGTGCTCTTCTGAATTCAAAGGACACGGGCGGCCGCAACTGCGGTGGCGGCGCGGGCGGCTCCAGCAGCTACTTCTCCCCCTTCTTCACACCCCTGGGGTAAGGGCATCTTTCCTCGGAGAGGAAGGAGGCGGCCGAGGAGCTGGAGGAGGGGTCGCCGCCGCGGCTGAGGAGACCAGAGGCTGCCGCAGCCCGGCTCCCAACCACTCCCTTCCTCTCTCTCCTAACCCTCCCCCGCCTTCCCTCTCCTCTCGCGCTCGCGCCCGCGCCCTGGGCTCCGCGAGGCTCCTCCAGTCCCGCCGCACGCTGGCGGAGGCTCGCGGACGAGTCTGGATCCAATATGGCGGCCTGGCCCCCCGGCCCCGGCACACGCGCGCGCACACGCCCTCCCCTCCCCTCCCCGCCCCCGCCCCCGCTCCCGCTCTGCCCGAGCCCCAGTCCCAGCCGGCGGCCACGCCGGGCGGGGTCCGGACGGCGCGCCCAGTGGAGGCCCCCGAGGGGGCGCAGGCCCGGGGCGCGAGCGGCTGCGCCAGCCCGAGGGAAAGGGTGGGGACCGCCTCCGCGGCGAGGCTGCGGCTGCCGCAGCGTGGAATGCGGAGCTGCGGGAGGGCCGGAGGAGGCTGGGACGGCGGTGGCGGAGCATATGGAGGCGGGATGACCGGGCCGCGCCGGGAGCTGCAGCAGGACGGGGAGCAGGCTGGAAACTGAGCCGCCGCCGCGCAGTGGCCGCGGTTCCCCGACGCTTCTCGTGCAGATCGCAAAGCGGGGCTCCTGCCTCGTCCTCGGAGACATCACCTATCTGGCGCGTTTGCTAAGGGCGCCCAAAGCAGCGGGCTTTAGGCTTCCGACAGAGCTGGAGGAGACCGGCCATTCTTTCCGCCCCTTACCTGCTCCCCACCCGCCCCCCAGATTCGTTTCGCGCACACTCCAGAGTAATCATTTCTTATGTGTCTAATAACAGCACTTCGTGTGTCACTTCCCCGGACGAAAACAATGACAGACTTATCCGTGCTACCATCGAAGTCTTGTGTCTGCATGCAAAGGATGGAATCCCCCATCTCCATTCCCAAAAGTTTCCCTACGGGAGCCTGGTGTTTTCTCCTCCGGAGCTGTTATAGGGACTGCCTGTTTTTCCCTAGCCATGGTTACCGCCTGCGGGGGATTCAGCCTGTGAAGGCAGTCAAGGCAGTTCACCACTATCATCAAACCTACACCGCGTGTGCACGCGCACACACACTTGTAACCCAGTGGCACAATGCAGGAATTAGGGCAGCAAAGGCAAATCATTGAATAGCTAGGGCACCTGATGCCTGTAGGGCCCTACTGGGTTTTTGTGAATCTCGGTTTTAGGAGAGCTCCCTTTATAAAATTCTCATGGAAGATGCCACATTTAAATTAATACCACCAAACTGGGTCACTGCAGTTCGGTTACTTCCTCTCAAAATTGCCATCTCCTTTTTGGTCCTTCTCCAAAATACAATTATTTTATATTCTTTTCCCACACCTGTGAGACAGTTAGGTTTCTATGTTAATGCCCACAATTGCATCTTACATCTTGATAATATGGAAGCTAAAGAAGAATAGAAATGAGGGCCTAGATGTAAAGTCTAAAAATGAAGGCTAACAGAAGTCGATTCAAGTTGGGATTCACAAAATATTGTGAATCTTTTATGAAATCTACACTTGCAAAGTCTACACTTGCCTGGCTTAAGAACAGCATTATTTTTAATGCGGTCTTGATGTGAGTGATACATAGATTCAAACAAAAGGTCAATCATTTCCAGCCATGACATCTTTATAGGGGTGTGTGCTAATTCTAAAAGTAGTAGAAAAACAAAAAGAAAAGTGTAATCCTAAAAAAGATAATAAGCAATATTTTGGTGTTTATTATTCAAGTCTTTTTCCTATGCACTTTAACAAAAATGATACATAATAAAATACAGTTTTATAGCCTCTTGCTTGCAGTTAGCAATATATTATGGACTTTTTTTAACTCAACAAATATTCTTCAACAATATGGATTTTAATGGTGAAGCCAATGTTAACAGTTTCATTTGACCATAAGATGCAGTGGCAAAGAAGGAAGAAATTTCTGCTTTTTCAAGTACGGTAAACTAAAGAACTGGCTCCAAGATATCTACTTTTCCAACTTACAAATAACTAGAAAGAAGTTTAAAAGAGAATGTTAGGTCTCAATAAATGCTAATTAACAATGGAAGAATATGAGATTTTTCTTTTTTAACAAAAGAGTCAAGCTGCCAGTTCTCTACCTATTCTATTAGCACTTGGGTACCACCCACAGTCCAGTGTATTGATAGTTGCTAAATAACCCTTTCCACATTATTTAGAAAGTAGAGAGGATAATTTATTTTTATTAAAAAAAACACACACACAAAGAGAAGGAAGGAGGTTGAACTCAATCAATTTTGCTTGAATAATTCAAGCCCAGAGACTTAATAATTAACTAGACACTAAACACATTGTGCGGGTGTTATTTTAAATGTTCCGGTTGAAGTGTGAACATGCTTGTTAATGAAACCAGTCTTAAGCCAAAGAAAGGTGCAGCCCAGCAGCTGTACAGTGCTTGAAGTGCTCCTGCAAAACAAGAGTGCCACAGGCTGCCTAGCAGGGTATTCTTTGGGGAAAAATAGCCTGGAGGAAGTCTTCTTTGTGAAATTCTGTTTGGGAGCCTGGAGATTAGATGTATATCACTGCAAACATCCAATTTGTTTGAAATAATCAGAGAAAGTTTTATGAAGATGCTGGGAATTAATCTGACCTTTCAGGAAAGAAAGAGGACAGGAGAAGACAGGAAGATAGGAATGTGGAAAGAAGGCAGGACAGAAGTCATTAAGCCTAGTCCCCAATACAAGCTCTCTTCAACTAATCCTCCAATTCAGGGCTAAAAGCAGGAGAATTAATCCACCAATTAATATTTATAGCAGCCTCACTCTCACCGTGGTATATCTAACTTCAGAATAACTATAGGTTCATTGTTGGAGAATGGAGCCAAAAACAAGGTGAATGCCACAGTAGGGCTTAATGTATAGCAACACTGAGGATGTTTACCACATCTCCTTTTAACCCAGACTATATCCTGACTGCAAACGAATGATTTGGCTTAGTACCCTCCCTGGATAAAATGCCAGCAAATGCCTGTCCTCTCTTCATGTCAGGCTGCTGACATGAATGAGATCAACTGCAAGGGCTTACATATAAAAAAGAAACTTTCTGATTAATAATTGCTTCATTTACGGAACACTTAATCTGTAAACACTGTCCTGGGTAGTTTGAACTCATGTTTTATTCAATCATCATAACCATATGAAGTAGGGAAATTATCTCTATGTCATAGATGATGGAAGAAGCTGAGGCTTAGAGACCTTAACTCGTGAAAGAACACACAGCTAGTAATTGACACAGGAGCTACAAGTCACCAGGCCTGTCTCATGCCAGTGCCCATGGCTTTAACCACAAAGCAAGTGAGATCTGAAAGATCTGCAGGTTCTATAAACTCAACCCTTCCTTTCTGCTGTAACAAGGAAGAAGTGGGATATGTTGTTAATTCACATATTTGGGCATTAGAAATTTATTTCAGGGCAAAAGAAAGAACTACGCACATGATATGTCAGGGTTCAACCAGAAAAGCAGAAATCACCTGTTTATTTAAACCAGAGAAACTTTTTTTTTTTTTTTTTTTTGGAGACAGAGTCTTGCTCTGTCTCCCAGGCAGTGTGGTGGCATGATCACATACTCACTGCAACCTCCACTTCCGGGGTTAAAGTGATTCTCCTGCCTCAGTCTCCCAAATAGCTGGGACTACAGGCATATGCTACCACACCCAGCTAATTTTCTTGTATTTTTGGTAGAGAAGGGATTTCACTATGTTGGCCAGGCTGGTCTTGAACTCCTGACCTCAAATGATCCACCTGCTTCGGCCTCCCAAAGTGCTGGGATTACAGGCATGAGCCACTGCGATGGGCTGAAGCCAGAGAAACCTTAATTCTGACACATGGCTCCATGGATGGTGGAAGAGCTAAGGAAATACAGGGCAAGTCGAGTGACCCAGTTTGGCAGCAGCAGGAAGCTGCTTCCCCCTAGCCTGGTGGAAGCTAAAACCAGGGCTGGTGGGAGATGGCGCCACAGAAGAAATGCAAGGGCTACTGGGGAGGCTGTCGTAGGCAGAGAGAGGGAAGGAGAATCCTCTTGCCACAAATCTCCTGCCATTTGCAGCTAACACGGAACCTCTGAAAGGGAGGCTGCAGGAGTGGTCCCCACAGATACGAAGCCGAACAGGCAATGGGTAAGAAATGAATGTAAGAACAAACAGGCAGAATTTGCACACATATAATCAACACAGTTTCAGTCCAAACTATAACAGAATCAATAAAACAAATGTTTTATCTCTGAACAACCATTAAGTGAATTTTGAAGTGGCATTATTTTAACATAGCAGCAGTTTTTGCCTTTTCATATTTATTTATTTATTTTGCCCCTCAAGAAGTTAAAAAAAAAAAACAAACCCTCCTCTCCTCATTAGGACAGGTTTACTTAGGTATACAGACTAAAAGTTGTATACTTGCTTGTCAAAGGATCTTGTCCATCTTGTCCTATCTTTAAATTTATCATTTAAAATCTCTCATTAAAGCTCTACATAAGCTTTACTATAAATGGAACTTTCCAAAATAGAGTCAAACATTATAATACAGATATTGTTGGCTATTAGAGCTACTTAGCAACTTTGAACATTGCAAAGATAAGTGGCATTCTTTCATAAATTCCATCAGCAGAAAACATTCGGTAAAAGACTATTGCAATGCCGGTGACAAAACTAAACCAATTAAGCCAGCATGAACCTGCGGTCCTGAGGTGGAAGTGGAGGTGACACAGCCAGGACCTGTAGGGGCTGGCTGCCAAGAAAGTGAAAGTTGAAGAATTCAGTTACCACATTCTGGAAATTGGTCTGGCCAAGATGTCAGTTACTTCCACATTACCAAAGTTAATAGGCGATCCTCAGTCCACATCTCATTTGCCCCTTTAACAGTATTTCACAGTGCTGATCACCTCTCTTCACTGAAACACTTTCCTTCACTTGATTTCTGCACTCCCCTGATTTTCTCTCACCTCACTCGCCACTCTGCAGTCTCCTTTGCTGGATCCTCCTCATCTTCTTGATCTTCAAATATTAGAGTGGCCCAGGGCTCAGTCTTTGAACTTCATCTCTTTTCTAGCTACACCCATTACCTAGGTGATCTCAATTAGTCTTAAGGCTATAAATACTATCTATGATTGTTTGAAAAACTTGTCACAAATTCTTCAACACTCCTTCTATTGAAAGTTTGGGTCTATATCCTCATACCTTGAATCTAGACCAATCTTGGTGACTTGCTTGTCCTAAATAGAATGTAGCATAAATGATTGCTTACTTTCCTAGGTTGAGCCATAAAAAACAATGCAGTGTCAGCTTGTCCACTGGAATACTGTCCCTAGAACCCTAGATTGCCATATAAGACATTCAACTAAATTCAATTGTCCTAAGGCTGCCATGCTAATAGGGAGCCCAAGCTGCATGCAACTACCCATTCAGCAGCTCCAGGCAGCATCAGCTGCTGGATAGTAATTACAGATGCCTCCAGCTGATTCAAGCCTGCAGCTGTCAATCACCCTAGTCAAGACTCCAAGTCTTCTCATCTGAGGGCCCAGCCATTGCGGAGCAGAGTTAACCTCTCTTCACTGTGCCTTTTCCGTATTTCTGATACGTAACATCCATGAACCTAATGAAATAATTGCATTAAGCTGCTACATTCTGAGATAATTTGTTATGTAACAGTAGTAACTAGAACAATTTTTTTTTCGGCAGGGTCTCACTCTTTATCTCTTCATCCAGTCTGGAGTGCAGTGATACAACCATAGCACACCTCCCAGTTTCAATTGATCGACTCACCTCAGCCTCCTGAGTAGCTGGGACTACAGGTGCACACCACCACACCCAGCTAATTGTTTTTGTTGGGGGTGGGGGTAGAGACAGTTTCACCATGGTGCCCAGGTTGGTCTGAGACTCCTGGGTTCATATATTCTTCCTGCCTCAGCCTCCCAAAGTACAAAGATTACAGGCATGAGCTACCACACTTGGCCCAAATGGTCTTTACACTCATTAAATTCTCTTTATAATCCTTTAGAGTAGAAGTTATTTTTATTTCCACAGAGAAAAACTGAGGTCTAGAGAGATTAGGTAACTTTCCCAAGTTTACAAAGCTGATATACGGTAGTATCAGGATTCCAGCACAGGTGGGATTCATTCTAAAGCTTGTGTGCTGAAATGCTTTCCTCAACTACCTCATAACAAGGTTAGAGAAACTAATACCAGCAACCTGATTAATATTTAGACTATGCCCTATTGTCTAAAAAAAGAAAACTAAAATGACTTAGCTATAACTGGGAAGCATAGAAGACATTCTTTTGCAGAGATTTTTGTCCATTGTTTTCCTTATTAGAAAACAGCAAACAAGAAAGAACAGTTTTATTAAAATAGGACTTATTTCATGAAGACAAAAAAATGAAACTCTTCATTATCAGGATAGTAATGGATGGTAACTCTAAATTCAAATACAAAGAGAGATTGTCAAATGGTAATGTGTGAAGATTTTTTAAATGATTATTTCAATTCAGTTCCAACAGCCACCTCTCTTGAATGGTTTGGAACCCACCTGCCAGAAGATGAAGGGGCCAGAACAGGTGCACCCTCCAGACCTCATTCAGCAATAAGATTCAGTGCTTCACACCAGTATGGGAGAATAATTAAGCTCACAGTCATATGGTGGAGCCAGCGATTATGCTTTAGAACAGACTGTGACCTCTCTCTGACCCAGAGGATAGCAAGCATCAGCATTTACAAGCCAAATGAAATAAGGCACTGTCAGCAATGTTCCTTGCAGTAAGAAATATAACAATAATAATAAAAAGCACCCAGACATAAACCCACAAATAAGACGGTATCTGGAGACACCAGGCATCCATGAGAATAAGGGAAGTGAAAATTCTGAGATCTTAACAGGGGCTTTCCTCAAATAAGAAAGGCCCCCAAGGTGGCACAGTGGCTCACGCCTGTAATCCCAGCACTTTGGGAGGGTGAGGCAGGCAGATCACCTGAGGTCAGGAGTTTGAGACCAGCCTGGCCAACATGGTGACACACCATCTCTACTAAAAATGCAAAAAAAAGTAGCTGGGTGTGGCGGCACAGGATCTCCTTGCAGCTACTCAGGAGGCTGTGGCAGGAGGTTCCCTTAAACCTGGAAGGCAGAGGTTGCAGTGAGCCAAGATAGCACCAGTGCACTCCAACCTGGGAACAGAGTGAGATTCTGTCAAAGAAAGAAAAGAAAAGATAAAAGAAAAAAAGAAAAGAAAAGAGAAAAGAAAAGAAAAAAGAAAAGGAAGGGAAAAGAAAAGAAGGGAAGGGAATGGAGGGGAGAGGAGGGGAGAGGAGGGGAGGGGAGGAGAGGGGAGGGGGGGGAAGGAAGGAGTGATAAAGACCCCCAATATGATAAAGGAAAAATTCATGCAGAGGACAATAAACAGTATAAAAGACTTCATAAGTATTAAAATATGGGACCTTGTTCCAACCTCTTCTTCAGATACTAGCATGACATTGACATAGGTCAGAATAAAAAGCTAGAGAACAATATAAAGAACAATGTTAGTAAAACAAAATTTATTACTATAACATTGTCTTCCTGTTCTTTGAAACTTTGTTTCTCATAATGATAACATTATCCTATATAAAAACAATTAATTGTTAGTGGATTATTTTTTCGCAATGGAACCGAGTTTTCTTTAAACTATCTACATCCATACTCTTTTGTTCATCCTGCCTTGAGGGAAGGACGTGATTTAGTGACTACCTTAGTGCAAGGTATCATGTATGACTGTGAAGCAAATACTTTTACTATCCAAAAATAAATTATCTAGGCCGTGATAAAACTACCACCTTGTCCTCATTAGTACCTCACACTAAAAATGGAATTAATCAGCCAGACACAGAGGCTGACGCCTGTAATCCCAGCACTTCGGGAGGCTAAGGTAGGTGGATCACCTGAGATCGCACCACTGCACTCCAGCCTGGGAGACAGAGCTAGAGTCTGTCTTGGAAAAAAAGAAATGGAATTAACCATCCCACAAAACTGCTAGATAATCATTAACAAGTACTAGAGCAACCATTTCCAAATTCCTTTTTTAAAACCTCTATTAAGATGTTTTAGTTCATTCATTCAGTCATCAATGAAGTATTTACCAAGCTCCCAATCTACACCAGGTACAGAGTACAAGGTATAAGTGGATGATGTCCAACTTTGACTGTAGAAATCCCTAAGATATACTTACAAAGTGTACACAAAGGTATCATAATATTGTTAATGTCCTTCTAGTTGGAAGGGCAAGGTTGGTTGGTGGAAGGTAATGAAGCAGAGAA
Organism: Cebus imitator; assembly: GCF_001604975.1. Taxonomy (NCBI): domain Eukaryota; kingdom Metazoa; phylum Chordata; class Mammalia; order Primates; family Cebidae; genus Cebus; species Cebus imitator. The sequence goes on from NW_016107357.1 coordinate 9,808,166, forward strand.
ATAAAAAGCTGAATTGTAGTATACCTCTTGGTACACTCAGAACAGAGCAGACAATAGAGAGGATTTTTCCAAGAGAGAAAAGAATAAGCCACAACTATTATTTAAAAAAAAAAAAAAAATGAAACCATGTCCTCTGCAGCAACATGGATAGAGCTGGAGGCCATTATTCTAAGTGAAATGACTTACAAATAGAAAATCAAATACTGTCTATTTTCACTGTGGTATTTGGGAACTAAACCATGAGTATACACGGACATAAAGATGTAAATAGTAGATACTGGAGACTCTAAAAAGGGGGACATTGTGGGGGTGAGGATTGAAAACTTGCCTGTTGAATACAATGTTCACTATTTGGGTAATGGGTATACTAGAAGCCCAATCCCTGCCAATATGCGATATACCCACGTAACAAACATGCCCGTGTACTCTTTGAGTCTAAAATAAAATAAATTTAAAAAAAAAAAAAGAGTAAACTAACATCAGGGCTGTGGAAGCAAGCTGGGACAGAAGAATCAGGTCCCTCCAGGAAAAGACAGAGGTACAAATAACCAAATCCAAGCATGGCTAAGAGATATCTAATAAGGGTGATTAAATTTTCAAGCAGCTCAGTTCCATGAAGACAGGATCAGGTGGAACCACTTCTGAGAAGAGCCGGTTATAGTTGTCAGGTGGGGGCTAGGATGATAGATGGACAATGATGGTCCTTCTAGGTTAGAGGGCATTGGTTACTGACGGGTGGGAAGATGACACATGGCGGAAAACCGTGAGCACTTCCAGGTCTTAGCTAAGGGGTAGCCTCCAGTTTCAGCAAGGAATTGGAACAGACATCAAAAACCAAGATGCAAAGCCACAAATACAAGCTAACCAGGTAAACTTCGGGTCAGCTGAAAGCTCTCTGAGGTATCTGAGGGCTAAATGTTACTTTGTGCTCACTAGACCAGTGGTGTGGAAGCAAGGACCCACTTTATGATCTCAGCAGCTATCAGTCAGAGCTCTCAGTGTGCACTGTAAGGCCAGGCTGGCCCCAACCAAGGGTCTATGTTGAGTAGAACCGGAAGGTTGTGAAAAGAAAATAGAGATCCAAGATGGCTGATCACTAGCAGCTCAGGATTGTAGCTCCCACTGAAAGCACAGAGAACGAGAGGACGCCACACTTTCAGATCAATTTTTGCTGCTCACACACCAGGTGATTCCCAGCGGAGGAGCCCCATGGGTCGCCAGCGCGACTCTTGTGGCCAGCGAGGCGGTTTTGCCACTGCCTTGATGCGGCGGTTCTTGGTGCAGAGTCAGAAATGCACCATCAATCTTAACGCCACTGTTTTGGCCGGCACAGTGGGTTGCTCAGATTTTAGCACGGGGGAATCAACAAGTTGGACGTCCACTCAGAAACCCAATTATAAAGACGGTAATTATAAAGACCACAGATGGATAAATCTATAAAGAAGGGAAGAAACCAGCCTAAAAAGGCTGAGAATACCCAAAATCAGAACGCCTCTCCCTCTACAGGGGATCACAGCTCCTCATCAGCAACAGAACAAGGCCTGATGGAGAAAGAGTGTGTTCCATTAACAGAAGCAGGCTTCAAAAGGTGGATGATAAGAAACTTCTGGGAATTAAAAGAACTTGTTCTAACCCAATGTAAAGAAACTAAGAACTTCGAAGAAAGGCTTGAGGAAATGTTAACACACAATTTAGAGAGGAATATAAGTGAATTAATGGAGCTGAAAAACACAACACGAGAACTTCGCGAAGTATGCACAAGTTTTAACAGCCGAATCGAT
>NW_016107357.1:9811557-9812589 GCF_001604975.1 Cebus imitator
AAAAGAAAAACCCAGGACCCCAATTCACTCTGCCAAAAGGCAAAAAATTAAGCTGAAGCCTCAGTTGTGCAACAGCTGCCTTTCCTTTTGTTCCTAAGCAGATAGCTACAGATAAAATCTCCACAGGTGAACTCTATGTTCACCTTATCTTACGTAAAGCTCCAATTTACTGAGCACGAGAGGAATACATAATTGACTATTCCCCTACCTGCTCCTTTTCTCTTGCAACATGTGGATACAGGAATGTAACCTCCTCTCTCCCTTCCAGCCCTCTATTCCCTCTTTAAATATTGAAGCCCTAAGACCATAGACTGTTTCTGCAGTTCTGTAGGGTTTTTTTTCTCCTGTTCATATCCTTAACTTTGGCAAAATAAAATTCTAAATTGATTGAGGCCTGTCTCAGATACTTTTTGGTTTACAAGGTCATCACTGTTGGCATCTGGTTAAGACTGGAATAGTCATGAACTTATGCCACCAACCTAAAACTACTCCCTCACCATGATGCCTAACACCCCTGACAATGTGGCCATTGCTTTAGGTTAAGGTCGAATCAGGGAACGTCTTTCACAGGTTGCATACAATCTAAAGCTTGGATTGACCCGCCCGCTAACATATTGATACTTATTACTCTGAGCACTGGAGCTAAAATGCAAATAATGATTTCTCCCTTAATTGGCTGCTGTGGCGATCCCATTTGGAGTGGAACTGCTGAAGGCTACATAATAACAAGCTATTGTGGAGCTATAAACTATGTTTTAAAAACAAATTACCCCTTTAAAGGAAAGTGATTAGGAGAGATAGCTCAGGTATAATACCCTCTGCCCAGTGAACAATAAGATAGACTAGAATGCCTAGCTAACACATTAGAACAAGCTATTGACTAACTCTTCCATATACATTCTCTCATTCAGCAAATACATATTGAGCACTGACTGTATGCTAGACAGTATGCCAGGTGTTTCTCAGGCTTGGAGAATATACAAGCAATTTCTCTCTCTCTCTCTCTCTCTCTCTCTCTCTCTCTCTCTCTCT
>NW_016107357.1:9813489-9821766 GCF_001604975.1 Cebus imitator
ATTTTTAGTAGAGATGGGGCTTCACCATGTTGGCCAGGCTGATCCCAAACTCCTGACTTCAGGTGATCCACCCCCCTTAGTCTCCCAAAGTGCTGGAATTACAAGCGTGAGCCACAGTGCCTGGCTAATTTTATTTAGCTTTTGTAGAGACAGGGTCTCACTATGATGCCCAGGTTTGTCTCAAATTCATGGACGAAAGCAATCTTCCTGTCTCAGCTGCCGTCAGTGCTGAGATTACAGGCATGAGCCACTATGCCAGCCCCCCACATTCTCTCTCTCTCTCTCTCTCTCTTTTTTTTTTCCTTTTGAGATGGAGTCTCACTCTGTCACCCAGGCTGGCGTGCAACGGCGCAGTTTCGGCTCATTGTAACCTCTGCCTCCAGGGTTCAAGCGACTCTCCCACCTCAGCCTCCCAAGCAGCTGGGACTACAAGTACATACCACCGCATCTGGCTAATTTTTGTATTTTTAGTAAAGACAGGGTTTCACTATGTTGGCCAGGCTGGCCTTTGAGCTCCTCACCTCATGATCTGCCCTCCTTGGCCTCCCAAAGTGTTGGGATTACAAGCATGAGCCACCACGCCCAGCCCATTCCTTCTTACACTCTCTCCAGCTTTCTCTCACTCTCCTGTTTCTGCCTTTTCTTTACTTCAATCTCTGTGAACGTATCCTTCAGCAGCAATTTATCTGTTTCTTCCCCCTTTTCCTTTGCCTGCCTTTCTTTCTCCCTCTATTTGTCCTTGCTCTTCTCTAATCTTTTCTCATCTTTCTATTTTCTTACCTTTCCACTACCCTCTCTTCCCTTAAGTTCTCATAATGCTGAATGAAAACCAATTTTAAAATATTTATTAAATATAACCAATCTCAATGGGGGAAAAACTATCATCTGAAGGGAGCTCCTGTTAAATGCATTACTCTTGGGACAAATAACATGAAGTTGGCACTTATTCACACATTTATATAGACATAGATGAATATCCTCCCTAGAAGAGGGCACTGAAGGAAGAGAATCCCAGGTGTGTGATATTTTCTGCCCATTTGTGATGGTAGAGAGAGGAAGGAAGGGGTTATGCTTGGGACACTCCCTGAGGACAGTGAGGAAATGTGTCATCGGGGCAAGTGGTTTAGTGGGGAGACTGTCCTGAGCCTTTTTCTCACAGCATTTTTCTGATTCTCACAACATTTCTAAGCAGTAGACAGCATTATAATCTGCATTTGAGGAAGCAGGTGTAGAAAGTCAGTGATGGAGCTAGAACAAGGGCCCAGTCTGTCTGACAGTGACAGAACAAAGCCGGCTGAACAGTTCTGCCTGCCAGAACAAAGCCAAGTCCTAAAAAGAACTGCAGTAAGATGTTCTGAGGGCTCATGGTCCCACAGTACTACTGTCATTCAACATTGCACGCGTGGTCCCTAGCAGCATGCTGGCCCAGGCTTGGAGCTCAATAAAAGATTAGTGAATGCATGAACAAGATTCAAAGCAGCAAGCACTAGAAATTTCTGAACTGGAAAAATCATTATCTTATCCAATTCAGGAATCATGTGGCCCCTGCATAAACATTCCCAGGACAATCCTACAAAATAAGAGTCGTAATTTAGCCACATTTTTTATACAGCAGTTCAAGGCCTTAAGCTTCCGTGTAAACAAAGGACTTAAAATACTTTTCTTATACTATCACTTTTGTAAAATTTTATCTATCATAAAATCTTGAAAATCATCAGAATGTGGTTGGGCACAGTGGCTCACACTGTAATCCCAGCACTTTGGCAGGCTGATGTGGGAGGATTTCGTGAGACCAGAAGTTCAAGACTAGCCCGAGCAGCATAGTAAGACCCCATCTCTGCAAAAAAAAAAATTTTTTTTTTTTTTTTGGGATGGAGTTTCGCTCTTGTTACCCAGGCTGGAGTGCAATGGCACGATCTCGGCTCACCACAACCTCCGCCTCCTGGGTTCAGGCAATTCTCCTGCCTCAGCCTCCTGAGTAGCTGGGATTACAGGCACGCACCACCATGCCCAGCTCATTTTTTGTATTTTTAGTAGAGATGGGGTTTCACCATGTTGACCAGGATGGTCTCGATCTCTTGACCTCATGATCCACCTGCTTCGGCCTCCCAAAGTGCTGGGATTACAGGCTTGAGCCACCGCGCCCGGCCAAAAAAATTTTTTTAATTAGCTGGTTGTGGTGGTATAAGCCTGTCGTCCCAGCTACTTGAGAGGCTGGGGCAGGAAAATCACTCAAGCCCAGGAGTTCAAGGTTACAGTGAGCTGTGATAATGCCACTGCACTCTAGCCTCAGAGACAGAGAGAGAGATTCTGTCTTGAAAATAAAAAAAAGTTTTTTTGAAACGGAGTCTGCTCTATTGCCCAGGCTGAAGTGCAGTGGTGCATTCTCAGCTCATTGCAATATCTGCCTCCTGGGTTCAAGCAATTCTCCTGCCTCAGCCTCCCGAGTAGCTGGGATTACAGGTGCTGGCCACCATACCCAGCTAATTTTTGTATTTTTAGTAGAGATGGAGGTTTGCCATGTTGGCTAGGCTGGTCTTGAACTCCTGACCTCAGGTGATCCAGCTGTCTTGGCCTCCCAAAATGCTGGGATTACAGGCATGGGCCACTGTGCTTCAGCAGTAAAAAAAAAAAAAAAAATTTTTAATCATCAGAATGTAAATTTATGTGTATTCATGACATTTGGCCATGCTGGTCTCAAACTCCTGACCTCAGGTGATCCACCCACCTCAGCCTTTCAAAGTGCTAGGATTATAGGCATATGCCACTACTCTGGCCACATCTCTTCTTTCGGAAGTTTTAATAACTCATATTTCTCAGCCAGGTATGGTGACACTGATCTATATTCCCAGTTACTCTGGAGGCTGAGGCAGAAGTATCGCTGGACCCCAGGAGTTCAAAGTTGCAGTGAGCTGTGATCACATCACTGCAATCCAGCCTAGGAGACAGCAAGATGCTGTCTTTAAAAAACAACAACAACAATAAAACTCATATTTCTCTTCAGGCTTCTGTGTAAACATGAATTTAACTTCTAAAATGTAAACATAAATTTAACTTTTCTACAGTTATATATATATATACATATGGCTGGGCATGGTGGTGCAGACCTGTAGCATGTATATATGTAAATATATATATATATATATATATTTTTTTTTTTTTTTTGAGATAGGGTCTCACTCTGTTGCCTACGCTGAAGTGAGTGTAATCATGGTTCACTGCAACTTTGACCTCTTGGGCTCAAACAATCCTCCCACCTCAGCCTCTTGAGTAGTTGGGACTACAGGCATGCACCACCATGTCCAGCTTGCTTATTTATTTATTGATAGAGACAAGGTCTCACCATGTCGCCCAGGCTGTTCTCAAGCTCCTGGACTCAAACAGTCTTCCTGCCTTGACCTCCCAAAGTGTTGGGATTACAGGTGTGTATCACCACACCCAGCCATGCCATACATATCTCACAATTTAGTCAGTAACTTTATTATTTCTTCAATGATACTTTTACTTGGGGATATTCATGCCTTAGGTGATATATTTACTAAGATACTCTCCTTAAGAGATTTATTCTCATTGTGTGATAGTATGTTGTATATATCTAATCTATTTTGAGTTCTCAGCTCTTTAGAAGGAATATGTGATTAGTGTATACCAAGAATCAAGATAGAGAAGGTTACTGTGCCTATTTTACTAATCATGAAACTAAAACTCAAAAGTGTGAGAAATTTTCCTGAGGTCTCACACAACAGTGGGAAGATATTAAAGACATGACCACGACTTAGAAGTTGATGCTTGTGTTTCAGAATCTATTACTTGTATTATACTCTCATTATTATACTACCAGCTGGCTTCTGGAGTCTAAGAAGCTCAGCAGATTTTTTATTTACTTGGGAATATTTTAATGCTAATGTGTAGAAGTCTTATTTATGGGAAGAAGAGAACAACACATTTAGTGTGTTTTTCTGTATTTAGAGTGATAGATTAATAAAACTGTCACACAGTAGAATTTTAGAACTGTGAAACTGAAAATTCTCCTCACATTCATTTCACAGGTTCAGTATAGGAATCACAGAACCTCTGCCTTGTGATCCCAGTGACAAGGATCTTATTGCTTTTCAATATTGTCTTTATTGCTGAATAACTCTGTTTTTATTATGTAAATATAACAGCTATTGCTACTATCACATAACAAGTCACTTCAAAATTTAGTGGCATAACATACCATTTTCAGGATTATAGTAATTTAGGCTGTGCTCAGCTGGGCAGTTCTTCTGCTAGACTCCTTCATGCATCTGTGGTCAGCTACGGACAGGTTTTGCCAATCTTGGCTGGGCTCTCACACATGTCTGGAGCCTCAGCTGGGACAACTGAACTGACTCAGCTCTGGTCCAGATAGTCTGTCATTCTCCAGTGGGCTAGTTTAGACTTGCTCACATGGCAAAGGCAGGGATCCCACTAGAGCAAGTAGAAATGTATAAGGCCCCTAAAGTCTAGGATTAAAATTAGCACACCATCACTTCTGCCACATGGTATTGATCAAAGCAAAAATCACAAGTCCAACCTAGAATCAAGGGGTGGGGAAATGGACTTCACCTCTGAATGGAAGAAGACATTATCAATAGAATGGCTCATGTCTATAGTCCTAGCTACTCAGGAGGCTAAGGCTGAACAATCAATTGAGCCCAGGAGTTTGAGGCTGCAATGAGCCAAGGTCATACCACTATAGTCCAGCCTGGGTGAAAGAGTGAGAACCTATTTCTAAAAAAAAGTGGGTGGGAGGTGTTGGATATAGGAAGGTCTAAACAATTATGAACATTTTTACAACCTACCACATATATTAAAAATTGCATTTAGGGCCAGGTGTGGTGGCTCACACCTGTAATCTCAGCACTTTGGGAGGCCGAGGAGGTGGATCACCTGAGGTCAGCAGTTCGAGACCAGGCTGGCTAACATAGTAAAACCCTGTCTCTCCTAGTAACACAAAAATTAGCCGGGTGTGGTGGTGCACACCTGTAATCCCAGCTACTTGGGAGGCTGAGGCATGAGAATCACTTGAACCCCGGAGACGAACGTTGCAGTAAGCCGAGATCACACCATTGCACTCCAGCCTGGGTGACAAAAGTGAAAACTCCATCTAAAAAAAAAAAATGCATTTAGGAAGGAGGTGTTGAGTATATTAACAAAATAAGATATAACATTCAAAAGGACAACAGTAGGGCATGGACACTAATCAATCAGAATGGATGACAGCTGCAAACAATAGATGTGACCGAATTAATGTGTACTGACGGACCTGAAAGATGTGACATTTAGGATGACATTTCACTAGGAAGCCAGGAACACCCAAAATCTATCCTTGTTCATGAGCTTCTTCCAAGAGAAACATACATCCAAGAGACACAGCAAGGCACTTTATCATTGACTGGAGCTTTGGCCCCAACTCCTAGCAAAGAACTCATGTTCAGTCTGAATAATCTCAAGCCAAACTATGCCCAAAGACTTGCATTGGGTTTTTTCCCACTGGAAGCCTGAACTTGAGTCTTAGATCATTTCACTCCACTGCACAGACAGGTTACATCCACCAGATGAGAGGCAGAAGACCCAAAGGAAGAGAGAGCAGAAGAGACAGTTTGCCCCAAAGCCTACACCTGTCTACCTCAGGCCTTCTCAGATCAGAGCAGAAGCACTTCTCAAGTAAGTTACAAAATGGGAGGGGTCCGGAGTAGGAGCATCTGAAGAGAGGAAGACAGTCAGGGTTTATCACACTAGCTGCTTCACCCTTTGGTAAAGCATGAGAGAGCCTTCAGTGAGTCTCTACTCTGATGACAAAGACTGAAGCCTTATCTCACAGCTTTAGCTTTCTAGAGGGAAGAGGACAGAGAGAAACCTATCCCTGTATACCAAACATTTCAGCACAGCACACAGTTTCCATTCACTGGTACAGTGATGAACTAATTGTCCTTAAACTTGTATGTCTGTATCATTTTGGCATAAAGGGTGGGTCGAGGGTGAGGAGCAAAGATTAGAGACCAATACCATATAGCACTGACATTTAGCAAAGTACTTTCACAAATAATTCATGCACAAACTCTCTTGCCACCGCCTTGAACTTTCAGGACTCCACGTGAATTTTACTTTAATGGCCAAGTTTACATAAAGTGTCTCTAGTCACTGAATTCATGCCTATCTGTTGTGGTCCTATTGTTGCAAGGATAAAAACCAGGTCTAACTTAAAGACTTTACCGGAAGCTTATGAGATAGCTCATGAAAACAGTGGAAATGCAGAAGTACCAGGACAGCTGTAGGATCTAAGCAGTAAGAACTAATTGTTATTTCTTCCAGGTGCCAATGACAAGATAAATCAGCTCCAACATTTCTAGCTCTGACCCAGCAATTTCATTATTGGGTATATACCCAAAGGAATATAAATCGTCCTATCATAAAGTCATATGTGGCTGGGCACAGTGGCTCACACCTGTAATCTGAGCACTTTGGGAGGCCAAAGCAGGTGGATCACTTCAGCCAAGGAGTTCAAGACCAGCCTGGGCAACATGACAAAATCCCATCTCTACTAAAAATACAAAAATTAGTTGGGCATGGTGGTGCATGCCTATAGTCTCAGCTACTTGGGAGGCCGAGGCATGAGAATCACTTGAACCCAGAAGACGGGGGCTACAGTAAGCCAAGATTACACCACTGTATTCCAGCCTGGGTGACAGAGCAAGACTTGGTCTCAAAAAAAATAAAAAGACATATGCATGTGTATGTTCATGGCAGCACTATTCACAATGGCAAAGACATGGACTCAACCCAAATGCCCATCAATAGTGAAATGGAAAAATAAAATGTGGTACATATACATCGTGGAATACTACACAGGCATAAAAAAGAACAAGATCATGGATTTTGCAGGAAAATGGATGGAACTGGAGGCCATTACCCTTAGCAAACTAATGCAGGAACGGAAAACCAAATACTGCATGTTCTCACTCATAAGTGAGAGCTAAATGATGAGACGACATGAACACAAACTTAGAGAAGAATAACACACACTGGGCCTACTAGTGGGTGGAGGGTAGGAGGAGGCAGAGGATCAGGAAAGATAATGAATGGGTACTAGACTTAATACCTGGGTGAAGAAATAATCTGTACAACAAATGCCCATGACACAAGTTTACCTATGTAGCAAACCTGCACATGTACCCCAAACTTAAAAGTTTAAAAACAAAAATTTCAGGGAAACACTATCTGGATAATCTAGCTTGGCTGTATATTCATCTAATGGACAGAAAAAGCCATGGCCTCTAACAAAGGACCATTTTGGTGGTTCATGGGGAGAGACTAATTTCTCATTTTCCAAAAGAATAGATGAAGTTGCTGGGCCATCCAAAACAATCCACAATGTCATAGCCGCTGCATCATTAAAGTACTGAATAAAGACATGCAGCAAGGGTAGGGTGGCTTGGGGACTGTAGTGTGCAATAACCTAGTGAGCAACCTCAAAAAATGTATTCAGTTGGTGCAGTCTAAAGGGGTAGTTGGGAATTTGCTTATGGCCATTGTTCTAAAAAAGTACCCAGGGCTTATGTTGAGCTGGTATAGTAGTATACACAGACATAAAAATGATTGCCATGACGGAAGAAGCTTTTTGTTATAATCACGGTCCATTCCTAGAAAGAGGAGGCACAGCACACACACAGGACCACACAGGGAAGCACCAAAGCTAGATGAACAGGCAGAGAGAGACAGGATCTGTGGGTGGGAGATTTAATTGTGGTTTATGCGGGAAGGAATGGGCCAACCAAAGTAGGCAAGCAGTACAAGCTTATGGTGAGAGAGTCTAAATAATTTCAGTGGGCTCTGCACTATGTTGGTGGTCCCCAGTTGTCTGGTACTTGGCCCTGCAGGGATTAGGGTAGGGGATAGAATCCCAAACAGTAGAAGTCTGATAAAAGGTGACAAGTGGGCAATATAGTCTTGGAATTGGTTGGCTTGCATATTAAAGGCATACTGGGAAGGGAAGTTCCTTATCTTTAGGAATTAGTTAATCCTTGGAGAGGTGGTTCCCAGGGTCCAGAAGACCCTAAATGCCAGAGCATCAAGAATACAGAAAATTAGCTTGGTGACATAGTACAAGTCTGCAGTCCCAGCTGCTCAGGAGACTAAGGCAGGAGGATCCCTTGACACCAGGAGTTCCAGGCATAGGCAATAGTGCTTTATGACCACACCTATGAACAACCACTGCCCTCCAGCCGGGCAAGATGGTGAGACCCTATCTCT
>NW_016107357.1:9822948-9834590 GCF_001604975.1 Cebus imitator
AATGGCGCGATCTCGGCTCACCGCAACCTCCGCCTCCTGGGTTCAGGCAATTCTCCTGCCTCAGCCTCCTGAGTAGCTGGGATTACAGGCACGTGCCACCATGCCCAGCTAATGTTTTTTGTATTTTTAGTAGAGACGGTGTTTCACCATGTTGACCAGGATGGTCTCGATCTCTTGACCTCGTGATCCACCCGCCTCGGCCCCCCAAAGTGCTGGGATTACAGGCTTGAGCCACCGTGCCCGGCCTCCATTCAAGTTTTATCGGGAGATTGCAGCAATACAGTCACATCTTCAGGCTCCACTGCTAATTCTCATTCTCTTGCTATTTCCACCACATCAGCAGTGACTTCCTCCACTGAAGTATTGAATCGCTCAAAGTCATCCATAATGGAATCAACTTCTTCCAAACTCCTATTAAACTCTTCCCATGATGAGAATCATGAATGTTCTCATTGGTATCTACAATGCTGAATCCTTTCTGGAAGATTTTTAATTTACTTTGCCCAGATCCATCAGAGGAATTGCTATCTATGGCAGCAATAGCCTTGCAAAATGTATTTTCTTTTTTCTTTTCTTTTCTTTTTTTTTTTTTTTTCAGATGGAGTTTCGCTCTTGCTGCCCAGGCTGGAGTACAATGGTATGATCTCAGCTCACCGCAACCTCCACCTCCTGGGTTCAAGCGATTTTCCTGCCTCAGCTTCCCAAGTAGCTGTGATTACAGACATGCACCACACACCCAGCTAATTTTGTATTTTTAGTAGAGACAGGGTTTCTCCATGTTGGTCAGGCTGGTCTCGAACTCCCGACCTCAGGTGATCTGCCCACCTCGACCTCCCAAAGTGCTGGAATTATAGGTGTGAGCCACTGTGCCCGGCCCAAAAAATTTTTAATTAGTTGAGCATGGTGGCATGTGCCTGTCCCAGCCACTCAGGAGGCTGATGTGAGAGGACTGCTTGAGTCCAGGAGTTTGAGGTTGCAGTGAGCTATGATTCTGCCACTGCACTTCAGCCTGGGTGACAGATTGAGACCCCATTAAAAAAAGAAGAAAGCCCTAGTTTTTGGCCTAGCTTGCCTTTCACCCTACTTTCCCCTCTAAATGTAATCATTTCTAGCTTTCGATTTAAAGTGAGAGATGTGTGACTCTTACTTTCACTTGAACACTTAGAGGCCGTTGTAGGGTTATTAATAGGCTTAATTTCAATATTGTTTTATGGGGAATTGGAGGCCCAAGGAGAAGCAGAGAGATGAGGAAAGGGCCTATCCGTGCAGCAGTCAGAACACACACAGCATTTGTCTAAGTTAGCTGTCTTATATGGGTTCAGTTCATAGCTCCCCAAAACAATTGCCATAGTAACATGAAACATCACTGATTACATATAATCATAATATATATAATAATGATTTTAAAGTTTGATACATTGTGAGGAATACCAAATTATGATATAAAGACATGACGTGAGCATGTGCTGTTGGAAAAATGGCACCAATAGACTTGGTCTATACAGGTGCATTAGTCAAGGTTCTCTAAAGGGACAGAACTAATAGGACAGATGCAGAGTTTATGAGGGGTTATTGACTCACACGGTCACAAGGTTAAGTCCCACAATAGGCTGTCTGCAAACTGAGGAGCAAGAAAGCTAGTCCAAGTCCCAAAACCTCAAAAGTAGGGAGGCCGAGGGTGCAGGCTTCAGTCGGTGGCTGAAGACCCGAGAACCCCTGGCAAACCACTGATGTAGGTTCAAGGGTCCAAAAGCTGAAGAACTTGGAGCCTGACGTTTGCGGGCAGGAAGCATCCAGCATGGGAGAAAGATGAAGACCAGAAGACTCAGCAAGTATGCTCTTTCCACCTTCTTTGGCCTGCCTTATTCTAGCTGCACCAACAGCTGATTAGATGGTGCCCACCCAGATTGAGGGTGGGTCTGCCTCTCCCAGTCCACTGACTCAAGTGTTTATCTTCTTTGGCAACACCCTCACAGATACACCCAGAAATCATAGTTTGCATCCTTCAATCCATTCAAGTTGACACTCAATATTAGCCATCATAACAGGTTGCCACAAACCTTCAATTTGCAAAAAAATGCACTGTGAAGCACGAGAAAGTGCAATAAAATGAGATATGTCTGTGTATTCTTTGGGTAGACATACAGCCATATGAAGATAATAGATAAATGATACAGAGTATAGATTGAAGCCTACAGAGCTCCTATCTAGGTTCCATTTTACTGACCATGCAACATGCTGCAGGCACAGTCTACTGAATCTCCTTCTGCCATCCAGCCTTTAGCCTTGTTCATCATGCCCAAACTCTTGGGTTTATTGAAGCAGTTGCTATAGCCATAATAAATTATTGCATAAATCTATTTTTCAGCATGACTATGGTATTTGCAACTGTACTTTAAGATATTAAAAAACTCAGATATATTATAGATTAATTGGTGTATGATCTTCCAAATTGACACCAACCTATAAATTCCCAGTCACTGAAACTGTTTAGTATGTGAAACTAGTCTAATTTTTTTGTTGTTGTTGTTGTTAACGGAGTCTGGCTCTGTCTCCTAGGCTTGAGTGCAATGGCGTGATCTCAGCTCACTGTAACTTCTGCCTCCAGGGTTCAAGTGATTCTCCCACCTGAGCCTCCCAAGTAGCTGGGATTACAGGCACCCACCATCATGCCTGGCTAATTTTTGTATTTTTGTAGACATGGGGTTTCACCATGTTGGCTAGGCTGGTCTTGAAAGAGCTCCTGACCTCAGATGATCTGCCCGCCTCAGCCTCCCAAAGTGCTGGGATTACAGGCATGAGTCAACACGCCTGGCCCAATTTTTTTTTTTTAATTTGATATTCCTCCATCTTCGCATTTATTTCAATTCCTCTACTAGAATCATATTCTTATTTATTTTCTCTCTGTGCATTCTTGAAATTTTTCTGCTCAATAGAGAAGCAATATGAAGCTTCAGGATTTTATTAAATATATCAAATAGCAGACTCTCTTCATAGTGAGCCAAAAGTTGCTGAAGGGTGTTTTTTTTTTTTTTTTTTTTTTGTCTGCTGTGAATTATACCATCAGGCTCAACAAAGTGGTAAGAGTGTTTTAAATTCTTAGCTGAATATGTGAGAACTGGCCCCTGCAAAATCTGATTGTTACGTAGCATTATGCCACCATCAAGAGAAATTTTAGCACGTTCTGTCTTCTCCACAAGTAACGTGCTTGTTTTCTTTAGCTTCTCTTCTGTTGAGGTTGGTCAATCCCTTTTAAACCAGGAAACTCAGACTTAATATATGTAGACTTTCCTTTGCACAAAATCTTCTATATCTTGCATTTAGGGGCACATAGTCCATTCGTCATTTTAACTGTGCTCACACAAACTGTGCTGGATTATACTTAACCATAGCTAATTTCATTTGTGTCTCTGAGTTTGTTTCTTGATTGTCAAAAGCAGCTGAAAGTTAGTCGACATTTTAGTACTTTGGTCTCTTTATGAAGATTGATGATATAATATTTCTCCACAGTTGTTTTCTTTAAAGTTATTTAATGTCATGTTGATAGAAAAAGAAACTACTGACATTAACTTTCTACATTTTAAATCAATTCTTTAGTATCTTCACATAAGTCTCCCCCTAAATGTCTAGTTTTCAGAAGTGATTATCATACTTCACCATTACATAAACTTGGACAGACTCTTTTCTTCATTCATTTCCATTTCTCCCTATATAAAAGAGTTAATGATGTAGCTACCGCGGAGAGTATTGTGAAATTCACTGAGAAATCACAGAGATATGCTGCTTTGGGAAGAGCAGGAAGAACTCTGTGAATAATGGGTTGTACCAATCTTCCTTCAAACACTTCTCTGACAAGCACACAGTTCTGACACATATTTTTGCAGAGCGCTAGGGTTTCAAGTTTTCTCCTTTTATGATGTAATCATTCCCCATGAAGTTGAGTCATATGCTGCTCATTTTCAGTGTATCTACTTTCTAAATAAAGGCATGAATAGAATCAACTCTAGGATTCTAGAAACTACAATAAACGGAAATGTGTTTAAAGAAAACTTAATGAATCATTATGCTACCCCTCCCCCATAAGACTGTAGAATGTTAGCTTTAAAAGGAATACAGGGAACATCCAGTCCAATTTTTGCATTTTATAGACAAGAAAACTGAGCTTTTGGGAGGTTGGGGAATCTTGTGATTTTCTCAGAGTTAAGTGGCAGGTGTGTGTGTGTGTATGTGTGTGTGTGTGTCATTTTAAAAGCATGCAATACTATTATATTTTTCATTTCATTGGTTTCTTTTTAAGTAACTTCAAACTAATATATGTGGTTAAACTTTTAAAGTCCCAAAATACAACTAAAACAACCTGTGGTGTTTCATTTTTTAACCAAAAAATTACTACTGAGGCTTGTGCCTTTAAGAATGATTTCTGGGGCCAGGTGTGGTGGCTCATGCCTATGCTATAGCCACAATAAATTATTGCATAAATCTATTTTTCAGCATGACAGTAGGGTATTTGCAACTGTACTTTAAGATATTAAAAACTCCAGCATTTTGGGTGCCAAGTGTGGGAATCATTTGAGGCCAGGAGTTTGAGACCAACCTGGGCAACATAGCAAAATTCTGTTTCTACAAAAAATTATAAATGCTAACTGGACATGGTGGCATACCCCTGTAGTCCCAGCTACTTGGGAGATTGAGGCAGGAGGATATCTTGACCCCAGGAGTTTGAGGCTGAAGTAAGCTATGATGGCACCACTGTACCCCATCCCAGGGGGCTGGAGTGACACCCTGTCTCAAAAAAAATATATTTCCGAAAGATTTTATTCAGAGGCATTTCAATATATTTAATAACAGTATATCATGGGCATTGCCCAACAACTTGTGTGCTTGTTCTGGTTCTACCAGCTGCATATGAGCCTGGGTATATTACTCAAAATAGGCAGTGCATATGCTGGAAACCAAGCAGTAATCCTTGGACACTGCTGCATCGCAATGAAAATGTAACAATACCTAGTAAAGCTATAATATTTTCATTACTAAATTTATTCAACACAATTTGTTTTTTCTCAAATAGTTGAAAAGGAAACACAGGAATTTTTTTTTCCTAGGTGATATTTCTAGTGGACTAACCACTAGATTTAGATAATAGTAAGAGCTAAACTTCTGGACCTGGTAATACTGCCTCTTCAAGGTAGCATTTTCAATATATTATAAAATAAATTCTGGCAATAGTCATCTACATATGTAATTTGTAGAGCTGTTGTATTGGGCTTGGTGAGTAGGGACAACATATGTGCTTTGTTAGCAATGTTCAATAGGGGTTCAATTAATGTTTGCTGATTTACTTCAGAATTTCATAAACAATGGCAACAAACTTTTCCCAAAATCAATATGGAAATGAGTTATGGGATTTGTTTTACTGAGCAAGTCTGCATTTGTGGCAGGAACACATTTTAGTTTTTGTGTTTCCCTACTATTTGAAAGAACAGATTGAGTGTTCCTTTGTTTTCTTGCTCCTACCTAGAAGAAATTTAAAATAATCATAAACTATCAGTACTAGAAGGAAACCTAAAAATCTAATATAACTTTCCACACACTGCAAATCCCTTCTACAGCATCCCTGATAAATCTTCAGCCAGCTTCTTCTGATACTTCCAATGATAGGGAGCTCATAACTTAGTAAGGCATCCTGTTCCTTACTCAACAGCTCTAGTTGCTACACAGGTCTGTGTTAACCCTTTATATCAGTGTTTCTGAAAGTACGGTTCCTGGACTAACAGCATCAGCATCACATAGAAACTTGTTAGAAGACAGGCGCAGTGGCTCAGCTTGTAATCCCAGCACTTTGGGAGGCCAAGGTGGGTGAATCACCTGAGGAGTTTGAGACCAGCCTGGCCAACATGGTGAAACCCCTTCTCTACTAAAAATACAAAAATTAGCCGGGCATGGTGGTGCGCGCTTGTAGTCCCAGCAACTTGGGAGGCTGAGGGAGGAGAATTTCTTGAACCCGGGAGGCGGAGGTTACAACCTCGGAGCTGAGATGGTGCCACTGCACTCCAGCCTGGGCAACAGAGAGAGGCTCCATCTCAAAAAAATAAAAACTTTTTTTTTTCTTTTTAATAAAGACGAGGTTTCGCCATGTTGGTCATGCTGGTCTTGAACTCCCGACCTCAGGTGATCCGCCTGCCTTGGCCTCCAAAGTGCTTGGATTATAGGTGTAAGCCACCATGCCCAGCCAAAACTTTTTTTTTTTTAATTGCATTTTAGGTTTTGGGGTACATGTGAAGAACATGCAAGATTGTTGCATAGGTACACACATAGCAGTGTGATGTGCTGCCTTCCTCCCCATCACCTATATCTGGTATTTCTCCCCATGCTGTCTCTCCCCAACTCCCCACATCCTGCTGTCCCTCCCCTATTTCCCCCCAACAGACCCCAATGTGTGATGCTTCCCTCCCTGTGTCCATGTGTTCTCATTGTTCAACACCCACCTATGAGTGAGAATGTGCAGTGTTTGATTTTCTGTTCTTGTGTCAGTTTGCTGAGAATGATGGTTTCCAGGTTCATCCATGTCCCTACAAAGGACACAAACTCATCGTTTTTGATGGCTGCATAGTATTCCATGGTGTGTATGTGCCACATTTTCCCTGTCCAGTCTATCATCGATGGGCATTTGGGTTGGTTCCAGGTCTTTGCTATTGTAAACAGTGCTGCAATGAACATTCGTGTGCATGTGTCCTTATAGTAGAATGATTTATAATCCTTTGGATATATACCCCAGTAATGGGATTGCTGGGTCAAATGGGATTTCTATGTCTAGGTCCTTGAGGAATCGCCAGACTGTCTTCCACAATGGTTGAACTAATTTATACTCCCACCAACAGTGTAAAAGTGTTCCTATTTCTCCACATCCTCTCCAGCATCTGTTGTCTCCAGATTTTTTAATGATTGCTATTCTAACTGGCGTGAGGTGGTATCTCAATGTAGTATTGATTTGCATTTCTCTAATGACCAGTGATGATGAGCATTTTTTCATATGTTTGTTGGCCTCATGTATGTCTTCTTTTGTAAAGTGTCTGTTCATGTCCTTTGCCCACTTTTGAATGGGCTTGTTTTTTTCTTGTAAATCTGTTTTAGTTCTTTGTAGATTCTGGATATCAGCCCTTTGTCAGATGGATTGATTTCAAAAATTTTTTTCCCATACTGTTGGTTGCCGATTCACTCTAATGACTGTTTCTTATGCAGAAGCTGTGGAGTTTCATTAGGTCCCATTTGTCTATTTTGGCCTTTGTTGCCAATGTTTTTGGTGTTTTCGTCATGAAGTCCTTGCCTACGCCTATGTCCTGAATGGTTTTGCCTAGGTTTTCTTCTAGGGTTTTTATGGTATTAGGTCTTATGTTTAAGTCTTTAATCCATCTGGAGTTAATTTTAGTGTAAGGTGTCAGGAAGGGGTCCAGTTTCTGCTTTGTGCACATGGCTAGCCAGTTTTCCCAACACCATTTATTAAACAGGGACTCCTTTCCCCATTGCTTGTTTTTGTCAGGCTTGTCAAAGATCGGATGGTTGTAGATGTGTGGTGTTGCGTCTGAGGTCTCTGTTCTGTTCCATTGGTCTATATCTCTGTTTTGGTACCAGTACCATGCTGTTTTGATTACTGTATCCTTGTAGTACAGTTTGAAGTCCAGTAGTGTGATGCCTCCTGCTTTGTTTTTTTTGTTTTTTGCTTAGAATTGACTTGGCTATTCAGGCTCTCTTTTGGTTCCATATGAAGTTTAAGGTGGTTTTTTCCAGTTCTGTGAAGAAGGTCATTGGTAGCTTGATGGGGATAGCGTTGAATCTGTAAATTACTTTGGGCAGTATGGCCATTTTCACAATATTGATTCTTCCTAACCATGAATATGGAATGTTTCTCCATCTGTTTGTGTCCTCTCTTATTTTGTTGAGCAGTGGTTTGTAGTTCTCCTTGAAGAGGTCCTTTACATCATTTGTTAGTTTTTTGTTTATTCCCAGGTATTTTATTCTCTTTGTAGCAATTGTGAATGGCAGTTCGTTCTTGATGTGGCTCTCTTTAAGTCTGTTATTGGTATATAGGAATGCTTGTGACTTTTGCACATTGATTTTGTATCCTGAGACTTTACTGAAGTTGCTTATCAGTTTCAGGAGATTTTGGGCTGAGACAATGGGGTCTTCTAGATATACAATCATGTCGTCTGCAAATAGAGACAATTTGACTTCCTCCTTTCCTATTTGAATACGCTTTATTTATTTTTCTTGCCTGATTGCTCTGCCTCAAAAACTTTTTTAAAAAAGAAACTTGTTAGAAGTGCAAATTCTCAGCCCCGGGTGAGGGTGGCTCACACCTGTAATCCCAACCATTTGGGAGGCTGAGGCGGGAGGATGACTTGAGCCCAGGAGTTTGAGACCAACCTAGGCAACATAGCAAAACTTCATACCTATAAAAAATTTTAAAAATTAACCAGTCATGATGGCACACTCCTATAGTCCCAACTAATCAGGAAGCTGAGGTGGGAGGACTGCTTGAGCCCAGCAGTTCAAGCTGCAGGGAGCTAGGATCCTGCCACTGCACTTAAGCCTGGGTGACAGAGCAAGAAGACATTGTCTCTTAAAATTTTTTTTTAAAAAGCCAGTTCTTAGGTTTCCATGCCAGATTTACTGAATCAGAAATTCTAAGAATGGGGCCCAGCAGTGTTTTAATGAGCCCTCAGGTGATTCTGATGCATGCTAAAGTTTGAGAAACAATGCCCTATATAACACTCCACATAGCCGGGCATGGTGGCTCACACCTGTAATCCCAGCACTTTGGGAGGCTCAAGGCAGGCGGATCACCTGAGGTTGGGAGTTTGAGTGAAACAACATGGTGAAACCCTGCCTCTACTAAAAATACAAAAATAGCCAGGCATGGTGGCAGACACCTGTAATACCAGCTGCTTAGGAGGCTGAAGCAGGAGAATTACTTGAATCTGGGGGCGGAGGTTGCAGTGAGCAGAGATCGCACCACTGCACTCCAGACCAGGCGACAGAGCAAGACTCTCTCAGATTAAAAAAAAAAAAAAAAGAGAAAGAAAGAGAGAAAGAGAAAGAAAGAGAGAAAGAAAAAAAAAAAAAAAAGACTCCACACAACAGAATTGGGTTACAGATATCAGAAATCTAACTATAAAATTAGATTTAATACAAAAGGGAATATCCTAGCTCATGAGGCTCAAGATAGTGGAGTAGCTCCTGGGATCAGGACCTACAGGACCTGGGCGTCTGGGACTGGAAAGAAGAAATGTTTCACTTCATGTTTGCTCATGGGTGCTCAGAATGGCTCCATCTCTCACCCACCTTCAGCCCATGTGCTGCTCATTTCTCTGTCTCTGTTTTTATCCTCTTTTACTGCAGACAGACTTCTGCACATGGTGAAGATGGGCACCTCCTCTACCCTGCAACCTGCACACTTGCATACCTTCATATCCCTCTAGGACTTGACCTCAGAGGCAAGGCTATTCCTCTCTAGGCTTCAAATCAAGAAATCCCAGGGAAGAACTCCAAGGGCTAGAAATGTTAATGGAAGAAAGGTGTTGGGAAGTCTTGCAGAGGAGATAAATAACAGTAGCTACTGTAGCCTATTACATAACTATAGTCAATTTTACTTTGAGAAAAGGAAGTTTGGAAAGATCATTTGCCTTGCCCAAATCACTAAGTCAGTGAAAATCGAAACCAAAAAAACTTAAAAATAGTAATATTTAAGACCATACCATAGTCATTCATTTACTAAGGAATTTCCTAGAAAAAATTAGTTTAGGCTTTAAGTCTACATATTTGCACTGAACTTTCTCCCTCATGGAAAAAAAAAAGTTTTATAAAAATAACTGCAGGAGTCTAGTAAAACAATGGTGAAAGAAATATAATTTTTCCTATTGCAGACAGACGTTTGAGATTTTTTTGCATTTATGTCATTCAAAAATGATTGTTACAAACTTTAAACTTGGCAGCAATGTACTCCCAATGGAGGAAGGGAAAAAAATCAAGCCAATCTAAAGCCATGAAGATTTAAATAATGTATTTAAGAAAAAGCACAAAATAGAACATTGTGGTTTTTTGCAAGAACTTAGACTTAAGGCTTCCTGATGCAAAAAAAAAAAAAAAAAAAAATTCATTTAAGGATTCTACTTTAGCAAACGATTACTTTTTGAAAATGTGCCTTCTACCTAACCCCAGAAAAATATATACTAATGAAGTATACAAGTTAAGAACATACATAAACAAGGCATCAGTTTCCAAAGGTTTTCTTTCTTTTTTTTTTTCAGATGAAGTCTTGCTCTGTAGCCCAGGCTGGAGTGCAGCGATACTATCTCAGCTCACTTCAATCTCTGCCTCCTGGGTTCAAGCAATTCTCCTGTCCCAGCCTCCTGAGTAGCTGGAATTACAGGCACACACCACTACGCCTGGCTAATTTTTGTATTTTTAATAGAGACGGGGTTTTGCCATGTTGGCCAGGCTGGTCCTAGCTCCTGAGCACAAGTGATCCACCCACCTTGGCCTCCCAAAGTGCTGGGATTACAGGTGAGAGCCACTGTACTCAGCCTCCAGATGTTTTCATAGCAATGTTTATTTGATGTCTCCAGCCATAAGCTGGTCTTTCCATTTTCCCTTTGAACAAAATAATGGCCCATTATGGTTTTTATTTTTAGGGCATATTATAAGCCCTATTAAATGTGCTATATAGCTGAATCAATATAAGAATCAAATATAAGGTTGGGCTGGGCATGGTGGTTTATACCTGTAATCACAGCATTTTGGGAGGCCAAGGTGGGCGGATCACCTAAGGTCGGTAGTTCAAGACCATCCTGACCAACATGGAGAAACCCTGTCTCTACTAAAAATACAAAATTAGCTGGGCGTGGTGGGGCATGCCTAAAATCTCAGCTACGCAGGAGGCTGAGGCAGGAGAATTGCTTGAACCCAGGAGGCAGGGCTTGCGGTGAACCAAGATCGCACCATTGCACTGCAGCCTGGGCAACAAGAGCAAAACTGTGTCTCAGAAAAAAATTTAAAAAAAGAACCCTAATTCTGGAATTTCCTGATCTTTGAATGTCTACATTCATAACATTGTTGTGTTACACCATTTGTGGATAGTTTCATGAAAATAAGTTTCATTCTAGGTTTTGTCTGTCCTCCCCTCCCCTCCCCTCCTCTCCCCTTCTCTCTTTTCTCCTTTCCTCTCTTTTCCTTTTCTTTCCTTTCTTCTGGATGGAGTCTCACTCTGTCCCCCAGGCTGCAGTGCAGTGGCAGGTTCTTGGTTCACTTCAACCTCGGCTTCCCGGGTTCAAGAGATTCTCCTGCCTCAGCCTCCTGAATAGCTGGAATTATAGGCACCTACCTCCATACCTGGCTAATTTTTACATTTGTTGTTGTTGTTGTTTTAGTAGAGATGGGGTTTCACCACGTTGGCCAGGCTTGTCTTGAACTCCTGACCTTGTGATCTGCCCGCCTTGGCCTCCCAAAGTGGTAGAATTACAGGCATGAGCCACCAAGCCTGATCTATACAAAGTAATTGTTTTTCAATTCTTTTTTTTCTTTATTTTTTCTTACTGGCCTCTACATTAAGGACTGTTTTTCAATTCTTTTTTCTTTTTTTTTTTTTT
>NW_016107357.1:9835955-9849728 GCF_001604975.1 Cebus imitator
TACTGCGAGAATGAAGACCATTCTCAACAATCAGACGGTTGACGTTCCGGAAAATGTCGACGTTACTCTGAAGGGACGCACAGTTATTGTGAAGGGCCCCAGAGGAACCCTGAGACGGGACTTCAATCACATCAATGTAGAACTCAGTCTTGTTAGAAAGAAAAAAATGAGGCTCTGGGTTGACAAATGGTGGGGTAACAGAAAGGAACTGGCTACCGTTCGGACTATTTGTCGTCGAGTACAGAACATGATCAAGGGTGTTACACTGGGCTTCCGTCACAGGATGAGGTCTGTGTATACTCACTTCCCCATCAACGCTGCTATCCAGGAGAACGGGTCTCTCGTTGAAATCCAAAATTTCCTGAGTGAAAAATACATCCACAGGGTTCGAACGAGACCAGGTGTTGCTTGTTCAGTATCTCAAGCCCAGAAAGATGAATTAATCCTTGAAGGAAATGACATTGAGCTTGTTTCAAATTCAGCGGCTTTGATTCAGCAAGCCATAACAGTTAAAAACAAGGATATCTGGAAATTTGGGGATGGTATTTATGTCCCTGAAAAAGGAACTGTTCAGCAGGCTGATGAATAAGATGTAAGAGTTGTCCAGCTACAGAAACAAGATGCCAGATGATTTCTAAGACCTACTTGTGACATTTTAAATAATGCAATAAAAGACCTATTGATTTGGGGGAAATCTATATATATATATATATACATGTTTTGTAGCTCTAAATTGTGTGCAGTGGTCCATGCCTGTAATCCCAGCACTTTGGCAGGCCAAGGCCGCAGTGTTACTTGATCCCAGGAGTTTGAGATCAGCCTGAGCAACATGGCAAATCCCCATCTCTACAAAAATATACAAAAATTAGCTGTGTGTGGTGGCACACATCTGTAATCCCAGCTACTTGGTAGGCTGAGGCAGGAGGATTGCTTGAGCCCAGGAGGCCAAGGCTGCAGTGAGCTGTGATGGCACCACTCCACTCCACTCTGGGTGACAGGGTGAGACCCTATCTCAAGAAATATATATATATTTGCAGCTCTATGCACACATTACTATTTTGCAGCTAATATGCCCTAATAAGCTTTCAAAAACAGCAGCCGTGAAGTAATCCAGTACTGAACATGGTGCCCATTCACCTCACGCTCTTGGCTCTATCTTGGAGGTACTCACTGGATCTCAATGCATTTGGCCCTCATCTCTGTAACTTGGCAGCATCAACTGTCACTCACACCCTCCTCCATCAAGTAACCATCGCCTTTTCTTAAAGGCAAAGGCAAGTCTTATAAATTTACTTAGTAGTATTTCTTTTTTTTAGAAGCTTAACTATGGTGCATTTTATTAGGATGGGTATTGTTACCTGTTTTTTTTTCCATAAACCCTCTTACTTTTAGTGCACAAGGTTAAAGAATGG
Organism: Cebus imitator; assembly: GCF_001604975.1. Lineage (NCBI taxonomy): Eukaryota > Metazoa > Chordata > Mammalia > Primates > Cebidae > Cebus > Cebus imitator. The sequence continues at coordinate 9,837,368 of NW_016107357.1, forward strand.
GTGGTTTGTTGTTTCTGCACATAATGCAGAAACATCATCTAATATCCATACAGTTTCACTCAGTTCTTGCCACTATTTTATGGCATAGGTTCCCATTAGCTGATACAGCTTCCCATTAGCTGATGGAAGGAAACCAAGGCTCAGAGAACTTAAGTAACTTGTCCAAAATGAGGAGGCACGATGCCTTTGAGTCATTATATACACCTCATTTATTACCTGGCCTCATCAACCTCTATTCAATTAGTCCTTGCAGCTTTAAAGAGGACCAAAGTGAAAACACAGGCAGTTAAGTCATGGGGAGGTGAGGGCAGTGATCTGCACTGCTGTTCTCTAAGATTGACAGCACTTCCTTTCCATTTATTAGGGAAGATATCCCAGAATATTTTTTTATGGTTCCAGAAAAAGGCCCATAAAAATAAATTAAATATGTGGGTCAGCTGTAGCAAGCTACTGATAATGTCACATGAGGGAGGCTGTGGAGTTCTGCACAGGGAAAAAAAGGTCCAGACTGGGCCTGATCTGGTCCTGGCTTTATGGTAGAGTGATATATAGCATATTCCAGAAGAAAAAAAATTGGATGTTGAAAACTGAAATAAAAAGCAACCCCAGAAAAGATTTTCTATCATCTATTCAATTCCTTTTAGAAACAAAATGTCATTAAGGGAAATACTACTGTTCTTATCATAGATGAAAATAGTGCATTTTTAAAAAGAAATTGTGTTACACAACAGGATCCTTTTTTTTTTTTTTTTTTTTTTTTAAAACGAGTTTCACTCCTGTTACCCAGGCTGGAGTGCAATGGTGCGATCTCGGCTCACCACAACCTCCGCCTCCTGGGTTCAGGCAATTCTCCTGCCTCAACCTCCTGAGTAGCTGGGATTACAGGCACGTGCCACCATGCCCAGCTAATGTTTTGTATTTTTAGTAGAGACGGGGTTTCACCATGTTGACCAGGATGGTCTTGATCTCTTGACCTCGTGATCCACCCGCCTCGGCCTCCCAAAGTGCTGGGATTACAGGCTTGAGCCGCCGTGCCCAGCAGTCCAGGATCCTATTTTTATCAAAATAGAATACACACACACACAATCTTTAGATGGTAAACATCAAGATATTAATGGTTATTAATCTCTAAGTGGTAGAATTACGGTGTTTTTTTTTCTTTTTGCTAATTTTATGATCTGTCTAAAATAGATCGGCATAATTTTTCTAACAAGAAGTTACTTTTGAAAACAAATTTTTAGGAGAATTTGTGATTTTCTTTTCTGGAAACAATTGATTTTGTAACTGCAACAAGAATTCATAATTGTTTTCAGGTCAATCAGTCTTTTAAAGATTGATGTCACTCATGCTGTCATCCCTATAAAATGTCACAGACTTATATTGATCTTTTTTCTATTCTCTCATTTCAGCTTTTCATGACTCTGCTTCTCCAACTTTCCCACACCTTTTTTTTGTTGTTGTTGTTGTTTTGAGATGGAGCTTTGCTCTTGTTACCCAGGCTGGAGTGCAATGGCACGATCTCGGCTCACTGCAATCTCTGCCTCCTGGTTCAACCAATTCTCCTGCCTCAGCCTCCCAAGTAGCTGGTATTACAGGCAAGCACCATCATGCCAAGCTAATTTTTGTTTTTGTAGAGACGGGGGTTTCACCATGTTGGCCAGGCTGGTCTTGAACTCCTGATCTCAGGTGATCTATCCACTAGGGCCTCCCAAAGCCCTGGGATTACATGTGTGAGCCACTGTGCCAGGCCTTTTTGTGTTTTTGTGTGTGTGTGTGTTTTTTTTTTAAATAGAGACAGGGTTTCGCCATATTGGCCAGGGTGCTCTTAAACTCTTGACCTTAGGTGATCCACCCACCTCGGCCTCCTAAAGTGCTGAAATAACAGGCATGAGCCACTGTGCCTGGCCTCCATGCCTTTTATCTCATCCACAGTCACCGGTTCTCAGTCCATTCTGCACTGCTTTGCTTCAGGCTGCTTCTCACTTCTCACCCTCCCTCATGCATCCCTGCTTGCCTGGGACCCGCAACCTCTGTGCTGACTCTTGCATTCTCTTCCAGCTATTAAGCTGGCCATTATTATGTACAACTGGGGCCCCATCCCTCTGGGAATGCTCTGAGAGGTCATGTAAATTGTGAACAACCCCCAATGGTCAAGTGTTGCTCCAGGAAATGAAACTCCCTGCCAGGTTTGCACAGCCACTGTGTCAGAGTGGCTGAAGAGTTCCCATAGCCAGCCCACAGGGCAGGAAGTGAGATCAATGGAGAAAAATGTGATATAGCTGAGGTAATATGCTGCTGGGTTCATTGCTGGTGAAATTCTTAGTGATTAGGATACTTCTGAAAGCTAGCCCCACCTGCCCCCACTGACACCAGCCACATCAATGGCTAGAGTAAAAAGGTGGGCTGAGATGATGGAAGATACTATACAATGTGTCTGATATGTTGCCTCTCACAGAACATTGCCTGATATTATTCTCTTTGTCCAAGCCTTCTACTTCGTTTATCTGTCATTCTGATTCGCCTCTGGACACAATCTCAACGGGGAATCTTTCTCCATCTGTAAAAATTAACCCAACAACAGTCTTATTATCTAATAGCAGTATTCATCCAATTCCTCTACAATTTCCTTTGCGAATTATAAGATAATGACTCTTGTGTTGTGTCTTATATTATTTAACTCATAAATTACAATAAATTGATAACATTTTCTTAGGTCAGGTCCCCTGAGATACAGACTCTGAGACAGATTTGCCTGCTGGTTTATTGGGGTGTGTCTTCTGGGTCAGCACCAATGGGTATGGAAGGAGATAGGATTGAAAAGAGGGAGGAGCTTAACTGGGGTGCAGCTGGAACAAAGCCAGGCTGCAGCCAGAGGGTAGCTCTGGATAGCCTATCTTGTCCCACCTTGGTGCAAAGGGGGATGGGCCTTTGTACCCTGCCTCCATCAGTCAGTGGTTGGGGACTGACACCAGGCAGGGAACGTCATCAGGTGAAGGACTGAGAACATTTCCTGGAGAGTGACTCAGCTGAAAGACCTTTGGCCAACATTCCCAACAGCTGGGGAAATGGTATCTCAGTCCTGCAGGGAAGTTCTGGGCAGCCCACGGTATCAACTATGGTCCACCCTTTCAGCTGCTTGGATTATTTTTTTGTAAATTAGGTTTTGCAAATAGTTCCTCCAAGATTCTGACTGGCTCTTTTTCTGGGAAATTTAAGGAGAGGGTTGGCAGGAAAAACCACAGCCCTGTCTCTAGAGCAATGGATTCTGAGAGGCCAGCTGATTATCTCACCCTTCTGCCCATTTTAGAGTCCCCTCTTCTACCCATTTTAGAGTCCCCTCACCCTTGTCTATTATTTCTTTTTTTCTTTTTTTTTTTGAGATGGAATCTCACTCTTATTGCTCAGGCTGGAGTGCAATGGCGCAATCTCAGCTCATCGCAACCTCTACCTCCTGGGTTCAAGTGATTCTCCTGCCTCAGCCTCCTGAGTACCTGGGATTACAGGCGCCCGCTACCATGCCCGGCTAATTTTTTTAAACATATTTTTAGGCCAGGCACGGTGGCTCAAGCCTGTAATCCCAGCACTTTGGGAGGCCGAGGCAGGCAGATCACAAGGTCAAGAGATCGAGACCATCCTGGCCAACATGGTGAAACCCGTCTCTACTAAAAATACAAAAAAAAAATTAGCTGGGCATGGTGGCGTGTGCCTGTAGTCCCAGCTACTCGGGAGGCTGAGGCAGGAGAACTGCTTGAACCCGGGAGGCGGAGGTTGCAGTAAGCCGAGATTGTGCCACTGCACTCCAGCCTGGCGCCTGGCGACAAAATGAGACTCTGTCGCAAAAAAAAAGAAAAAAAATTTTTTTAGTAGAGATGGGGTTTCACTATGTTGGTCAGGCTATTCATGAACTCCTGACCTCAGGCGATCCACCCACCTCTGCCTCCCAAAGTGCTGGGATTAGAGGCATGAGCCACCACTCCTGGCCGGCAATCATTTCTGTTGGTCTCAGTGGCTTACCTGGTGGGGTGACCTAGACACTCATCTTTGATGGGTCTGAAACCCTGGTTGCCATGTCCTTCTCAGGCTACAACCGTGGCACTTGTCTATTTACCATCAAAATTGGGAAAGGGGGTATGAGGAGATTCTCTTGGAGATGTCCTAGGTGCTAAATACATATACTTTTTCCTGGCACCATTGTATATCAGCAGTTTCACTTTCTCCTAATGATCAAAGTCAATGAATCCCCAATACGACACATCCCCAGAATGGTGACTCCTTTTTTCTTGTCTCTTTTAATAAGAAGCCTAAAGTAATTGGGCAGCAGCTATAAAAATTAATGGGACTGGCCAGGTGCAGTGGCTCACATCTGTCATCCCCAAAGTGGCTCAGCACTTTGGGAGGCCAAGGCGGGCAGATCACTTGAGGTCAGGAATTTGAGACCAGCCTGATCAACTTGGTGAAACCCCATCTCTACTAAAAACACAAAAAAATTAGCTGGGCGTGGTGGCACGTGACTGTAATCCCAGCTACTCAGGAGGCTGAGGCAAGAGAATTGCTTGAACTTGGGAGGCTGAGGTTGCAATGAGCCCAGATTGTGCCACCGCACTCCAGCCCGGGTGGCAGAGGGAGACTCTGCCTTAAAAAATATATATATATTAATGGGACTACTGCTGCTGTGTCCCACAGCATGTTTCCCTTTAGACTATAAGACCTGAAAGCACACAGAGTACAGAGCTGCAAGGACAGAAAGCACACATCCCTAATGTGACAGTGATGACAAGCACAGCCGCTTCTACTTTCACCCCGCCTCCTAGACCCAAGTATTCTTCCCAATGTGGACTGAACACCATATACGTAGTGGTAGCTGATTTAGGATGTGTCCTGCAATCTGGAAAATGATGCCCCATCCTCTCAGGTTGTCATCTGTAAGTCTAAGCCTCGGTGGCCCCCTTCTTCAAAGGCCATTTTATCCCTTCAGCAGGCTGGCAGGGTCTGGGTATAATATTTGATAGGACCAGGTGGTCTCACCACCATGTGTCTACTTTTACTCTCCTTTGCTGTAAAGTGGGCTCCTTGAACTGATAGAAAGTCACATGGCATTCCATATTTCTGGATACAAACTGTCATTATTCAGAAGGTGGTCCTGGCTGACACACTGTGGGTAGGAATAGCAAACCTACATCCAAATGTATCCATTTTTATCAAGACTCATTACTGCCCCTTCCAGTGTAGAAAGGATCCAATGTAGTTAATTTGCCATCAAATGGTTAACCGGTCAGCTGGAGAGATAGCACCATAGTGAGTACACAGGGTTGGTTTGTGTTGCTGGCAGGTTGGACGTTGGGCAGTTGCAGTAGCAGGATCAGCCTTGCTGAGTGGGTGTCCATGCTGTGAGCCCATGTACAGCCTCCATCCTTGCCATCAGGGCTGCTTGGTTCATGTGCCAGCACTATAGTGTGACAGGGGCTGACTGGCCATCCTTCAGTAGATGACCAGTTAAGTCATTCTGTCTACTTGGTTCTTCAGTGCTTCTTCCATAGTGGATGCTCACTTACGGGCATTAACAGTGGGATTCAAAATCTTCACATTTGGGTCATGGCCATAGGTCCACTGACACGCCTCTTCTTCACATGCCTTTGCCTCCAATCTTCCAATCTTTCTGCCCCTGCTCTTAACAAGCCAGCCATGCTAATCCCCAAAAATATTTGACCAGGCCAGGCACAATGGCTCACACCTATAATCTCAGCACTTTTGGAGACGAACGCAGAAGGATTGCTTGAGGTCAGGAGTTCAAGACCAGCCTGGTAAAAATAGTGAAACCCCCATCTCTACCAAAAAAAAAAAAAGTATTTGACTAGAAGCCCTGCAATTGGTAGGATTTCCTTTGTCATTGTCTTCCAGGCTCTCCCACTGCAGAGCTACCATGGAGCAGTAGTACAGCCGAAGACCATTTTCATGTTGCATCCACACACCAAGCTGTGGCCCTAGCATGGCCTTTTCCCTATTCTGTCAGCCTGCATGGTCCATACGCATGAGCTGACAGAAAGGAATCAGTACTGTAGAGGTGGATAACCTGAGTTCAATCTCTTCTGGGGCTCTCCTTGTTTTATAATTAAAACTTGGGCCGGATCCTCAGTTTTTTTTCTGTGTTCCAACTGCAGGATAAGAGTCTCTTTATATGAAGCCAAGTAAAACTTCTGACTTTCTTAGTGTTGATTAATCACTCTCAGACTTTCATTGCTCTCCTTCAGTACATCAAATGTCCACAGAAACAACCAGCCATTACCATAGTTCTTATAGTTATGACTTTCCTTGAACTTTTCAAATGCCTGAGGTACCACCCCTGCACTGCCTTCCACCAACATCTCATCCCAGTTTACTACCATGCAAGTTTTAGTCTTGCTCTGTCACACAGGTTGGAGTGCAGTGGTGCAATCTCAGCTCACTGCAACCTCCGTCTCCTGGGTTCAAGTGATTCTCCTGCCTCAGCCTCCCAAGTAGCTGGGATTACAGACATGGCCACCATGCCTGGCCTACTACCATGAAAGTTTTAATAAGCACATGGCTATAGCATGCTAAGCATTGTCCATGCTTCACCTACCCCCAGTGATGATGCCCTCATTGCTGGTGACCCACTTTACACTTGGCTTCTTCAGGCCATTCCTGGAATCAACTATCTCAGGTCAGATTCCCTAAGAAGCAGCCTTTGAGATGGGGGTTCGTATACAGTAAATTTATGGCGGGGAGTGGGAGGTGTCATCAGATTGATATCAATAGGAGATGAAAAAAGAAGGATTTAACAGAGGGAGAAGGTGAACTGCATTGAAGTCACAAAGGCTTCAAGATGGTGCCATGGAGAGCCCTGGGGGCTAAGATGTGGGCTACCCCAGGGAGAGAGTATGACTTGGGCAAAGTGGCTTTCTTTGGCAAGTCACAGAAAATAATTCAAACGAGAGCAATCAGGCATTACAACTCCCAACGGCTGGGTGAATGAGGGCCTCAGTCTTGAAGGGGCCTTTGGGTCCCACACCATAGCATCCACCATATAAAGCAAATTCTTCTTTCTCAGATGAAAGTAACTAATAAGCATATAAGTTTCTCTATTATAAGGCAGGAAACTTATCTTAGAAAATTTAGGCCTACAAATTAATAACATTGTAATTGTGAATGACTTCAAATAATCCCAAGTCAAAAGGAAAAATACATCTTCTCTCACCCTGAGAATGTCCTTTTTAAATTTTGAATATCCTTTTCTGTATGAATGGCATGGTGGAGAAGCAAAATCCTGTCTTAAACTTCCTATAAACTTTTACTCTCACCCATCTACAAAGACAGGACTTAAAATCTGTCCAAGTTTTGACACAGACCTTTTTAATTTTTATTTATTTTTAAGACATAATCTTGCTCTGTCACCCAGACTGGAGTGCAGTGGCAGGATCATGGCTCCCTGTAGCCTTCCCAGGCTCAAGTGATCCTCCTGCCTCAGCCTCCCAAGAAGAGGGGACTACAGGCATGTGCCACCATACTTGGCTAATTAAAAAAATATAGATATTTTGTGGAGGCGAGCTCTCACTGTGTTCCAGGGCTGTTCTCAAACTCCTGGCCTCAAGCGATCCTCCCTCTGCCTCTCAGTGGAGGTGGTGCAGAAACAAGATCAGTCATGAAGCCAATAAAGTAATCTGGGAAAGAGATGATGATTAGTTTGGACCACAGTTGTAGCAAGAGAAATGGCTAGTGGTCAAATCCCGAACAGATTGTGAAGGTACAGCTGATAGGATTTGTAGATGAATAGGATTACAGGTGTGAGCCACTGCTCCCAGCCTACAGACCCTCTTTAGATGTACTCTCCAGCAAAGTAATTCTGGAAAAGTTGAGGGTAGGCTACCCCTTGTAAATCACTCTTTTCTTAATGAACAATACTGCTTTCACACCTGTGTACCTTGTCAAATTTAGTCTTTCTGCCAAAATGTCCTTTCCAAACCTTTGTCCAGAGCTCTATTCATTCTTCAGGAACCTCATTAAATATTCATTCATTCATAAGGTTACCAGATTTAGTAAATAAAAATACAGGATACCCAGTTAAATGTGAATTTCAAATAAAAAAAACAAAAGTTTTAGCATAAGATGTCCAAATATTCCATGGGACATACTTATATAAAATAGTTAATTGTTTTTTATTTGAAATTCACATTTAACTGGGTGTCCTGTATTCTATCTAGCAACGTATTCATTCTCCAAATCCAGCATGTGCTAGAAACTACTGAATGTTGAGACTACAGCAGTGAATAAAATAACTCCAAATTCCTCCTCTTGGGGAGTCTGCATTCTAGTGGAGGGAGTCATTTATATGCAAGTATTTATACAAGAAAATATGCAACAATATTGTTAGAGCATAAATCTGTGTCATGAAGAAAAATAAAGTGAGGGCGAGAGGACAGGGAGCGTCAGGGCTGGAGGCTGGCAGTGCTGTTTCATGAAGGTCTTACTGATGGGGCCAAATTTGAGCCGAGATCTGGAAGAAGTGAGAAAGCAAGCCACAAGATTTGGGGGAGGCATATTCTAGGCAGGGTGAGCCCCAAACACAAAGTCCCTAAGGTGAACGTACATTTGAGGGAGAGCAAGGAGGCTACTATGGCTGGAGAATGGTGAACAGGAGGGGTTGGTGAAGAAATGAACCCAAAGGGGAAGTGGGGGCCAGAGCATTTTCAGGCTTTGGGCCATTGTGCAGGTTTCAGCATTTACTCTAGGGTGCAGACATCTGACTAGATGTCACATTTCAGACACAGCAAATATTTATGTAATAAATATTAAATAAATGGCTTCTATATAGAAAATTACCTCTTCTTGTTGGGAAGAGAGGTGGTGTAGAAGCAAGAAGGCCAATCATGAGGTCAAAAAAAAATAATCCAGTGAAGAGATGATGATCACTTGTAGCAAGAGAGATGGCAACTGGTTTAATCCTCAATTGTGAAAGTACAGCTGATAGGATGGTCAGATGAATTAATGTGGTGTGTAAGTAAGAGTCATGATAGAGGCTGAGGCCAGGCTCATGCCTGTAATCCCTGTGCTTTGAAAGGCTGAGGCAGAAGGAACGCTTGAGCCCAGGAGTTTGAGATTACAATAAGCTATGGATCGCACCACAGCACCCCAGCCTGGGTGACAGGAATTAGGAGTTCAGCTTCAGACTTGTTAATTTTGATATGCCTGTTAGAAATCCAAGTGGAAATATTCAGGCAGCAACAAGATGTTAAAGTCTGGAGTTCAAAATAGAGATGTAGCCTGGCTAGAGATAGAAATTTGGGAGCCATCAGCATGTGGACATAGCCAGTATACTTAAAGCTGGAGGTCTCAGTGAAATCCCCTGGGGAGTGGGTGAAGATAGAGGAGTGGGCCAAGAATTGACCCCTGGGATCTCTAAGTATTGGAAGGTTGGGGAGATAAGTGGAAAAGAAATGAGGCCAGGCGTGGTGGCTCACGCCTGTAATCTCAGCACATTGGGAGGCCAAAGTGGGTAGATCACCTGAGGTCAGGCGTTCCAGACCAGCCTGACCAACATGGTGAAGCCCTGTCTCTACTAAATACAAAAAATTAGCCAGGCGTGGTGGTGCATACCTGTAATCCCAGCTACTTGGGAGGCTGAGGCAGGGGAATCGCTTGAACCCAAGAGGCAGAAGTTGCAGGGAGCCGAGATTGCCACTACACACCAGCCTGGGCAACAAGAGCGAAAAACTCCGTGTCAAAAAAGAAAAAAAAAAAAAGAATCATCAACTGGACAGAAGGAGAACCAAGAAAGTGTCCCAGAGGCCAAGTGCAGAGGCTCACACCTATATTCCCAGCACTTTGGGAGGCTGAGGAGGGAGGATCACTTGAGCCCAGGAGTTCAAGTCCAGCCTGGGCAACATGGCAAAACCCTGTCTACAAAAAATTAGCCAGGTGTGGTGGCATGCACCTGTAATCCCAGCCACTCAGGAGGCTGAGGTGGGAAAATCACCTAAGCCCTGGAGATCCAAGCTGCAGTGAGCCATGATTGCACCACTGCACTGTAGCCTAGGTGACAGAGTAAGATCCTGCCTCAAAAAAAAAACAAAAAAGAAAGAAAAAGAAAAAGAAAGAAAGAAGAGAAAAAAGAAGAAAGTATCCCAGACAGTGTTTCAAGAAAGAAGGCATGATTATCTGTGCCAAATGCTTCTGAGAAGTGAGGGTAGAAGGGGCCTGAGCATTGTGTTTAGCAACCTGGTATTACGGATTTCTTGATAACAACTATTTCAGTAACATAGTGGGGAAGAAAGCTAGAGTAGAGTAAGTTCAAGAGAGAATGAGACAGGAAACAAACACAGCAAAGACAGACAACGCTTTCAAGGAGTTTGCTATAATCTGGGGATGATCCAAAAAAAGTAAGAAGGAAAATAATGACATTGGAGATGAGGGGAATGATATTAGGAGCAAAGTCCTTGAAAAGGAGAGAGAGAATGAAAAGAGAATAAGTGGAGACATTGGCCTGAGACTGGAGCACAGACAAGAGCCATGGGAGGGAGTGAAACATCATATGTGGGCAGAGATGCAGGCAGGTGGCAGAAGTGGCAGGAGGAGCAACCACATGGGAGTTCTTAGGATTGTTCCTGTTTCCTTGGTGGAATCAGAAGCAAGGTGGGAGTGAAGAAGAGGGAGGATGTGCTGCTAGTTTGGGAGAGAGGGGAAGGTGTGAAGTGGTCAGCTAGGAGAGCGGAAGTGGACTCGAAGCATAGTAGGATGGCCAGGTAGTACTCGTCTACTTGAGATTAGTGGTTGTGAATTTAAATTGTGACAAAGAGAATGGTTGTGTGTTTTCCTTCAGCCACATTGAGCTGTGCAAATGCAGGCAGGGAGTAGTCTGAAAATTGGATATAGGCGGTGGTGGAAATTTTGACAAGGAATTATGTCAAAGTGAGCAAGGAGCCGGGAGCCCAGCGTGTAGGCAAAGTAACGTTCACAATGACTGCCCAGGAGACCTAAATCCAGTTATGAGGGAAATGAGGACATCAGAGTGTGAGAGACAGTGAACAGGTGGGAGGATCAGTGGACTGGAGGGTCCAGCAGGATTGAAGGATTACTGGAATCAGGGTACCAGAGAGACAGAGAGCTGAAAAAATAAGAAGTGGTAGTCAGAGTGGAATTCCTGAGAGTGAGTTTATGGAGAGTTTGCTATTATTGGTAACATTAAGTCTAGGTTATGACCAAAGGAATGAGTAACTAAAGTAGAGATGTCTGAAGAGAGAAAATTGAGGAACTGAGAAGCCTGAAAGCTGGGTGGATCCTTTATATGTATATTGAAATCATCAGGTGTGTTTTCAGCAAGTGCTCTAGAAAAAAAGTAGAAAGGAACAAAGAGAAGAAACGAAAGAAGAGAAGGAACGAAGGGAGAAAAGGGAAGGAAGGGAAGAAAGGAAGAGAAGGAAAAAAAAAAAGAATGCCAGGAATTACACATTGGAGAGACTGACAATGGACCAGTGTGTTAGTTTTCTATTGTAGCTCTAACAAAGCACCACAAACAGTGGCATAAAGCAACACAAATTTATTATCTTACAGTGATAGAGGTCAGAAGTCCAAAATCAGTCTCACTAGTCCATAGTTGAGGTATCAGCCGGGCTGGTTCCTTTCTAGAGGCTCCAGGGCAAGACCTGACCCATTGCCTTTTCCAGCCTAGAGGCTATCTACATCCCTTGGCTTGTGGCCTCTTCCTCACAATGGCATCACTCCAGCTTCACTTCTGTCTCCCATCATCTCCTTCTGCCCAACCTACCTCCCTCTTATATGGGCCTTTGTGATTACATTGGGCCCACCTGGATAATCCCCCATCTCAGCATCCCTAACTTCATCACATCTGCAAAGTCTCTTTTGTCACTTACATATATTCATGGGTTCCAGGGATTAGGGCATGGGGATCATTGTGAGGAGGTAGGAGGGGGTAATACTTAGCCTATGACAACCAGCAATATATATTTTCATCTGTGGAGATTTTCCAGATTCTGGTCTTCCTGCTCCATCCATTCCGGGCTGGATTGATGAACAATCCTTTTGGGTCACCTTCTAGGATTCCCATATTAGAGGATATGCTTTCTTTATTTAAAAACATATTTACTGTGCTAGGTTCTGGGTTAATTGTTGTTAATGCAAATAGGATACAATGTCTTAAAAGTTCATCCTCCTAAGGCCGGGCGCGGTGGCTCAAGCCTGTAATCCCAGCACTTTGGGAGGCCGAGGCGGGTGGATCACGAGGTCAAGAGATCGAGACCATCCTGGTCAACATGGTGAAACCCCGTCTCTACTAAAAATACAAAAAATTAGCTGGGCATGGTGGTGCGTGCCTGTAATCCCAGCTACTCAG
>NW_016107357.1:9849818-9878912 GCF_001604975.1 Cebus imitator
GCCATTGCACTCCAGCCTGGGTAACATGAGTGAAACTCCGTCTCAAAAAAAAAAAAAAAAAAAAAAGAAAAGTTCATCCTCCTAATGCAAATGTTTGTTGATGTGTCTGTCTCCCCAGGTAGAGGGCAGATCATACCAGGACAGGAACTACTCACATTCCTACCCACGCCCTAAATGCCTACCATGGCACCTGACCTATAATACCTTGGGGACCTTTTAGAATGAATTAATGAACTCTGGTTGCATTTGGTAACATAACACTTTGAGTGATTTCATGCATACCAAAATAAACTTTTCATAATTAGAATCCAGTTTCATGAAGACACTAAATTAGTATGTCTTAACATTCACCTGCATCATTTTACAAATTTGTATGCCCATCACTCTGATTTCTGGAACCAACTGCTTGTCTTCTACATATTATGTAACACTTAGCTACCAGCTAATGTATTCATTTAAGAGCACTTGAACATTAAAATCTGCAATAGTTCTGCCAAGGTATATTTAGAAACTTTAGATTGGGTCATATCTTTCGGGACTTTTCCTGAATTAAAAAGACAGTATCATCCATCTCTTGTTCAATCACAACAATTAGAGACTGATAAAAAACACACAGGCAATCATACAAAAACCCAAATCCCTCAAAAGCAGCCGGCAAAGTAATAAGTAACAGCATATACAAAAATCAACTATAGTCACTTATTAAATTCATATCCTTTTATAATTATTACCTCAAAGAGTGACATGACAGTAGATTTTGATGGAGATTATGATATCTACAGTTACAGATCATGATGAAATTAGATTCTGGGACACTGAATCCATTATGACTCTTTTGTAAATTGGTTTTTCAGGGCATAAATCATGTTTTAATGAGACAAGTTTCTTCCTTTGGTCATGCAATCCTACAGCTGGATACATCTTTTTTGGATCGTAAAGACCTACATCGTAATTTCATCCTAATAGCTGACCAGCTACCCAACGGAAAAGGGGCCAGATTTCTGTCATCAAAATTATTTAGACTCTATCCTGATTTATAAATCCCAATTCTTGCCAAATTATGACACCTAATTAATACTAGGGGCATTTTCCCATAGAATGTAGACAGATGTTTGTCCACCTTATTTTTAGAAAATACTCATGAAGTTACAAGCTAGTATACTGGGTATTCCTTCAAAACTCCAGGTTTATTTCTTTTCAACAAATCCTAGGGTCAAGGCTGGGTGCAGTGGCTCACGCCTGTAATCCTAGCACTTGGAGGCCAAGGTGGGCAGATCGCCTGAGGTCAGGAGTTCAAGACCAGCCTGGCCAAGATGGCAAAACCCTATCTCTACTAAAAAGAACAAATATTAGCTGGGCATGGTGGCACATGCCTATAATCCCAGCTACTTGGGGGGCTCAGGCAGGGACAATAGCTTGAACTCAGGAGGTGGAGATTGCAGTGAGAAGAAATCGTGCCACAGCACTCAAGCCTGGGTTACAGAGCGAGATTCTGTCTCAAAAAAAAAAAAAAAAAAAAAAATCCTAGTGTCATAGGTTCTAAATTCAGACTTTGTGTAAAGAACAAACATATTTCAGGCATCAGAGGGGCACTGTTCACAGTTATTCTGTTTTAGCTCCTTAAGCAAACAATGTAGCCAGGTATGGTGGCTTTAGCCTGTGGTCCAAGCTGCTTGGGAGGCTGAGGTGGGAGGATTGCTTGAACCCAGTTCGAGGTTACAGTGAGCTTTGATCCCACCACTACATTCCAGCCTGGACAACAGAGCAAGACCTTGTTTCAAAAACAAAAACAAAATAAAAAATAAGGAGGCTATCGCTAGCATTTACCAATCATTCATCAGTCTTTGATACCATAGACAAAAGCCATCCAAAGACCAAGTTGTACTGTCCTAATATAAATACAAGGTACTAATGTTTCCGTGGACTATCATCTTGCCATTAAAATCAGAATGGGTCTAGGTATCCACCCGAGAAATGCATACACACGTGAATGAAGGGACATGCACAAGTGTGTTCATTGGAGTATTGCTGATAATAGCAAAAGTGAGGGAGATCGGATTCCATTTACCTTTGGGAAAAAGTAGTGACTAGATGAGGCATAAGGAGGGCTCTGGGTGCTGGTAATATTCTAGCTTTTTTTTGTTTTGTTTTGTTTTTGAGACAGATTCTCACTCTTCCACCCAGGCTGGAGTGCTGTGGTACGATCTCGGCTCACTGCAACCTCCACCTCCTGGGTTCAAGTGATTCTCATGCCTCAGTCTCTGAGTAGCTGGAATTTCAGGTGCATGCCACCATGCCCAGCTAATTTTTGTATTTTTAGAGCCATGTGGCCCAGGCTGGTCTCAAACTCCTGGCCTGAAGTGATCCACCCGCCTCGGCCTCCCAAAGTGCTGGGATTACAGGCATTATCTCATGCCTGGCCAATATTCTAATTTATGATACAAGGGCTAGTTACACAGATGTGTTTACTTTGTGAAAATACATTGAGCTTCGATAATTTCCGTACATTTCTGCATATATGTTATATTTCAATAGTAAGTTTAAAAAAAAAGAAACAAAGAGCGAGGTACTTTCCCTCCAGCTTTCAAGGAGTTAGCCTTACTGCTCAGTCAAGTGCAGGTCACCAGACTCAGTCTTGACTTCTCCCAAGTGCACACCAGAAACTTCGACTCTCAGGCCCTACCTCGAACCTACTGACTCAGGAACTGCATTTTAACAAGGGTCCAGGGTGACTTGAATGCACAGTGATGTTTGAGAAGCACTGATCTGGAACATAATCTTGTAAGCAGAAGAGGACAGTATGAAAGTGTCCAGAATGGCACAGGGGAGGGAAGCAAAGGGCACCGGAGAAGCCAGAAAAGGCACCTCTCACCCAGGCCAGCTCAGTTCCCCTGAATTTGTTCCTAAGTCTAGCAATCCTGGGAGTATCTAATTGCCAGATATATTAGTGGAGAGCCTCAGGTTTACTGCTTTCCTTATTTATGGCTTAGCATTTTAGTCAAGAGCAGTAATTGTTTAGAATCAATACCAAAGAAGCCTGAATTTCAGGGCAGAAAGTGCTGCTGTGACTCTGAAGTTGTTTAAAAAAATAAATAGTCTCTACTTTTTTTTTTTTTTTGTCTTCAGCTAGGGACAAAGAAAAGTAGGACAAGCATGAGGAGAACCTGATAGAGGAGTGCTTTGCAAATAATTAGTGGCTAATTTTAGCTATTCAGCCTATTTTTTCATTATTCAATAAAACTGAGTTCCAAAGTTGTAAAATTTGATCCTGTCAAAAGCCCCCAAAATAACATTTAAGATCCAATGATGCTATCTCAGGTAACAGGCACTGAAAGCAGGGCCTCGGCAACATCTCAAATGTGAAGTTATTACTTTTGTCTTTCTTCTATTTGTCATCCCTATCATCATTGTGATTGTATTTCTCTAGAATATTTGCTTTTTAAGAAATGAAATCATAAAAAATAAACTCCAACTGTTCATAATTCTAAACACCATGAAGAGATGATTTCTTGTCTTTGCATGGCATACTTTCTTTAATTTATCCTTGAGCCACAAGGAATTGTTTTAATTATATGACTATATTGCTAACTCATTCCGTTTGTGGTCCACTCTGACTGGAAGCACTTTCTTCTGCATTTATGGCTCTTCAGCCTAATGCCATCTTGAGTCTATATTTCTAATTTCTAAAACTTTTAATGTGCATTTGTCTCTGCTGAGATTAAAAGCAAGTTTTGTTATTAATGGATACATTTTCTGATGTTTCAAAGTCATGTTGAAATAAACAATCGCATTGATATCATCCACTCCCTACAAATGAGTGCTCTCTCCAAATTCAGTGAGCACTTTTAATATTTTCATCTAAGTTGCTGATAAAGAACAATCCTTAGGTATCCTTAGGTAGATAGGGAACCACTGATAATCACTGCTGAGGAATTTGCAAAAGGCTAATAGTATTACCAGTATATCAGCTACTTGCTTAGACTATGGTGTAACAGAGGATCAACTGCTTTATTTATATTCACATGGGCTGGTTCACTTGCCCCACCCTCCACCCTCCACCCTCCACCACCTACCACCATATATCCTGCCCCTTTAGCACAAAAGGAAATAACATTGGTCTGGCATAATCCTCTTTTTACCAAGCCATGCCTTGGCATCAAACATGTAAGGAAATTAGACCATTTTCTCTGAGTCATAGCTGAGGCCCTCTGAGCAAATCCAGCGTAGTTTCTGAGCAGCATTCAATAAGTGGAACAGGGGACAGGCTGCGTCACCTGGTGCCCGGAAACACGCACAAGGTCAGTATGTTTTTATTAGTATTTATTAGTAGAAGTGGCAAGAATGACTTGAGATCTGAGGTCAGCAGAGTCTGAGAACAGCAGATCAGAGGATTGTCACCCTGGGTAGAATCTCACCTCCTTCTGCAATCCTGCTGAGCAGTCTGCTGGCTCAGAAGCAGCCAAGGGAAGCTCTCAATTTTTTAATTTAAAACAGAAATGTAATCAGCAAGCAAAGACACCTACATACTCTAGAACAAGAAAACATACATTGCTCTGTGTTAGGCCTGGTAGAAGGTCTGATAATTCTTCCAATCTGCTTTAACCTGTCCTGATAATTGACTTTTTGGATGAAATCCCTGCCATTTTCACGGGACTCCCTGAGGAATTATTTTCACCCACAAGAAACACCTCCTTTCAAGAAATAAGCCTCATTCTTCCTTCTCCAGTTTTGACTTGACTGTAACATACATACAATTTGTTTAGGGTCAAATGTCTGCTAGTTGCATATTGAATTCCTTTTCAGTGTCAGAATCATTGTTTTAACGGTAACCAGCTAGACGTCATAGTCTCTCTCTTTCTCTGTGTGTGTAGATTATTCTCTGAATACAAGTATTCCTCATCCTGTAGCAAAGGGAAAAATGTCTGCCAAATTTAGGCATTAGAAAATAAAGAAAGCAGCCTGGGCAACATGATGAAATCCTGTCTCTAATAAAAATACAAAAACTAGCAGGGCATGGTGGCACACACCTGTAGTCCCAGCTACTCTGGAAGCTGAGGTGGGAGGATCACTTGAGCCTGGGAGATCGAGGCTGCAGTGAGCTATGATCATGCCACTGCATTCCAGCCTGGGCAACAGAGTGAGACTATTTCAAAACAAAAATTTTTTAAATGAGGGGAAAGTGGTGATAATGAAATGCAAAGGGTATTTTGAAATGCAAAGGCTCAGAGAAGAATATCCTTTTTTTTTTTTTTTTTTTTTTGAGACAGAGTTTCGCTCTTGTTATCCAGGCTGGAGTGCAATGGCGCGATCTCGGCTCACCGCAACCTCCACCTCCTGGGTTCAGGCAATTCTCCTGCCTCAGCCTCCTGAGTAGCTGGGATCACAGGCATGCGCCACCATGCCCAGCTAATTTTCTGTATTTTTAGTAGAGACGGGGGTTTCACCATGTTGACCAGGATGGTCTCGATCTCTTGACCTCGTGATCCACCCGCCTCAGCCTCCCAAAGTGCTGGGATTACAGGCGTGAGCCACTGCGCCCGGCTCGGAGAAGAATATCTTATCCGTCTTGGAGGGGTTAAGGAAGACCTTTGGATAATGCTGGCATAAAATCCAACTTATTACTTGGTATGAAGCAAATCTAGAATTCAGACAGCAAATGAAACCAAATTACATCTCAGAAAACTAAGTGATAGGCCTATAAATGTTCAGCCAACATATGGAAGAGATGTATATTATACCCTTGACCAAATATACCCAATCTTCAGTAGGCAGCTTCTTGCTGTGAGCACATTGGTATAAAAGGTGGTATGAAAATGTTGGTTTGTGGAAGTTGTTATGTCCTTAGGAAATGTTTTGAGGATTACAGGTCCACTTTCTCTGCCCTGGCTTATTAACTATTTTCATAACAGATCTTCAGAGGAACCAATACACTAGCGACTCAGCTATTGCTAAGAGATGATCTCTAAAGTCAGAAAAGTTGAACATGGACTCAGGGACTCTCCTGATAGAATTGTATCCAGAATCTTTCATCTAAAAATGCCTGAAAGAGTGACATTAGCCATCCATATCCACATGTATACAAGCCACAGTGCTGATCTACTTAGGCCGGCTGCTTCCTACCAATAGAGAGCTTCCAGTCAAAATAAGATGAACTCATCTGACCCACAAAAAAGAATTCAGTTAATTTAAAATAAGACAAGGCAATTCCCACAGAATAAACTAACTTGGGCTTTTAACTAATCTTGGGTAAAACTTGGAGGCCAAGTTGATTTAGATGGCAAGCTACACATTTATATGCTTATTTGGAGTCTGGGTCTCTAACATTCATAGGAAGGGTCCCTAATACTTTCTTAATGAAAAGTTCTTCTTCTGTTTTTCTGATTTTTGTCATTGCCAAGTCCCCAGAAGGGAGAAATGTGTCTTATTTTTTGTATCCCTGGTATGTAACGCTTAGAAAATAGAAGAAATTCAATAAATGTTTATTGAATGCATTTTTAAAACCCCAAATTTGGAGACAAGATGAAAGAAGAGAGAGGAAATAATCCAATCTCTGTTTGGGTAGTGAATCATGTACCCCTGGCCTGGCTCCAACCATCTTAAAACCCAGAACATAAGTACAAGTAATAATCCCTGTTCAGAATGTCAGTATTTAACATTGTATTTATTTGCGAGGTAGGGTCTCCATTTGTTTCTGTTTCTCTCAATGTTGTGTAGCTCTGTTTGTCTGCCCTTTAACATGTTTGTCCACCCTGATGGAAAGCTTAGATGGAGTGGAAATGATGCCTATTTTAATGGCTTCATGGCACTCAAGTGGGTACTTAAAGACGTTGTTTTGAATGGAGCCTTTGGGAGACCCTAATGAGTGACACCATTCTAAATGAACTGAAATACCAAAAGAACAGGCTCTCTCTTTGGAAGAAGAATACTGAATGACATCACTGTTTCTTCAAAGCACAACACCATCATTTAGAAAACATTCCTCGTTACTTTGGAAGTCTTTCCTCTATGCTCCAGTTCCCATTTCTCTGAAGGGGGATGTTCGGGGTTAGCAGAGGGAGGCAAGGAAGAAATGGAGGAGCCATTGCTTTGTTGCTTCTTCTTGGAGTCATGACACTGTCACACATTTTCAGTATATAAATCGCCATCCTTATACAAACTTTCACCCTCCACTTCCAACAAACATCCTGGCAGTGGCACTCCAGCTGCGGCATCTAGGGAATCTTCAGTTCAGTCAGGCTTCTGTCCTCCTGTAAGCCAGCATCACTGAAAGATGGAATCAGAGCTGTGAGGAACTTTTTTTTTTTTAATTTTTTTATTTTTAGAGACAGGGTCTTACTCTGTTGCCCAGGCTGGAGTGCCGTAGTGTGATCATAGATTATAGCGGCCTCAAATTCCTGGGCTCAAGTGATTCTCCTACAGGAATCAAGTGATTCCTGAGTAGTTGGAACTATAGGTGCACACCTCCACAGTCAGCTAACTTTATTTTTAAAAAATTTTTTATAGAGATAGGGTCTCACTATGTTGCTCAGGTTGGTCTTGAACTCCTGGCCTCAAGAAATCCTCCCATCTCGGCCTCCCAAAATGCTGGGATTACAGCACCTGGGAGAAACCTTAGAAAGCACTTGTTAAACATACAATTCCCAAGGGCCCTCTCCCAGAAATACTGATCCAATGGGTCTGGAGTAGGGAAAAGAACTACAGGAGATGCTTGTCATTAGGTAAGTTCCAAAATCACTGATTTCATTTCCATCCATTTAATTTTGTAGATGATGAGATTGAAGCTAGAAAGATGTAATGATTTTGCCAAGGTCACGCAGCAAAATCTATGTTCAAGCCTAAGCTAGACCACCAGGGGCCATTTTTTTCACTGCATCCCTCAAAGATGCTACCTTAATATCTCAATTAATTAATCTCCTGTAAATGAAGTTTTTTTCTTTTTTTTAAGAAAATAAGCAATTTGGTCATGTTGATCTTTAGGAAGCACATGTAGCTGTACTGACATGTCATCTTGTGTGGTTTATTCCCACATGAGTGACTGAATTAGAAAAAATATCTGCATGGGTATCATCTGCTTCCAGAATGTATACAATTAAAGGTAATAAAGGCCAGTGCCACATGAGTGGAGGGATTGGCAGAAAGAAAAAGACAGTAGAAAAAGTAGTAGACCAGGCTCATGGCTCACACCTGTAATCCCAGCACTTTGGGAGGCTGAGGTGGGCAGATCACTTGAGGCCAGCAGTTCAAGACCAGCCTGGCTGACATGGCAGAACCCTATCTCTACTAAAAATACAATAAATAGCCAACTGTGGTGGCTCATGCCTGTAATCTCAGCTACTCGGGAAGCTGAGGCAAGAGAATCGATTGAACCCAGGAGGTGAAGGCTGCAGTGAGCCAAGATTGTGCCACTGCACTCCAGCCTGGGCGAAAAAGCAAAAAAAGAAAAATAAAAAAGTATAAAGAAGCATGCTATCTCCTTGCTCAGCTCTGTCCTGCACTGTTTGCAGAGTTACCTTCCTTTTGAGAAGCTGATTGTCTTTCACAGGCTCCTTTTTGCCTCTAAGGGAAAAGCTCGGATTTCTTAACAGGGCATGCAAGGTCCTTCAGGGGAGGTTTGCCTACCATTTTGCCTAATCCCTCACCACTCCCCCAGCCAACCCACCCTCTTGCCAAATCAATTTACTATTGTCTGAACACTCCAGGATTTCCTCTGGTTTTGTGCCTTCACATGCACTGTTCCCTGAACCTCGAATTCCCCCACCTTCTTTTTCTTCTTCTTTTGTTTTCTCTTTTTTCTTTTCTCTCTTCTCTCTTCTCTTTTCTTCTTTTCTTTCTTTGAGCTGGGTCTTATTCTGTCACCCAGGCTGGAGTGCAGTGGTGTAATCTCGACTCAACTGCAGCCCCAACCTCCTAAGCTCAAGTAATCCTCCCACCTCAGCCCTCTGCATAGCTGGGACTACAGGTGTGCACCACCATGCCAGGGTAATTTTTGTATTTTCTGTAGAGATGGTGTTTTGCCACGTTGCCCAGGCGGGATTTCTCTTTCATTGTGTAGCAAACTTCTACTTGTCCATCATATTTTAGTTTAAATACCTCTCCTCTAAAGAGTCCTCTCTAACACCTGGGGCATTTTTCTCAGCTCCTGGAGTGCTGTGTTTGAGTTTCAGTTGATCTGTTTCTGTATGTGGCTTCTTCACTTCACTGTGAGTCAAGGTGCTTAAGGGCAGCATTTTGTTTTCTCTAGCTTGGCATCTACTCGTGTAGCAAAAGAAGCTGAAAAGCAAATGGTGGAGGAACACGATACTAAAGTGATACTAAAACCAGTATTTTTAATTATATATATTTTTTATTAGTCTTAATTGGGATGTAATTCATATACTACACAATTCACCCATTTAAAGTATACAGTTCAGGCTGGGGATGGTGGCTTATGCATGTAATACCAGCACTTTGGGAGACAGATGGATCACTTGAGGTCAGGAGTTCGAGACCAGCCTGGCCAACATGGTGAAACCCCATCTCTACTAAAAATACAAAAATTAGCCAGGTGTGGTGGCATGTGCGTATAATCTCAGCTACTCAGGAGGCTGAGGCATGAGAACTGCTTGAACCCGGAAAGGGGAGGTTGCAGTGAGCCGAGATTGCACCACTGTACTCCAGCCTAGGGGATAGAGCAAGATTCTGTCTCCAAAAATAAATAAATAATAAACAAATAAACAATTCAATGGTTTTTAGTAAGTTCACAGAGTTATCACCCACTATCACTATCTAAGTTTAGAACTTTTTGTACCCCGCAGAAAGAAACTTCATACCCTTTAGCTACCACATCCTCAAGACCCCATTATTCCCCATTCAGCCCTAGGCAACCAGTAATCTACTTTCTCTCTAGGTTGCCTGTCTTGAAGATTTCATATAAATGGAATCATAAATATATGGCCTTTTGTGACTGGCTTCTTTCACTTCACGTAGTGTTTTCAAGACTCATCCACACTGTAGCATTTGTCAACATTACATTCATTTTTTTGCCCAAATAATATTTCATTGTATGGGTATCCCATATTTTCTTTATTCATTCATCAGCTGATGACCATTTGAGTTGTTTCTAATTTTTAGTTATTAAGAATAATGCTGCTTTGAACATTCATGTACAAGTTTTTGTGTAGACATGTGTTTTTATTTCTCTTGGGTAGAACTGCTAGCCATGGAATTGCTGGGTTAACCTTTTCCAAAGCAGCTGCTCCATTTTACATTCCCACCAGCAACATTTGAGGGTTCCAATTTCTTCACATCCTCACTGACACGTGTTAGAATCCATCTATTTGATTACAGCCATTCTGGTGGATATCTCATTTTTATTTTCATCTCTCTAATGACTCATAATTTTTAGCATCTTTTCATGTGCTTATCAGCTATTTGTATATTTTATTTAGAGAAATGTCTGTTTGAATCCTTAGCCCATTTTCAAATTGAGTTATAGGTCTTTTTATTGTTGAGTTGTAAGAGTTCTTTCTTATATTTTGGGATTTTTCTTTTCTTTTCTTTTTTTTCCCAAGATGGAGTCTCCTCTGTCATCCAGGCTGGAGTGCAGTGTTGTGATCTCTGACTCCTGGGTTCAAGCAATTCTCTTGCCTCAGCCTCCCTAGTAGCTGGGTCTACAGGCTAATGTCACCACACCCAACTAATTGTGGTAGTTTTAGTAGAGACAGGGTTTGCCATGTTGGCCAGGCTGGTCTAGAACTCGTGACCTCAGGTGCTCCGCCCACCTTGGCCTCCCAAAGTTCTGGGATTACAGGTCAATTTTTCTATTTTTTTCTGTCATTTGTGCTTTGGTATCACACATAAGAAAGCACTGCCTAACCCAAGGTCATAAAGATTTACCACTATGCATTCTTCTAAGAGTTATAAACTGTTAGTTCTTACATTTAGGTCTATGATTGATTTTGAGTTAATTTTTGTGAATGGTTTGATGTAGGGATCCAATTTTATTCCTGTGCCCATGAATATTCAGTTATCTCAGCACCATTTGTTGAAAATAATATTATTTCCCCATTAAATTGTTTCCTCCCCTCACAAAATCAATTGACCATAAACATGAGGTATGTGGACCCACCATTTTTTAAATTAAGCTATATCCTATTCTTCTGCCACTACTAATTAAAACCTTTTTATCTTTAATTATGGATTCAAAGATTTTGTGCCAATAATTAAGTTGGAGGCAATGAAATTTGAAGCACAAAGTTTTCCTAAAATTAAAGTAACCTCAAGGACCTGAGAGAAACTCTCAGAGGGTACAAGGCAATGGGCTTCCACTGCTGAAGGCCTGTGCTTGGACACTGTTGAGGTTAGGGAACCACAGGTCACCCATCCTTTGGAGCTGGCTGCCCCTGCTCAGCAGACTTTCTCTCTCCAGGGAGTCCCACTGAAACCTTTCTTTCTTCTTCTGCTTCAAAACAAACCCCACCCCATCCAAATCTTACTCTCTCCCTTATCCCAAAATTCATATTTTGAGTTTCTTAGTATATGAGGTGGTTTTCAGTAGGGTGTAATTCATTTTTTCAACACATATTTATCGCACATCTGCTCTGTTCTTGATTTTGTTCTTGGCTCGGGAATACAGAAACAAAACAGAAAATGCTTTGCTCTCAAAGAATGTACATTTTATTAGCACAAATTAGCAAAAAAACTAAAACAAACAAAAAACCTCAAGTAATGTAATAAGTAAATAAATTCCAGATAGTGATTAATGCCCTAACAAAAATAAAAAGGGATAGCAGAATTGCAAGTGAAAGAGGGGTCCTATTTTAGGTAGGCTTATTAAGGGAGCTTTGCCAAGAGGGTGGTTGGTATTTGAAAACTGAGAAGTGAGCCATGCGAAGATCAGAGGGGAGAGTAATCCAGGCAGAGGTAGCAGCAAGTACAAAGGCTCCAAGGAGGGTATGCGGAGTGGCAAGAAAACAAATGTGGCTGGAGCGGAGTGAATGAGGGAGAAAGGGGAAAAGGGGTTATGGTAAAAGAAGAAGCCGAAGGCAAGATCATGCAGAACTTTGTAGACATGGATTAGGAGTTTAGATTTTGTTCTAAATGTGAGAAAAAGCCCTTGAAGAATTCTAAGCAAGGGAGTGATATGATCTGATTTCCACTTTAAAGAGAGTACTCTGAGAGAAGAAAACAGATTAAAATCGTTGTGATCTTGAATTAGGCAAAAATGTCTTAGATATAATACATAAAAGCTTGATCCATAAAAGAAAAAAATGTAAAAATTGTATTTCATAAAAATTAAGAATTTCTCTTTTCTTTCTGAGAAACATTATTTAGAGGATTAAAAGACCAGGCACCATCGGTCAGGCATGTAAGGAGCTTGGAAGTCGTCACTCCATCCAAACAAGTAAAAAGCTGAACAAACTGAAAAATGAATGAAATTAAAAAACCAATGAGAAGGAACCAGTATGAGGAGGGACAACTTAAAATGTAATTGACAAATTGCTGGAGGCTTAGTGTGGACAAGTTTCTGAGTCAAAAACTCCAGGGGATACGGTCAATGGGGTGTGGGACACTTTTGTGAGTTTTACCTCCAGGAGCTTGATGAGATTCTCACAGTGAATACTGGACAAAAATTCCCTCATTCTTCTGGCAGGGGTAGGAAAAAATGAATCATTTTGAAATACACCAAAGCATGCTGTACTTCTTAGCAAGGGCTGCCTTCAGGACCTTGATAAGGACCCCTAACCTGCTGGGGTTTAATCAGAATTGTCCTGGGGGGAGGGAAATACTCAACTTCAGCCCACTCTAACCATTCTGTCCAACTAAAGCAGGGAAGAAAACACTAACAAACACTTGTAAAGTTCACAGTCAGTCCATGGGCACAGGCTCACCTAAACACCTAATCTTAGGACTACAGATGAGTAAGTAGTCCCCTACTATTTATGGGGAACTTCCTTTTCCCTCACACCTTAGGACTACATCACTAACGGTCTATTTATCACAGTTCCTTTTACACGGCACATCATGTCTAGCTATCAAGATAAAATTATAAGGCCACGCCTGTAATCTCAGCACCTCAGGAGGCCAAGGCGGACAGATCACTTGAGCTCAGGAGTTCGAGACCAGCCTGGCCAACATGGTGAAATCCCATCTCTACTAAAAATACAAAAAATTAGCCAGATATAATGGCTCATGCCTGTAGTCCCAGTTATTTGAGAGGCTGAGGCAGAAGAATCGCTTGAACTTGGGAGGTGGAAATTGCAGTGAGCCTAGATCGTGCCACTGTATTCCTGCCTGGGAGACAGAGAGAGACTCCATCTCCAAAAAAAAAAAAAAAAGATAAAATTACAAGGCATACTAAAAAAGCATAGTTTGAAGAAACAGAGCAAGCATCAGAACCAGACAGATATAGCAGAGATGTTGGAATTATCACAGTGAGAATTTAACACAAATATGATACATAGGCTAAGAACGCTAATGGATAAAGTAGATAGCATGCAAGGACAGATAGGAAATGTAAGCAGAGAGAGGGCAATACTAACAAAGAATTAAAAATAAATGTTGGAGATTAAAAAACCACTGTAACAGAAACGAAAAATGTCTTTGATAGGCTTATAGTAGACTGCATATGGCTGAGGAAAATCTCTGAGCTTGAGGTGATTTCAATACAGTTTTGAGTTTTCATCTCAAAACTGAAAAGCAAAGAGAAAAGACACTGGGAAAAGAAAGAACATTCAAGAACTGTGGGGCAACTACAAAAGGTTTAATATATGCATAATAAGAATACTAGAAGGATAACAAAAAGATATATTGAAGCAATATTGACTGATAATTTTTTCCAAATTAATGTCAGACATCACAGATCCAGGAAACTCAGAGAACACCAATCAGGTTAAGTGCCAAAAAAACCAACACCTAGGCATACCACATTGAAACCTCAGAAAATCAAATATGAATTTTTAAATTTCAAACAAAGCCAGAAGAAATAAACACCCAACCTACATAGAAGCAAAGATAATAATTATATGACTTTTTCTCAGAAACCATAAAAGAAAAAAGAGAGTAAAGTGAAATATTTAAACTGTTGAGAGGAAAAAATCAAACTAGAATTCTGTCCCCTGTGAAATGATCCTTCAAAAGTGAAGAAAAAAATAAAGATTTTTCATACAAATGAAAATTAAGGGAATTTGTTGCCAGTTGACCTGGTCTGCAAGAAATATTAAAAGAAGTTATTCAGTATGAAGGAAAATAGTATAAGTCAGAAGTTCAGGTCTGCAGAAAGAAAGCGCATCAAAGAAGAAATACATGAAGGTTAAATAAAAACTTTTATTTTTCTTATTTTTAATTGATCTAACAACTATTTGTCCAAAGAACAATATCAATAATGTATTCAAGTATAGATGCATGCGTGTGTATGTCTCTCTCTCTGTGTGTGTGTGTGTGTGTGTGTGTGTGTGTGTGTGTGTGTTGATGCTTATATATAAATGAAATGAATGATAGCAATGATACAAAAAACAGGAAGAAGGAATTCGGATTATTTTGTTATAAACTACTCACATCATCCATGAAGCAGTGTACTTTGATTTGCAAGGGGATTTAGAGTAGTGATAAATTAATATTGCAAACTCTAGGGCAAACACTAAACAAGTAAAAAGAAGTATAACTGATATGCTAAGAAAGGAGAGAAAGTGAAATCATTTTATAAAATGCTCGATTGTAAACACAAAAGACAAAAGTAGGAACAGAGAAAAGGGCAACAAGCAGAAAACAGTAACTAATATGGCAAATCTTAATCCAACTATATCAATGATCACTTTGAAGATCAGTGATATAAATATACCAATTAAAAGACAGAGATGTCTGTGTGGGTCAAAAAACAAGATCCAACTATAGGATGTCTACAAGAAATCCACTTTAAATATAAAGACACATACAGATTAAAAGTAAATGGGTGACCAAATATTTAAGGAAGAAATTATACTAATTCTTTACAATCTTTTTCAGAAGACAGAAGCAGACGGAAGACTGTGAAGCTAGTATCACCCTAAACCAAAATCAGAAAAGACGTTACAAGAAAGCTGCAGACCAGTATCTCTCATGAACACAGATACAAAAATCCTTAACAAAATATTAGCGAATCAAATGTAGAAAAAGAATTATACACTATGACCAGGTGGAATTTAACTCAGTTGTGCAAAGATGATTCAACATTAAAAAAATCAACTAATGTGATCTATCATCTCAACTAGATAAAGAATAAAACTAACATTATCATATCAATAGATATAGAAAAAGCATTAGATGAAATCCAACACCCATTCATCCTTGACAGGGACTATTGAAAAAAAAAAAAAACAAAAAAAACCCTACAGCTAACATCATACTCAATGATGAGAAAATAAAGCTTTCCCACTAAGATCAGGATCAATACAGATGTCCCCTCACCTACCATTGGTTCCCTTCCTTCCTTCCTTCCTTTTTTTCTTTCTTCTTTCTTTCTCTTTCTTTCTCTCTTTCTCTTTCTTTCTTTCTCTCTCTCTCTTTTTCTTTCCCTCCCTCCCTTCCTCCCTCCCTTCCTTCCTTCCTTCCTTTCTTCTTTTTTTTTCACAGGGTCTTGTTCTGTCATCCAGGCAAAAGTGCAGTGGTGTGAACATGGTTCACTGGAGCGTCGACCTCCTGGACTCAAGTGATCCTTCCATCTCAGCCTGCTGAGTAGCTAGGACCACAGGTACGCAACACCATACCCAGCTAATTTTAAAAAGGTTTTTGGAAAGATAGGTCTCCTATGCCCAGGCCAGTCTTGAACTCCTGGGCTCACATGATCATCCTGTCTCAGCCTCCCAAAATGCTGGAATTACAGGCATGAACTACTGCACCTAGCCATACTATTCCTTTTCAACATCATACTGGAAGTCCTAGCTAATGGAATAAGACAAGGAAAGCAAATTAAAAGTGGAGTGATAGGAAGGAAGAAATAAAACTGTCTTTGTGGTAAATGACATGATTGTCTACGTTGAAAATCTGAAAGAATTTCCCCCAAACTCTTGGGATTAGCCAGGTGTGGTGCCTCATGCCTGTAGTCCCAGCTACTTGGGAGGTTGAGGTGGGAGGATTACTTGAGCCCAGGAGCTTGAGGCCAGCCTGGGCAACACAATTAGACTTTACCTCTTAAAATAAACAAAAACTCCCAGAACTTCTTCTGCAATTTTAACAAGGTTGCAAGGTATAAGTTTAATACACAAAAGTCAATCTTTCCCTCTATACTGGCCAATAAGTGGAACTTGAAAATAAAAACACAATACCATTTATATCAGCACCCAAAAAAATGCAACAATTAGGTATAAATCTAATGAAACATATACAAACTTTATATGAGGAAAACTGCAAAACCTTGTTGAAAGAAATCAAAGAACTAAATAAATCGTCCATGTTAAGGATAAGAAGACTCAATATTGTCAAGATGTCAGTTTTTGCTAACTTGATCTATAAATTTAGTGCAATCCTAATTTGTCATGGACAAGGTAGCAAAGGAAATGTAATGGAAAAAAATGATAATCTTATCAACAAATGGTGTTGGAATAACTGGACATCAACATGCAAAATAATGTATCTAGACAAAGACCTTATACCCTACACAAAAATTAACTCAAAATGGATCACAGATCTAATCATAAAACACAAAACTATAAATTTCTAGAAGATAACATATGAGAAAATCTGATGACTTTGGGTTTGAAAATAACTTTAGATAAAACATCAAAGTCGTAATCCATGAAAGAAAGAAACCATAAGCTGGACTTCACTAATATTAAATTTTTTACTCTGTGAAACATACTGTCAAGGAAAGGAAAAGCCAAACCACAGATGGGGAGAAAATATTTGCAAAAATATATGTCTGATAAAGGGCTGTAATCCAAAATATAAAAATAACTCTTAAAAAGCAACGATAAGAAAACAACCCAATTTAAAACTAGGCCAAAGATCTTAACAACCCACAAAAGAAGATATACAGGAGGCAAATAAGCATATGAAAATCTCAGCATCATACCTCATCAGGAAATGCAAACTAAAACGAGACACCACTATACAACTATTAGAATGGCCAAAACCCAGAACACTGATAACACCAAATGCTGAGGAGGATGTGGAGCAACAGAAATGCTCATTCTTTGCTGGCTGGAATGCAAAATGTTTCAGCCACTTTGGAAGACAGTTTGGCAGTTTCTTACAAAACTCAACATACTCTTAACATACAATCCAGCACTCACACTCCTTGGTATTTACCCAAGTGAGTTAAAAAAAAAAAATCATGTCCACACAAAACCTGCACACAGGTGTTGATTTATTCATAGTTGCCAAAATTCAGAAGCAACCAAGATGTCCTTGGGTAGATGAACGGATGAATAAACATCCAGACAATGGGATATTATTCAGCACTAGAAGGAAATGAGATAACAAGCCATGAAAAGACATGGAGGAAAGTTGAGTGCATGTTACTGAGCGAAAGAAGCCAATTTGGAAGGCTATCTGCTGTATAATTCCAACTATGTGACATTTTGGAAAAGGCAAAATTGTGGAGACAGTAAAAAGACCACTGGTGGCTAGGGGTTGGTGGGGAAGGAGGGGTAAATAAAGAGGATTTTAAGGGCAGTGGAATACTTTATATGACACTATAATGGCACATACATGCCATTGGATCTTCGTCCAATTCCACAGAATGTAAGACACCAAGAGTGAGCCCTAATGTAAACTCAGGACTTTGGGGGAGAATAATGTGTCAGTGTAGACTGATCAGTTGAAGCAAATGCACCATTACAATGGAAGGTGCAGAAATGCACTGGGAGAGGCTATGCATGTAAGGGGCAGGTTTAAATGGGAAATCTCTATACCTTCCACTCATTTTGCTGTGCTAAAACTGTTGTAAAATATTTTTTTTAAAATACAAGGCATACACTGAGAGACTGAGAGAAAATATTTTCAAATTACGTATCAAACAAAGGACGGATATCCATTTCCTAAAAGAAACAAAAACAAAAACATAAAAACAACCTTTCTAAACTCAATTAGAAAATAATCAAATTTGAAAATAGTGGTCAGGCACAGTGGCTCTTGCCCATAATCTCAGCACTTTGGGAGGCCAAGGTGGGAGGGTCATTTGAGCCCAGGAGTTTGAGACTAGCCTGGATAATATAATGAGACCTCATCTCTACAAAAAATTAAAAGACTAGCTGAGCATGATGACACATGCCTGTGGTCCCAGCTACCCAGGAGACTGAGGCAGGAGGATCACTTGAGCCTGGGAAGCACAGGTTGCCCTGAGCTGAGACTGTGTCACTGCACGCGAGCCTGGGTGACAGAGTGAGACCCCATCTCAAAAAATATAAATACATTTTGACATATATATATATATATATATATATCGCAAAAGACTTGGATATTTCACTAAAGAAGGTATATGGATAGCAAAAAAATCATATGAGAAGGTGTTTGACATCATTAGTCATTAGTGAATTGCAAATTAAAAGCACAAACTCCTACACATCTTGTAGGACAGCTAAAATACAAAACAATAATAATATGAATGCTGGTGAGATCATGGAGAAACTGGATCTCTCATACAGTGTTGATGGGAATACAAAGTGGTACATCTACTTTGGAAAACAGTTTGGCAATTTTTATAAAGTTAAACATATACCTTAAAACCTTGATACCAGGCCAGGTGTGATGGCTCACGCCTATAATCCCAGCACTTTGGGAGGCTGAGGCAGACAGATCACCTGAGGCCAGGAGTTTGAGATCAACCTGACCAAAATGGCAAAAACCCATCTCTACTAAAAACACAAAAATTAGGCTGGGCGCGGTGGCTCAAGCCTGTAATCCCAGCACTTTGGGAGGCCGAGGCGGGTGGATCATGAGGTCAAGAAATCGAGACCATCCTGGTCAACACGGTGAAACCCTGTCTCTACTAAAAAAAATACAAAAAATTAGCTGGGCATGGTGGCGTGTGCCTGTAATCCCAGCTACTCGGGAGGCCAAGCCACAAGAATCGCCTGCACCCAGGAGGTGGAAGGTTGCAGTGAGCAAGGTCGTGCCACTGTACTCCAGCCTGTGCGACAGAACGAGATCCTGTCTTTAAAAAACCAAAACAAAAAAATTCTAGAGAAGCTGAACTCTTTTTCTTTAAAAAAAAAACAAAAACAAAAAAACAACTTTTATGCCACTCTTATTTACCCTAAGAGAAATGAAAATGTATGTTCACTCAAAAACTTGTATATGAATGTTTACAGCAGTTCTATTTGTAATTATCAAACACTGGATAGTCCATTCTCACACTGCTATAAGGAACCACCTGAGACTGGGTAATTTATCAAAAAAAGAAGTTTAAATGGCTCACAGTTCTGCAGACTGTGCCGGTGGCGTGGCTGCGGAGGCTTCAAGAAACTTTTAATCATGACGAAGGCGGAGGGGAAGCAAGCACACCCTGAGTGGCTGGAGCAGGAGGAAGAGAGGGAAGTGGGAGGTGCCACACACTTTTAAACAACCAGATCTCGTGAGAACTCACTATCACGAGAACAGCAAGGGGGAAATCTGCCCCCAGGATCCAATCAACACCTACTAGGCCCCTTCTCCAACACTGGGGATTACAGTCTACATAAAATTTGGGCAGGGACACAAATCCAAACCACATCACAACCTAAACGCCCTTCACTGGGGAAGGGATGTACAAACTGTGGTCTATCTATACCATAGAATACTGCTCAGTAAGGAAAAGGAATGGACAATTGAAAGGCACTCCATCAGGAATGCATCTCAAATACATCATGATACATCATGATAAGTGAAAGAACCACAAAGACTCGTATTGTTAGATTCTGTTTATGTAACATTCTGGAAAAGGCAGAACTATAGTAATAGAAAATAAATCAGTGGGCCAGGCACCGTGGCTCACGCCTGCACTTTGGGAGGCCGATGCAGGCAGATCACCAGAGGCCAGGAGTTTGAGACCAGCCTGGCCAACATGGGAAAACCCTGTCTCTAGTAAAAATACAAAAATTGGCCGGGCGCGGTGGCTCCCCAGCTGGGATTACCCAGCACTTTGGGAGGCTGAGGCGGGCGGATCACGAAGTCAAGAGATCGAGACCGTCCTGGTCAGCATGGTGAAACCCCGTCTCTACTAAAAATACAAAAAATCAGCTGGGCCTGGTGGCGCGTGCCTGTAATCCCAGCTACTCAGGAGGCTGAGGCAGGAGAATTGCCTGAACCCAGGAGGCGGAGGTTGCGGTGAGCCGAGATCGCGCCATTGCACTCCAGCCTGGGAAACAAGAGCAAAACTCCGTCTCAAAAAAAAATATATATATATACAAAAATTAGCCGGGTGTGGTGCCACACACCTGTAATCCCAGCTGCTCAGGAGGCTGAGGCAGGAGAATCACTCGAACCCAGAAGGCAGAGGTTGCAGTGAGCCAAGATCGCAACTGCACTCCAGCCCGGGTGACAGAGCAAGACATTGTCTGAAAAAAAAAAAAAAAAAAAAAAAAATCACCACATTCATGTCATTTTTCTACACCGGGTAGCATTGGCGCCAACTACTAAGTGCATTTTCTTCATTAGTCTTGATATAAATGGAAATGAGACAAAAGTTATTTCCTCCATTTTACTCAGGACTTAATCTAGATGTATCCAGTCAAAGGCAAGTGCCTGTAAGCAGAACCTTTAACTTTTAACAACCTATTTTGTGTGTGTTAAGTTGCAGTTCAAAACAGGGTGAAAAGCCTTGAAACTGTGAACCACTGTGAGCTACAAAGGATGCCAGATTTGATTGGTCCTATAAAAGTGATGTATTGTACATATGTGCATATGATTTGTAAGTATTTTCAGCCTACTGAAAACATTTTAAACATATGAAAATTAGCAGAAATAAAAATGAATGGATAGTAAGGGAAATAACATACTAGATTTGTGGCTTCGTGGAAATAAAGAGAAATTACTTAAACAAATCCAACATTCCGTGTAAATAAAAAGTTAAAAAGAAAAGTCAGCTCTAATTTATCCTAAGTTTGCACTTCTAGAGTCAAAGCACTTTGTTTTTTGTTTTGTCTTGGAATTGGGTCCCTTATATAATGCATGTCAAAATGGCTGGAAAATTATGATTACCTAGTGCTGGCTGAAATTCTTGTCCCACAAAGACAACTCCCTCCTGACTTCCTTTTTGTTTTTTTTTTCCTCCATATTTTGGGCACTGTGAGCTAATGGTTGGAACACAGGCAGGCAGGCAGTGTGGCTCTTCAAGAGAGAGAATTCCAGGGTTGGGCCTTTTAAGTTTGCAGGGATCATTAATTTACCAGGTCCTGCTGCCAGAGCCCCTTAAATACTCACTGTGGGCTCACACAGGGTGTGGGCAGCAGGAATTTTGCCACAGGCTAGGTTTTCACAGAAGCTCAATCTTGTTAAAGTGTAATTTGGGTGCTCAAGGAAGAAGAAAAAGTAAATCAAAACACTTTCAGAGACCTAGGCACAACACTAACACCTTTGCTTTGATTGCCTCATCCACAAAGGCAGAATGGCATTATATACATTCAAGTGCCTACCGTCTACAGAAGGTTTTAAAGAAACATGCAGACACATTCTTATCCTACTTCCAGCAAATGTGCTGTTTTAGGTACATAACAACTCCTCAATTTCCCAGTAAGTCATCTATGATGAAGTTCATAAACATAATTAGAAAGTTTCTTTGATAGGGTGTAGTGGTGAATACCGGTAATCCCAGAAATTTGGGAGGCTGAGGTGGGAGGATTGCTTGAGCCCAAGAGTTCAAGATCAGCCTGGGAAACATAGGGAGACCCTGTCTCTATTTTAAAAATAAATACGCCGGGCGCGGTGGCTCACGCCTGTAATCCCAGCACTTTGGGAGGCCGAGGCGGGTGGATCACGAGGTCAAGAGATCTAGACCATCCTGGTCAACATGGTGAAACCCCGTCTCTACTAAAAATACAAAAAATTAGCTGGGCATGGTGGCGTGTGCCTGTAGTCCCGGCTACTCGGGAGGCTGAGGCAGGAGAATTGCCTGAACCCAGGAGGCGGAGGTTGCGGTGAGCCGAGATTGCGCCATTGCACTCCAGCCTGGGCAACAAGAGCGAAACTCCGTCTCAAAAAATAAATAAATAAATAAATAAATACAAAAAAAAGTTTCTAGAAGTACCTCTTAGGAAGGAATGAGTTCAAAATGGCTAACATAGGTTTTGCCATCTGGGTACTGTGAAAAATTGTTTAAATTGAGTTCCTTAGATGACTAATACTAAATAATATGAAGTGGCACTTATAAAACAATTAGGGGAATACGTGAAATAATGCTAAAAGTCCTTTTAGGGTGCTAAGTAAACCTTGAGATTTTGACAATACCCCTCCCTATTTCTCAAACACTGTCCCTTCTTGCTGGTACTAGATTCCTTTTTTTTTTTTTTTTTGAGACAGAGTCTCACTCTGTAACCCAGGCTGGATGCAGTAGCGCTATCACAGCTCACTGCAGCCTCAACCGCCTGGGCTCAATCTCAGCCTCCCAAGCAGCAGGGATTACAGGCACACACCATCATGCCCAGCTAATTTTTTTAAAAAAGTTCTGTAGAGACTGGGTCTCGTTATGCTGCCTAGGCTGATCTAGAAATCCTGGCCTCAAGCAACCCTCTCACCTCGGCCTTCCAAAGTACGGGATTATAGATGTGAGCCACTGCTCCCAGCCCATTTTTCCACCTTTAATTAACCAATTGATTAATATTTATAGAACATTTACAATATAACTGGCAGCGGAATAAGCAACAGGGAGAATCCAGAAGATATGGAATGCATGGTCCTTACATTCAAGATGTTTATAATCTATTTAGGAAAATCTAAGATTCAAAACAGCAGTAAACACCATATACCTTGGCATTATATATTTATACCCCTGTGCTTTACCAACATAGTCATATCCTGAGCAAGGAAGATGGGTGGAGATCAGAGTGCTTAGGCAAATCTTTAGAAATCTCATCTTTTTCCTGAGGAGAAAAGTGGGGCAAGAAAAATATAAAGCATGGAATCTTGAAATTTGGAGCCTGGAGGACAACAATATCATCTCTCACTAAGCAGGCAATCTAGAATTATGTAACCAAGTTGAATGGGACGAGAGAAGTGAATTTATTAAGATGGGGTGCCTAAAACTGTGCTGTACAATATGGCAGCTGTTAGTCACATGTGGCTATTTAAATATAAATTAATTAAAGTTAGATAAAATTAAAATTTTAATTCTTCAATCTCACTAGCCACATGTAAGTGGTCAATTGCCATATGTAGCTAGTGGTACCATATTGGATAGTACAGATATAAAATGTTTCCATCATTACAGAAAGTTCTCTTGAACAACAGAGTTCTAGAACCACAGAAGTGTGGAGCAAGAGGCAGAAAGTCGTGGCTCAAAAAAATCCCCCAAGTCAACTGGCTGGCGTATACATGATTACCATGACCACAAGTTGTATAAAATCCAAAAGTGGTCTAATGAATTGAACAAGTATACACTGAGCACCTAGTAATACAAGGCTAGGTGATATGAGAGACACAAAAGTAAAGCAGGTTCGAGCCTCAAAGAACTTAACATGAAGAGAGAAAATAAAGGCCTGTACATGAATAACAATAGTGCAAAATAAAAAGTGAGAAGCATCCGAAAGGCTGCAATTAAAGCATGCAGGTGTCGAAAGAAAGGACAGATTACTTCTGCTTGAAGGCTTCAAGAAGACCTCTTAGATAGGCATTATTTGAGCTAAACCTTGAAGAAAGCATTGGGGCACGGTGGAAAAATCCCTGGGGACCCGTAGTCCAGAGATGATCTCTAGGCTCAGTTACGTCCTAATTAACTGTGTGACCTCAGGTAAGCCAGGCTCCAGGCCTCAGTCTCTTTATCAGTTGGGTAACAGAAACAAAGAACTGAATTTCTAGGCAGAGAGATCAATAAAAGCAAAGCAATAAAAATAGGGATAGATTGATTGGTATGTGTAGAGGAAATAATATAGTCGCGTTAATAATGAAGCGTAGCCATAGTACAACTATCTTATAACTTGTACCTGGATATTATGATTCTTGCACAACCCAAAGCGTGTATACAAAACTGAAAAGTCAGCATCACACACACACACAAAAGCTGGGTTTTGGTCATGTTCAGATAGTTTAGATCAGATTTGAGAAGCAAAGCAGATAGAATGCAAGTGATTGTATTTGCATTTAAATATGGTTGTTAAGTGGAGCTGGAGAATAACTACTATTTTGGTTCCCTTTGAGAAAAGGCTGTCATTCATGAAATTATGAGCAAGTGCCACACTTCAGGAAACAATAAATAAAATTACAAGACATATCTGAGGAGGAAGAAAAGCAAGTTAGAGTTTGAAGCTGAGAAATCACTATGGAACAGGTGGTTAAAGGATAAAGCTGACATGAAGAGTAAAGCCAAGAACATAGGAGTTAAAATAAAATGTAGATCGTATGTGGAATGTGGAGTCCCTTGTTAAGAAGCAAACAGAAAATAGTACATAAGTAAACTACCAGCTCAGCAGGTTTGTTGATCTCTATCTCTGAAGCGAACATGAATATACATAGACAAATATTTGCGTTTTGCAGCTGTACCAAAGCATCTGTCAGTAGATCCATTATCATTTTCTTGTGTATATATTTTTATAAACACATAGAAACATTTGAGTAGGTAAAAACATATGCTTCATGTGTTCAAATATACTAAAATATTTACTTAATGGTTAGAATTAAAAGTTCCTAGTAATTGTTTTTTCTAACCCCACAGCCTCCTACTGGCTGAAGGCACATTTCTCAGTTCCTCCTTTATTTCTCTAAAATCCCGAAAATAAGATCCAGTATAGCCGGACGCGGTGGCTCATGCCTGTAATCCTAGCACTTTGGGAGGCCAAGGCGGATGGATCACCTAAGGTCAGGAGTTTGAGACCAGCCTGGCCAACATGGTGAAACCCTATTTCTACTAAAACTACAAAAATTAGCCAGGCATGGTGGCGGGCTCCTGTAATCCCCGCTACTTGAAAGCCTGAGGCAGGAGAATCACTTGAATCCAGGAGGCAGAGGTTGCCATGAGCAGAGATCACGCCTCTGCCCTCTTGCACTCCAGGCAACAGAGTAAGACTTTGTCTCAAAAAAGCAAAACAAAACAAAAAGATCCACTATAGCTAAGGGAAGACACATCGTTATTATAAATAGAGATATGTGATCACCTACCCATCCAAGTTTTAAAAATAGGCTTAAGTGCTATTCCCTCCAAGATATGTAGAATTTGCTTTAAAAATAAATATGGGTTGGGCATGATGGCTCACGCCCATAATCCTAGCACTTTGAGAGGCTGAGGTGGAAGGATGGCTTGAGGCCAGGAGTTCAAGACCAGCTGGGGCAACAAATAAGACCCACCCTCATCTCTCCAAAACCAATTTTTAAAAATTGGGTAGGCATGCTGGGACATGTCTGTAGTTCCAGCTTCTTGGAAGACTGAGATAGGCAGATTGCGTGAGCATGGGGGTTTGAGGCTTCAGTGAGTTATGATCGCACCACTGTACCCAGCCTGGGCAACAGAGTGAGACTCCATCTCAAACAACAAATAATAAATAAATAAATAATAAATAAGTATTCTTTTTTATAGTGCAATGATCTGTGATTTTGTAAATGTGCAACGATTTTGTAAATGTGTGGGTGCGATTGTATATTTTTATGATTCCTAATCTCATTTATTGGTGCTCTTTTGTTTCTTTATCAGTCTTATTAAATATTGGGTATTCATACTGGATATTTTTCTTAAAACTAACTTTCATTTGTATTTATTTACTCTATTTTATGACCTTGATTTCTATTGCAGCCTTTTCTGTCTTTATTTTTACTGATGCCTTCTGTTACGGGTCAAATTGTGCCCCCTGCCCAATCTCCGGTTCCAATCTCCGGTACTTCGGAATGTGACTTTTTGTCAACAGGGTCATTGCAGATGCAATTAGCTAGTTGAGATGAGGTCATAGTGGAGTAGGGTGAGCCTCTAATCCAACAAGACTGGTGTCCTTAAAACAAGAGGGAAATATGGACACAGACATAGACACAGAGGAAGATGATGTGAAGACATACAGGGAAAACATCACGTAAAGACAGGCTTGGTGCATCTACCAGCAGCCAAGGAACATCTGAAGCTGCCAGCAGTTGTGAGAGAGGCATGGAGTAATTCCTTTCCTAGCACTTTCAGAGGGAGCATGGCTCTGCCTATACAGATAATGATGGTTCAACTTACTCAACTACACAATGCTTTAAAAGCAATTCAGTAGAAATTATACTTCAAGTAACCATGTAACAAT
This sequence comes from Cebus imitator, assembly GCF_001604975.1. NCBI lineage: Eukaryota > Metazoa > Chordata > Mammalia > Primates > Cebidae > Cebus > Cebus imitator. Next base: position 9,876,167 of record NW_016107357.1, read on the forward strand.
TCCATTTTTCATTTTCAGTACAAGTATTCAACAAATTACAAGAGATATTGAAAAATAGGCTTTGTGTTAGATGGTTTTGTCCAATGGTAGGCTAACGTATGAGTTCTGAGCACATTTAAGGTTGGGTAGGCTAAGCTGTGATGTTTGGTAAGTTAGGTGTATTAAATACATTTTTTTTTTTTGAGGTGGGGTTTCACTCTTGTCGCCCAGGCTAGAGTGCAATGGCACAATCTTGGCTCACTATAACCTCCGCCTCCTGGGTTCACGCAATTCTCCTGCCTCAGCCTCCGTGGTAGCTGGGACCACAGGCGTGAACCACAACACCCGGCTGATTTTTGTATTTTTAGTAGAGATGTGTTTCACTACATTGGCCAGGCTGGTCTCTGGTCTTGAACTCCTGACCTCAGGTGATCCACCTACCTCGGCGTCCCAAAGTGCTGGGATTATGGACATGAGCCACCTTGCCTGGCCTGATTTGGGATTTTTAAAAAAATCATTCTTACTTTCGGAGGCCCAGGTGGGCAGATCACTTGAGGTCAGGAGTTCGAGACCAACATGACCAACAGAATGAAGCCCCATCTCTACTGAAAATACAAAAATTAGCCAGGCATGGTTGTGGGTGCCTGTAATCCCAGCTACTTAAGAGGCTGAGGCAGGAGAATTGCTTGAATTCAGGAGGCAGAGGTTGCAGTGAGCAGAGATCGCATCGACACACTCCAGCCTGGGCAACAGAATGAGACAGTTTGAAAAAAAATCCATTCTTATAACCTCTGTTTTATAGTCAATTTTTAACAGGTTTATGGTTGCTGAGGCTAATGATAATGTTTCAACTTATTTTTAACTTTCTTTTTTTCATTTTATTTTATCATTCTTTGCTTATTTCTTCCCTTTTCCTTCCTTCTCTTGTGTTGAAAACATTCTCTATATTCCCTTTTTCTTCTGCTGTTACTTTAGGAGCCAGACATGGTATCTTCTTTAGCAGTTGTCCTTCTATGTTAACTTGCATACAAAACTATTCCATAGTCTAAGAACATCTAAACTATTAAATATTCCTTTTTTCCCTGATTTGATACTAATATCAGCCTATCAATTGATCCTCCTTCTCTCTTAACTGCTGTCTCACATTTTTTATCTCTTTGTCTCTCTGTCCTGTTTCTCAGGAAAAATCCTCAGCATCATCTTCAAACCAGTAATTTTCTCTTCAACTATTGCCAGCCTACAGCTTATCTCATCTATTATATTTTTATTTTAATGACTATATTATTTTTCATTTCCAGTATTTCTAATTGTTCCTTTTACTATACATCCATTCTGATTTCATTTATGTTGGCTTTTTTTTCATAATGTCTTGCTTTTTTTTAAAAAAAAAAAAAAGTTGGCCAGGCACAGTGGCTCATGCCTGTAATTCCAACACTTTGGGAGGCCGAGGTGGGCTGATCACAAGGTCAAGAGATAGAGACCATCTTGGCCAACATGATGAAACCCCTTCTCTACTAAAAATACAAAACAAACAAACAAAAACTTAGCTGGGTGTGGTGGCCTGTGCCTGTAGTGCCAGCTACTCAGGAGGCTGAGGCAGGAGAATCACTTGAACCCGGGAGGCGGAGGTTGCAGTGGGCCGAGATGGTGCCACTGCACTCCAGCCTGGTGACAGAGACTCTGTTTCAAAAATAAAGAAAAAAAAAGTTTTTCCTGCATATGTCTTTTTGCACATTGTAAGCATATTTAAACCTTTTTTCAGATTGTTCTAGAAAATTAATTTCAACAGGAGTAAATTTATGTTATTTTTTTGTTTGTTTTGGCTTTCAAAGCATTGGATTTTGGTTGATGAGCTCATTTTGAGACTAGGCTTGCATTCTCTCTCTCTTTCTCTTCTTTTCTCCACTCCCACTGTGCTTTCTCCACCCTGTCCACTGGCTTTGCGATTTCCTTCATTTTGTACTTGCTCCCTGGGGTTCCAGTTCAGACCCGACTTACTAACGGCGATTCCAAGATCCAGCCCACAGTCATACTGAGGACAGCACAGATTTAGGCACCAAACGGACTGCCTTTCCTGTCACAAGGTTGTATCTGTATCCTCCCTCTTGCCTAAATCGCTAGTTTGCTAAAAGCTGTAGCTTCCGGCAGAAATAGCTTCCATTTCTGCTTCCTTTCAGCAGTAGGAGAAGCCTGCCTTGCCTCCGGCTTCAAGCAGTGAGTCTGGCTTTCAGCCTCCCATCTCGGCATGGAACTCTTTTATTTTAATTTACTCGGGAAGAGCCAAAGTATAACTAATATTGCCTGATTCAGATCCAGAGCCGTATAAGCAAGTGGCTTCTGCTCGTCTCATAGCTTTGTATTTCTGTTTAAAATCTGGGCCACAGATGTGTTTACTTAATTTTTAAGCTTGATAAACTTTATCATTGCTAAGTGTTTGTGTAAAGATACATCAAAGAACAAACTTTTGGAGCTGTATAGACTAGGTTTGCATGCCGACTTCTTCATAAATTGAAGACTTTGCAAGAAATTCAGTTCAATCTGTAGTTCACCTTTGGATGAGAACAGGATTTAGACTGTGGCTATATGCCGCAACTAAAATAATGTCAAAAGCACAATTATATTAATGATTTTATCTTAACACCTGATTACCTAGTAATGAATTCGCTTGACTATTAAATGATCTAATTCAGTTGTCATAGTATTGAAAATATAAAACTTTCCACCTTTCAATTAATTTTTTTTTTAAGGACATAGTCTTACTCTGTTG
>NW_016107357.1:9879447-9879962 GCF_001604975.1 Cebus imitator
TCCTGGGCTCAAGTAATCTGCCTGCCTCGGCCTCCCAAAGTGCTGGGATTATAGGTATGAGTCACTGTGCCCAGCCTCAGTTAATTTTCTTACCTACATTTTTATAGAATAGTAAACATTTTTCAAAAATAAAAAAGATGAGGAAAATGTCATTTCTTAGCCCTTGGATTCTGGAATTTTCTAATGATTATTTTTACCAAGCCTAGGAGTAAATGAAAAGTGGTTTACTGCTGTGCTTCCTGGAATTTCTTGCAGCCAACGCAGAATTAAAGCGTCTCAGAGTTGGAAGAAATTCTTCATATGACCACATTTTTTTTTCCCTGTTGATCTGCATCAAATTTGTGAAGGTTAGTGACTAAAAGTCTAAGACTTTAGAGAGTCCTGTGGCAAAGGTAGAAGCCCACTTCAAAGGAAGTTCAGACACCCAGCTGGTTCTTCTGAAGAGAATTTATTTTCTTTTTTTTTTTTTTTGAGACGGAGTTTCACTCATGTTACTCAGGCTGGAGTGCAATGGC
>NW_016107357.1:9880247-9884412 GCF_001604975.1 Cebus imitator
CAGAGAGCAGAGTTCATTTCCCCCTTCACTTTATTACAAATGGGAGTCATATTACCAGTGGCATGTTGGTACATGTTTACAGCCAGCTCTCCCAAAAAAACCAACCATAGAAGTGGTTGCTAACTTCCATAGTGTAAATACTCCACCATGGCTACCAATGTGTCATCACTAAACACAGAATTGGGAAAAGATAACCACATAGGTTTCTCTGCACTGATGGGAATCAGTTTCAGCACACTACTGCAACAATACCAAATACAGTAGAAATGTTCCCAACCTCAACTTAACCTCTCAGAAGCATTGGGTACAGTTGCTTGCACCATTAATGAAACACTCTGCCCTTGGTCTTTTTGTCATCACGCTGTCCTCTCTGTTCTCATATGTCCAGGCTAATCTAAGTCTCATAGCTAACTCCTCTCCTCTGCTTCTACATATTAGAGACACTCGGCACTCCTTCTGGAGCCTGTTTCTTTCTTCTCTCTACACTTTCCCTCAAGTAATCTCATCCAGTCCTGTAGCTTTATTTTTATTTCATCTCATTTCATTTTATGTTATTTTAGTTTTTGAGACAGACTCTCGCTGTGTTACCCAGGCTGGAGTGCAGTGGTGTGATCTCGGCTTACTGTAACCTCTACCTCCTGAGTTCAAACAGTTCTCCTGTCTCAGCCTCCCGAATAGCTGGGATTACAGGTATGAGCCATCATGCCCAGCTTGTATTTTTAGTAGAGACAGAGTTTTTCTATGTTGGCCAGGCTGGTCTTGAACTTCTGACCTCAAATAATTACCCACCTCGGCCTCCCAAAGTGTTGGGATTACAGGAGTGAGCCACTGCACCCGGCCCAGTCCTGTGGCTTTAAATATCACCAAAATGCTATTAACGCCCACATTTTAATCTTCATTCTAGGCCTTTTTTTCTGAGCTCCAGACTTGTGTAGCCAACTGCCTACTCACATATCTGCGGCAACTCAAATTTAACTTATCTGAACTCTTGATCTTACTCCTCCCATCTTCCTTATCTAAATATATGTTACTACCAACTGTTCATTTGCTAAAGCCACAAATCTAGGAGTGACCTTTTCAAATGCCTTCTCCTTTGCTTATAACAGGCAGCCCACTACCAAATACTACTGATTCCACTTTCAAAACATTTCTCAAGTCTGTTCCTATTTCTCCATCTTCAAGTCCTTAGTCTCTCTCAAATGGACTACTGCAACTGAATTGCTACTTGTCATCCCTTCCTCTTTTCCTGCCCCTCCCTCTTTGAAACATAGTTTAAGCCTTGTTAAGGTTGTTATAAAACATCCTTATATGGTTAGTGACTAAAAGGCTAAGACTTTTGACAGTCCTGTGGCAAAGGCAAAAGACTACTTCAGAGGAACTTTAGATACTCACCTGGTTCCTCTGAAGATAATTTATTTTTGTGAAAAATGTTCTGAAAACTTTCTGGTGGGATCAGAGAATAGAGAAGCCCATTTCCCTCCTCCCATATAAGAAGTCCTCATAGGGACTGCAAGCACCTTCATGATCAGATTTAAGTTTAAATCTCCAACCTCTCTCCGACCGTGCTCCTTACTTACTACACTCTAACCACGTAAGTTGTTTTTGGTTCTTAACCATGTAAATGCCCTTGTCTTGGATCTTTCGCATATGCAATTCATTTTCCTGAAATGCTGTGTGTGCCCTACCCTACAACCTTCCACCTAAACCTCACCTTTCTGACACTTAACTCATCCTGATTGTCTCGGCTCATCACTGTTTCAAAGAGGCCTTTCTTGGTCCCCTAATCAAAATCCAGTCCCCTCTTGTAGTCTCCCATGGTTTTCCATTTATTTTCCTCATAGCGCTTAATATGGTTTATAATTCTAAGCATTGATTGTGCTCATTTAATGTCTGTCTTCCTCCCTTATACTATCTGCTCCATGGCTGCAAGGATCATGTCTGTTACACTCATTGTACGTCCAAAGCCTATCTACTAGTCAATGCTCAATACTATTGAATTGTTGTTGAATGAAGTAGTAAATAAACAAAAGAATGAAACATCAGATTTTCACATACGTCCTTTTAGGTTATACATTTGGGACATGTATAAAGGGGAGACTGAAGTGGCTGTTGGCATTGAAGCTTTAGAATGCTGTGATAGAAAAAAAAATTACAGTTCCTCTAATGAGAGGACTGTTACAGCACTAGAAAGTGGAATGATTTGTTCTGAAAAGGAAGCCTAGAAAACAAAGAAAGAAAACAATGAACTTTTCTGAGTAGGGGTAAAATTCAAAACAAATGATCAAGTAATAATGCAATCACCAAGTATATCTATTTTATGAAAAGAAGTGCTGGAGGAGAACTCTAGCATAGGGTATAGACCATATGCTCTAAAGCTAGAGTTGATTCTGTCACTTAAATAGCTGTAGGAACTTGAACAAACTCTTAGCCTCTCATTTCCTTCCTCTCTAAATCAGAGACATTAATATCACCAACTTCTTTCTGTGAGATGATCCATCAAAAACACATTCTACCACCGAAGTTACTCTAACTTTAGTTAATTTTTCTGAGCTCCAGTATTTTCATTTATAAAACAATGGATTTGTGCCTGACTTCTCTTAAGAGCCGCCAGTGCAAAGACCCTTTTGTACTCTATGTAGTTGGATGCTCTCAAAGCCATCCCTACTCTCAGTTAACTACATGAAGGGTGCTGCACTGTAAGGGCCCCTTGTGATGCATCTGGGCAGGAACAGGGTGTATTGGGTACTGTTTCGTAAGGAGACTGCTTGTCTGGTTTGTCCTCAGCCAGTACAATTGCTTTTAGGATCAACTTTTGAAAATGTTTTAAAAGTATTTATGGATTTTTTTCTTTTCAAGAGTAATACGTACTAGTAAGTATATTCCATTAGGGCAGGGGCTATATCCATCTCCCTTTCTCTTTTATTTATTTAATTTTCTTAAATAGACTATTTTTTAGAGCAGTTTAGATTCATAGCAAAATGAGTGGAGGCCAGGCACAGTGGCTCATGCCTGTAATCTCAGCATTGTGGGAGGCTGAGGCAGGTGGGTCGCTGGAGCCTAGGAATATGAGACCAGCCTAGGCAGCACAGCAAGACCCCATCTCTACTAAAAAAAAAAAAAAAAATCATCCAGGCATGGTGGCATGTGCCTGTAATCCCGGCTACTTGGGAGGCTGAGGTGGGAGGATCACTTGAATTGGGAAGTCAAGGCTGCAGTGAGCTGTGATTGAGCCACCACACTTCAGCTTGAGTGACAAAGGTTCTATCTAAAAAAAAAAGAGAGAGAGAGAGACTGGAATGGATACAGAGCTCCCACATATCTTCTAGCCCTGCACACATATAGCCTTTCCTACTGTCAACATCTTCCACCAGAGTTGTACATTTCTTACCATTGATGAACCTACATTGATGACACATCACTATGACACAAAGTCCAGAGTTTACATTAGGGTTCACTCCTGGTAGCCTGCATTCTATGGGTTTGAAGAAATGTATGATGACATCCACCATTATAGTGTCATACAGAGCAGTTTCGCTGCTCTAAAAAATTCTCCATGTTCTGTTTTATCCCTCCCTCCCTGACAATGATCAATGATCTTTTTACTGTTTCCATAGTTTTGCCTTTTCCAAAATGTCATGTAGTTGGAATTATACAGCCTATAGCCATTCAGATTGGCTTCTTTCATGTAGTAACATGCACTTAACTTTCCTCCATGTCTTTTCATGGTTAACTCATTTTCTTCTAGTGCTGAAAAATGTTCCATTGTTTGGATGTACCTATTTATTTATCCTTTCACCTACCAAAGGACATTTGGTTGTTTCTGAATTTTGGCAACTATGAATAAATCAACACCTATGTGCAGGTTTTGTGTGGACATAGTTTTTTTTTAAACTCACTTGGGTAAATACCAAGGAGTGTGAGTGCTGGATTGTATGTTAAGAGTAGGTTGAGTTTTGTAAGAAACTGCCAAACTGTCTTCCAGAGTGGCTGAACCATTTTGCATTTCCATCAGCAAAGAGGGAGCATTTCTGTTGCTCCACATCTGCACCAGCATTTGGTGTTGTCAGTGTTCTGGGTTTTGGCCATTCTAATAGGTGTACAATGGTGTCTTGTTGTTTTAATTTGCATTTCCCTGATGAGGTATGATGTTGAGCATCTTTTCATA
>NW_016107357.1:9884427-9887708 GCF_001604975.1 Cebus imitator
TTGAGACAGAGTTTTGCCCTTGTTGCTTAGGCTGGAGTGCAATGGCATGATCTTGGCTTACTTCATCCTCCACCTCCCGAGTTCAAGCGATTCTCCTTCCTCAGCTGCCCACGTAGCTGAGACTACAGATAGGCGCCACTATGCCCAGCTCATATTTTTGTATTTTTTTTTTTAATTAGAGGCAGGATTGCACCATGTTGATCAGGCAGGTCTTAAACTCCTGACCTCCACCCGCCTCAGCCTCCCAAAGTGCTGGCATTACAGGTGTGAGCCACTGCACCTAGCCCTTTGGCTCATTTTTGATGAAGTTTACCATTTTCTTATTTTTAAAAAAATGATCAATGGTTTAGTTTAATGGTTTTTAGTTATAGTCACAGAGTTTTGCACCCATAACCACAATCAATTTTAGAATTTTAAAATTTTATCTCCAAAAGGAAACTCATACTCATGAGAAGAAACTCATCATTCTCCCCTCTCCCAGCCCCAGGTAACCAGTAATCTACAGTTGACCCTGGAACAACATGGGGCTTAAGGGCACTGACTCCCTGTGAAGCTACAAATCTACGTATAACTTAGGACACCCCCAAAATTTAACTACTAATAATCTTCTGTTGACTGGAAGCCTGATAACAATTAACATGTATGTATTATATACTATATGCTTACAATTACAGTAAGTAAAGAAAATTTTATTAAGAAAATCATAAGGAAGAAAAAATATATTTACTATTCATTAAGTGGAAGTGAATCAAAATAGAAGGGATCATCATGGCAAATGGGAGGCAGAACTAGATTGCAGCTCTGACTCGAATGGACAGAGCAGTATGTGGAGGCTCACATTGTGAATTTTAGCTCCAGAATACCTGCAGAAATAAACCAGGAGTCTTGAGAGGACCCACAGACCCTCTAAAGGAAGCAGACTGCTCCTGCAGGACCCCAGAGACACCCCAAATACTGTGAGTGCCCAGACTGTGGAAGTGGGAAAAGGAGATCCTCCATCCCTGAGCACATACCCCCACTGGGGAAACTGAAGGTCTAGTTTGCCGGAAAAGTTTCTGACCTTACCTGAAGCTGAGTCGATTTAGAGAGTCAAGTGAAATACAGAGGTAGAGGAAGCAGCAGGAAAGGCTCTGGGAGCTCACTGGGTCCCCAAGCAGCCCATTCCTGCCTAGTACCCCAGGGATCCTTTGGGAGGGTGTCCAGAGACATAAGGAAAACATTACAGGGAGAAAAAAGTCTCCAGCTGAACTTTGTAACAATTTGAAACTGGTGAGAAGCCTTCTGGCCAGAACTTGGGGCTGGGGGGGATGCAAATCCAGGGTGCAGACTCCACAGATCGGGGGAGAACTAAAGTCCTTTTCTTTCACAGCCAGGAGGTGGGTAGCCTGGGGCAAGTTCTCAACCCTGCTTTCCCACTGTCTGGAAACAGTCTTGGTGCTGTTAGCGGGGACACAGTGGGAGTGAGACTGGCCCTTTGGATTGTGTAGGAGCTAGATGAGACCTGTGACTGCCAGCTTTCTCCCACTTCCCTGAAAACCTGCATGACTTGGAAGAGGCTGCCATAATCCTCCTAGGCACACAATTCCAGTGACATGGGAACCTCATCCGGATCCCTCACAGCAGCCACAGCAAGACCTGCCCAAGAAAAGTCTGAGCTCAGACACGCCTAGCCCTGCCCCCACCTGACGGTTCTTCCCTACCCACCCTGGTAGCTGAAGACAAAGGGCATATACTTTTGGGAGTTCTATGGCCCTACCCACCACCAATTCCTCTCCATATTACCACAGCTGATGGTCTCTGGAAAGTATTACTTCCTGGTAGGAGGCCAACCAGCACAAAAATAGAGCATTAAACTACCATAGCTAAGAACCCTCACAGAGTCCATTTCACCCCCCTGCCCCCTCCACCTCCACTGGAACAGGTGCTGGTATCCACAGGGGAGAGACCCATAGATGGTTCATATCACAGGACTCTGTGCATATAACTCCCAGTACCAGCCCAAAGCCTGGTAGACTTGCTGGGTGGCTAGACCCAGAAGAGAGATGATCACTGCAGCTCAGCTTTCAGGAAGCCACATCCATAGGAAAAGGGGGAGAGTACTGTATCAAGGGATTACCCGTGGGACAAAAGAATCTGAACAAGAGCCTTTAGCCCTAGGCCTTCCCTCTGACAGAGGCTACCCAAATGAGAAAGAACCAGAAAACCAACTCTGGTAATATGACAAGATATTACCTAAATGCTCCACTTAAACAATACAGAACTGTAGAATGGATAAGAATTCACTAACTATCTGCTGCCTTCAAGAGACTCACCTAACACAAAAGGACTCACATAAAGTAAAGGAGTGGAAAAAGGCATTTCGCGTAAATAGACACCAAAAACAAGGAGGGGTAGCTATTATTATATAAAACAAAACAAACTTTAAAGCAATAGCAGTTTAAAAAGACAAAAGGGGACGTTATATAATGGTAAAAGGCCTTTTCCAACAGGAAAATAACACAATCCTAAACATATATGCACCTAACACTGGAGCACCCAAATTTATAAAACAATTGCTACTAGACCTAAGAAATGAGATAGACAGCAACACAATAATAGTGGGGGGACCTCAATATGCCACTGACCGCACTAGACAGGTCATCAAAACAGAATATCAACAAAGAAACAATGGCTTTAAACTACACCTTGGAACAAATGGACTTAACAGATATATATAGAACATTTCATCCAACAACTGCAGAATATACGTTCTATTCAACACAACATGGAACTTTCTCCAAGACAGACCACATGATAGGTCACAAAAAGAGCCTCAATAAATTTAAGAAAATTGAAATTATATCAAGTACTCTCGCAGCCCACAGTGGAATAAAACTGGAAATCAACTTCAAAAGGAACCTTCAAAACCATATAAATACATGGAAATGAAATAACCTGTTCCTGAATGAGCACTGGGTCAAAAATGAAATCAAGATAGAAATTTTAAAAAGTCTTTAAACTGAACGACAATAATGAAACAATCTATCAAAACCCCTGGGTTGGCAAGGCGTGGTGGCTCATGCCTGTAATCTCAGTACTTTCGGAGGCCGAGGTGGATGGATCACGAGGTCAGGAGTTTGAGCCTGACCAAATGGTGAAACACTGTCTCTACTAAAAATACAAAAATTAGTCTGGGCCGGGCGCGGTGGCTCAAGCCTGTAATCCCAGCACTTTGGGAGGCCGAGGCGGGTGGATCACGAGGTCAAGAGATCAAGACCATCCTGGTCAACATGGTGAAACCC
>NW_016107357.1:9888053-9889464 GCF_001604975.1 Cebus imitator
AGACTCTGTCTCAAAAACAACAACAACAACAACAACCACAAAACAAAACCAAACCCTGGGATTCAGCAAAGGTGGTGCTAAGAGGAGAGTTCATAGCCCTAAATGCCTACATCAAAAAGACTGAAAGTGCACAAACTGACATTCTAAGGTCACATCTCAAGGAACAAGAGAAACAAGAACAAGCCAAACCCAAACTCAGCAGGAGAAAGGAAATAACCAAGATCAGAGCAGAACTTAATGAAATTGAAACAAAAAATACAAAAGATAAATGAAACAAAAAGCCGGTTCTTTGAAAAGATAAATAACATTGATAGACCATTAGCAAGATTAACCAAGAAAACAAGACAGAAAATCCAAATAACCTCAATAAGAAATGAAATGAAAGATATTACAGTTGACACCACTGAAATGCAAAAGATCACTCAAGGCTACTACGAACAGTTTTATGCACATAAACCAAATACTTACAGCCAAGATCTTTGACAAAGCAAACAATAACATAAAGTGGGGAAATGACACCCTTTTCAACAAATGGTTCTGGGATAATTGGCTAACCACATGTAGGAGAATGAAACTGCATCCTCATCTCTCACCTTAAAAAAAAAACACAACTCAAGATGGATTAAGGACTTAAATCTAAGACCTGAAACTATAAAAATTCTAGAAAATAACATTGGAAAAATCCTTCTAGACATGGGTTTAGGCAAGGGCTTGATGACCAAGAACCCAAAAGCAAATGCAATAAAAACAAAGATAAATAGCTGGGACCTAATAAAACTAAAGAGCTTTTGTACGGCAAAAGGAATAGTCAGCAGAGTAAACAGACAACCCACAGAGTGGGAGAGAATCTTCACAATCTATACATCTGACAAAGGACTAATATCCAGAATCTACAATGGATTCAAACAAATCAGCAAGAAAAAAAACCCAAAAAATCCCATCAAAAAGTGGGCTAAGGAAATAGATAATTCTCAAAAGAAGATATACAAATAGCCAACAAACATATGAAAAAATGCTCAACATCACTAATGATCAGGGAAATGTAAATCAAAACCACAATGCAATACCACCTTACTCCTGCAAGAATGGCTATAATAAAAAAATAAAAAAAACAGTAGATGTTGATGTGGGTGCAGTGATCAGGAGACACTTCCACACTGCTGGTGGGAGTGTAAACTAGTACAGCCACTATGGAAAACAGTGTGGAGATTCCTTAAAAAACTAAAAGTATGACTACCATTTGATCTAGCAATCTCACTACTGGATATCTACCCAGAGGAAAGGAAGTCATTACACAAAAAAGATACTAGCACATGCATGTTTATAGCAGCACAATTTGCAATTGTAAAATCATAGAACAAACCCAAATGCCCATCAATTGAATGGATAAAGAAACCGTGGTATGGCCGGG
>NW_016107357.1:9890379-9892781 GCF_001604975.1 Cebus imitator
AGATGGGGTTTCACCATGTTGGCCAGACTGGTCTTGAACTCCTGACCTCAGATAATCCACCCACCTCAGCCTCCCAAAGTGCTAAGATTACAGGCATGAGCCACCGCGCCCGGCTTGTCCTTTCTGTTTCTATGAATCTGTCTATCCTGGACATTTCATATAAATGGAATAATACCATATGTGGTCTTTTGTGACTGGCTTCTTTCACTTAGCATAATGTTTTCAAGGTTCATACACATTGTAACCTGAATCAGAAATTTTTTATTGCTGAATAGTATTCCATTGTATAGATATACCATTTTCATTCATTCATTAATCTAACAGCTTTTAAGCTAGACTTTCCTCTAATCTGCTAATTTTCACTCATTTTCAACCTCACTTTAAGAACCTCATTACCAATTCCTAAGACTGTGGGAGTTCTTCAGTGTAATTGGGCTGTTCTCAGCTTCCCAACCACTGTTACAACATTTGGCACTCTCAGGTCTTCTAATTCAGTTATCATTTGTCCCAGTGCTTTCAGGCATCCAAAATTTTGTTTTTGCTTTCTCCTTTCATCTTTGTCCCTGTGGTTTATGTCTTTTTTTGTGTTTCAAAATCCCTTTAATTACTCTTTAAAATAACTTGAGAATAAGGGTTAATACATGCATTTTGCGTGCATCTTTAAAATTTCTAATATTAACCTCTAATAATAACAGACGGTTTTAATCTGATTTATAAAATCAATACAAATAGTATAAAATTACTATTTTTATGATATGCCAACATGATTTAAAAAAACTATAAACAGTGAACTTAGACAAATACATGCAAACATGAAGCTGTAAATGACACACAATGTGGCTCTGGTTTTCATTTTAGACAAGCATGATGGACAGAAATTTCTTTCTCTTGTTCCTTTTTGATCCTTCCACTGCCACTGGTCATCTACTGATCTTTTCTGTCACACACATTGCCCTATATCCCACACTTTCCTTTATCAATAAGTCCTATTCCTGGTATTAAGAATTTCATATAGGCATACCTTGGAGATATTGCAGGTTTGGTTCCAGACCGCTGCAATGAAGCTAATATTGTAATAAAGTCAGTCATACGGACGTTTTTGTTTCCTAGTGCATATAAAAGTTATGTTTATACTATACTGTAGTCTATTAAGTGTACAACAGCATTATGTCTAAAAATGTACATACTTTAAAAATACTTTAATGCTAAAAATGCTAATGATAATCAAGTTTTCAGCAAGTCATAATATTGCTGGTAAAGGGTCTTGACATTGATGGCTGCTGACTGATCAGGGTGGTTGTTGCTGAAGCTTAGCATGTATATTCGTTGGGGTTCTTCAGAGAGATAGAACCAATAGGGTAGATAGATAAATGAGAGGGGATTTATTAGGAAGATTGATTTACATGATTATGAATGCCAAGAAGTCCCACAAGGGGCTGACTTCAACCTGGAGACTCTGAGATGCTGGTAGCATGGCTCAGTCCAAGTCTACAGACCTCAGAACCAGGGAAGTGGATGATGTAACTCTCCACATGAAGTCAGAAGCCTGAGAACAGGGAAGGCCACTAGTTTGAGTCCTTGAGTCCAAAGACTGGAGAGCCTGAAGTTGTTGTCCAAGGATAGGACAGGAAGAGTGTATTTCAGCTCCAGCAGACAGCATAACATCTGCCTTTTCTGTTTTGATTTCTCCAGGCCCCTGGAAGATTGGATGGTGCCTGCCTATATGAAGGGTGGATCTTCCCCATCTCGTCCACTCTCCTCTAGAAAAACCCTTACAGACACACCCCAAAATAACACTTTTAGAGGTTTCTATGTTTCCTTAATCCAGTCAAGTTGATACCTGAAATTAACCATCATCACAGGGTGGCTCTGGCCATTTCTTTTTTCTTTTTTAACAGTTCAGAATTCATCTTTATCTTCTACCTGCCTCATCAGTGGAAGTTTAAAGTCATGAATTTTTTAGACATTGATACCTGTGTACATAGACAAATAAACTCATAATAGATGACAACTAATTTTTTTAAAGTCCAGGTAGAGAAAGAAACAATCATTTTGAACTAAAATCTTTCTATGTTTTTTGATTACTATTCAACTTATTATTTAGCAAAAAGCAGTTTCCATAGTGTTCATCTCAAATCTTATTGCTGTTACAGTGATCTGTGATCAGTGATCTTCAATGTTACTGTTGTAATTGTTTTGGGGAGCCATGGGCAGCACCCATATAAGAAGATGAAATTGGCTGGGCGCGGTGGCTCAAGCCTGTAATCCCAGCACTTTGGGAGGCCGAGATGGGTGGATCACGAGGTCAAGAGATCGAGACCATCCTGGTCAACATGGTGAAACCCCGTCTCTACTAAAACGACAAAAAATTAGCTGGGCATGGTGACGCGTGCCTGTAGTCC
>NW_016107357.1:9892919-9899393 GCF_001604975.1 Cebus imitator
ATGAAATTGATCAACAATGTGTGTGTTCTGATTGCTCCACCAGTTGGCTCCTTCCACTGACTGGGTGTTCCGTTTCATTCCCTCTCCCCAAGGTTCTCCCTATTCCCTGCGATACAACAATATTAAAATCAGGTCAATTAATAACCCTACAGTGGCCACTAAGTGTTCAAGTCAAGAAAGAGTTGCACATCTCTCACTTTATTTATTTAATTCTTTTTGAGACGGAGCCTCGCTCTGTCGCCCAGGCTGGAGTGCGGTGGAACAATCTCACCTCACTGCAACCTCCACCTCCCTGGTTCAAGTGATTCTCCTGCCTCAGCCTCCCAACTAGCTGGGATTAAAGGCATGAGCCACCACACCCAGCTAATTTTTGTATTTTTAGTAGAGATGGGGTTTCACCATGTTGGTCAGGCTGATATCAAACTCCTGACCTCAGGTGATCCACAGGCTGGGCATGGTGGCTCGTACCTGTAATCCCAGCACTTTGGGAGGTCAAGGTAAGAGGATCCCTTGAGCCCAGGAGTTCAAGACCAGTCTGGGCAACACAGTGAGAGCCTCAACTCTAAAAAATGAAGTTAAACAAGGCATGCCTTCAATTGCAGAGCATTCCTAATCGATCAGCCCATCTCTGCTCCTATAAGTAGGCTCTTTGTCATAGTCTATGGTTCTAGCTATGCACATTCACAGTTTCCTCTTGAATGATTCTACCTTTCAATGAAACATAGTGAGATCTGCTTAACTCTAAGATCCCATAAAAATGACTTTGGCATGTGCCTTTTGCCTGGGAACAGCTTTTTCAGTTGTTGCTGCTGCTGCTGTGTAATACGGTAGGTTACACAGACTACCTGTTTTTTGTTAAAGAGAATGACTTCCAAATTCAGTAGGTGCTTCTTGAAAAGGGTTCTCCATGATGGAATAATAATTGATTCCAATATTTTTAATTCTTATGCATGTGACATATGACATGCAACATGAGACACAGTTCCTATATTTTATATTTGTTGTTTGTTCTGCAATCTTTTCATAGATGGGATTAGGTAGCACATTACCCTGTTGTATCTGAATTATATGTAATATGTTATAAATTAGAATCATCCACTGTAAGATGATTTTAACCTTGACTCTGCCTTGGCAGGTAATAATTATTTTATTACAGCATTCAGTCTCTAGTCACTCTGCATAGTGTTGACTCTCGGTTTGAAGTCACACCTTATGCCTGTGGTTCAGTATGCATCTTTGGGCCTCAATAGCTTAGAAAAACTTAGCTTAGTAGGCTGGATTTACAGACCTGGGGAAGACATGGAAATTTCAAGTTTCTCATCCAGAATCTTCTTCCAACTTGCTGTGTGGCCTTCCAGGCGTCATTTTATACTTGCTCGGTCATTTCTTCATTTCAGCGTGGAAACGGAGCCCATTAGCTTCTCAATGACATTGTAAGAAAGGGGAGAACAGTAATCAATAAGCAAACAAACTGAAAAATATCAACATCCCCTCAGTGGTTCTGACCTCTGGTGAAAAAAAGGAACAAGGCAGTACCGGAAACCCAGCGTGTATATAGCCAAGACCAAAGGCTTGTTGTTGTCATAAAGAAAAAGGGACAGTCTGATTTTAACATTCACACACTCCAAACCACAGTATTCCAAGCCTCTGTCCTGCAGCCAAGCCTGAGGGTAGCAGCCAGGTCTAGAGGGAAGTTTCCAGAAAGCAGATTTTGGCAAAGGTTGCCTTTAAACCTGCAGA
This sequence comes from Cebus imitator, assembly GCF_001604975.1. Lineage (NCBI taxonomy): Eukaryota > Metazoa > Chordata > Mammalia > Primates > Cebidae > Cebus > Cebus imitator. The sequence continues at coordinate 9,894,660 of NW_016107357.1, forward strand.
GAATTCCAGTTTTGTTTTGTTTTTTTTTTTCTTAAGGACATTTTCATTTCTTTTGCCACAGAATTTCACGGACTATGTTTCTTTCCTTTTCAGGTCACAGTATATAGACTTTTCACAGTCAAATGTGAGGAGTGGACATATTTCTTGAGTGTTTTTTCATTCTTTCCTTACAAAATTCTTTCAACTTGGAGGTGGAGCCAAATTCTAAGATGATATTTTCAGAGAATCATTTTTCTTATGTGATCATTACCTCAGAGAAGGAACGAAATATTAAAGTTCACTCTCTGCTTTGAGAAGAGGCTCACACATGCCACGTGAAAGTAATAATTATTTATTTTAATTACATTCCCTGGACAAACGGCCCCCGTGGCCCAGAATGCTGGCACCCGGAGATGGCAGAGGGCCCTGGGTCTGGATAGTTTTGTAAACCAAAAGAAAAAAAAAAGAAAAGGAAAAAGAAAAAACCACTGCAAGTGCACTGGTTTTAGAGGAATGTTCAAGAAAATTGCCCTTCTTCTCCTCACAACATGTGATTATAGAAAAATAGAAGTCCCTGCATTCCAATCTGATTTTCATTTAACTCTCCAAGCCTGTAAATTTTGCCATGAGGTAAGGGGCTGATTCAGAGCTCCAGGATCCTTTTGGTGCCACAGACAGTATTTCAAAATGCATATGCCTTTGGGTTTCTCAGTGTTATTCTGCCAGGGTCATGGAATAAATGGGACTCTGTCTGATGAGAACTCCCAGTCCTGGTAAACAAGAACCGGGACGCCTGGTGGTCAAAGTAGCTGCCTTGTGTTTTAAAGGTTAGGAGTTCAAATCTTGTGGGTTTGTGCTTGGGTTAAAGTATGCTCATATCGAGGTTGAAGAAGCAATAACGTTGCACAACAGAATCTGGCTTGCCCACAACTAAGTTCTGGTTACAATTAATTAAATACATACTTTCTATGGAATTCTTTACCTTGTAGATCGTGGACAAAGTGTCCACATTCCAGAGGGCACAGGAAAGCTTTACTTTCCAAACTTCCTGCACTGTACAGTGTCTTTAGACTTGAATTACACCACATAGGCATGGAGTTCATATTTGTCACATTCCTTAAATTCTGATAGACCTATAGCCCCAGGCCTCCTTTCTCCTCTTTTCTTTTCTCCTGATTTTCCAGGGAGATAATAATTTACAGTTTTTTTTTTTTAAACAGAGTCTTGTTCTGTCACCCAGGCTGGAGTGCAGGGGCGCCATCTTGGCCCACTGCAACCTCCGCCTCCCCGGCTCAAGCAATTTTCCTGCCGCAGCCTCCCAAGTAGTGGGATTACAGGCACGCCCACCATGTCCAGCTAATTTTTGTATTTTTAGTAGAGACAAGGTTTCACCATGTTGGCCAGGCTGGTCTTCAACTCCTCACCTCAGGTGATATGCCCACCTTGGCCTCCCAAAGTACTGGGATTAGAGGCATGAGCCACTGTGCCTGGCCTAATTTACAGCTTTGAAGACATGTTCTTTGCATAGATGACCCATTGGAAATAGGCCCCATTGATAGAAAATATAACTTGTATTAGTGCCTGTAATTGTAGTGGTCCAATCTTTGTAATGCCTTGTCTCTAAAGCATTTCAATGTTTATGAAACATATATACGATCTCTTTTTATATTTAGTGTCTTCGAATAAGGTAAATATTGTTCCCATTTTGTGGACAAGACAAATGAGAACCAGAGAGGTTAAGAGCTTGTTTAAAATTATTCAACCAAGTTACTGTCAGAGCTGGTACTTGAACTCAGGCCTCTACAAGTCTAAATGTTTTCAATGATAGTAGAATTGCCTCTAACGGCAAAACATTGTTGTAGAATCATATTGATGTTCCAGATTTTGTTGCTAGTCCTACTTCATTGAGCTACGCTTGGTAATGCCACTGCCATCTTGGAAAGAAAATACTTGCTGAAATTCCCCATAGATGCTGAACACTCAGAAAGTGCTAATAGTTGCACTGATTTTATTAAACACCCACAAATAAAGGAAAATAACTAACCCGCTGTGTCCCCATCTAAGAATCCCTGAAATTAGAAATATCCCAGTATTGTGACCTGAAGTTGCCTCAGCAGGAAGTCTGTTTTTTAAATTAGGGCTCCAGCCATTTTCTTTCCAGTAGTTCTTATTGCCAATAGGGCTTTGAGCAAATAGTTCCCAGGAAAGCTATCTTTATCTACTTGAGATGAAGACAATAATGATACCTGCTTCCTGTCTACCTGGCAAATGTGTTGGGAAAAGCAACAAGATCATGTCTGCCATGTGCTTTGAATGCCTAGAGAGAAAGATAGGGTTTATGAGCAAGGCTGTAATTATATTGAGTCAGCCGTGATATCATCGTCTATATTATACATATGCGGTTGTTGCCTAAGTCACTGCTGAACATAATTTGGCTCTCATGTTTGATGTTTTAAGACATGATGATATTACAATAAGTTAGCAGAAGACCGTAAGTTGGGAAAGGAAGGCATCCTTTTCTTTTTAAAATTCCTGTATGACTGAAATTTATTTTAGGGTATCTTCTCCAGCTGGTCCTCCAATTAGGCCTGCTTCCAATGTTCACAAAGTGTTCCTTCCATATCTTCATCAGTCAAGTACTGTAATTTCTCCTCTAGTCAGTCCAGGATGCTATAGCAGAAGGGTGACCTGGAGAAGAGGGAAAATGTGTCCAACTTTAGTGAGGGACCACTACAATTTAAAAGCCCAAACAGAGGATTTCTATGACTATGCTTCTAGAAAACCTATGCCTGTCAGGCCAGTTCCCATAAAGCAATGTCCGGTCCCACACCTAACAGGGCCACACCAGATGATCTGCCCCCAACCACCATTTGAAATTGTTTAAAAGAATAATTCTAGAAAGGGCACGGTGGCTCACGCCTAATCCCAGCACCTTGGGAGGCTGAGGCTGGTGGATTACCTGAGGTCAGGAGTTTGAGACCAGCCTGGCCAACACACTATCTCTACTAAAAATACAAAATTAGCTGGGCGTGGTGGCACATGCCTGTAGTCCCAGCTACTCAGGAGGCTGAGACAGAAGAATCACTTGAACCCTAGAGGCGGAGGTTGCAGTAAGCCGAGATCGCATCACTGCACTCCAGCCTGGGCGATAGAGTGAGACTCCATCTCAAAATAAAAACAAAAAAAACAAAATCAGAAACAAACAAAAAAAGAATAATTCTAAAACCACTCATAGCAATTCAAGCACCTTTTGGAATGTCAGGCACTGCCTGGGGCACTTGAGATATAGACGTTAAAACATTATTCCTGGACCAGGCACTGTGGCTCATGCCTGTAATCCCAGCACTTTGGGAGGCCAAGGTGGGAAGATCTCTTGAGCCCAGGAGTTCAATATAGGGAGACCCTGTCACTACAAAAAATTTAAAAATTAGCCAGGCATGGTGGTGTGTGCCTATAGTCCTAGCTACTTGGGTAGCAGGGCTGAGGTGGGAGGATTGCTTGAGCCCAGGAGGTCAAGGCTGGAGTGAGCCATGTTCATGCCACTACACTCCAGCCTGGGTGACAGAACGAGATCCCATCTCAAACAAACAAACAAACAACACAACAACAATAAAAACCTATTACTTAGGGAAATCACTGTCCAAGGAGGGGATACTTGGAAAGGACCAGCACCCAGTAAAGTGCCTGAGACACAGTAGGACCAGAAGAACACTTGCGGAATAAATGGGCAATAATGTATTGCAGGGTGATAAGGATCATAATAATGAAAGCACAAAATGCCATGGGAGAATGTTAGCACCCACCTAACTAAGAGTGGTAAGAGGAGAAAGGAGAGTGCATGGAAGACCATGTGCAACAGCTTCACATAGGAAAGAGTGGGCAAGCCCTTGGTTTACAATAACAGCATAGAGTGTCAGGCTTTTTATTCTATTCTAGTTCACTTCAAACAAACAAACAAACCTCCAGTACAGCCCACTAAAGGTTTCAAGCATATGAAAATTCTACATTATTAGAAAGAATTTTCTCTTCTCTTCTACCTGTCGGCCTTGGAGCCAAGGACTAGACAACAGAATTAAAACGTTTGCTTGGGAGTTCTTAAATTTCTGCCAGTGAGCACAATCATTTCCACCCTATCTCATTGTTTTGTTTGCATTCATGAGCAACTGTCTGTATTAGTTTCCTATGGTTGCTGTAAAACATTGCAACAAATATGAAAACCTAAAACAAATATATTCTCCCACGGTTCTGGGGGCCAGAAGCCTGAAGTCAGTTTCAGGGAGCTGAAATCAAGGTGCCGGCAGGGCAGAGCTCCCTCCCAAGGCTCTAGGCGAGAATTCGCTCTTTGCCTTTTCTCCCAGCTTCTGGTGGCTGCTCCTTTCCTTGGCTTGTGGCCACATCACTCCAGTCTCTGAGTCCCTGGCCACACTGCTTTCTACTCTTCTGTCGGTGCCCCATCTTCCTCTTCCTCCCTCTTATTTAAGGTTCACCTGGCTAATCCAGCATAATCTCTCCATCGCAGGATCTATAATTTAATCACACCCGCAACATCCTTTTTCTTGCTATATAGCATTCGAAGGTTCCAGTGATTAGGACGTGACTATATTTAGGAGTTGAGGGTCATTATTCAGTCTACCACGCCATCTCTGTCTGAATCACTGAGTCTCCAGTATAAACCTGTTGAATATCTCAGTTGAGTTTCTCTTTGCTTTCTTTTTTTTTTTTGAGACGGAGTTTCACTCTTGTTGCCCAGGCTGG
>NW_016107357.1:9900516-9943470 GCF_001604975.1 Cebus imitator
GTAGCTGGGATTACAGGCACACGCCACCATGCCCAGCTAATTTTTTGTAGTTTTAGTAGAGACGGGGTTTCACCATGTTGACCAGGATAGTCTCGATCTCTTGACCTCATGATCCACTCGCCTCGGCCTCCCAAAGTGCTGGGATTACAGGCGTGAGCCACCGCGCCCGGCCCTATATTAGATATTTATGCTAATGCTCTCTCTCCCCAATCCCCCCACTCCCTGCTATCCTTTCCCTAGCCCCACCCCAACCCCCAACAGGCCCCAGTGTGTGATGTTCCCCTCCGTGTCCATGGGTTCTCATTGTTCAACACCTACCTATGAATGAGAACATGAGGTGCTTAGTTTTCTGTTCTTGTGTCAGTTTGCTGAGAATGATGGTTTCCAGATTCATCCATGTCCCAGCAAAGAACATGAACTCATCCTTTTTCATGGCTGCATGGTATTGCATGGTGTATATGTGCCACATTTTCTTTAGTCAGTCTATCATTGATGGGCATTTGGGTTGGTTCCAAGTCTTTGCTATTGTAAACAGTGCCAAAATGAATGTACATGTACATGTGTCTTTATAATAGGACAATTTATAATCCTTTGGGTATATACCCAGTAATAGGATGCTGGGTCAAATGGTATTTCTATTACTAGATTGATCCTTGAGGAATCACCACATTGTTTTCCAAAATGGTTGAATTAATTTACACTCCCACCAACAGTGTAAAAGCTTTCCTATTTCTCCACGTCCTCTCCGGCATCTGTTGCCTCTAGATTTTTTAATAATCGCTGTTTTAACTGGAGTGAGATGGTATCTCAGTGTGGTTTTGATTTGCATTTCTCTAATGGCCAGTGATGATGAGCATATTTCATATGTTTGTTGGCCACATAAATGTCTTCTTTGTACATCTACTAGACATACAAAGCTCCTCTTTGTACATCCAGTAGAATTCAGCTGTGAACCCGTCTGGTCCTGTACTGTTTTGGGTTAGTAGGCTATTAATTGCTACCTGAGCTTCAGACTTTGTTATTGGTCTATTCAGGGATTCAACTTCTTTCTTAGTTTAGTCTTGGGAGGGTGTAAGTGCCCAGGAATTTATCCATTTTTTCTAGATTTACTGGTTTATGTGCATAGAGGTGTTTGTAGCAATCTCTGATGATAGTTTGTATTTCTGTGGAATTGGTGGTGATATCTCCTTTATCATTTTTTATTGCATCTATTTGATTCTTCTCTCTTTTCCTTTTTATTAGCCTGGCTAGTGGTCTATTTTGTTGATCTTTTCAAAAAACCAGCTCCTGGATTCATTGATTTTTTTGAAGAGTTTTCTGTGTCTCTGTCTCCTTCAGTTCTACTCTGATCTTGGTTATTTCTTGTCTTCTACTAGCTTTTGAATTTGTTTGGTCTTGCTCCTCTAGTTGTTTTAATTGCATGATAGGGTGTCAATTTTAGACCTTTCCTCACTTCTCATGTGGGCATTTGGTGCTATAAATTTCCCTCTATACACTGCTGTAAATGTGTCCCAGAGATTCTAATACATTGTGTCTTCATTCTCATTGGTTCCGAAGAACATCTTTATTTCTATCTTCATTTGACTATTTATCCAGTAGTCATTCAGGAGCAGGCTGTTCAATTTCCATGGTTTTTAGTGAGTTTCTTAATCCTGAATTCTAATTTGATTGCACTGTTGTCTGAGAGACTGTTTGTTATGATTTCCATTCTGTTGCATTTGCTGAGGAGTGATTTACTTCCAATTATGTGATCAATTTTAGAATAAGTGTGATGCAGTGCTGAGAAGAATGTATATTATGTGGTTTTGGGATGGAGAGTTCTGTAGATGTCTATTAGGTCTGCTTGGTCCAGATCTGAGTTCAAGTCCTGGATATCCTTGTTAATTTTCTGTATCATTGATCTCTCTAATGTTGACAGTGGAGTGTTAAAGTCTCCCACAATTATTGCGTGGGAGTCTAAGTCTCTCCATAGGTCGTTAAGATCTTGCTTTATATACCTGGGTGCTCCTGTATTGGGTGGATATATATTTAGGATAGTTAGCTCTTCTTGTTGCATTGATCCCTTCACCATTACGTAATATCCCTCTTTGTCTCTTTTGATCTTTGTTGGTTTAAAGTCCATTTTATCAGAGACTAGTTTTGCAACCCCTGATTTTTTTGCTCTCCATTTGCTTGGCAAATCTTCCTCCATCCCTTCATTTTAAGTCTATGTGTGTCTCTGCATGTGAGATGGGTTTCCTGAATACAGCACACTGACGGGTCTTGACTCTTTATCCAATTTGTCAGTCTGTGTCTTTTGATTGGGGCATTTAGCTCATTTACATTTAAGGTTAATATTGTTATGTATGAATTTGATCTTGCCATTTTGATGCTAGCTGGTTGTTTTGCCCATTAGTTGATACAGTTTCTTCACTGTGTCAATGGTCTTTACCATTTGGTATGTTTTTGCAGTGGCTGGTACTGGCTGTTCCTTTCTGTGTTTAGTGCTTCCTTCAGGAGCTCTTGTAAGGCAGGCCTGGTGGTGACGAAATCTCTCAGCAATTGCTTGTTCATAAAGGATTTTATTTCTCCTTCACTTATGAAGCTTAGTTTGGCTGGATATGAAATTCTGGGTTGAAATTATTTTCTTAAAGACGTTGAATACTGGACCCCACTCTCTTCTGGCTTGTAGGATTTCTGTGAGAGGTCCACTGTGAGTCTGACAAGCTTCCCTTTGTGGGTAATCTGACATTTCTCTCTGGCTGGACTTAGCATTTTTTCCTTCATTTCAACCCTGGTGAATCTGGTGATTATGTGTCCTGGGGTTGCTCTTCTTAAGGAATAACTTTGTGGTATTCTCTGTATTTTCTGAACTTGAATGTTGGCCTGCCTTGCTAGGTTGGGAAGGTTCTCCTGGATAATATCCTGAAGAGTGTTTTCCACCCTGGATTCATTCTCCCTGTCACATTCAGGTATACCAATCAAATGTAGATGAGGTCTTTTCACATAATCCCATATTTCTTGGAAGTATTGTTCATTTCTTTTCGCTCTTTTTTCTCTTATCTTGCCTTCTCATTTTATTTCATTAAGTTGATCATCAATCCCTGATATCCTTTCTTCTGCTTGATTGATTCAGCTATTGAAACTTGTGTATGCTTCATGAAGTCCTCATGCTGTGTTTTTCAGCTCTATCAAGTCATTTATGTTCTTCTCTAAGCTGGCGATTCTAGTTAGCACTTCATCTAACCTTTTTTTCAAGGTTCTTCGTTCGTTTGCATTGGGTTAGAACATGTTATTTTAGCTCAGAGAAGTTTGTTATTACCCACCTTCTGAAGCCTGCTTCTGTCAATTTGCCAAACTCATCTTCCATCCAGTTTTGTTCCCTTGCTGGTGAGGAGTTGTGATCACTTGGAGGAGGACAGCGTTCTGGTTTTTGGTGATTTCATTCTTTTTGCACTGGTTTCTTCCCATCTTCATGGATTTATCTACCTTTGATCTTTGAATTTGGTGACTTTCAGATGGGGCCTCTGAGTAGATGTTCTTTCTGTTGATGTTGAAGCTATTTCTTTCTGTTTTTTAGTTTTCCTTCTAACAGTCAGGCCCCTCTGCTGCAGGGCTGCTGGAGGTCCACTCCAGACCCTGCTTTCCTGGGAATCACCCACAGGGGCTGCAGAACAGTAAGGATTGCTGCCTGTGCCTTCCTATGGTATTTTCATCCCAGAAGAGTACCTGCCAGATGTCAGCCAGAGCTCTCCTTTGTGAGGTGCCTCTTTGGTTATACAGGGGTCAGGGAGCCACTTGAGGAGGCAGTCTGTCCTTTATCAGAGCTCAAGTGCTGTGCTGGGAGCTCTGCTTCTCCCTTCAGAGCTGCTGGGCAGGGACATTTAAGTCTGCTATAGTGTAACTCAAAAGCACCCCTTTTCCCAGGTGCTCTGTCCTGGGAAGGTGGGGCTTTATTTGTAAGTCCTTGATAAGCTGCTTCCTTTTTCAGAGATGTCCTGCCCAGTAAGGAGGGAGTCTAGTCACAGTCTGCCTGCAAAGAGGTTGCTGAGCTGCCATGGGCTCTGCCCTGCTGCTGTGTAAACTTCCTTGCAATTTTATTTACACAGGAAAGGTTAGAACTGCCTTGGGAATGGCAGACGCACCTCCCCCCACTGAGTTTGACCATCCCAGGTTGAGCTCAAACTGCTGTGCTGGCTGTGCAAATCTCACACCAGTGGGTTTCAGTTTGCTGGTCTTTGTGTGGTGGCACTCGCTGAGCCAGATCACTTGGCTAGCTGCTTTCAGCCCCCTTTTTTTCAGCATAATGAGCAGTTCTGGCTTGCAGGTATTCCAGGCACAGGCTAAAACAGCCGCCCAATTTTGTGCTGGAACCCTGCAGTGCTGGAGTTTGTTGGCACCGGCAGGAATCTCCTGGTCTGAGGGCTGTAAAGACCATGGGAAAAGTGCCATATCTGAGCCAGAGTGCCAGAGTGTCCGGAAGAGTCCCAGATGGTCTCCCTTGGGTAGGAGGTGGTGGCGGTCCTCCGGCCCTTTGGCCTTCTTGGGTGAGGCAGTGTCCACCCTGCCTCGGTTTGCCCCCCTTGGGCTACACTCACTGTCCAACCAGTGCCATTGAAGGGAACCTGGTACCTCGATTGGAAATGTGGGGATTGCTCGCCTTCTGCGTTGCTCTTGCTGGGAACTACACTCCGGAGCTGTTCCTATTCAGCCATCTTACTGATTTTTCAGCCAGCTAATTTTTTTTTTTTTTTTGAGACACAGTCTTGCTCTGTCTCCAGGCACCAGGCTGGAGTGCAGTGGCGCAATCTTGGCTCACTGCAACCTCTACTTCCCGGGCTCAAGCAATTCTCCTGCCTTAGCCTCCCGAGTGGCTAGGACTACAGGTATGCGCCACCACACCCTGCTAATCTTTGTATTTTAGTAGAGATGGGGTTTCACCATTTTGGCCAGGATGGTCTCGATCTCTTGACCTTGTGATCTGCCCCCCTCGGCCTCCCAAAGTGCTGGGATTACAGGCACAAGCCACCGCGCCCGGCTCGCCCAGCTAATTAAAAAAAAAAAATTCTTGTAGAGACAGGGTCTCATTGTATTGCCCAGGCTAGTCTCGAACTCCTGGGATCAAGGAATCCTCCCACCTCAGGCTTCCAAAGTGCTGGGATTATAGGCATGAGCCACCACATCTGGCCTGAAAACATACATTTTAAAATGCTCAAGTTGCCTCCAAATCCCAGTGACTGACACACCTGTATGAGAAATGCTACAAGACACCATAGTATCACTCATTTCTGAGGACTCAAATTTCAAATTTTTTTTTTTTTTGACAGGGTCTTGCTCTGTCACCAGGCTGGAGCACAGTGGCATGGTCATGCTTCCATGTAGCCTCAAACTCCTGGTCTCAAGCAATTCTCTCTCCTCAGCTTCCAAAAGCACTGGGATTACAGGCATGAGCCACTGTACCCAGCCTCAAGGCTCTTAAGACTAAGTTCCAGGATCACCACATTTCAACCATGCTATGCCACTGCTTAGGAGATGCTTCAGTGAAACAAAGCATTTGCCACTAATAAGATTTTAACACCAGCAATCTGTTAATATTGTAGATGTAAATTAAATATTTCCACCACAGAGATGCTTCATGCACTTCAGTCAGATTAAAGTAATGGCTGTGTCATTTTCTGAGCTTAATCTGAATGAAAGTTTACCTGGATGTCCCATGCAAGCCTTGTAGGTGAAAAATGTTTCCCTTATTCTGGCATATTCTAACCACCTATAATAACACTGAAGGCTAATGCTTATTGAGCAATTACTTGATTACACTTATTATGTGCTAAGCACATTATGAATTAATGTATTTAACATTCATGAAAACCTTATGAGGCATGAAAACCTCATATCCTTATTGCCCTTTTACAAATGATAAACAGATAAACAGAGGCAGAGAAAGGTTAGGTAATTTCTCCAAAGTCCTGTCGCTGGAAAGAGGTGTAGAGCTAGGATTAAAGACAGTTGTCTGGTTAGATACCATCTTTTTTTTTTTTTTTTTTTTTTTTAGGCAGGGTCTCACTTTGTTACCTAGGCTAGATTTGAACTCCCAGGCTCAAGAAATCTTCCCGCCTCAGCCTTGCAAGTAGCTGGGACTACAGGCATGCAGCACTGTCCCCAGCCAGACACCATGTTTTAATATAACTGACAACAAAGATGTTCGTTCGGTGTCCAAACTCATCTCGGGCCCAGGGCTGAGACTTGAAGTGTCACACAGAGCTCCAGCCCTGTCTCTCTGCCTCCACCCTCCCTGTTCTATAGCAGTTTTGCTATATCAGGCTCTTTTGTAAGAACTTATGCTTCCCTTTCACTGTCTATTCACCATGGGACACGGCCAAAGGTGAAATGATGCTATCCCTATATTGGTTATTAGAAATTCCAATCCACTTCCTACCACCTGTTCCCAATCAACAGCCTCTCCGGTGAAAGGAAAAATGGAGCATCCCTTCCGCCATCCCTCTCTGTCTTCACTCTATTCTCTCAGTCTATCGTTTTCCTTCAAAAATTTCCCTGGAAAAATGCTGGGGTTACAGGAGAGACACCATGTGGTTTGTCTCAAATTTCCTAGGAATGGATAGGCTTCCAATTTCAAGAGATCCTTTAAGTCTTTAATCATTTCTTCCATTTTCATGACTCAGATGTTCTGGTACACTGATCATTAAACTTTGTTTATGTCAGCAAAATTTGGTTCTAGATAAGATTCAGTTCCGGTGACTGAGTACTTGCATGTTCTAAAGTGCAGTACTTTCTCGCTTTCCTAAAGATTTGCTCTTCTCTTTCTAGCATGTGTTCCCGGGAAGAATAAGATCCACTGCATAAGAATGCATTCTATCCAAAGACTTGTACTTGGTTTGCTGTCTTGGTTGCATTTCTGGGAGGCATATTCCTGATCCTCATCCAACTGAAGAATCTAAGTACCCAAGCTTGGAAATGCCTTCTCAAAGAATATACGGTAGTCCCCTCTTATCTGAAAGGGATACATTCCAAGATTGCCAGTGGGTGCCTGAAGCCACAGATAGAACCAACCCTCGGCTGGGCGCGGTGGCTCAAGCCTGTAATCCCAGCACTTTGGGAGGCCGAGGCGGGTGGATCACGAGGTCAAGAGACCGAGACCATCCTGGTCAACATGGTGAAACCCCGTCTCTACTAAAAATACAAAAAATTAGCTGGGCATGGTGGTGCGTGCCTGTAATCCCAGCTACTCAGGAGGTTGAGGCAGGAGAATTGCCTGAACCCAGGAGGCGGAGGTTGTGGTGAGCCGAGATCGCGCCATTGCACTCCAGCCTGGGTAACATGAGTGAAACTCCGTCTCAAAAAAAAAAAAAAAAAAAAAGAACCAACCCTCACAAACACTATTTTTTTTATCTGATAGCCAAGATGGATAAATGATTCTGTGTAGATACAAAGGTAGGATTTGCACCCTGGGCAGAAATGGAGTAGGACAGCCTGAGATTTCATCATACTACTCAGAATAGCACAAAGTTTAAAACTTATGAACTGTTCATTTCTAGAATTTTCCATGTAATCTTTTTGGGTTTTTGTTTGTGGAGACAGGGTCTTGCTCTGTTGCCCAGGCTGGAGTGCAGTGGTGTGATCATGGGTCACTGCATCCTTGAACTCCTGGGCTCAAGTGTTTCCCCTGCCTCAGCCTCCTGAGTAGCTGGGACTATAGGCATGCACCACCACACCTGGCTATTTTTCATTTTTATTTGTAGAGACAGGGTCTCACTATATTGCCCAGGCTGGTCTTGAACTCCTGAGCTCAAGCAATCCTCCTGCCTCTGCCTCTCAAAGTGCTGGGATTGTAGGTGTGAGGCACCATGCCCTGCCACTTAATACTTTTAGACTGCAGTTGACCAGAGGTAACTGTAATTCTGGAAAGTGAAACCGTCAATAAGGGGGGACTACTGTATAGATAATCCTCAAAAGGCCCCAGTCAATGATAAAGCTGTGCAGATATCCTGACAACCAAGAAGGAACTCACTGTAGAAAAGTATAATGATGTAAAGATTACATAAGGTCAACATTGTGGGGTTCTCAAATTATACCTCACTTACTCTGAGGTAAGCAGATCCATATTAGTTCTACTGTCTGTTTTTGTTTTTGTGTTTGTTTTCCCTTTACGGAATCTTGCTCTGTTGCCCAGGCTGGAATGCAGTGGCGTGATCTCAGCTCACTGCAAACTCCACCTCCCAGGTTCAAGTGATTCTCCTGTCTCAGCCTCCCAAGTAGCTGGGATTACAGGTCCCTGCCACCATGCCTGGTTATTTATTTATTTATTTTGTATTTTTAGCAGAGATGGGGTTTCGCCATGTTGGCCAGACTGGTCTTGAACTCCTAACCTCAAGTTATCCACTCACCTTGGCCTCCCAAAGTGCTAGGATTACAGGTGTGAGCTACTGCGTCCCGCCTCTCATTTCTTAGTCATTGATTTCCAGTTCTACTTGAAAGACTTCAAACTCTGTCATAGTTAACCCCACCAGTTTTCCCCCACACAGTCCAGTTTTGGGTATGTACCTGACGTCTAAGAATCGGACAGCAGCCATAGCCATCCTGACTCTCTCCTTGGATTTCATCTTTTAGTCTCTGGACTCAGCCCCAACATTTGGACATTTGCAAGCAGAAAGATATGTTCCCGAATAAGGAAGTCAATAAAAAATCCATGTTTACATTTTTCACTCCTTTCTCATTCCCTGCACTTATAGGGCCCTTCTCTAAGATAGTATCAGTCTATTTAATCTGCTTCCCTAAACTGTAAGTTCTTCAGAGAAAAAAACAATCCATCAAGTGCTCTGTTTCCCCTTCATTTTCCCTGGTCAGGGTCCAACAGACAAACCATGTGGCTGACAGAGTGACTGAGAAACCCCAGCCCTTATGGTCGGTGGGCATCCTTTGTCTGTCCCCAGGTTTCTTAAAAAATGGTAATTCTTATTTTGTTATTTAGTATGGTTTTTATGCAGAGAGGTCAGTTCTTTTGAGAGGCAGACTTTCAACCAACTGATCAAGAAATCTGGGAGAAGCTTTCCCATCTCAGGATTCCCAGTAGAAAGAAAATCACACTGCATGTGGCCCTGGGCAAAGGCGATCACTTCTGAGCATGGCTGGCCACTTTTACCCCGCCTCTCCAAGATCCTAGCAGCCCCTTTACCAAATCCCTAAATGTTATGCTTATTGGTCATTCTTGCTACCCAGCCTTTAAACATCTTTTCCCTTTGGAAGGAAGCACCCAAAAAGGGAGGCAGGACTCCATTTCCTACTTCAGAAGCCAAAGAGGGTAGAGGGTTTCTCTCTTTGCCCCAGCAAAGAGAGAAAACCAGCGTATACCCTGGGTTCAGCTGATCAGTGGCCCCAGGAGGACAGGAAGCCTGTGGGGAGGCAGAAGTTTTTGGCAATGTCTGTGATGGAGTTGAGTGTCCGGCAACTCAGCAATGAGTGTTCAGGGGTGCCAGAGCCCAGCAGGGTGATGCCAAGTGCTCGCCAGTGACACCACCAGTGGCAGCATCCCAAGTAGACTATCCCTGTGCCTTGCCGCCTTTGACCTTTTTTTTTTTTTTTTTTTTTCAAATAGTCTCACTCTGTCACCCAGGCTGGAGTGCAGTGGTGTGATCATAGAATAGTCTCACTCTGTCACCCAGCCTGGAGTGCAGTGGTGTGATCATAGCTCACTATAGCCTCGACCTGGGGCTTAAACAATGGTCCTGCCTCAGCCACCCTGGTAGTTGGGACTACAGACATGATGAGGTCTCTCTGTGTTGCCCAGGCTGGTCTTCAACTCCTGAGCTCCAGTGATCCTTCTGCCTTGGCCTCTCATGGTGCTAGTTTATGAGCCCTCCCTTGATTTTTATCCAGTCCATCACCTGGTTCTCCTGCCTTGCACTGATTCCTTGAACCATATGATGCTTTTCCAATAAACCCACTTTCCAACTGAGATTTATTTTGGTGGCAACCAAGAATTCTGGCTGGTAGACCAGCTGTTTCTTGTTGAACACACAGTCCAGGAACAACTGAGTTTGGCGGACTTTCCTGCCCTCTTACTGATCCTCCCACTATGTGGTAATTGCTTTACTCTCTCTTAATACTGAAAAAGCTGTGTGTGCTCCAGAAATAGCCATATAGGACCTTAGTAGGTGGGTGCCATAGAACCCCAAGCAAACTCAGATCGATGACTAGGAAGTGGGAGAATGCATCTGATGGCTTTTCCTTATGAAGACCAAATGAAAAGAACCTTGTACATGGACTCTTTTCAAAAATGAAAATTTACTTTGTTTCTGCATCTAACAGAAATAATTCATGTTCATTGTGGAAGATCTGTGGGAAACAAAAATAGAAAGAAAAAAGAACCACCTGTCATCTGTCAAACACCAATAGCCACAATTGAAATGATGTGTTTCTAATATTTTTTCTATAAAAATCTTTTCATAGCTATGTTTATCCTAGTCTATTGCCAAGTAAAATTCTGAAAAGAGCAGCAACATTTCCAGTATATGATTGATATGCACACACATACAGTTATATGCACACACATACAGTATATACACATTGTGTTAGGCTGTTCTGGCATTGCTATAAATACCTGAGACTGAGTGATTGATAAAGAAAAGGAGGTTTAATTAGCTCACAATTCTGCAGGCTATACAGGAAGCATGATGCTGGTATCTGCTCAACTTCTGGAGAGGCTTCAGGAAACTTACAATCATGGCAGAAGGTGAAGGGGACGCAAGCACTTCACATAGCCACAGCAGGAGCAAGAGAGAGAGTGGGGAGGTGCTTCACACCTTTAGTGACCAGATCCTGCAAAAAAATCACTCATTATTGCAAGGACAGTACCAAGGGGATGGTACTAAATCATTCATGAGAAATTTGCTCCCATGATTTAAACATCTTCCACCAGGCCCACCTCCAACATGGGGGATTACAATTTAACATAGGATTTGGGTGGGAACACAGACCCAAACCATATTACATACACAGTATATATATATGAAAATGGAATGGAAATGTTTATCATATGTCATATATAGTCCTCCACTTTATTTGTATATAATGTAAATATTAATATATAAATATTATGAATATAAATTATAAATATAAATTAGAATTATAGGCTGTGCACAGTTGCTCATGCCTGTAATCCCAGCACTTTGGGAGGCTGAGGCAGGAGATCACTTAAGGTCAAGAGTTTGAGACCAGCCTGGGCAACATGGTGAAACCCTGTCTCTACTAAAAATACAAAAAAATTAACTGGGCATGGTGGTGGGAACCTGTAGTTTCAGCTACTTGGGAGGCTGAGGCAGGAGGATTCCATGAACCCCAGAGATGGAAATTGCAGTGAGCAGAGATCCTGCCAGTGCACTCCAGCCTGGGTGACAGAGCGAGAGTGCATCTCAAAAAAATAAAGTAAACAAAATTATAATTATATATTATATTTATATTATATTATAAATACATAATTATATATGATGTAATATAGAATTATATATTTAATATTATTATATTACAATATAAATATATATTTTAAACATTTATATATATTTATATTATCACTATAAATATATTTATGCTTTCTTTTTAAATTTTTTTTGCAGCCCCAGCTGTTGCAAGAATATATTTTATATAAATATTACATGCAATAGAATATTTATGTTTATGTTATATAACATTATATACTATACTATAAAGATGTATATCTTATAATATATAACATATATATTATAAATATTCATATTATATAATATAAATACATATATTTATCCCTAGGACTAAATATAAGATAGTAAACTGTTTTTCAGCAGGAAGCGTTTCTCAAAGTGTCACACAGAACACTGATTCCCCTGTTTGTTAATATCTGCTATACACATAATATAAAAATATATTTTCTTAATCAGATAAGTTTGGAAAATGCTGAGGTAAAGTCGAACGTGTTTCTTTTTTCTTTTCTTTCTTTTTTTTTTTTTTGAGATGGGGTCTTGCTCTGTCACGGAGGCTGGATCCCAGCTCACTGAAACTTCCGCCTCCTGGGTTCAAGCAATTCTCCTGCCTCAGACTCCCAAGTAGCTGGGATTACAGGCAGATGCTACCACACTCAGCTAACATGTTTCTTTATTGCATGATTTTTCAGAGCTTTTAACACAGCAGAGTGCAAACATGCATTTCCCAACCCCTGTATGACCACAGAACTCCCTTTTTTTTGTTTTTAAAATAATCTTTACTTTTAAAAAGTTAAGTACAGGAAACTGAAAAACACAAGAAGCAAAGAACAGTCACAATCAGAAACAGTTTACAGTTTGACACATTCTTCTAGGTCCTGTGCGTCCGTAGGCACAACATCCAATTTTATGGGACTGAGATTGTATAGTATGTACCATGATTTTTCACACATCATGAATATTTATCGATTCAAAATCCCAAAGCTATATGAGCATTTTGATAATCAACAATACACTACACCAACTCAGTCTGTTAAAAAAAAATGTAATCCTGTCTTTCTTGGGACAAAAGTTTCATAGAAGACAAAAATGGCAACACACCTCTAGATAAAAAGCATTGGCAGAGTTCTCATTTAAATACTGCCTTCCCTTAACACTCAATTTAAAATGAAGCATACGGCAACAGAATACACTAAGTATAATGCTTCTAAGAGAGCTAATTAGCAGATCTATCTCATTAAAATATTAGCAAGGTATATTTCCATTGAATTATTTAATATATTTCTATAGTACAGCCACAAGAGATGCATACATTAATGACTATCTTCAAAACGTAAATATGGACACATCTGCATACATCTCTCCCTTTATAGTTCCTTCTGCCCCTCTGCTGCCAACTAATGAACAAGTCCTGACATACACTGCTCAGAAGTGGTTTAACAATTCCATGTCCAAGATGTATCTTTTCTATCAATTACAACAAAGGTATTTACAAATTGGCTAATTCACTAGCTCTACGTTGTCACCCTAGACATTCATAAAGCTTAGATGTTGCAAAATAATGAACTTTGTCCACAATAAACACAGGCACTTTACTAAAAACACTTATACGGACCTGTGGTTATCATCTAAAACCATCTTCTAAATACGGAGATACCAGCAAAGAGCCCTTCCCTTCACCCTGTCTTCTCCCTCCTCCACCATCCTCAGTGACTTAAGTATAGGATGTCTGGCTCCAAGAGGTTGACTAATAATAAAGGTCACTCCCAGAAGATAGGCTTTCTTAAAAACTAACAAAAGGACATTCATAAAGGACTGCTTTACTATATCTATTTTTAACATACTCTTAGCATTGACTTGTTTATCCTTTAATACATAATATCAACTAACATGCACATATAGAACAATGGTTAGACCAGCTGAACTAATCCCTGGGACACAGAACCCTTCTCCCTGCATACCTCCTCCTCCCCCACCCATCACCACCCAATAAATAGCATAGGCTCCTAAGCATCAAATTTTAACAATTCCATTCCCAAATGCAACCAACCACTCCTAAGGAAGTAATGAAAACAAATGCTTACAGGGGTGTTACTTTAGCCCTATTCTTTTAACCTATGTTGTGCACTTTTCAACACCTAGCAAGACTAGCTATTACCAACTGGACTTAAATTTTCCATTATATACACAGTAGCATTGAATAAATGGTGTATATACATAACACAGACTGTAATTTGAGTGTCTTCTAAAAAGGAACATTCTGGCCTAGAAACTACTTCCCTTCCTGACCTCTGCCAACCCCATGGACAGCTTACGGGGGATTTTAACAATTTCACTTCTGTTTTTAAGAAATCCTCCCTATGATTTTTAACACAAGGTATACTCAACGTATTGAATTTACTAACTCCACTTCTGTCATACTTAATATCGGCTAGATGTAAATTAGGTCTCTTATGTCCACTTATATACACAATATACACAGCACGGTTAATGAAAATGCAGACATAATGGACAATGATCAATGTGCCTCATCATAAACACACTGGCGGAAAGCCCTTTACACACCTCCTTCTCCCTGAACCTGCGCAAATATCATAACATACTGCTCGGAGAACTGATCAATTTCCAAAAGATGATATATCAAAAGGATAGCTACAAAATATGTTTGTAATTTACTACCTCTACTTTTAACATACTTTGTGCACTTCTAAACATCTAGAAAGATCAGATGTTTCAAATTAGGACTTAAGTTTGTCCGCTATATACACAGTAGTGTTGAAGAAACTACACACATATAACAATGGTTATATCTGAAAGTGTCTTCTAAATGGGAACATTCTGGTCTAGAACTCTTCATTCCTTCCACTTCTTCACCACCACCAACCTGGTGGATACAGGCACATGTGTCACTTAGAGCTGATGTTACTTCACTTCCAGAAGTCTTTCTCAGAAGACAGCCTTTCTATGAATTTTAACAAAGTGTACAGGATGTGTTAGTTTACTAACTCTACTTCTGTCATACAATGGCAACCTCTTTAATATCTAGAAACTAGATATTATAAACTTGGGACTCATTTGTCCAGTATATACATAATATATACAGTATAACAAAGTTAAATGAAATACATGTAACACATAGGCAATGGATTAAGCCGAAATTTTCTAATAAACAATGGCAAAACACCTTTTGCAATTTCTTCCCTCCCACCTCCCAGGGGGTTCCACAATTCCACTTCCCAACAGCATTTCCCAACACTTTTTAAAAGCTATTTACAAAAAGTGTTATTCTACTACTACTTTTAAATATACCAAGCGCTTCCAAATATCTAGAAAGACTAGATATTTCATGTAACTTGTCCACATGTACATAGCACTGTTAGCTAAAATTGCACACATATAACAATGGTTATCATCTGAGGTAGCTTCTAAATGTGACCATTTTGGCTTGAATCATTCCCTCCTCTCTTTCTTCTCTGCCTTCAATCCAGTGGACAAGTAACAGGCACGTGTAATGCTTAGAGATGATTGAACAAATTCCAGTGCAAAAGTCGTTTACAGAAGACAAGTTTTCCTACGAATTTTATCACAAAGAGTACAAACTATGCTGATTTTACTAAATAGTTTGTCAAACACTGCCAACCTCTTTAACATCTAGAGACTAAATGTTGAAAAATTAGGACTTATTGTCCATTATATACACTATATACAGAGCAAAAGAAAATGCACAAAACCTACAGAAAAATAGTGTCTGAAATGTCGAAGTGTGAACACACTAGAATATTACCTTTTTCAATTTCTTCCCTCCCACCTCCCCTAAACCATTGAACAAGTATAGACAGTACTATACTGCTCAAAAAGGTGGCTTCACAATTCGATTTCCAAAAGTATTTCCTATGAATTTTAGCAAAAAGATATTTACAAAGTGGTATTTTACTACCTCTACATTTAACATACATTGGGCACTTCTAAACACCTAGATAGACTAGATGTTTCAAGAAAGGAGTTAATTTGTCCACTATTTACACAGTAGTCTTGAATAAACTGCAAACATGTAACAGTTATAATTTGAAAGAGCCTTCCAAATGTGAACATTCCGGCCTAGAACCCTTCCCATCTCCATCAACCCAGTGGGCAAGAATGCTCAAATTTTCAGAAGACAATCTTTCCTAGACTTGTAAAACAGAATGTACAAAACATTAGGTTACTAACTCTACTTCTGTCATACACTGGCAACTGCTTGATGTACACTATATGCACAGGTAAGTAAAACAAAATGCGCAGAGATAATAATTCATCTTGCCTTACTGTAAGCAGGGTGTCATAGAACTGTCTGCACCTCCCCCTCCTCTCTGCTCCCCTGAACCACTGCACACACAGTGAGGATTTCTCAACAGGTGATTTGGCCATTCCCCCCAAAAAACATTTCCTACAAATTGTAACAAAAAGATATTTACAAAATCTGATTTTACTACCTCTAATTTTAACATCAGGCACTTCAGAACATCTAAAAATAACAGATGTTTCAAAAAGTTTAGCATTGTCCACTATATATACAGTAGTGAGGAATAAAATGCGCATAAAACAATGGCTAGAATATGAAAATGTCTCCTAAATACGACCAGTCTAGCATAGAACCTTCTCCTCCTCAGGTCTTCCAGCTCCATGTCATCTAACCCACTGAACAAACGTGGACGTATCGCTTCCAGAGGCCATTTAACAACTCCATTTCCAAAAGTCATTTACAGAAGACATGTATTTTCTATGATTTCTTTCAAACAAATGAGAATTTACAAGATGTGTGGTTTCCTAACTCTATCACACGTCGGCAACCTCTTTACCTCTAGAAGGGCTAGACGTGACAAATGTTTTCTATTAAAAGGTTGGGGTGGAGTTAAGAGAAGCTTTTTCATATTATACACACAGGCCTTTCATAAACGGCCAGTAAATCTTCCCAGAGGGTGGTGGGCATTTCCAACGGGCCAAACGTGGCCTGTCATTCTACCATTTCTCTCTTCCGACAGCAAGGTCTGGTAGAATGAAGGCTAACCCCCCAATGGCCGCTAACCGTTCCACCCGTTGTCGTTCGGAACTTCGCTCACCTCCCAGGCCTGTTAAGGCCTTTGTCCGTTATCGTCAGGACTAGGTAGGTCTCGCCCAATGGGGACACAGTGGTCACTGGGGACCCGGATCTGCACGGCTCCGTGGCCTGAAGAGGCGGCCGAGCCTGCCTGCGTCCTTAGGCCGCCTTCCCAGGCCCTCCATGACCTAACAGCCTCCGCTGCGCAGCATTCGAGCGGCAGCCATGTTTCCTGGCCCGCCACTCCAGCCGCCACCCAAAGCCGTTGCATCCCGGCAGCTCAGCTGGGGCTTCATCGAGGCCTGGCACACTTGGGCCGGGAGACCCAGTGGGTGGCCATCGGGGTCCAGGCTGGGGTACAGGCTGGGAGAAGCCGCCGCTGCCATCAGTCACCGAAGTGGGGTCGGGTAGAGAGGTTCGCCACGGCTTCAAGGCCTGGGCCTGGCCAGTGGGCAGCCACAGCGGAGGTGTCTGAAGGGCAGAGGGCACGGCCTGTCCCGGCCACCCCTCCAGCTCACCCGCCGGCCGGGGCAGGAGGGCTTGGAGGGCCCAGGGGGAGCTGGGCGCGCTCTGCGTCGCCCCGCCTGTGCCCTGCGCCTCCGCGCGCTCCCTGCGGGACCGGAACTCAGAACTCCCTCTTAAAGCATATTTCTCAGAATGAGTATTCTAAGGAGCACTGACCCAGAAAGCTTAGAACTTCCTATCATACTCCTTCTTCCACCCACTTCGTTATTGAAGAAACAGTTCAGAGTTGATGGGAGGAAAAGAAGAATTATGTATTTCAGACACATAAAAGCAAAAATTGGAAAAGAAATTACAGAATGGGACCTTGGAAGTGATTCTCCTTTGTGGATGTATTTATCTGTAAGGACATTTTGAGAGCACGAGGTTCGTAGACAAATACCACAATTCACACCGGAGAGAACTGAGGGTAGAGCCATGCTGAATTCTAATGGGGCAGTCTTTCTGAGAAATGTTGCTGCATGAGTGGGTTTACCCCTGCTTAAGTAAAAAATCTGATTAATTTACTAAAACACCACATTGTTGGACTACAGGAAATTAATGTTACTCAACATCATTTCATTGTTTTCCTTCCAAAAAAGACAGTTCTATATAACACATTTTTTAAATGATGCAAATAAGGATAAATGAGAAAATAAGGTAACACAAGAGGCATCGTTGAAGACGATGAGCATGTTCTTATTGGAACAAAGCTTGGGTTGACACAGGAAACTTCCATAAGAAATTCCGTTTTTGCCCCATGACTTTCCCAACTCACCTAAAGTCTGGCCAACCTCCAAGTGGAGTCTGTGCAGAATTTGAATTCAGGCGCAAGTTAAGAATGAAAACATGGCCTCTTCCATTAAACCAGCAAGTGTGAATACCAAACCGCAATGACATATGCAGAAATTGAGAGAAACAGGAAGTAAAAAAGAAACCTGAAATGGGTGATGTCTCCTAGCAAACACCTTATTCACTGCCAACTCTGCAAACTTTGCTTTGTGCCAAAACCCACCCATGAGACTCCACAATACTCCTGACCCTGATAGCTGTCATTTTGGAATATGCTAAGCGTCTAGGAAAGTCTGGGAAATACCAGAGTTCAAAAGGACCTTCTTTCTGTGAAGGAGCCTAAAGGATATTCTAGGGCAACTTTCTAATTTTTCAGTTGAAATTTTCTTCATGCTTCTGTTCGGTGAGCTGCTCTGGCATGGCTCACCATGACTGAGCTGCACAGTGCCAGCTCCCAATGACCCTTGAGAGGGAAATGGAACCTGAGATTGTCAAATTTAGAGGGGACCTGAATAATCATCCCATCTAGCCCAACCCCCTCTGTTTACAGATCTGAAGTCAGGGAGCCTGAAACCCACTCAGCATCCTGAGAGCAAATGTGCTTTCCTCCCTTCTTCTATTTCTGTGCAATTTTCCCATGGCATCTGGCCAGAGCATCTACACTAGTAATGTCTAGAGGATTTATGAGGCCAAGTGATCCTTTGGATTTCTAAGCAGACCTAAACAGGAAACCCACACAAGGAAATGCCCTTTCTGTTTGCAGGCCAAATTCCCAGGATGCCTTCACCAGAGTGCCCTGGCTGGAACAAAACAAAGGCCTGGCACAATAAATGCCCTTAGATCTGAAGGCAGAGGTGCCCTCCGCAGCTCTCTCTTTCCCCTCCCTAGTCCAAAGGCCCTCTATTAGTTTAATGAAAACAAGACTTCCTTCTGTCAGAACTCAACTTCGCTTACTCCACTGGTTCAGATGCTGGAGCGGGGGACTCACCTTGGATCTCCAGGTAGGTTTCAGGAAATTACTTCTCCTTACTTGTGCAAAGTCAACCTGGGCAAGTCCTCCAGGTTAATTAACCGGGCACCCTACTCACACCCCTTATTTTTCTCCATGTTTAGCCCCCTAGAAGATGCCTTAGAGACGAAAAAAAAAAAAAAGGAATGCATTTCCCAATCAAGAGGCAGCCGGATGCAGCCAGTGTCCCTCTGAGCCCCAACTCAGTGTGACAATTATTCAACACAACACAGCTCTCTTGCCTTTGCTGAACCTCAACACCCTGCATCCTGCCAAATCTCCTCTTCCCGTTTAACCAGTCCATCTATGCTGGTGTCCAGCCATTCCAGTCCACCATGACATTTTAAAATCTTCCCAGCTCTGTGTGGGAGATCGGAGACTTAAGAAAAAGACTGTTGCTCAGGGCTGGGCAGGAAGGAAGTCTGCATTCCTGGCTCCCAGAACAGAATAGCAATGTGGGTGACCCTTTCCCCCTCCTCAAGGCATCCCCTTAGGCCAACACAAAAATAGATTCTATCCTCTTGGTTTGTCTCCATCACCGTCTGGAAAGAAGACACAGGCTTCTAGTGAGTCAACAGTATTATCGGGGCTTGACTATGTTTCAGGAATGACCAGATGTTGGGAAGAGGATAATGTGTCATTTCCTTTAACAAATAGTCCGGGCATCTGTGCATTTCCTTTTAAGCCAGCTCTTCAGGAGACTGTGCCGCAGTCACAGAGAAGGACACATTAGCCTGGCTTCTACTCTCACAGGTACTGGGGGCCTCCTCGAAGCCTTTGGATTCCAGCCCTCCATTAAGAAAACATTTCTGTCCTTTGTATGCATGAGTGACACCAGGAGAAGACAGCATAGGGAGTGGTTACAAGCAAAGACTTTGGAGACAAAATAAATGCTCTAAGGGAAAAAGACAAGTAGCCAAGAAACACTGGGAGAGCTTGGAGGAAGCTAATTGTTCATCCATTCCCCCAGATCAGCAGTTCTCAGTAGTGAACCAACATGAACAACATTCACCTGGGAACTTGTCCACCACCCTGGCCCTACTGAAACTCCAGGGGTGAAGCCCAGCAATCTCCTTTGACAAGCCTTCCAGGAGATTCTGATGTGAGCTCAAGATTGAGAACCACTGGTCCAGATAGATCTTATCTGGTCCTAGGGCTTCCCAAAAGCATTAGAAAAAAAGTAGATTCTCCTCCACAGGAGACCTACACACTGCCGCTTGTGCTGCCACCATGTCTCTAGTGACCCCTGAAAAGTTCCAGCATATTTTGGGAGTACCCAGCACCAACATTGGCTGTGGGTTGAAGATATGCTAATGTAGTGTTAAGGAAAGCAGACTTTGACCTCACCAAGAGGGCGGGAGAACTCACTAGGATAAGGTGGAACATGTGATCATCACTATGCAGGATCTGTGCCAGTACAAGGTCCCAGACTGGTTCTTGAACAGACAGAGGATGTAAAGGATGGAAAATATCATCTCTGGGTGATGGAATATGAATAACCTTTGCTTCATCCTTTTGATGTTTTGGTTTTTCTGCAATGTTTTCGTAATAAATAGCTATTTTTAATAACAAAAAAAAACATGTAATAAAGTGAGAAGCTTGTTGGGTCAAAATAGTCATTTAAAGAAATCTGTATAGCCCTCTCCAGAGACTACCTCTCCAAGAATTTATGTCACACCGATAATTAGCACCACCTGTTACACTTGTGCTATGAAGAACGTTGGATTCAGAATGTATAAAGAGATTTTTAAACTCATCAGCTCCAGTTGAAACCAGCACAGCAGGGAGAGCTGCAGAAAAATGTGAGCCAGAGCCCACCCTGAGGCCCCAGGGTCTTCGTGTGCCTCCAGCATGTGAATCTGGGTTGCTGGGTGCCCTCAGCAGCCTGCAGGGACCCATTGTCCTTCTGCACAGCTTTGTTCAGGAGCCCCAGCAGCCTCTCAGTTTTTACACCCTCATTTCCTACCAGGGAGAGGCCCCAGGCAAAAACAAAACAAAATAATAACACTGAAAGGGCTCTCAAAGCCTAGAAAGGAAGAAAGGACAATGGAACGTGATGTAAGGGTCGCTAAACAGCCAGTGACTCAGCGCTTCTGCACTGTCAACACCAGCTGCAGCCTGTGGCCATGGCAGCTCAGAACAGACACACGCGGGCGCACACACAAACACACACACACACAAAGTGCAAACATTACACTGCCTGGAGAATGACAAAAAAATTCTGACTCTTAGACTGTGCTGCAGCCAAGAAAACACAGAATCAAAGATTTCTGGAGCTTCAAGGAAACTGGCAGAATATATAAGTATGTTGGACCTTAATTCAGTTTTCCATTAACATCTTTTATCAAGATCCCTAAGGAGGGCTGGGCATGGTGGCTCATGCCTGTAATCCCAGCACTTTGGGAAGCCAAGTTGGGAGGATCATTTGATGCCAGGAGTTTGAGATCAACCTAGGCAACATAGTGAGACCCCATCTCTACAAAAAGCTAAAAATTAAAAATGAAAAAAAAAAAAAAAAAAAAAAAACTCCCTAAGGAGCTGGACTTGTCACTGGGGTCAGATTCTCCAAACTGGACCCATTGTCTGCCCACAAGCATGGCTATAACTCATTCTAATTCCTTCTGAAACATCACAGGATGAAATGTGGTAAGTGTGGTAGATTCTAGTGTGGGCTTCTCGAGGAGACTCTGGGACAAAATTCTCATCCTTCACGATTCATATGACCAGCTGGGAGAAAATTCTTCACAAATCACAAATGAGAGTGGGAGCCAGGCATGGTGGCTCACGCCTGTAATCCCAGCACTTGGGAGGCTGAGATGAGTGGATCGCTTGAGTCCAGGAGTTCAAGACCAGCCTGGGCAACATGGCAAACCCTGTCCCTATAAAAAATACAAAAATTAGCTCAGTGTGGTGGTGCAAGCCTGTAGTCCCAGCTACTCAGTAGGCTGAGGCAGGAGGATCACCTGAACGTGGGGAGGTCAAGGCTGTAGTGAGCAGTGATCGTGCCACCGCACTCCAGGCTGGGCAACAGAGTGAGACCATGTTTCAAAGCCAAACCAAACCACAATAATGACAACAAAAAACCAAATGAAAGTAGGAATCTGTCCCATAAATTTTCAACATGGGTAATACTTCTGTCTGCAAATGTATCATCTTATTAAAAGATATATTTTTAAATTCAGCCTTTACCTCAATCCAAAGTCTGTTGAAGCAACCCCTCCCACAGAATGAGTTGGGCTCCCCCCGATCCTTCCAGATGGCTCTGCTCCCACTGGGCCCACAGTAAGGAACCCTGCAAATTAGGTTAGTCTTAGAAGGCCTGACACTCACCATTAACCACCAAATCTATTTGTTGAACCAGCACTGCTCATGGGATGTGACCAAAAAGCAACTTTATTTTTGATACCTGCTACTCCTTCAAAATTTATTCCATGAGGAAATCTCTTTCCCGCCATTAGATAAAAATTATGAGGACTCAAAGATTTTCTGCTCAGTCTAAGATATTAGATCATTCTGTGGGCATTTTAAATCACAAAATACAGACTCATTTGAGGAATTAAGTGTCTGAGCTTAGCTTGGGGAGCACACCTATAATCTCAGCAATTTGGGAGGCTGAGGAGAGAGGATCACTAGAGGCCAGGAGTTCAAGACCAGCCTGGGTAACAAAATGAGACCCCTTCTCTAAAAAAAAAAAAAAAAAAAATTTAAAAACAGCTGGGCATGGTGGTACATACCTGTAGTCCCAGCTGAAGTGGGAGGATTGCTTGAGCCCAGGAATTTGAGGTTGCAGTAAGCCATGATCATGCCAATGTACTCCAGCCTGGGTAACAGAATGAGAGACCAATGAAAGAAAGAAAGAAAGGAAAGAAAGAAAGAGAGAAAGAGAGAGCTGTAGGGAGAAAGGGAAGGAGGGAGGGAAAGAAAAAGAAAGGAAAGAGAGAGAGAAAGAAAGAAAGAAAAAGAAAGGAAGTAAGGCTAGATTAGGGGCTAGGTGTAGTAGCTGACACCTCTAATCCCAGCACTTTGGGAAGCTGAAGTGGGAGGATCACTTGTGACCACGAGGTCGAGTCTGCAGTGACCCATGATTGCACTGCTGCATGTCAGTCAGGATGACAGAGCAAGACAGGGTCTGTCTCAAAAAAAAAGAAAGAAAGAAAGAAGAAAGAAAGAAGGAAAGAAAAAGAAAGAAAGATAAAGAAAGAAAGAAAAAGAAAGAAAGAAAGAAAGAGAAAGAAAGAAAGGAAATAAATAAATAAATAAATAAATAAATTTGACATCTGGGCCAAGAAACCAGAATATTAACACTTTAATATGCATTTAAAGAAGAGGCTTTCCGATACTTCCCATGCCCATCCTATAGGAAGGAGCAGAGCTAAGGAGACACAGTTCTTACTAGGCTCTCCCTGTTACAATTGTCCAGTCCATCTCAGCTCCCAAGCCTTGGATTGAATTTAGAATGCCTCCCAGCCTGCTCTCTCTGCCATGAGGCCTCCATCTGTTGGTCCCAGCTCTCGTGAAGTATAATTCTTTCCTAAATGCAGCCCTGTTTTCTCCTCCTCCACCTACCGCCTCTGCCAAGGCTACTTTCACAGGAGTTCCCCAAATGCAGATCCCAGAGTATTTACACCATGGAAATAAGCAACTGCTGCAAGTTAGAGATTTTTCCTCTCTCTTACCCAGCCAACCCTGGTTACTGACATTTACCAGCGTAGCACTCATGGAGTTATAAATGCAGTAAATCGTGCTGCTATATATTTCTACATCCAGATCCTTCATATGACATGGCTGGAAGATAAGCGTCTAGTCAGAGCCATGATAAAAAGAGGGTGGATGGATGGAAGCTTCATTTCACCTAGGAATTTCCCCAGGGGTAGTCAGCAAAAGTATGCTGAAGAAAAAGACAACAGACTTCTCAGGGCCTGGAGGAAGCAGCTATTTTCTAGGAAAAGTAATTTTCTTTTTTCTTTTTAAAAATATATTTTTGGTAGAGATGGGGTTTCACCATATTGGCCAGACTGGTCTCGAACTCCTGACCTCAGGTGATCGACCTGCTTCGGTCTCCCGAACTGCTGGGGTTATAGGCATGAGACACTGCACCCGGCCTCAGGAAAGGTAATTTTTCTTTCTTTCTTTCTTTCTTTCTTTCTTTCTTTCTTTCTTTCTTTCTTTCTTTCTTTCTTTCTTTCTTTTTCTTTCTTTCTTTCTTCTTTCTTTCTTTCTGTCTTTTCTTTTGTT
This sequence comes from Cebus imitator, assembly GCF_001604975.1. Classification (NCBI taxonomy): domain Eukaryota; kingdom Metazoa; phylum Chordata; class Mammalia; order Primates; family Cebidae; genus Cebus; species Cebus imitator. Next base: position 9,924,578 of record NW_016107357.1, read on the forward strand.
TCTTACTTTTTTCTTTCTTTCCTTCCTTCCTTCCTTCTTTATTTCTTTCCCTCCCTCCTTGCCTCCCTCCCTCCTTTCTTTCTTTTCTTTTCTTTTCTTTCTTTTCTTTCCCTTTCTTTTTCTTTCCCTTTCTTTTTCTTTCCCTTTCTTTTTCTTTCTTTCTTTTCTTTCTTTCCTTCCTTTCTTCCTTCCTTCCTTCTTTCTTTCTTTTCTCTTTTTTCCTTCTTTCTTTCTTTGGAGTTTTGCTCTTGTTGCCCAGGCTGGAGTTCAGTTGTGCAGTCCTGGCTCACTACAACCTCCACCTCCCAGGTTCAAACAATTTTCCTGATTCGGCCTCCCAACTAGCTGGGATTATAAGCACCTGCCACCACAGCTGGCTAATTTTTGTAATTTTAGTAGAGACAGGGTTTCACTATGTTGGCCAGGCTGGTCATGAACTCCTGACCTCAGGTGATCCACGCACCTTGACTTCCCAACGTGCTGGGATTACAGGGGCGAGCCACCGTGCTTGGCCAGGAAAAGTAATTTTCTAACAGGTGAGGGAGATAAGTGGGTCTGCGTTCCTCAGAATAGGGACACATGTTGGCGGCTAGAGAGTGGCCCACCGAGGCAAAGCTGCCCTCAATAGGCAGTCTATGTTCTTTGCTCATCTGGCCTGGCAACTCTCCCTGTAGTAGTGGGGATGTTCAGAATAGGAGGATTGGTGAGAGCCCCAGACTTAGATGTGGAGGGCCGGTTACTGACTATGACAGTTATGAGGGTCCCTGGAGAGGGTAGGGGAAGAGAGAGAAGCCTGTGAGTTAATAGTGAAATACCCTGTGGCAATGGCCCAGTGAATGAGGGATTGGCATTGTCAGGCTCCTAAAGGAGCACTAACTGTGCCAGGGGCAAGGACGCAGGGCCCCACGGAGGCGGAATGAATTGCTCTAGCAAGTCTAGGACCCGTGGAGCCTCACTGATAATCTGTCACCTTAATTCCTAAAACAGGAAAACGTTTGTAAATCAAATCCGCTGTTTTCTTCTTGGACTTATTATCTTTATGGAAACTAGGTCAAACTGGATTCTTGTGTATTTCTACCAGCCATGTATAGCCCCATTAGCTTTCTAATACTGTTACAGCATCTTTCAATTATGTTAAAAGTTAAGCCAAACTTGCCATTCTTAAAAATGTTTACCTTTCCATGCAAGTTCCCTTGACCTGGTTTTCTTTTGTCCTCTTGGGATACAGAATTCCTGACAGTGATACCTTATGACACTGCAGAAGACAGGAAGACATTGATGTCAAAGGGCAGCTGACCCTTGAAACTGACAGACTGGAGAAGAGCCATTTTTCCCTCTCCCAGGTCACAAATTATGTGGGAGAGAAGTGCCAAACACTGGCCTTGCTTGTTTTTTAAACATCAATTTACAAAAGTATAGACACAAGGAAGAGAAAATTAAATACTAATTCAAAGAAATGTATTTAATTTGAATGTTGGATAAACAGCAGCTATGTCATGAGGTAATGTCATGAGGATAAACAGCAACTATGTCATGAGGTAATAATAAATTATATATTTTTACATCCAAATATAGAGAACTTAGCCAGGTGTGAGGATATGTGCCCATTGTGTCACTACTCCAAGGCTGAGATGGGAGGATCGCTTGAGCCCAGGAGTTTGAGGCTGCAGTGAGCTGCGATTCCACCACTGCACTTCAGCCTGGGTGATCGAGTGAGACCCTATCAAAAGAAAGAAAGAAACAGAGAGAGAGGAGGAGGAGGAGGAGAAGGAAAGAGAAAAGAAAGAGAGAGGGAGAGGGAGAGGGAGAGGGAGGAAGAGAGGGACGGGGAGGGGAGGAGAGGAGAGGAGAGGGGAAAGGAGTGGAGACAAAGAGATGCCAAAATCAGTGCTAAGGAGTCTAAAAACAACACCCCCAACCCCATCCAAGCATTCTTAGGCTTAAATGATAATTATCCCAGATCTGGAGGTAACTGGGCATCCTGAAAGCAAAGCTTCTGCTTATAACATTCACCCTCAATCTGACTTGCCACAGAGTCTTAGGACCAAGGTCTCCGGCCCAAATCTACAGTGTTGGGGTTGACAAAGACCATCTGATGGTTTTACTAAACCAACTTAGACTTTCATGATCTTACTTAAAATGGGGGACGAGACTGTGCCTCCACCCCTAAATTGTTATGTCTATTGCTGTGCTACCATCTAATGGCGAAATGCGTTAAAACACAAATGTAACCTAGTACAGGGAACACTGACTACCGTTAATTTTTTTTCCCTATGGCCAATAGTTACATTTCTCTATCTCTCCAGATAAGGCAACAAATTTTCTCCATCATTCATAAAAAATGACCCCAGGTCTAAGATTTCTGGGAGGGAAAAAGTAATGAAGTCGTTAATGTGGAAAAAAATTATGTAACTTAGGGAGGACAGAAGGGTTTTTCTAAAACACTCTCAAAGTGTACAACATAAGAAAAAATAATATTTTAAGATATATATTGTTTAACTTTCTCATATATGAGAAGTTAATAAAAGCAGAAATGTTAATGCAGTACGGTATGTGCATAATGCATTATCATCTTACAGAGAGGACAAAAATTAAGCCATAACCCTCTACAGAGACTATTCACCACCCTAAAAATAAAGTCTCACAGCAAAAATAAAGTTTTACTGTTACATAATAAAAAAGATAGCAGATTACCAATATTTTTCCCTCTGCTCCTGCTAGCTAAGATTTCAGATTATTATAACTTATTTGGGGATTTTCCTCCCAGGGCTAAATGTTAGAAGCGGGGATCATTTTGGGAAATGCACTAAGCAATAAAAACAAAGAATGCTTCTCCCCACCCCTAAGCTATTCCTTTTCTTTAAACACACAGGACATATATATTGGGGATTTTCTATTTCCTGAGCAGTTCCATTAATGTCACCAATAACTCAAACTTTAAATCACTTCAGGAGACAGACAGGGCCCCAAGAACTCCTGGGACACAGCCAGCTGGTCCGCAGTGCATGGAGGCTTGCTATGAGCTCCCAGAGAGTGGCCCTGATGAGTGGGGAGGGTGGCATGGACAGATGACAACCGGATAAGCACTCAGTTTGTAGAGCACAGCTACCAGGAGAACAGCAAGTGAGATGGGTAAGTGGAATTAGGACACCCCAAAACATGGCTTTAAACACCAGTTTTGCTGTATATTATTGAGACACATATTAGTAAACTTAAAAAAAAAAATCTAGAGATGTACATTTCAAATTGATTTCCAACCAGGGGCATGGACAGGGTCACTGTAAGACCAGAGAATATAGCTTCTGGGTTGGGATACACACTGATGAGCCCCTTCCAAAACAGTGCCTTTCTCTCCCATAACTATTAGAGCACGGAGCAATGGATATCGTGTACTGTTAAGTTATAAGCATATGTAAAAACACAAAACTGGGTCAGGCGCAGCAGGCACAGTGGCTCATGGCTGTAATTCCAGCACTTTGGGAGGCAGAGATGGGAGGATTGCTTGAGCCCAAGGGTTTGAGACTAGTCGTGACTCAGGAGGCTGAGGTGGAAGGATCCCTTGAGTCCAGGAATTCTAGGCTGCAGTGAGTTATGATCAAGCCACTACACTCCTGCCTGGGTGACAGACAGCCACCTTGTCTTTGAAAACAAAAAACAAAAGACCCACAGAACTGTACAAAACCACCATATCTCTTCCCCTCTTGAACTTTATTTTCACCCCAGTCCACAGTTAAGATACAACCACCAGTCCTATCTCCTAAATCAGTGGTTCTTAAAGTGTTGACCCCAATCAGCAGCATCAGCGTCCCCCAGAAACTCATTAGAAATGCAAAGCCTGGGCTGGGCGCAGTGGCTCACACTTGAATTCCAGCACTTTGGAAGGCTGAGGCAGGTGGATCACCAAGGTTAGGAGTTCGAGACCAGCCTGACCAATATGGTGAAACCCCGTCTCTACTAAAAATACAAAAACTAGCCAAGCGTGATGGCAGGTTCCTGTAATCCCAGCTACTCAGGAGGTTGAGGCAGGAGAATTGCTTGAACCCAGGAGGCGGAGGTTGTGGTGAACTGAGATCCTGCCACTGCACTCCAGCCTGGGCAGCAAGAGTGAAACACCATCTCAAACAAACAAACAAAAAATAGAGAAAAAAAAAGAAAAAAAGAAAGCCTCAGGCCTCATCCCATTATTATTGAAACAGCAACTCTAGGGGTGGGGTCCACAAATCTGCATTTTAACAAGTTCTCTGGGTGATTCTGATATACACACAAGCTTGAGAACTGCTGCTGCAAATGCATACCCTGAAAGTGCATACAGGGATGCAGTTTGTTAGCTAAAAGATGGCAAACAAGGGTGTATCCAAGTCTAGCTAAACTGTGAAGCTCTGGAATCAACACCTTCATCCTGTACCTTCAACTCCCTCAAATGTCAAATTATGTGGCATTTTGGTCCAGACCACCCCAGCAGCTTTAGTGGGGTCAGCCCACCTCAAGAGCCTGGTTGTATTCTCTGTGGGAACTGGAGCAACGCCATTGGAACAAAGCTAGTAATTCGAGGTAGAGTTGAATAGAGAGGTCCTTGGGGACCCTGTATCTCCTTACTTTGTTTTCTAATCTGTAGAATCATTTCCAAGTCCAGCAAGAATGGTTGGCAAGTCCTGGCTGTTAGGTGGGAGAAACACCGCCCTGGAACGCTGAGATCTCGTTGTGCACAGAGGAAACAGCACAGTCCTGCTAACAGCCTGGGAACTGAGATAGTGACAGAACCACCAACAGAACCTCGTGAAAGAGGACAAAAAGCCATTTATTGCAGGGTTGTTCTTTTCTGATAAATATAAAAATTACAGAAAAGTCTAAATAATCCCGTAACTAAAACCTATATTCCCACCTCCTAGAATTAGTAACTGTTAACACTGTGTCCAATTAAACAGCAGTTTTGCAAAGTTGTGAAAAGACTGCATCTGGCAATGAGCTGGGGAACAAAGAGGAAAGCAGCTAGAACAGGGAGAAACGAGCTAAGTGATTTTTAACAAAGAATGTGCCCATTCTTTTATCAGAAAACATTTCAAATATGAAGTTTCCACATAGCTACTAATAATAGCTTGTAAATTTATGTAGCTGGAGAGTTGAAATTTACAAATAATGAAGAGCAGAAAAATAGCTGGAGAGGAAGCCAGCTTGTTTCCTTGGGAATAAACAGAACATGCTTTCGGACAACCCCCCACCCCCTGAAGCAAGCAAGAAAGAAATCAGGCTGGTTCAACAGAAGTCAGGCTGCAGATGATGAAAGTATGAGGCTTCTCATCGCTGTTTGTGGAGTTGAGGCCAAACGCTGTAAGACCTAGAAGAAAGAACCATTACCCAGGGCATTCTCTCGCTGGCTGACCTTGGACTATGTGCTTGGTGTTAGCCATCAAAGTGGAGGGACAGTAAGAACATACGCCAAAATAAGAATCATGAGCTATTAGTGCTCCTACCCAGGGTGGGGAAAACATGAAAGTGTGGAGGCTGGAAGGCTGCTTCCCAGAGGACAAGGCCACAGTGAGCTGAGCTGGCCAAGGAGCAGGCAGGAAGGGCTGTCATCTCGGCTGTGATCCAACCAGTTTTACCGTCACCACGGTAGCCCCTGTGGCAACATCTAGAACCTCTGAAATGACATCCCCTGCAGTTCTGAGGATGTGTCTTCTGTTTTTTGACAAGCACATTCCATTGCTAAAGGTGAACAAAATTTAAAATATTTATTCTTCCCTCTTAACTCTGCTGGAAAACCTCATCTTTGCTTAAACAAACCGATTTCCCCTGCAGGCAGGACAAACATGGAAAGGAAAGGGGCAGAGGAGGTCTTTATTTTTTATTTTATTTTATTTTATTTTGCTGTATAAGAGGGCTAGAGGAGGGGAAATCTAGACTAGACATTTCCTGTGTACCTCCTGTTTGTGTACATATTGGTAAATTTAATATACTCATTGGGGAACTTAATGAAGTTAAGCAGAGTTCAGCTGGACAGCCTCAGCTCAACTTCCCACACTCTCACCTTCCAGGTGCAATGCTGTTCTGTCTATCAACAAGCATCTGCCCTTTCAAAGAAATGCTATGTGTCATCATAGTCACAGGCTTTACGAGGACCAAGTGCAGCAACCCGCCAGCTGATGTGCTTCCTCCTGGATCCTTCAGAACCTCTATTGACGCAATGAGAGTCTGTTTGCCACAGCCAGAGCAAACTGCGGAGGATGCCTGCAAAAACGTTCAGGCCCATTAAAAACCAATAACAATAAATGGATTTTTCACCTGGTTTCCTATACAAAAGAAAAGAAAAGAAAAAAACAACAACAGAAAATCAGGGGGAAAAGAGAATGTAAAATACATGTATGTGTGGCTGTGTGTGAATTGCTCTTTCGTTATTTGTAATCCATTCTTTTAGCCAGTAAACATTTTTGACACTTACTATGTACAAAGCTCTGTGCTAGATTCTGTTAACAAACACGAGTGAGGCATAGTTCCTAGCTTCCAAGAGCTCATGATGTGGAGGAGAAAATCACACATAAAAACTAAAAAATCGTATTATAAGTTTTATAATAAAGGCTCATTCATCTGTTCAACAAAGATTTATTGTGCACAATGTGCCAGCCTCAAGTATGAACAAATAATTTTGAAAGCACAGAGGCCAAATATAACTACCATTCCCCTTTCAACCATGCAAGGTGTGATAAAAGAGCTCCCATGTATACGCTCTTCAAGGAGAGGGTCCCTATCTTTTTGTACACCAGTCATACCTGATGTGTGCCTGGCAAATGTTCAATAAATACTGCTCGTCAAAGAATGGATTTTTTGTTCTTTTATTCATTAGGACTTTTCAACCTCATCTTTCTTGAACTCCTGACCTCAGGTGATCCACCCACCTCGGCCTCCCAAAGTGCTAGGATTACAAGCGTGAGCCACAGCACCCGGCCTTCAACCTCATCTTTCTTTGCCATCTATTCACTAATTCCATAAGCAGCTACTGAACATCTACACATATGCTGGCAGCAAGGGCTACAGAAACAAGAATCTGTTCAGTGAGGGAAGCCGGAGAAAAACTATGAGCCTCAAAGAATGTGTGAGAATAAAACAAGTTGTGGCCAAGTGTAGTGGCTCATGCCTGTAAACCCAGTACTTTGGGAGGCCAAGGCAGGAGGATCACTTGAGCCCAAGAGTTCAAGACCAGCCTGGACAACATAGGAAGACTCTGTCTCTACCAAAAAAAAAATAATAACAAAATAAAAATAAAATAAGTTGTGTGTGTCTGAGGGATGGCATTTCAGGGAGGGAGGACAGTTTAAGAAAGACATAGGAGAGAGATGCAGTGTGGACATGTGGGGATCTCCAAACAGTTCAATGTCTTAAGCTTTGCATTTTCAAAAGCTTGATCTTGTCAGATCTAACCTTGAGCTAACCAAATTTTTGAGAGAATATGTATCAACTAGAATGCTAATTCCTCAAGTAGTTACTCTGTCTGGTGGCTAGATGTCCACGTGGGCATTGGAATCTGGATATATCCAAAAGGATGCTTGAGTGAGCATAACACTGGGGCAAGTTGCAAAGCTAGTGATCTTGTCAACAGCTTAGGATAGCCAGCTGTATCTGTCCTTATCGTCATCTTCCCTGTCCCTCTGTCACCCTTTTCTACTTCCTCAGCCCACGCACTCTTCATGCCATTGCAATCTGGATTCTACCCCACCTCATTCCTGAAGCTGCCCCCACCTAGGTCATAGATGCTCTCTCTGTTGCTAAATACAGGATTCCTCTCAGTCCTTCTCATTCTGGATGTGTCTGTAGTAGCTTCTGACCCTAAGATGAGCTCTCCTTCATCCACTCCTGCCTGTTTTCCTTCTGATGTCTCAGGACACTTTGCATCTTCCTTTTGCTCTGTGAACCCTACAACGAATAATTTTCCACTGTTCTCTCTCTGGGTGAGATCATGACTTCAGTTGTCACCTTTACAGTCTAAAGATTCCCAAATCACGATCTGTGGCTCTAATGGCTTTTTAAATAAATTGTGGTAAAATACACAGAATATGAAGTTTACCATCTGCTATGGTTTGAATATTTGTCCTCCCCAAAATTCATGTGAGAGTTTAATCCCCAGTATGGCAGGATTGAGAGGTGGGCCTTTAAGAGGTCAAGGGGGCTCTGCTCTCATGAATGGATTTATGTATTCATGGATTAATGGGTTATCACAGGAATGGAACTGTGGCTTTATTATGATGATGATTTGAACCATTGTGGAAACTATATGCCAGTCTACAACACTGTGAGGCCACCTTCAGTGTTACTTGGCCTCCTTTTACAACCACCAAGACCAGCGTTCAGATCCAACAGGAACAGGAACCAGAGGGTCAGAGATGAGTGGCTTAAAGAGGAGGAAGAGGGATCTGAACTAGCACACTCGGCCCCCTTGCCATGTGATGTCCTGCACCCCCTGAGGACTCCGCAGAGTCCCCACCCACAGAAAAGCTCTCACTAGATTCGTCCCCTCAACCTTGGACTTCCCAGCCTCCAAAACTGTAAGAAATAAATTTCATTTTTTTGTTTTTTTGTTTGTTTTTGAAAGAGAGAGTATTTTTCTTTTTTACTTTTTTTTTTTTTTTGAGACGGAGTTTCACTCTTGTTACCCAGGCTGGAGTGCAATGGCGCGATCTTGGCTCACCGCAACCTCCGCCTCCTGGGTTCAGGCAATTCTCCTGCCTCAGCCACCTGAGTAGCTGGGATTACAGGCACGCGCCACCATGCCCAGCTGATTTTTTTTGTATTTTTAGTAGAGACGGGGTTTCACCATGTTGACCAGGATGGTCTCGATCTCTTGACCTCGAGATCCACCCGCCTCGGCCTCCCAAAGTGCTGGGATTACAGGCGTGAGCCACCGTGGCCGGCAATAAATTTCATTTTATAATTTACCCAGTTTGGGGTATTTTGTTATAAGCAATGGAAAATGGACTAAGGTACCATCATAACCATTTTTTTGTTTTTAAAAATCACAACCCTGTTTAAGTGTAGCGTTCAGTGGCATTAAGTACACTCATGTTGTCGTACAACCAGTGCCGCCATCCAGCTCCAAAACTTTTCCATTCTCATGCTGCCGATAAAGATATACCCAAAACTTTGGGCATTATCCTGAAGACATTAGGAAGCCCCCAAAAGACTGTAAATGGGGGAAGATAGGATCACATCTATTTTAAATGATAATTTGCATTGGTCAGAATAAATGAGAGAGGCAAGGACTCCTGTGGAAGGTCATTTGTGAAATGACCTTTATTGAGGGCATTTATCGCTTGTCACTTCCTCCTTTTCTGCTTAGGTCATGTTGAACCACTTGCAGCTTTCGAGATGTGTTACAATTGCTCTCAGCAGGAATTCTTGGTCTGGAACATTCTCCCCACTCCTCCGTTCCCTCCCTTACCTAATTCAACTGATGTGTCACCTCCTCTGGGTCCCTTCTCCACTCCAGCTGGGCTAGAAGCCCTTTCTCAGTGTTCCTATGCACCCATGCATACTCCATCATAGCACTTACCACACCGCCCTCTCCTCTAGACTGGGGGCACTTCTAGGCTCTGGACTGTGACTTATTTATCTTTGGATCCCCCAGTGGCTAGCATAGAGTATGGCACATACTAAGTGCCTATCTGGGTAGTCAGGGAAGGCTTCTTGGTGGTGATGACAACTAACTTGAGTCCTAACAAATGACTAGGAATTGGCTGGGTGAAAACAGGCCAAGCACACTAGACATGGTGGCTCATGTCTATAATCCCAGCACTTTGGGAGGCCGAGGCAGGTAGATCACTTGAGGCCAGGAGTTCGAGACCAGCCTGGCCAACATGGCAAAACCCTATCCTGACCAAATATACAAAAAATTAGCTGGGCACGGTGGCTCATGCCTGTGGTCCCAGCTACTTGGGAGGCTGAAGTGAGAGGATCGCTTGAACCCAGGATGCAGAGGTTGCAGTGAGCCATAATCACACCACTTTACTCCAGCCTGAGTGATGGAATGAAACCCATTTCGAAAAAAAAAAAAAAAAAGAAAGACAAGAAAGAAGAAAACAGGTCAGTCAGCTACCTAGTGACGAATTGATTATCACTGGATCACTTCTACTATGGAAGGGGCAGTGTTTTGTCCTCACTAGAAGAGACACTTACTTTGGATATGGATTTATTTTCTTTGCATGCAATGTGTTGCCAAAACTACCATCTGTGGACTTACTGAATGCCTTATCCATCATCGTGGTATTATATACAGCATTTTTTCTGATCAAGAAACTCAGTTCGCAGCAAAAGAAGTGTGGCAATGAACCCGCGCTCATGGAATTCACCGGTCTTATCACATTCTCCACCATCCTGAAGCATCTGGAATGGTCTTTTGAAGTCTCAGTTATCACTCCAGCTAGGTGGCAATGCCTTGTGATACCAGGGCAAGGCTATTCAGGAGGCTATATGTGTTCTGAAGCAGCGTTCAACACATGGTGCTTTTTCTCTGAGGGCCAATATTCAAGGGTCCAGGAATCAAGGGGTGGAAATAGAAATGGCACCAGTGATCGTTACCCCTAGTGACCCATTAGCAAAATTTTTGCTTCCTGTTCCTGCAATTTTATGCTCTGCTGGCCCAGAGGTCTTAGTTCTGGAGGGAGGAATGCTTCCATTAAGAGACACAACAATGGCTCCATTCAACTGGAAGCTAAGACTGCCACCCAGCCTCTTTGGGCTCTTTATGCCTCTGAGTCAATAGGCTAAGAAGGGAGTTACTGTGTTGGTTGGGGTGACTGACTGAGACTTCCAGAGGGAAAATTGGACCTCCATTCAACAATGGAGGTAAGGAAGAGTATGTCTGGAGCACAGGAGATCTCTTAGGGCATCTCTTAGTATTACAACACCCTGTGATTAAGGGCGATGGAAAACTACAACAGTACAATCCAGGCAGGACTAGGAATGACCCAGATCCTTCAGAAATGATGGTTTGTGTCACCCCACCAGCTAACAAACCTTGACTGGCTGAGGTGCTTGCTGAAGGCAAATGGAATACAGAATGGGTAGTAGAAGAAGGTAGTGATCAATACCAACTATGACCACATGACCAGTTACGGAAATGGGAACTGTAACTGACATGAGTGTAGCCTCCTCAATTTGTTATATGTTTGTTATATGTACACATATTTTAAGCAAATATCTTCTCTTTCTTCTCTTATTCCTTTATTATGTAATATAAGATGTATTGACTTTATATCTGTATTTAAGTTCATTTTACAACATAGTGTTTATCTGGAGAACAGTAAACATCACTCAAGAGGTTAATCTCCTCTTCTGGGGAAGGAATTGGTATGAGATAGATATGTCATGTTAGTCAGAATTATGATCTTGTTATTGTCTTTATTTGGGGATTAAGTATGGTTTAAGGAGATGCAATGCATATGGGTGCCAAATTGACAAGGACTGAATTTGTGATGGTAGTTTTATGTGACCATTGGATGTGCAGATAACTAACAAAACATTATCAGTTTCCAGATGTGTCTGCAAGGCTGTTTCTGGAAGAGATGAGCTCATCAGTAGAATGAGTAAAGAAAGTCTGCCCTCATCCATGTAGGTGGCCATCATCCCTTGATGTCCTCAACAGAACAGACAGGTGGAAAGAGGGCAAATTTGCTTTCTCTATTTGAGCTCAGACAGCCATATTCTCCTGACTTTGGACATTGGTTCTCAGGCCTTTGGACTCAGATTGAACTACACCACCAGCTTTCCTGGTTCCCCAGCTTGCAAACAGCATGAGGCAATTCCTATAATTAAAAAAAAAATACAGTGCTGGGGACAGTGGCTCACACCTACAATACTTCACTTTGGGAGGCCAAGGTGGGTAGATTGCATGAGCCCAGGAGTTCAAGACCAATCTGGGCAAATGGCAAAACTTCATCTCCACCCACAAAGACAAAACAAAAAGTAGCCAGGCATGGTGGCACATGCCTGTAGTCCCAGCTACTCAGGAGGCTTAGGTGGGAGATCGCTTGGAGATGGAGGTTGCAGTGAGTTGAGATCACACCACTGTGCCACTGCACTCCAGCCTGAGTGACAGAGCAAGTCCTTGTCTCAATAAATACAAACACACGCATACACACACACACTATACGTTCTGCTTCTTTGGGGAATCCTGACTAGCACAACAGGTCAAGAAATATCTCAAGCAATGGAGGCAACAAGGAAGATGCAGCTGTGTGATACAGAATGATGCATCAGACAACTGTAGGCTATGCAAGGCGGCTGCAGCACTTGAAGTACAAGGTAAGGTGTGGTCAAGGACAAGGCCAGGCAATGTCTGCCAATAGACTTAGAGAACAGATACTATCAGGCAGTCCTGACCAGGGGACTAAAGTATGGATCTATTACAGAAGACCAGTTAGAGGTGACACATGGAAACAAGGGATCAAAATTAAGGAGGAAATGACTGATAACAGGTAAATGTATTATCCTCCCAGAGTATGTGTGATGGAATTAAATGATGGATGGACATTCACCAAGTAGATCCTCATCACATGTTTGTTGAAAAATAAAACAATAATATTAATCAAATATGTAATTTATGCTAAAATATAATCATAAACCTAGATACAACTATGAAATTAAATTATGGCACTTCTGGTATGAGTCAGAGGTTGAGGGAGATATACGTGAGGTCAGTGTACTGAAGTTCCTGAAACAGGGAACCACTAGTGCTTCCTACTCTCTAATGAGCAAGAGGCCAGAAAGTAGGAGTAGAAGCAGGAGTGGAGAGGTGAGGAAGAAAAGAGACAGGGCAATTTACCAAAGAAAGAGGATTAATCTTTCTCACAGCTCCATGTGGCTGGGGAGGCTTCACAATCATGGGGGAAGATGAAAGGTAGGTCTCACATGGTGGCAGACAAGAGAAGAGAGCTTCTGCAGGGAAACCCCCCTTTATAAAACCATCAGATCTTGTGAGACTTAGTCATTATCATGAGAATAGCATGGGAAAGACCCACCCCCATGATTCACTTATGTCCCACGGGTCCCTCCCACAACATGTGGGAATTATGGGAGCTACCTATTCAAGATGAGATTTGGGTGGGGACACAGCCAAACCATATCACCGACATTAGGTGAGATAGCTCTGGATTCTGATTTCCACTTTTCATGGCAATGTGTCCCCTTAAGTGCCCTTCAGCTTTCTGTGTTCCTCACTAGGTCCTTGTTCTATTCATTTGTCCCCAGTCTTTGTCTTGTTCTTTCCTCACTTTCCTCATGCAGAGAGCTGTATTTCCTTGATAAATCCCAGTTGTTTTTTGTTTTTGTTTTTTTTTTTGAGAGCATGTCACTCTGTCACCCAGGCTGGAGTGCAGTGGTGCGATCTCGGCTCACTGCAACCTGTGCCTCCCAGGTTCAAGTGATTCTCCTACCGCAGCCTCCCAAGTAGCTGGTATAACAGGTGCTCGGCCACCACACCTCGCTAATTTTTGTATTTTTAGTAGAAAGGAGGTTTCACCATGTTGGCCAGGCTGGACTCGAACTCCTGATTTCAAGTGATCCTCCCCCCTCAGCCTCCCAAAGGGCTAGGATTACAGGCGTGAGCCACCGTGCCCAGCCAGTAAATCTCAGCCTTTTACCTACATCCTGCAGGGGTATTTTGAGCCTGTTGCCCCTGGCCTTTTAGAACCCGTCTCTTGCTCCCTGGCCATGCCCATCTCTTTCTCATGTTCTAACCCAGCTTTCCCAGGTCTAAACCCATGTTTTTGACTCTGGGTGAGGCGTTCTCTGGGCTCTCCCCAACCTCCCCGGGACGTAACTGGGAAGGGCTCCCTTAGGCTGTCTCGGTCTTTGGTGCCCGGACTGCAGCTACTGAGCTGGGAGAGATGCCCTGCTGGTCCTGTCCGCTCCGAAGCGCGCCCTGCGAAAGGCGGGCCACACGACACGGAAGCTCCTGCAGAACTGTCGCAGCCGAAAAGAAAGAGGACCTCGCAGCAAAATGACTGAATCAGTTCAGGCCGCGGCCCCCAAGAGACGTTCTCTGGTCCTGTCACACCCTCCACTGAAGCAGCTCCCAAAGGCTGTGGAAAGAGCTGTTTCCTGGGAATTTGAAATGTGGGAAAAATTCCCCCATGGAGTCCAAGTTGGCGGCGGCAGGAGGCGCGGCTCAGGCCACGGGAAAAGTTTACAGCTGGTTTTTCTGCTCTGCCACCTCGCGGGCGACCTGGGACCTGCAGGCCTTCCCCGGGGCGGAGGAGAGCAGCCGCTCAGGCACCGAGGATGGATTCATTGACTGTGCACCTAGAACGGAGAGGACAAGACAACGTCCCCGACCATAATGAGGCTACACTGGGGACGGTGTTGTACCCGAGGGAGTCAAGGAATGCGCCACACCCTAGATTGAATTATGAGTCCTTTATTATGCCGGCGACCGAGAGGTGGCTAACGCCCAAAATTCTCTCGGCCCCTAAGAAAGAGTTAGGTGGTCGTTTATATCCTAGTTTTAAAAGGGAGGGGTAACCTAGCTGAAGCAAATTTTTCACAAAAGCAGAGTAAGCAAAAAGTTAAAAGATAAACTAGTACATGAGAAATAAAACAGTGCCAGGTGCGAGGGGTAAAGCCATCATGAAAGACGTACAACTTACAGATAATGGGGCCTCTGGGCGCTCGACAGCACCTGCATTCCCAGGCTCTGCTGGTACCCCTTAACTCGGCCTGTTATCAACAAACGCATTCCTGGAGGTGCCCAGTGTCATCCTGCCCCGGCTACGTATTATAGTTACATATTTAATGGTGGGAAAATAACTAAAATGAAGAAGCTAAGATGGAGCCTGTCCGGCTTAAAAAGCTAACATAAAGCCTGAACAGCTTTTATTCTGAGAAAGAGAGAGTTAGTTTTAGCTGGCAAAAAGCAGGTTATCACAACAGGATGTGACCGTAATGGGTCATTTGTTGTAAATGTGAAAGAGAGACGCGTGCAAGCCAGAATCCTGGGAGTCCTCCGCCTCCAATCCTTTATCAGGTCCTTTCAATTCCAAATCCAGTATGCCCCTTAGATCCATCCACTTCCCCTTCTCCAAGTCCAAACCACTCCTCTGCCTCCTCTCTGAATGCTTTCCCCTCCCTCAATCCATTCTCCATTTTAGCAGCCTGTTTAAATCCGTTTAGCTTAAATCCTTACCACAGTCCCGACCCGCCAAGTCCAGCAACCCCCTTTGTCCAGAGCCCTTCCTCCCCACCCTCTCTCACATCAGCACCCAGGTCTTTCCACACTCCAAACACCACGAGCTCTCCTCGCCTTCAGGACTTTGCTTCTTCACAGCTCCTTCTACCAAGCATGCTCTTCCTTATCACCCCCTCTATTCATTTCACTCTATTGACCCTTGGATGGGCAGCTCAGCATCACTTCCTCAGGGAAGCTTCCCAGACCTATAGATAACAGATCCTCCAGCCATCTATTCTAAAAATTCTCATGCTCTTCCCTCATAGCAAACATTCAGTTTAATTACATCTGTGTGCATGCATTTAATTAATGTCTCCTACCCCCAAAGCTGTAGATGCAATATCACTAATACCTAGCATGGTACCTGGTATATGGTAAATGCTGTATAAGTATTTGTAGAATAAATTTGAACAGACCTGTGGACTTCTTACAAGCAAGAGAGGAACAATCCGGTTCACTCAGTGAATGTAGGAGTAAACTTTCCACCATAGAAGTAGAACAGGACCAGGATTTCCCAGCCTTTTTCATGGGATGCTTTAACCACATGGCATCTCCTCTTGAGCCTTCCTGGTCTGTATCACTGGAAGTACAATATCTGTTCCACCCTTGGACCCTGGGGGCAAGGGGCTATCACTGCTAGAGGGAGGGGGCGCTAATGGCCCAGTGAGCTGAATGGAGCAGAGAATGGGGAAAGACAGTGGAGGGAGACCATTCAAATCAGAAGGCCACTGGATTGATGACCTCTGAAATCTTGAAGCCCCCAGGTACTTTCTCCAGCTTCCAGAGCGGATCATGCTGTCTATACAATGGGGAAGATTAGACACCTACTTGAGTGTTATATTCTGAGCCAGTCTGGTTGTATTCATTCATTCAGTAACCTTTACCAAGTTCCTGTCCTCTAAGAGGTTATACCAGCTCTTGACCCCTAGAGAGAACCCTAGAGACTCTTCTAGGCAGCCTGTTAAGCACCATTACTGGTCAGCTTCCAGGGTGAGTGGAACTTCATGGAAAAGCAGCTGGGGTTGTTACCAATGAGTTTGCAGCTGGTAACTCAGATGCCCACCACCTCAACCTTCTGGGCTCAATCAATCCTCCCTCCTTAGCCTCTAGAGTAGCTGGGACTACAGGCACGGGTCACTACATACAATCCTCCCTCCTAAGTCTCTGGAGTAGCTGGGGCTTCAGGCATGGGCCCCTACACCCAACTAATTCTTAGATTTTTTTGTAGAGATAAGTCTCACTATATTGCCTAGACCGATCTGTAACTCCTGAACTCAGGTGATCCTCCACCTCAGACTCCCAAAGTGCTGGGATTACAGGCATAAGCCACCACACCCACCCTACCATGTGTATTTTTAAAAGAAGAACCCTTTGCTGGGCAAGGTGGCTCATGCCTGCAATCCCAGTACTTTTGGAGGTCCTGGTGGGAGGACTGAGTGAGCCCAGGAGTTCAAGACCAGCCTGGTGAACATGGCGAAACCTTGTCTCAACAACAATAAAAAAACCTAAAAATTAGCTGGGTGTGGTAGTGTACACCTATAGTCCCAGCTACTTGAGAGGCTGAGGTTGGAGGATTGTCTGAGTGTGGGAGGCAGAGGCTACAGTGAGCCATGATGGTGCCACTGCACAACAGCCTGGGTGACAGAGCAAGACTCTGCCTCAAAAATAATAGGCCAGTATGGTGGCCTACACCTGTAATCCCAGCACTTTGGGAGGCCAAGGTGGGTGGATCACTTGAGATCCAGAGTTAGAGACCAGCCTGGCCAAGAAGATGAAATCCTGTCTCTACTTAAAATACAAAATTTAGCTGGACATGATGGCAGGCACCTGTAATCCCAGCTACTCAGGAGGATGAGGCAGGAGAGTCACTTGAACTTGGGAGGTGGAAAGTGAGTTGAGATTGGGCCATTGCACACAAGCCTGGGCAACAAAGTGAGACTGTGTCTCAAAACACACACACACACACACACACACACACACACACACAAATATATTCACCTACAGAGCTCCTTATTCTTTTCTTTTTGATTTTCAGACAGGGTCTTGCTATGTCACTCAGGCTGGAGTGCAGTGGCTATTCACAGGCACGATCATAGCTCACTATAGCTGCAACTTTCTTGGCCCAAGCAACCCTACCACCTCAGCCTCCTGAGTAGCTGGGACTACAGGAGTGTGCTAACTCCTTATTATTAATTTTTTTTTCTAAGATGGAGCCTCACTCTATTGCCGAGCTGGAGTACAGTGGTGCAATCTCACTGCAACCTCCACCTTGCTGGTTAGAGCAATTCTCCTGCCTCAGCCTCCTGAGTAGCTGGGATTACAGGCACGCACCACCATGCCCAGCTAAGTTTTTGTATTTTTAGTAGAGACGGGGTTTCACCATGTTGACCAGGATGGTCTCAATCTCTTGACCTCGTGATCCACCTGCCTCGGCCTCCCAAATTGCTGGGATTACAGGCTTGAGCCACCGCGCCCGGCCTGGCATTTGTTCCATGCTGTTCTCATGATAGTGAGTGAGTATCGTGAAACCCGGTGGTTTAAAAGTGTTTAGCACTTCCCCCGTTACCCTCTCTCCTGCTTCACCATGGTGAGACGTGCTTGCCGCCCCTTCACCTTCTGCCATAATCATAAGTTTCCTGAGGCCTCCCAGCCATTCTTCGTACAGCATGCAGAACTGTGAGTCAATTAAACTTCTTTTTTTCCTAAATTACCCAGTCTCAGGTGGTTCTTTATAGCAGTGTAAGAACAGACTAATACGGTTAGGTTTTATTCCTTTCAACAACAAGCCTATAGAGGAAGATCAACTGCTTAGGCTGCAGGAAAAGAACACTTAGGTCGATACATAATTTGTTAGCAACCAGCTAGCGTTCTACTCCCATCAACTGAGATCTCCAGCTACAAATTGCCAATGATTACGTACAACCTACCCCGCTACTAACGCAGGAGTCAGGGTAAGAATTCAAGAAACAGTGTTTTAAGTAATACACTCCAAATAGGTAACAATAACATGTGTTTTAGTCCTCTTTTCTTTTAACTTTAATTCATTTAATTGTGATATGTCACTGTCATTAACCAGGTGCGTATTTCCCATCACCTCCTGCCACTGTAAAGATAATCCTGAGCAGCCTAAAAAGAGACATGACTTTGTTTTAGTTTACCATGGAATAAATAGCTAAAGATTAAGTATTCCAAAATACAAACCCAAATTCCTATTTAGAATGTGTCTTGCTTAATATTTAACCAGTTATTTGATAACAGCCATTTGCAAAATTGTCTTCTTATTCGTTGCCCAGTGGTTACCTTTCATCAACAGCTCATTTCGGTGGATTCATCAGGAAATAACATTGCTTAATATTTGATATTTTATTAGGCTTTATGGTAATTACTTTCTGTTTGACTAAAATTCTTGACAATATTTACCTAATTTCCATATTGAAATTATTTGAGGAATACAAAGTATTAAAAAAGGTAATCGATCTTATTTGTGGATTAAGCTGGTTCTTCATAAAGGCTCCAAGCTTTTGCCACACTGATGTGGCACTGTTTAGAACTGTTTTTACTGAACTGGCAGCACGATGTCTCAGCTTGCACTGAAGGGAGTTGCTAAGGAAATTATTTCTGATATCAAATCATGTGTACCTTATGAAGACATGTAAGCAAAATGTATTTCAGTTCTTAGGAA
>NW_016107357.1:9943866-9945275 GCF_001604975.1 Cebus imitator
TTGAGTCGGAGTCTCGCTCTGTTGCCCAGGCTGGAGTGCAGCGGCGCTCTTGGCTCATTGCAACCTCTGCCTCCTGGGTTTAAGCGATTCTCCTGCCTCAGCCTCCTGAGTAGCTGGGATCACAGGAACACACACACACACCTGGCTAATATGTGTGTGTGTGTGTGTGTGTGTGTGTATATATATATTTTTTTTTAGATGGAGTTTTGCTCTTGTTGTGCAGGCTGGAGTGCAATGGCGCGATCTCCGCTCATCGAAACCTCTGCCTCCCTGGTTCAAGTGATTCTCCTGCCTCAGTCTCCTGAGTAGCTGTAATTTCTGTATTTTTAGTAGAGATGGCATTTCACCATGTTGGTAAGGCTGGTCTGAACTCCTGACCTCGTGATCCCCCTGCCTTGGCCTCCTAAAGTGCTGGGATTGCAGGCGTGAGCCACTGCTCCCGGCCTGATTGAATAATTTATGGTATATGTTTTGATTGCGGAATTGGTTGAATTTCTTTCTTCATACATGCTAATAGGGCACTCAAAATAACATTTTCAATTCACTGTCATAATGCTAGTAAACTTTTTGTGCCTTTACTTTACCCATAGCCTCATCTTATTTTTCATATCCTGGTTACTTTATTTTCCTCAAATGATTATTATTTTATCTGTGTAATAAATATTTTGCAAGATGCATAAATGACTAGAAAAATATCCTAAAAACACAAATGTGAAACTGCATAAAGAAACATATTACTACAAACAAAACGTATTGCTGGTATTTTTCCTCTGACAGATTGTATAGTTCATAACATATACTTCACTGTGAAGAAAATTTCAAGGTCACTTATTTGAAATATTGACCTTGAATATTTCACGGTCAAATCTTTGAAATACTAAATGCTAGTAAATTTCATCAAAACCCCTTTTAAAAAAATATGCTGAGATATATCTAACAAACCTCACTGCTAAAATATTGCAAGACTCAATTTGTGACAAAATCAATACTACACAAGCACCAATAAGAAAGTGGGGACAGATAAAAAGTGTGAAGGGTCACTAATCTATTTTTTAGTTATCAAAGTATAACTGCTAGCATCTCACATTTCCTAATATAAAATCACTGTGCTTGATCACATATGCTTTATAAATTATTTATTAAAAGGAGGAAAAATAAATGTAATACTGTTTTACCACAAGAAAATAGAAATACCTGGTATTAAAAAATTTATAATCCTGTGTTTGAAACATAATGTGTATTAGTTATTTCACAAAAAAATATTTTCCAGAAAAGTAATTTATTAACTCAAGAAAATATAATTTAAAAAATCCTTTAAATCTAAAACCTTTTAAATCTAAAACCTTAGCTTTTATATTAGAATTTAAAACAATAAAATTAGATAATGCCAAGATCATGGTAAATTATTT
>NW_016107357.1:9946777-9947756 GCF_001604975.1 Cebus imitator
AGATCGCGCCATTGCACTCCAGCCTGGGTAACAAGAGCGAAACTCCGTCCCCCCCAAAAAAATAAAATAAATAAATAAATAAAAATAAAAATAAACGATTTATGAAACTATTCAAATTATTCAGTACAGTTGGCAAAAACTAAACATTTCAAAACCTTACTGCAAATTTGCAACACACTTTTAGATGAACATACAGATAGCAAACAGTGAAATGAAAAGCATACTAAAAGACATCTAGAACTATAATGACCGCAATGATAAACAGACATCTTTACCAGGGTAAGCAGTCATAAGCACAAAATTCAACATCATGAGAGAATATACACTTAAATATCTAAATATCTACTTACTTGACCACTTCTATGACACAGGCCTTGAGCCACATGACTCAAATCGGCTTTTTCTCTTTTTTTAGTGCTACTATTGTTTGTACCACATTCACTTGGCCTGGTTGATGTGCCTTAGCTCATATTGCTTATACTGTAAGTAGTATACCAACCATACCAACCAATGATGATTAATAGCATATGAATATTAATATATGTAAATTTATTATTTATTTGATTGCCCTTTCAAATGTTTCTTTGCAGGTTAAATCACTCAATATGAGCAGTATTTAATAGATACATTTTGAAAAAATGAGAGGGAATTTTCTAATTACAGATTTTTGAACTCTGTCCGGTAAAACAAATCTTTTAATTTAAAAGATGTTTGATTTTTTTAAAGAAAAAAATGGAACATTATTAATTTTTTTATTTTTAATTCCTTTTTATTCATTACATGTCAGAAGCGGTCTTTGTTTTAAATAAAATCACATTAATAGGCCGGGCGCGGTGGCTCAAGCCTGTAATCCCAGCACTTTGGGAGGCCGAGGCGGGTGGATTACGAGGTCAAGAGATCGAGACCATCCTCGTCAACATGGTGAAACCCCGTCTCTATTAAAAATACAAAAATTCAGCTGGGCATGGTGGCGCGTGCC
>NW_016107357.1:9948916-9957830 GCF_001604975.1 Cebus imitator
TTAGTAGAGACGGGGTTTCACCATGTTGACCAGGATGGTCTCGATCTCTTGACCTCGTGATCCACCCGCCTTGGCCTCCCAAAGTGCTGGGATTACAGGCGTGAGCCACCGCGCCCGGCGACTATAATATATTTTCTTTATCCACTTGTTGATTAATGACCATTTGATCTATTTCCATGTTTTTGCAATTGCAAATTGTGCTGCTATAAACATGTCTGTGCAAGTATCTTTTTCATATAATGACTTCCTTTTCTCTGGGTAGACACCTAGTAGTGAGATTGCTGCATCAAAAGGTAAATTTACTTTTAGTTCTTCATGGAATCTCCACACTGTATTCCATAGTGGTTGTATTAGTTTACATTCCCAGTAGCAGTGTAGAAGTGTTCCCTTTTCACTGCGTCCCTGCCAACATCTATCATTTTTTGATTTTTTGATTTTGGCATTCTTGTAAGAGTAAGGTGTCATAGCATTGTGGTTTTGATTTGCATTTCCTGATCATTACTGATGTTGAGCATTTTTTCATATGTTTGTTGGCCATTTGTATATCCTGTTTTGAGAATTGTCTATTCAGGTCCTTACCCCACTTTTTGATGGGATTGTTTGTTTTTTTCTTGATAATTTGTTTGAGTTCATTGTAGATTCTGGATATTTTTTGTGAGATGGATACATTGTGAAAATTTTCTCCCACTCTGTGGGTTGTCTGTTTACTCTGCTGACTGTTCCTTTTGCTGTGCAAAAGCCCTTTAGTTTTATTAAGTCCCAGCTATTTATTTTTGTTTTTATTGCATTTGCTTTTGGGCTCTGGGTCATGGAATCATTGCCTAAGTCAATGTCTAAAACGGTTTTTCTGATGTTATGTTCTAGAATCTTTATGGTTTCAGCTTTAAGTATTTGATCCATCTTGATTTGATTTTTGTATAAGGTGGGAGATGAGGATGCATTTTCATTCTTCTACATGTGGCTTGCCAATTATCCCAGAACAATTTGATGAATAGAGTGTCCTTTCCCTACTTTATGTTTGTGTTTGCTTTGTCAAAGATCAGTTAGTTATAAGTATGTGACTTTATTTCTGGATTCTCCATTCTGTTTTCATTGGTAAGTTGTTCTGAGAGTCAGGACTACACCAGGCGCACTAGCTCTCGCCTATAATCCCAGCACTTTCGGAGGCCGAGGCAGGCAGATCATGAGGTCAGGAGTTCAAGATCAGCCTGGCTAACATGGAGAAACCCCATCTCTACTAATAAATACAAAAAAATTAGCCAGGCATGGTGGTGCATGCCTGTAGTCTGAGCTACTCGGGAGGCCAAGGCAGGAGAATTGCTTGAACCCGGGAGGTGGAGGTTGCAATGAGCCGAGATGGTGCCACTGCACTCCAGTCTGGGCAACAGAGTGAGACTCTGTCTCCAGANAAAAAAAAAAAAAAAAAAAAAAGAGCCATAGCTTCTCAGCAGGTGACAGGACGCCTTTGGAGGGGACGTGCTTCTTGTCATGGGAGGCAGGTGAGCAAGGCTTGAGGGAACACAGGTCAGAGACGATGTGATGGAATTTCTGAACTGGGTGTGGCAGTAGAGGGGGATAAAATGGGACCTGTGGGTCTCTTCTTATTCTAGGAGTCTAAGTATGCAACCATGCTCACAGGTGCATGTACATGTGCACACACATGCAAGTGCGCACGCACACATGGGCTGCTGCTGCCCAGTCATCTAGAAAGCTTGGAAAAGGAAGCTTTTTTTGCGCCTGACCAGTCCCTTTCTATGCACAGCCACCACACAGGGACTTGACACTGGGTACCCTCATTCTGCCAGGCAAGCAGTAACAGAGCACAGAGATGTGGGGCCCTCTGTTAATCCTCACAACCTATGAAGCTCTCATTTTACAGTTGTCAACTGAGTAAAATAGAACACAGAGTGGTGAAATACCTCACCCAAGGTTTCACAGCTCTAAGCAGTAGAGCCAGGATTCCAACCCAGCTAGTCTGCAACTGGAGTCTGTGCTCCTAATTGCCTTGCACACACAACCACCGTGAAAATGTTCATCCTCCCAGATAAGGTTTCTATAGTCTTGCTGTCGACCAAACTTGGCCTCCATTGTCAAGGTCACTGGCAAGTGCTATGATGGGATGAAGTAAGGGCGGTAAGGAGGCTGCAGCTGGGTGGTAGAGAGATGAAAAGGAAACCTGGGTTCACTTTGTGGGTGTGGCCTTCACAAAACGAATGGGCCCTGGGGTCAAATCCTGGCTCCTCCATTTAGCAGCTGGGGGGCCTCAGGCATGTCCCTTGTCTCTCTGACTCAGTTGCCTCTGCTGAGCAATGGGTTGAGAGGATCTGATTCACAAAGAGCACTCGGGTGGGCCTGGTGCACATGCAGAGGGATGCTCAACAGTGTCTGTTCAAATAGTCCAAATCACCGGGCTTTTCTGGGGTGGTGAGTTCCCCCTTGTTTCCTCCTCACTCTGTTGCCCAGGCTGGAGTGCAGTGGCACTAGCTCTGCTCACTGCAACCTCCATCTCCAGAGTTCAAGAGATTCTCCTGCCTCAGGCTCCCCAGTGGCTGGGACTACAGGTGTACGGCACCATGCCCAGCTAATTTTTGTATTTTTAGTAGAGACAGGGTTTCACTGCATTAGCCAGGATGGTCTTGATCTCCTGACCTTGTGATCTGCCCGCCTCGGCCACCCAAGTGCTGGGATTACAGGCGTGAGCCACCATGCCTACCCCCTAAAAATATTTACTAATGTAATAATCTGCTCACAGTTAGCCTAAGATATAAAACAGATGATCACTGAAAGAAAATTCAATTTAAATAATCTTCTGGCATTCAAGAGAAAAAAATTAGTGTTCAGTATGTGTCAAGGAGGAGGGGTCATATCTTCCTCATTGTCTCTCCAATGCCATCAACTGGATATTTGTTTTGTCTGGCCTTTTCATTTACTTTTCTCTACCAACCAATTTCACCACAGTTGGAAGCAGAAAACTCTATTGTCTCTTTTTTTTCTTTTTTCTTATTTTGAGACAGAGTCTGTGTCGCTGAGGCTGGAGTGCAGTGGCACAACCTCGGCTCACTGCAACCTCTGCCTTCTGGGTTCAAGCAATTCTCTATCTCAGCCTCCCAAGTAGCTGGGATTACAGGCGTGTGCCACCAGGCCTGGCTAATTTTTTTTTGTATTTTTTAGTAGAGACGAGGTTTCACCATCTTGGCCAGGCTGGTCTTGAACTCCTGACCTTGTGATCCACCCACCTCAGCCTCCCAAAGTGCACAAATTCTCATTTGTGTTTGTAATGGTAGCTTGAAAGGCAATGCCAAGTATTAAATATCAAAAAGTTCATTAAAGAATTCACCTTAGAATACAAAAAATACTTTCATAATTTTGGCTATTTAGAAATCATTTAATACCTTCATTGAACTCAGTCTCATTTCAGGGAAGGTTAAGAAGCAATAAATACCTAAAAGAATAGAGTGAGCATAAAGTTTGAAAATGCACGACATTATTGGTAATGGAATATTTTTCTGCATATTCTAGGATATATTTATTCCATTTCATTTATTTTTGCCTGCATTTGTCCTTTAAGAACTCCTTCAGTAACATGTCTTATGTTCCAAAGTAAATGAGCACATGTAAGGAGAAATGTTAAAATTCTAGTACACTGTGAAATTAAAAAACCATGAAAATTTGACATTACTACGATATAGGGCATTAATTGCCTTTAGACACAGATTTAATCACTATGCCTCATAAAAATTTAGTTATGATTTTTGAGATAGCAAAACAATTTGGTAAGATAAAATTGTTTCTATACTCATTTAACATGTTAATATTCATAACCTTAATATTTAATTCTATAAAGCACATGTTTTAAATATTCAAGTGTGTTCATCAATGTTAGGCTAGCCCACCCAGCTAGGAGCAGTGAAGGTGTCATGGCTAAACCCAATATACATCTAGTCATCATTCTGCTGTAACTCAGGATACAACTAGCACTAATAAATGAGGAAAACGATCAGGAAACAATTGTGATAATAATGTTCAAGCACAATCATCCAGAAATCAGTGGACAGGAAGAAGGCAGAATGAAAAGGTGAATCTCTAAAATTATTCTAAGTCAAGGGTTTACTCTTTCAGGTTAAAGGTGGTACTTGGCTTGAGGAAATCCAGTTTCACATCATTATTAAAAAATGCTTGCAAGTTAGTGGTAGGAAAATATGACTCAATTCCTTAATCAGTATAGCTGTCTCATTCTTACATGTAGATGGCAAATGACTTAGCAAATTTCAGAAAGTTCTTTTAAAGGATATGGAACAATGCATTACTCTTATTATCCTTTGATTTTTATTACTCCTCCCAGGTGCTGTAGAGTCTTAAAGTCTCCTGGAATATTATTACTCAACAGAAGAAAATCTGCACTTCATATGTCTAAACCTTCTAAAAAGGCAGTGTGAAGTAAAAGTTGGCCTTCTGTTTAGATATTAAATGAAACAATTAGCTACTTTATACTATAAAGAACTCTCTTTTTGCACACAAACACATCCAGACACTAATTGACACACATATGTGCAAACACAGTAGCAAAAACATATTAATTCCCAAACTCTTCTATGATGAGGATTCCCACCTGAGACTTAATCTTTTAAATTTATTAAATGTGTGTGTGTGTTTTATTTACACACATAAACTAACAAAATATTTTAAAATTCAAAGTTTCCTAAAAAAAGAAATACACTAAAACAATATGTTGTCTTATGCTATTTTAATAAGGTTGTTTAGCAAACGTCAAGAAATCAGATGCCCCAAATTTATAGTATTTGAGATAAGGCAATCAACTGTTAAGATAAATTTATTTCTATTGTCAATGAGCTTAAGTGCTTGATTATGTTCAAATCAGTATTATGTTTTAAATAAATAAGGATATTAATTATAATATAATTAAGTTAGATCACCCAGTTACCATCAATGAAACTTAACAGTCTCCATTACATCTGATACTGTAGTGGAACTAATTAATGAAGGAAGCAATCAATAAATACTTGATAGCAGTACCCAAACACCGTCTCTTAAACTTCTCATCATTATAGTAAAGCTCAGAATTAATGATTTTCAATAGGAGGACATAAGGAAACAGAGTTTGCTCCTTTCTTGGGGGAGGTTAGGCCCAAATGCTGTACTACTGAGAAAGATTGGAGGATTCCCATGTAGAGAAAGATCCAAACGATTCCAAATGTACTGGGAAATAAACCTAATATGAGCAAGATATCAAGTTTGTTTCATCTAGAAACAAACTAAACAAGTCTGTGAGGTGTAAATGAAAAAAAAAAATAGGACAACTTAATTTTAATAAACAAGATTGTTGAATGACATTCAAGATGAGATAAATGGCTATGGAGATAAACAGACAAACAAAACCAACAAATCTTGTTCCTCCTTTATATTTTATGAACAACTTCATTCTTATACTCATTATATACCCCATATAACTGCTTTTTTGAGAGGCAATTTTTCAGTGTCCTTTAAGGTACATTTTTCTGAAATTCTAAAAATTCTTGTGCATCCAATACTTTCCCAGTCATCCAACCCAAATAGAAACAATTACATATATTTAATACGGAGGAACAGTGGGTGTCCACGCCGAGGAGGCCTGGACCGCGGAGTGGGGGGCCCTCCTCTCCCCTTCCCCGCTCCTGGAGTGGGCTTCTGATTTACCGCGGCTGCATCTGACTGAGAGGGGGCCGCGCCTCGCGTGAACCCCCAACCTTCTCCACATCGGCTGAGGCCCAGCGCCCCTAGGAAAGGCGTCGCGGGCGCCCTGCGAGCCAAGTTGGGACGGGGGGGCAGCCTCGGGCGCGCCCGGCTTCTAGGGTTGGGGGCGGCGCGCAGGTGGCCGCTCAGGTGGAGGCGCTGCTGCCTGGGGGCGCCTGGCTCCTGCAGGTGTAAGAGCACCGGGGCTGGTGAGGAAGAAGCCGCTGCCGGCGCCTGAGGGCAAGGGCAGCTCGGGGCGAGCGACTGGGCGGGGGTAGTGGGGTGGGGGGAGCCGGACGGCGGCGCTCTGAGACCCCCAGGGCCGCACATGGATGGGACCGGGCAGTAGGAGGGCGAGAGCCCCCCGGCGCAGAGGGCGCTCGGTCACCTACGGGGTAGAAGGAGGACGGCGGCGAGCTAGGCGCTGGCGGAGGAGCTGCGGGAGCGGCGGGCGCGCCCGGACTTCATGGAAGCTCCCCCCACCCACCACCCCGCCCAAGGTGAGCCCTTGGACGAAGAACGCACTGCCGGGGTCCTGACAACCGAGGACGGACAGTCCACCCGGAACACTCTGCTTCAGCCAAGGTGGTGAGGGCAGCTGCTTCTAAATGGCTCACAGGCCGCAAGGCTGGGGACCCTGGAGATGCGATCACCTGACCCACACCCAGAGAGAGCCCACCAGAGTGTGCGGCCGCAGCTCCACAGGCCTCAGCCTGCCCGCAAACTGCCACCCAAGAAAAACAGGAAGGAACAGGAGAAAGAAAGAGAGTAATAGTAAGGAGTCCTAAACCAAATCGGGCGAATCAGGGGAGGAAAAGAATGGAGCTGAGGATTGCCAGCGAGGCGGGCAGAAGAAAGGAACAAACACAAGTGGGTTCACTTACAAATAGGCTTGAAGCATGAAGTGCCCAGAAACTGGCTTCACGCCCCACTCACCTGCTGGAGCCGAGACACCTGCCTGCCAACCGTGGAGAGATCAAAGGGTCTGAGCCTGCCACCTATGTGCCTGCGCCTCCCACTCCCACCTTAGCCTGGCAACCAGAGATCAAACTGGAGCCTCCCTGGCACGACCAGGATGAGACATAAAGTGTGAAGAGTGATGGAGCTGCCCATTTTGACTACAGAGAACGGAGGGCAAAACACAATCTTCTTATTCTTCTTTTTTTTATTTTTTTATTTTTTTAGAGTCAGGGTCTTTCTTTGTCAGCCAGGCTGGAGTGCAACGTCGCGATCATAACTCATTATAGATTTGAACTCCTGGTCTCAAGCAATTCTTCTGCCTGGGTCTCCTGAATAGCTAGGTATACACTGTTTGCCACCATGCCTGGCTAATTCTGTATTTTTTTTTTTTTTAGAGATGGGGTCTTGCTATGTTGCCCAGGCTGGTTTGTAACTCCTGGACTCAATGACCCTCCCATGTCCGACTCCCAAAGCACTGGGATTATAGGCATGAGTCACTGTGCTCCACCACAAAACTTTTTTTTTTGAGTTGGAGTTTCACTCTTGCTGCCTAGGTTGGAGTGCAATGGCGCAATCTCAGCTCATCATAAACCTCGTCTCCTGGGTTGAAGCGATTCTTCTGCTTCAGCCTCCCTTGACTGCTTGAGCCTGGGAGTTTGAGGCTGCAGTGAGCTATGATCTTGCCACTGCACTCTGGCCTAGCTGAGAGAATAAGACCCTGTCTCAAAAAAAAAAAAAAAAAAAAAAAAATTGACCTCCTGTCATGTTGAGGTCCTAGCCCCTTCTACCCACCTACAGGAGAATATGCAGAAACCCTGTGCCACTGTACTCCAGCCTGTGTGAGCAAGACTGTCTCAAAAAAAATTTTTTTTTGGCCGGGGGTGGTGACTCACACCTGTAATCCTAGCACTTTGGGAAGCTGAGGCTGGTGGATCCCGAAGTCAAGAGATCAAGACCGTACTGGCAAACATGGTGAAACCTCATCTCTACTAAAAATGCAAAAATTAGCTGGGCCTGGTGGCAGGCACCTGTTGTCCCAGCTACTTGAGAGGCTGAGGCAGAGAACGACTTGAACCCAGAAGTCAGAGGTTGCAGTGAGCCAAGGTCATTGCCACTGCACTCCAGCTCAAAAAAATACAATTTTCTTTAAAATTAAAAAGTTCTAGTATCTAAAATGAGCTAATCACCAGGTGCAGAGGATTAAACCTGTAAAACCAACCTTTCCGGATGTCGAGGTGGGTGGATCATTTGAGGTCAGGAGCTCGAGACCAGCCTGCTGTGAGCCAAGACTGCATCACTGTACTCCAGTGTGGGAAACACTAAGACTCCATCTAAAAAGAAAAAAAGAAAAGTAAAAATGTATTTGAAAAGAACAGCCAGGAGCAGTGGCTCACGCCTATAATCCCAACACTTTGGGAGACCCAGGAAGGATTCTAGCTGAGCCCAGAAGTCTGAGAACAGCCTGAGCAACATAATAAAATTAGTGAACGGTGGTACCAGGCACCTGTAGTCCCGGCTGCGTGGGACGCAGAAAGGAAAGGATTCCTTGAGCCCGGGAGGTTAAGGCTGCACTGAGAAAGGAATGAGCCACCGCATTCCAGCCTGGGCAAAAGAGCAAAACGTTGCATCAAAAATAATAATAATAATAATAATTAATTTAAACAAAACAAAACAAAACAAAAAAACCCCAGAAGAGCATAATTTCCTCATCATTGCCCATTGCAGCGTCCTCCTGTAAGGCTAAAGCAATTCTCGACACTAAACTAAAGGAGTAGCTGAGATCACAGGCGCCTGCCACCACACCGGCATAATTAGTACTCTCTATCCCTTCGCTCTCTCCCCCTAAACGTCGCTCTCTCCCCCGTAAACTTACTCTAACCCTCCTCTCTCTCTCTGTCTCTCTGTGTCTGTTTCTCTGTATCCCCTCCATTTCTTTCCGTCTGTCAGTCGGTCTCTCCTCTGCTCTCCTTCTGCGAGGACGTCAGCCCCCCTCTTCCCGGGATCGGGCTGCCGGCTCTAGCGCCAGCGCGGGACCCAGCAAGGGCTCCGTCCTCCCGCCCCTGAGCGGGACAAGGGACGGCGGTGGGTGCGTTGTGAGAAAAAGAACCCGCGGGGCTGGGCCGGCTCTTCGTTCCCGGGCAGCCGTGGCCGCTCTGAGTGGAAGGGGCGAGAGGGGGCCTTGCCGGAGAGGCGGCGACGGATCCAAAACTATGCCTCGGCGGCG
>NW_016107357.1:9958707-9971508 GCF_001604975.1 Cebus imitator
AGCCTCCACCCGCCCCCGGCCTGCTCCATGAGGCCCTGTCTATTAGAGCAGAGCGCTGGCTCTCCGAGGCTCTATCGCCGTGGCTCTCTAGCTGCCTCACCCCCTCCCTTTCTGTTCCGCCCCCTGTAGCTGGTGCTCGTTCTGTGGCTCTCACTGTCTCACTGTCTCTGTCTCTGTCTCTGTCTCTCTGTCTGTCTGTCTGTCTGTCTGTCTGTCTGTCTCTGTCGCTCTCCCTTTCTTTCTGTCTCTCCGTCCGTCTCTCGTCTGCTCTCCTTCTGCGAGGACGTCAGCCCCCCTCTTCCCGGGATCGGGCTGCCGGCTCTAGCGCCAGCGCGGGACCCAGCAAGGGCTCCGTCCTCCCGCCCCTGAGCGGGACAAGGGACGGCGGTGGGTGCGTTGTGAGAAAAAGAACCCGCGGGGCTGGGCCGGCTCTTCGTTCCCGGGCAGCCGTGGCCGCTCTGAGTGGAAGGGGCGAGAGGGGGCCTTGCCGGAGAGGCGGCGACGGATCCAAAACTATGCCTCGGCGGCGGCGTCGGCGACAAGGCGGAGGGCCCGAGGAAGTCCCAGGACCCTGACCGCTGGCAGCACACCCTGTCGTCCCCGCCAGCGACAACGGGAGGCTCCGAGAGGCCGACGGAAGGCGCAGCGCGGCGGTCGGGGGTGCCAGGGCATAGAGTGGAAGAGCGGCCCAGCCCGGCCGTGGGCGGGCTGGCGGGCCGGCGGCTCTCGGGGTCCGTGGTGACGGTGACGCCTGGATTCCCGCGGGCGTGGCCGCAGGTTGCCTTTTGGGGCCGCCAAAGGCCACCGCCAGCGTCTATGGCCATACCACCCTGAACGCGCCCGATCTCGTCTGATCTCGGAAGCTAAGCAGGGTCGGGCCTGGTTAGCAGTTGGATGGGAGACCGCCTAGGAATGCCGGGTGCTGTAGGCTTTTGGCTCTTGCGCTCCCTGCCTTCTTTTGTCCCTCTTTTGTCGCTGTGCCTCCCCAGCGGCCCCCGACCCTGCTCCCCCTTTTCCGCCCGTCCGCGACCCCGCCGCAGCCTGGCACCTCCGCGGGGGGCAGGGGGGAGTGGGTGGATCCGCCATGGCCGCACCCCCATGGCAGCAGCCTACCGCCTCTTCCGCCGGGGCCGTGAGGGACGGGGACCCGACCCCCATTTCCGAATCCGCAGGCAGGCGCCGCTTCCCTGCCCTGTGGGCTGCTTTCTTTCTCCCGGGACGCCCAGGCAGTTCACTTCCCTCACCCGGCGCCGCCCCAAGCGTCCAAGCCCGGCGAAGGGTCTGAGAGGGGCACCTCATCTCACTGCTCGACCTCCTGCCCCCTGGTAGTCAGTCTGCTTCCTCAGACGGAGATGTTAGACGGTCGTCTGAGTGTTGTATGCATGTAAATCTCTTTTCACCTAATTCAATGTTATAGACCCCTCATCAGCCAATGTCGATCGCTGGTGCTCAACTTCAGCTGCAGGACAGCTTATGGTTAGGGTGGACCACCCTTTCCTTCCTCTACCTTGGAAGTGCCTACCATGTATCCAAGTGCAAGTTCCTGTCCTACCTTCGCATCACAGCCCAGCTAAATGTCCCCCCTCTGGAGCTGTGAGGCTTGTAAGACCCACCTACACTATAATGGATCTGTGTGGAAGACGGTCACAAGGCTGACTTTCAAGAAGCAAGAGACTTCACTGACTGTGTTAGAGAAAAGGAAAGCAAGGTCCTGGTCCACTGTGAGGCTGGGGTTTCCTGTTCACTCACCATCTGCATGGCTTACCTCATGAACACCAAACAGTGCTGTCTGAAGGGGACCTTCAATTATGTCAAGTGGAGGTGGAGCATGATCTTGCCCCACTTTGCTTTCATGGGCCAGCTCCTGCAGTAGGAATTTGAAATCCTGCCTTTCACACCCAGCCCCCAGCCTCCTTCCTACCAAGGGGAGGCAGCAGGCTCTTCATTGAAAGGCCCTTTGCAGACATTCAGCTTTGACTTGAAGGGTGTCTACTGCATAGTCCCTGCCTCAGTGCTGTCCACATTGCCTACCCACTGGACAGTGTCAGAGCTTAGCAGGAGCCCTTTGGCCACAGCCACATTCTGCTAAAACTGGGATGCAGGAACCAGCCTGGCCCTAAGGGCAGGTATGATTTTTGTTTTTAAGGATCATGGACATTTCACATCTTTGCAATACTGAAGTCCTCACTCTGTCTTGATGTCCCAGTGGTCAGCAACCTTGCAAATGAACTTCAGATTGACCTCAGGTAGGTTCTCGGGACTAAAGGAAGGCCAAGCCATTATGTGAGTGCAGCATGTGCTGACTGCTGTACTGCCAGACTCTCTACCCTCTCGGACCGCCCAGTCCTTGCACCTCAAAGTTTGCCTTTTCATGTTAAGCGTAAGGCAATAAATACCTGCAGGAACATCGGAGAAAGAAGTTGCTGGATCAGGAGAAAAGGTAGTTATGAAGCCAATTCATTTTGAAGGAAGCGCAGTTTCCACCTTATTTTTGTAGCTTTGGCAATTTCAGTGTCTCTCCATTGCTTCAGGGAATAAGCTGAATCTAGTCAGGAAAGTAACCCTTCAGAGTTTGTAGGGACGTTATATATATGCCTATTTGATCCCTGTAAGTTTTTTACATACCCTCTTGGGTCCAATGGAGGCAGTTAGTTGAAGTAGCAAAATGTTGGCTTTTCTGGGTTTCTCTTTTGCTGTAGGTTCCTCACTGACCTTGGATTTGTATAGGTGTGATGCAAGTCCATACTTGAATAAGTATGACTCATATTCAAACTTAAACTTATCTTGTTTCACCTCTTCTCAAAGCAACTCTTCATTTGAGAAAAGAGTTTTTCAGATCACAGACCAAAAAAAAAATTATACCATCAAGGTGGCAGCAGGTGGTTCCAGGAGGAAACGATACTTGCTGTGTATCCTGGGTCAGTGATGGTGAACACTGGCTTCTGCAGCTTCCTATCTTTCTATGTGCTGGGTCTCATGTAATAGCTGTTTCCTCTCTGCCCTTGGGGGTTCTCTTCAAGCCATTGACTTCAGGAATTTGCAGATTTTGCAACGCATGCAAATGTGAAGAAAAACTGTATGTTACTGGCCATTGTTGTTGTTTATAGTGCAAAATAAAAATAGTAAAAGGAAATAAAGATCAATGGAGGCCTTTTGGTACTTACCACAGGCTGTACTGTTTCACTGACTGATTAAAGAGAGGAGGCAGAGTAAACCTATCCTACATACGCCTCAGTCCAAGCCTGGTCTGTAGTATGAATGGAGCAACATGGAAAAAGATAACAATCGGTAGACTACATAAACATTTCCAGAACTTGCTTTTTTCTCTTTCCTTTTTAAAAAAAATTTTTAAAAATATTTCTCTTTTATCAATTCCGAAGTACTTGGGAAGAAAAATGTCCAGAACTTCTAATGAAGAAACTGATGAATTCATGAAGCTGATAATCAAGATTTAGCAAAACAAAAAAATTAACTACATGAGATTGAATAACTAATAATGTTTTCATGACTTTTATTTGAAATATTGATGCTTCTTTACTTACATGTTTGTTTCCCAAATTTAAGAAAACACTTTCTTTTATGCTATCTATAGTTTTCAGCAATTTGATAAAGCATACATTTGTGAACAAAAGTAAAAGCATTTACTTTTTCTTCCTACTAAGTACTTCCAGAATTTGGAAATGATTTCGTGAGTATACTTATTTTTAATTGAAATATAATTATTTCCATAAGTTCAATAACAATCTCCTCTATTTATAGCAAGATATAGTTGGAAATATTTGGAATATCATATTTAAGGTGTTTATAGGTATTGTAGACAAAGTCGAAAGTCTGTCTTGATTTGGGTGACTAGCTTCAAGAGTTTTTTTTGTTGTTGTGTTGTTTTTGAGACAGGGTCTCGCTCTGTCTCCCAGGCTGGAGTGCAATGGGATGATCTTGGCTCACTGCAACCTCTGCCCCCTGGGAAGGGGAATCCAGTGGTTCTCATGCCTCAGCTTCCTGAGTAGCTGGGACTACAGGCTGGTGCCATCACATCCGACTAATTTTTGTATTTTTAATAGAGATGGGGTTTCACCATATTGGCCGGGCTG
Source organism: Cebus imitator (assembly GCF_001604975.1). Lineage (NCBI taxonomy): Eukaryota > Metazoa > Chordata > Mammalia > Primates > Cebidae > Cebus > Cebus imitator. The sequence continues at coordinate 9,962,799 of NW_016107357.1, forward strand.
GCCTTGAACTCTTGGCCTCAAGCAATCTGCCCACCATGGCCTCCCAAAATGCTGGCATTACAAGTATGAGTCACTGTGACCAGTCTCAAGAGGTTTTTAAATCTGAAATTACAATGCAGCCAATTGTTATTCTTGATATGCTTATGCAAGTGATTAGGCAAAATTGGATAAAATTGATCTCATTCTGCAAAAAATATTTGCCTTTCTCTGATGATCTTTGGTAGAAATTGGGAAGACTGTGGAGAGAAAACTTATATTTCCAGAGAAAAGCTGTAATACACCAGTTACTAGAATATAGCCCTGTGCATTGTTTCTGAGTTTTTATTATTTACCTGTAGAATGAGTTGCATTCTGAAGCCAATCCAGCTTTCTTCCATGCAAGTACTAAGAATTGCTGTGTTCCTGAAGCCCTATAAGCTGAAACTAAATAATTTTTTTTTTTTTTTTTTTTTTGAGTCTTGGTCTTCCTCTGCCACCCAGGCCCAATGAGCTCACTGCAGCCTTGAACTCCTGGCTACAAGTGATTTTCCTGCCTCCACTTCCTAAGTACCTAGAAACTATCCACATCACCACAACCAGCCAATTTTTAAATTTTTTGTAGATGATATCTTTCTTTGTTGCCCAGGCTGATCTCAAACTTCTAGCTTTAAGCCATCCTCCAGCATCAGCCCCCCAAAGTGTTGGAATTACAGGTGTGAACCCATGTCCAGCAGAAATGGATTTTAGAAGACTAGTCTCATAATTTGATGTTTGGGCCACACAGAACGTTCACTGACCACCTGATGCCATAATCAGAGACATTAAAACTGCAAACCAGAACAAGAAGTTGAGTGGCTTCATGATGTGGGCAGCTTTTCCCAAGATAACAGAACAAGATTCCCCATCACAGTGAGAATCTTCTTTTAATTTTTTCTTGCTTATGCCTACCTCTTTTACTTGGCAGGATAATGACACAATAGAAATTTCACAATTGTAGCTACTGTGGGTAACTTGACAGAACCTGATCTAAGAAATCCTTTAGTTGGCTGGGCATGGGGGCTCACACCTGTAATACCAGCAGTTCGGGAGGTGGAGGTTTGAGACCAGCCTGACTAACATGGTGAAACCCCATCTCTGCTAAAAATATAAAAAATTATCAGGGCATGGAGCATGTGCCTGTAATCCCAGCTCCTTGGGAGGCTGAGGCAGGAGAATGGCTTGAACCTGGGAGGTGGAGGTTGCAGTGAGCCAAGATCATACCATTGCACTATAGCCTGGGTGACAGAGCGAGACTCTGTCTCATAAAAAGAAAAATAAATAAATCCTTTTGTCCACCTAGTGGGTAACTTTGGCACCATCCCCAACACAGCTTTTTGGTTTATATTGTACTATTGGTCTTTTTTCTTTTTTTAGATAACATTCTCTGCTTTAATTCAACCCAGTCATGGGATATCAGGTGATAAAATTGCTCTAGTTTACTTATTGGTTAAATAAGAAAATGCCGGTGTTATTGCTAATTCTATGTGCTGTACCTGAATAACTTTTCTGGAGAAGTTGAGACCCAAATACACACACACACACACACACACACACACACACACACACACCCACACCAGGCCATATTGTTACAAACAGACCTCACCTAGTTCCCCATGGTTATTTGATTTATTCAGTTGTTTGTATTTAATCCTAGGTTAATGGCTTAAAATCATTATGTAAACTGGGGTTATCATATTACTATTAACTTTGCTTTGTATTTTGTTTTTAAAAAACTTTGTACCAATGGCTTATCAAATTTATGCAAAAGTGCAACTCCTAAGAAAATAATTCTGGCCCAGAACTTTCGGTGATAGTAAAGGCCTACAGAACAGACAAAATTAGACTTAACAATGGACTCCAGGTAGACTTAGCCTGAGAGCTACTCCCTCTAAACCTCTGTTGTTGCTCAAATGTGGCCAAAAGGGTTTTGACACTGACTTCTAGTCGTGAAACACTTCCCTTGAACACGGGGCTAGGCCAGACTGACAACTCAGGACAGGTACATCTCAGCACTGACGGACAATCAAAATCGAACTATAGAATGATTGGTTAGTGATGCTTTTAAAGAACGATCTTGATCAAAAAGGGGAAATGTAAAAGTTGTCAGAACCAAAATGAAGTCACTTGTATTAAAACCTTGCCAAATGGAGCTGGAGAAGGCCATGAAGGGAGGGTTCTCATAAAAGTATGCCTAGCGATAAAAACCATCATGAAAGACTGCAAAAGCTGCAACCTTGTACAAAGGCCACCACAACTTTACATAAAAAAAATACTGTGAGGACATCTGCCCAGTAACTGCCTGGCTAACCTTGGACTGGGGTCACCTGTGCTATTGATCTTTGTAGCCAATGACAATGATTTCAAAACAATTATGTAATTCTCCTTACTTTTCCTTAGAAAACACCTGTCTTCTTTTACCTCCCTGAATATGCGTATATGCCTTCCATATTCATTTTGCAATGCTTAATCTCAAATAAATATCTTTCTCTCTCTTTTTTTTTTTTTTTTTTTTTTTTTTTTTTTTTTTTTTTTTTTTTTTTTTTTTTTTTTTTTGAGTCAGGGTCTTGCTCTGTTGCCTAGGCTGAAGTGCAGTGGCACAATCATGGCTCATTGCAGCCTTGACCTCCTGGCCTCAAGCAGTCCTTCCCTGTTAGCCTCCTGAGTAGCTGCGACTACAGGCATGTGCCACCACACCTAGTAATTTCATTTACTTTTAGATTACTTCTCTGTTATTTAGCTTTACACTTTGGTTGGTAACTCCGGTTTTTGTTTTCTTTTTTTTTAAAAATTATACTTTTTCCAAAAAATATCATCCACTTTTTGTTTTCTACATATTTTAAGAGACTAATGCATAAGAAACAATTTAGTCTATGTTTTCATACCCACAATACATAAAGATGTAATTGTGTGACATCAGTAACTGAAAGGGGGGATGGAGCTTTAAAACAGAAGAGTTTTGGCCAGATGCAGTGGCTCACACCTGTAATCCCAGCACTTTGGGAGGCCAAGGTGGGCAGATCACCAGGTCAGAAGTTCAAGACCAGCCTGACCAACATAGTGAAACCTTGTCTGTACTAAAAATGCAAAAATTAATTGGGCATGGTGGCACACGCCTGTAATCCCAGCTATTCAGGAGGCTGAGGCAGAAGAATTGTTTGAACCTGGGAGGTGGAGGTTGCAGTGAGCTGAGATTGTGCCACTGCATTCTCTGTCTAAAGAAAAAACGTTTTTACATGTTATTGAAGTTAAATTGGTATAAATTCAAATTTGAGTGCTATAACTTTAAGATCCTAAATGCAATTCCTATGGGAACCACAAAAAGTAGCTATAGAATATACACAAAAAGAAATGAGAAAGGAACTAAAATTATTCACTACAAAAAATCAAAGGCAGCAGAAGATGGTAATGCAGAAATGAGGAGAAAAACTATAATGCATATAGAAAACAAGTAGCAAAATGTCGGAAGGTCTTCCTTATTAGCAATTACTTCAAATATAATTGGATTAAACTCTTCAATCAAAAGGCAAAGATTGGCAAAATAAATAAAAACACAAAACCCAATTCTATGCTGCTTGCAAGAAAGAAATTTTAGATTCAAAAACAAGAATAGGTTGAAACTGAAGAAATAAAAAAAGAGGCTAGGTGTGGTGGCTCATGCCTATAATCCCAACACTTTGGGAAGCCAAGGCTGGTGGATCACCTGAGGTCAGGAATTCGAGACCAGCCTGGCCAGCATGATGAAACCCCGTCTCTACTAAAAATACAAAAAATTAGCTGGGTGTGATGACAGGCATCTGTAATCCCAGCTACTTGGGAGGCTGAGAGAGGAAGGGAGGAAAATCACTTGAACCCAGGAGGCAGAGGTTGCAGTGAGCTGAGATCACACCACTGTACTGCAGTCTGGGCAACAAGAGCAAAAAACTCCATCTCAAAANAAAAAAAAAAAAAAGAAAAAAGAAATTCCATGCAAACAGTGACCAAAAAAGAACAGGCGTGGCTATCTAATATCAGACAAAACAGACTTTAAAATCAAATAGGTTTACATGAGACAAAGACGGACATATATATTAATAAAAGGTTTAATATAACAACTGTAAACATTTATGCATCTAATAACAGATCATTAAAATATACGATGCAAAACCTGATAGATTGAAGGGAGAAGCAGACAGTTCTACAAAAGACAAATGGAGAGTTCAATGCCCGACTCTTAATAATGGATAGAATGACCAGATAGAGGATAAGAAAACAAGGGACTTGAACAGCACAACAGATCAGCTAAGTATGGCAGACTTGTATAGGACTCTCTAACCAGCAACAGCAATATACACGTTCTTCTCAAGTGCACGCGGGACATTCTCCAGGACAGACCATAGGTCAGGCCACAGTTTTAGTCTCAATACATTTTAAAAGATAGATAGCATATCAAATATCTTCTCTGACCACAACAGAATAACATTAAAAATCAATAACAGGAGTCACACTGATAAACTGACCTTTTTTTCTTTCTGGAAATTAAACAACACACTGCTATGATCTGAATGTCCCCCAAAAATTATATGTGGAAATTTAATTGCCAATGTGATAGTATTAAGAGGTGAGCACTGGCCTGGGGTGGCGGCTCACGCTGTAATCCCAGCACTTTAGGAGGTGGAGGCAGGCAGATTGTTTGAGCCCAGGAGTTCAATACCAGCTGGGGCAAAATGGCAAATCCTGGTCTCTACAAAAAACACAAAAATAAGGTGGGGATGGTGGTACAGGCCTGTAGTCTCAGCTACTCAAGAGGCTGAAGCAGGAGGACTGGTTGAGCCTGGGAGATCAAGGCTGCAGTGAGCCATAATCCAGTTACTGTACTCCAGCTGGGGCAATAGAATAAGACCCTGTCTCAAAAAAAAAAAAAAAAAAAAAAAAAAAAAAAAAAAAAAAAAAAAAAAAAAAAAAAAAAAAAGAAAGGGGTGGGGATTCTTTAGGAGGTGATTATTTCATGAGGATAGAAGCCCTCATGGATGAAATTAGAGCCCTTGTAAAAGGACTTGAAGGAGTGGGTTCATTCCCTCCCATCTCCTTCATGTGGAACCACAATGTCCCTCCCTCCGAAAGGGGCAGCAATGATGCGCCATATTGGAAGCAGAGACTGGGCCCTCCATAGACACTGAATGGGCTGATGATGCCTTGATCTTGGACACCACAGCCTTTAAAACTGAGAGAAACAAATGTCTGTTGTTTATAAATTATCCGGTCTCAGGTATTTTGTTACAGCAACACGAACAGATTAAGATATACTCTTAAACAACAAATGGATTAAAGAAGAAACCTCAAGGGAAATCAGAAAATACAGTTGGCTCTCAGTATCCACAGAGGATTGGTTACCGGACCCCATAAATATGCCAAAATCCACAGAGTCAAGTCCTGAAGTTGGCCCTGTAAAACCTGGGTATTAAAAAAGTTAGCCCTCTGTATCCTCAGGTTTTGCACTCTGTGAATACTGTATTTCAATCTGCCTTTGGTTATAGATGCAGAATTCATGAATTCAGAGGACCAGCTGTATTTACTGAAAACAGTTCCTGTATAAGTGCACCCTTGCAGTTCAAATCCATGTTGTTTAAGGCTCAACTATACTCAGAAATAAATGAAAATGAAAACACAGCGTATCAAAACTTATGGGATGCCGTGAAAGCAGTGCTAACAGTGAAATTTATAGCATGAAATGCTTACATTAAAAAAATCCTAAAAAGGCCAGGCACGGTGGCTCATGCCTGTAATCCCAGCACTTTGGGAGGCTGAGGCGGGTGGATCATGAGGTCAGGAGATCAAGACCACCCTGCTGTCACGGTGAAACCCCGTCTCTTCTAAAAATAATAAAAAAAATTAGCCAGGCATGGTGGCATGCACCTGTAGTCCCAGCTACTCAGGAGGCTGAGGCAGGAGAATCACTTGAACCCAAGAGGTGGAGGTTGCAGCAAGCCGAGATCGTGCCACTGCACTCTAGCCTGGGTGACAGAGTGAGACTGTCTCAAAAAGCAAAAACAAACAAACAGAAACCAAAAAGATCTCAAATTAACAACCTAAATTTACAACTTAGGCAACTAGAAAAGAACAAATTAAACCCAACACTAGCAGAAGGAGGGAAATAAAGATTACTGCAGAAATAAATAAAACAGAAAATAGAAAAAACAGTGGAAAAAATCAACAAAACCAAAAGTCGATTTTTTAAAAAGATAAAATTGACAAACTTTAAATAGACTAAGAAAAAAAGAGAGAAGTCTCAAATTACTAAAATCAGAAATGGAAGTGGGGACATTACTATCTGATCCTGTCAAAATAAAAAGGACTGGCAGGGGGAAGTGGCTCACACCTGTAATCCCAGCACTTTGAGAGGCCAAGGAGGGTGGATCACTTGAGGTCAGGAGTTTGAGACTAGTCTGGCCAACATGGTGAAACTCCATCTCTACTAAAAATACAAAAAATTAGCCAGGTGTGGTGGCGGGTGCCTGTAATCCCAGCTACTGGGGAGGCCGAGGCAGGTGGATCACTTGAGTTCAGGAGTTCAAGACCAGCCTGGGAAACATGGCAAAAACCTGTCTCTACAAGAAATAAAATAAAATAAATAGCTCTTGGTAGCAAGAGCCTGTTGACCCAGCTACAGGAGAGGTTGAGGTAGGTAGATCTCTTGAGCCTGGGAGGTGGAGGTTGTAGTGAGCCTAGATCACAGCATTACACTCCAGCCCAGGTTACAGATGAGACCCTGTCTCAAATTAATAAGTAAATAGGGTTATAAGAGAGTGCTAAGAACAATTGTACACCAACATATTGGATAACGTGGATAAGATGGACAAATTCCTAGGAACAGAAGCCCTACCAAGACTGAATCAGGAAGAAATAAAAAATCTGAATAGACCAATAACCAGTAAGGAGACTGAATCAATAACCAGAAATCTCCTGACCAAAAAAAAAAAAAAAAAAAAAATCCTTGGACTTGACTTTGCTGGTGAATTCTATCAAATATTTAGAGAACTAATAATAATCCTTCTTAATCCCTTCCAAAAAATTGAAGAGGAGGGAGTACTCCCTAACTCTTTCTTTGAGGCTACCATTGCCCTGATACCAAAGCAAGATGAAGATTTTACAAGAAAAAACTGTAGAATAAGATCCCATATGAAGACTGATGTAAAAATCCTCAACATATCCTAAGACTGTGAGGTGAAATTCATCATAGAAAAGGAAAGCCAAGCAGAAGCTTAGAACTATACCCCTAGCTGAGAGAGAGAATAAGACAAAATGGTGCTTCAAGGGGAATGGCAGAGAAGAGTGACACCCTCAAGGGTCTAAAGAACGCAGTAGTGTCGCCATGGTATTTCTGTTTAAATCACCATTCTGTCCCCTCAGGATCTGGCCGCTCTTTGTGGGTAACCTCCCATATAGGCACCGAGGAATGAGAGCTAAGCAGAGCCCTGGCACAGTTAGGGCTTGAGGAATATCTCACTTTATAGTGTTACTACTCAGCTATTCCCTTTTATATAATCCTTTACATAATCACACATTAATTTATAGAAATAGGGCTTGAAGTCTCCCTTTATATAATCCTCTATATATAATCATATAATAATTGATAGTATGAGTGCCTGAAGAATATTTCCCTACATATATACCTATAATTATATCTTAGCTCATAATCGGAGGAATGCCTAGAGTGGACACAGTACAGAGCATGAATTAAAGATAAGCAGCTTATAATCGGAGAAATGCCTAGAGCAGATACAGTGCAGAGCATGAATTAAGGGAAAAACAGTTATACCAGGACAAGAATCCATGGCCCAGGCGGCAGGGTTCAGTATCATAAAGATACCCGCTGTATGGCAGGCTTGGGGCGAGAGCCACTCGTCCTGATAAAGGAATTGTAGGACCTTGCTCCAGTTCTTGTGGAAGGCTGCCCTCGGAACGGCAATCCACCTTGGTGACTGTCAACTTTATCAGCTCTTGCTACTGTGCTGCTTGAAATGCATCTTCCCACAGAATCCATTGGAAGCTGCCAGAAGGTGGCGGTAACCTTGTCACCTCTGTCACTGCTATGTGACTTAAAGCATCCTCCTATAAATCTTCTTAGAAGTAGTTTTCCCATAGATAGAAGTATCGCACACTGCACCCTCTTCACTTTGCATTGCCAACCTTCAAGCCTCGGTGACCTGATGGGGGTGAACCCCTTACTACACACAGCCCTTGCCTTTGTGGGAACAGGGCCCTTGCTGTGCACTGTCCACCTCCTGGCCTAGGTGACCTAATGGGGTTGGACCCTATGTTTTATTGCTCACGACCCTATCACTATCCTTAAAGATAATTTCACTCACTGCCCTGCCCCCTAACCTATACACAGTAAATATTCAGGCTTCTGGACATTCGAGGCCTCGCCGCCCTCGCCAGCCTCACCTTACCAGCCTCACCGGCCTTGCCTGACTCTGCTTAAAGGTGGCGTGGCCCCCTGAGCCCAGCTGCATTTTCTTTGTACTTCTGTGTCCTGTCTCTTTATTTCTCGGATCCTGCGCCTCAGCACAGCATAAGGCTCACCCCACGACCCTGTGGGGCGCTCAGCCTTACATCTGGCTCCCAACATGCCCTACAGCTCTTGGTGGATTACTCTAGACCAGAGGTCCACCACTACAGATTCTGTGCTCAAATTGTCCGGCAGCCCATTTTT